>NC_140931.1:80893029-82093029 GCF_014529385.1 Adiantum capillus-veneris | reverse complement strand
CCCCAAACAGTAGCGTTGTCGCTAGTGGGGGGTGGCCCTTTTCTTGGTTCATAAAAAAGGGAGACGCCCTACAACCCTCTATGTGTGAACAAAATCCTGTTGGGATCCTCTACAGTCAACCACCACCGCCCACTACAACAACAATAGTGCCCAAAATAAAATCACAATGGCAACCAACATCACCCACACACGCACGTGTACGCCCATCACAAGTCTCCATGGGCAAGGAGGGGGGAGGGAGCCATAGCTCCCCTCTCTCTCCTTCTTGGATGCTACAAATGAAGCCACTTTTCACTATATATACCCCTCTCTCTCCTTCTTGGATGCCACAAATGAAGCCACTTTTTGCTATATATACCCCCCATTGATAGGCTCGTACAATGCATGGTGGGTTTTCTCCCTCTTTGAAACGTGGCAATTCCACATCCATATACCCATAGAGGTTATGAAAATCAAAATAGCTTCTTCAAAAAACCTTTCTTTTTCCTAAGCTACTCTGAAGTGCCATAGTTTTGTGCTCCGGTGCTTGATGTCCACTCTCAAAAATCCAAGTGAAACTCCACCTTACCAACTCCGAGCCACAAGAAATGTGTTGCCTTTTGGTAACCTGACAATTGTGAATGATGGGCCCCAAAAATGGAAAAATCCATATGCAATCACCTCTTCATTGCCAACTGCTAACTTCTAGCTTTAATATCTTGATATTTGCAACTCTGTTTGATAAAATCCCACTTCCAACTAGCTTCAAATGCTTCATAATACCTCTGTAAACCTTGGTGTAATTGAGAAATACCCCGATGGCATGTTTACCAAGGTGGTCAAAATGGTGCAGAACTGAACCTCAACAAAACTTCAACCATCTATATCTTGACCATTCGGGACCGATTGCCGACTTGAAAAGACCAACATGCTCCATAAATCAAGCACTTTAGCCCCAACATCAGATATATTCTCCGACCATCACATTGCATTCATCCAATCTGAGGAGGATCTACAAAGCACTCTTTTCTTAAACTTGCCATATCTTGAGCTATACATGCCCGATTGACAAACCGTTTGGACGAACCTATGGAGCACTTTGAAGACCAACTTTTGCACACCCATCTTCACTTTAGACCCTCTGAGAAGTCACCTTTGAGAAGCCTCATAGCAGAGTCTTTTGACCAAAACAACCGCAAAGTACATACACATCTAGATCCATATGTGCACCCTTGACCTTCATACATGCTTTTGCACCTGATTGTGTACCTGTGGATATTCATGGCCCTGCTTTATCCTCCTTTTAGCATTGAATCAATTTAGATGTTCCAATGTTAGCAAGAAGCAATTCAATTGGAAATCTTATCTCTCTACTTTGTAGAATATGCCTAGAATAAGAAAGGCTTGCATGGCCACGTAGAGCGTCACAACAAGTGAGTGGCCTGTGCAAAGTCTCTCTCTTGCAAGCTCAAGAAATTTATGGTCACCATGGCTACTTTTCAATAGGAAGAGTGCACTTTTGTATGCAAAACCATCACGTAGATAATTTACCAAAACCCTAATATGGCGGTCCAAGAGAAAGATTGTGGCCAAGCTTGAGTTCAAGCCCTATTGCCTGTTGAGCCAGCAGAGGATCACACCCACATTTTTGCTCACACTCATCATTTTGTAATCATTGATTGTAATAAATGTCTTTCCGACATTAATTTTGATTTGAACCATTCATTAAGTAACGGGACTCAATTGAGTTTCTAGCTTGTAATCCCGAAGTAATTTCACTTGCTGATGTAATTAGTTAGAGATGTTCTCACCTCCAAGGCTGAGGTATATAAGCCAAAGTTTTTGTAACCTAAGGGAGATCATTTAATCAAAGTGAGTTTTATGGAGCTCTGTGACTGTGTCTGAGAGAGAGAGAGAGAGTGAGAGTCTTATCTACTTGCTACGCGAGCTACGGAGCCGCCATTGGAGAAGCGACACCGTCATTGTGTTAGCAACGGCGAGAGCTACGCACAGATACCAAGAGTGCGCCCTATCGGCTTCTATGTGTGGTAAGTTCCTAAGAGCTTCGGTGTGAGTTTTCTTCCAACTCGTGTGTCGGAATTGAGTGTGCAGCATATCTATAGAACCACAACGAGTAGAGCTACACATTAGTACCATCGGGGTCAAGTTTCGATCACCTGTATTTTTTGGCCTGTCTTCATACGCGTTTACCGCACGGAGTGGTTATAGGTTGATTTTCCAGTTCAAGTCTTTAGGGTGTTGTTCTTACCTAGTGTATAGACTTCCCCTTGAGTTTGAGATCGATTCAATGATTCTAGATCTTGTTTCGTATAACATTCGTTCGTAGTACGGATTTCAGTCACTTGCGTATTTTAGAACTTAGATTTGATTTCCTTAGTAGTGATTGTCATTAGAAGGTCGAGTAGGTGATTTGACACCCACCTAGTTGTTTCCATGCGCCTGCGGGTCAAGCTCCGTCCTCGTCTGACAAATTCTGTTGTTGGTTGAGTTCTCGCTATTTAGCTTCCGGTAGCGGCGTAACCGCCTTAACATTTGGCGCCGCTGCCCGGGACGAGAGCCCTAAGTAGGTGACCTTAGACTAATCCTACGAGGTGAGTCGTATAAACTACTTTGTATACTTTAGTTAGAAAAGATCTAGGAGTGGTGGACTCCGAAGATCTCGAGAGATACTAGGAAGTGGGGTATTCCTGGGTCTTCCGTGCTGACAGTATTTTTAGTTTAGCTTAGATTTGTTTGTTGTTTTGTCGGTGTTGAGTAGTTGTTGATAGAAGAAGAATTTGCTAGTCCGTGAGTGACAGTGGATCTCTTTAAAATCACAATTACCAAACCCATTTTATGATTAGGAATAGCTTAGGTAGGACTTCATTTGATCCTGATCTGGAGCTAGTAATCATTGGAGTATTTGCTTGATATGGTTGATTGCATGATAGATCACTAAACTGTCGAGTTAGTAGTGAAACTTGCAATAAACAAAAGTCAGAGAAATTTTCTGTGTATCTGGGAGTTGCTGAGCACTTGAGAAAGCTTTAGGAAGGATTCTGTGCCAAAAAACTGGAAATCTGCAACTTTAGACATCATACGCGTATGATGTCTAAATGACCAAACAGAGACCAAAACAGAAATTTTGACTTTACCAGAGTGTTCAAAAGGAGGGTTATACCCTAATTTCAACTTAAAACAAGAGCATTAACACTCAAAGAAACCCAAAAAGACAAGCCGGAGTCCAAGAAACGCAAAAATAGGAAATTTTGGATTCAGATCTTGTTTTTACATTCAAACCTGACAAAAACACTTGAAACTCAATTATAAACATTGGAGAAGGCTTAAAACCAAGAATAGTCAAAATCTGGGACAAAAGACATCATACACGTATAATGTCTTTTAGCACATCCACTGCTTATTTTTGATATCTGACCTGACAAGATTATTACAAACACTGTAGAAAACATAAATATCAAGTCTTGACCCAAATTGATGAAAAAGACATCATACGCGTATGATGTCTTTGACCTAATTTTGGACATATTTTGATACTTTGCCAACACAGATCCATTGTAATAGCTGTCTAGAGGTTATATTTCAAGTTTCATCCCATTTGGATCACAATTGACCCAAAACAAGTCAAAAGCGGAAAATTGCCAAGAAAAGCCTAAATTAGCCATAACTTGCTCAAACAGAGTTCAAACTGAATTTTGTGAGTGGACAGAGCATAAGGGGGCTACTGAGAGTGAGCATAACCAAAATAGTCCAAATCTGTGAAAAAAGACATCATACGCGTGTAATGTCTTTTTCAACATAAGTGTAACAAAATTCTCACTTGATGAAACAGAAGTTGTCCAACTGACAAGATTAAACAATTGACCAAGTATCAATCAGTTTGGATCAATTCTGACCACAAAAACTTGGGAAAACAAATTGCCGAGATGGAAAAGTTAAAGTCCTTTAGGGGAATTGATGAATTTGAGATCGGGCAGGAATCTCCAGAATAACCAACCAAAACAAGGGGAACAAGAAAATGTCATATTAACCGAGGGAAGTGTGAACCAAAGTTGGGTGCAACCATTAGAGCCGATCTTTGAAGGAAGTGTTTCTAATACTTCTTCGGAGAGATATTACGAGATTTTCACCGAACACTTGGAACACTTGAACCTGAACAATAGAGAAAATATGGCAGCAGGATCATCAAACCCTTCCACCACAATGAAGCTATTGTTCATAAAATACCAGTACGACAATGAGCAAGGTGCCAAGATCTACAAAGATGGAATGGACCGCTATTGTGTAAAGATAGAAGATAGACCTAGTGAGTTCAAGGACTTAGTGCCTGTGAGCTATAGCGGAGATAGATATCTAGATGACGAGGGTACCATGTACTTGGTAGTCCTAAACCCTAACATTGTGGACAAGTGGGGATTGATGGGCACCAAAGCCAAAGTAGATGAAGAACTTGAGGAGAAAGCACCAATAATGAACTTCCTTGATGCGAGGTTAAGAAGAGAGAATGAAACTACAAGGATCAACACTAATAACATCTATGTGGGGCTATACAAATATAATAATGGGGAGCAAGATCTCTATTATAGATGTGAAGAACCCTACACCGGAGAGTTGACAGACCAAAAAAGACTTTATGTCTTTACCTACACAAAGGGATCGGAAGTGAAAATTGCTGCTTACGACAAGTATGGGAGGCAATACTCAACAATGGGCAAGAAAGAATTAGAAGGATATACATACTTTGGGGGACCACTACATCAGTATTATGTTACTTCTAGCTCACAAAGACCAGCACCAACAAATGGAGTGCAAAACCCAATGACAACAGGAGGACAAAGAACTCAGGCTGCTGACTCTTTCAGTCAACCTCAGTACTCGAAGCCCGGACCAATGCGATCATTACATTCCAGAGAGTCAATGGATACGAATCGAGGTAGTGCAGTTCCAATCCCCACGTATACCACTCCAAGTCCAAGGTTCGAAGCGGAACCATCACATTTACCTCCTAGTAGTAGACTCAAGGCAGGGGAACCGACAAGGGTAACCCATGAAGTCCATGATGCTAGAGAAAGCTTTAGCCGAGACACAGGAGCAATGAGATTGGTAGCAGACCATAGACGTATGAGACCATCTCAAGTAGCCAAGTGTATGCCAAAGAAGTATGGTGTTTCAGGAGATCCGTATGCACATGTGTCACTCTTTAAGCAAGTATTAAGAGCTGAGCAAATAACAGATTTCCATACACAATACGAGGGATTTGGTCTTACTCTAGAAGGTACGGCATTGACATGGTTTCAACCACTGAACAGAGGGGGATTCCATGACATTGACCATTTGCTAAGAGAGTTTGCTGAGGAATTCTCAAAACGAGGGATTAAGCACAATACGGTCTCACAAATATATGCTTTTAAACAGAGAGAACACGAAAAAGTGAAGGAAGATTCACTTCGCTTCAAACAATACATTGAGAGATGTCCAGTACGTGAACGACCACAAGATGACAGACTATCTGTTCTCTTTATTGAAGGATTGCGAAACGACACTCTCAAGAAGGACTTGCACTTGAAAGCTTGTACAAGTTTCGAGCAAGTAACGAGAGAAGCATTGTACTTAGTGGATAACTGTACGGTTTATGGAGAGGTGTCAGCGGATACAGATTTTGCATCCAGTAGCTCTTCCTCCATAGCGAGCGAGACTACCACTAAAAAGAACAACCATGCCAAATGTAGAGCAAATGATAGAAGATGCTCTAAAAAGGATGGCACCATACCAAAAACCATTGCCAAAACCACTGAAATGGTGTGCTATTGAACAAAAATGGACAAACCATCCAACAGAGGAGTGCTATTACAACAAAGGGTATGTAAGGGAGCGTCAGTATGAACCTCCTGCACAATTAGCACCACCTCAGGTACATCCAGTACCTCGATACCCAACGGGAAATGTACCAGGACCTATGGGGATAGAAAGACCGCAACCGGTATTGGGACAACAACCACCTTTACCAGGAGCAAGACCAGTGGGCATTAGATATGCACCAACCTTAGAGAATCAGGAAGAACAAGCCTTAGTGCCTGTTCAAGCCTATTATGAAGAATCTGGTGCACACATGTCTCCAACTGTGTATTACCCACCAGAAGAACCCAAACAACTAGAACCATGGGGCATGATTGGGAATGTTGGAACACCAACAGTTACAAGTGCTTCTGATGAAGAGAGATACAATTTGGACGCAAGAACATTGATGTTCATAGCTCATGGAGGGTTAACAGGACAAAGACCATCCTATCCACAAAGGACGAATCAAGTGGGACCAAGACCAGCACTAGGACCCTGTTACAAGTGTGGAGGTGACCATCTGATGAATGTTTGTCCACATACGGAAATCATTAGAATTAACGCTTATTGCAGTGAGTGTGGGGTTACTCACTTCATTGAGGATTGTTCAAAGAATCCAAAAAAAGTGCAAAAGACGACATTGAATATGCTAGAAACTATTCCTACCAGCAGTGGGTCCGAAAATGAAACTCTGATACCAATGCAAGTTGTTACTAGAGCTCAAGCTAAGAAAACCACTAGAGAACCTGAGAATGGAAAGTTAGCGACTGAAGTGGTTAGTCAAGGACCGCAGAGTCAGAGAAACACATGGAAAGCTAGAAAAGCACACATGAAGTTGAGAAAAGAACGTGAAGACGCTATTCTAGCTGAGGAACTAAAGAAAACTAAAGATAGATTAGAAAAACTTGAGAGTCAAAACGGGAAATGAGAGATGAGCCCGGAAAGAACGAAACAAAAGAGTATCAAAGAGACAACGAGCTTAAGCTCAGGGGGATCAGTGCTAGTCGACAAAGTACACGAACCATTGGACGCGCTGATGAGAGCTTACGAAGCCAGGTTAAAGAACAACCAAACACAAGAACAGAGGTGGATGACATACCCAAACGCGGAATTGGAAAAGCAGAGACTTGAAATGTGCCAGAGAATGATCGAGACTGCACAAGCCTTATTAGAACCACCAAGAGAAACAATGAATTGTGGAACGGAAAACCCAATTCAGCAAGAGACTATCATTTCACGGGTAGCTGAAAAGACTCACAGTGCACAAAAGTCTGAAGATACACACAAGGATGACCGCATAGTATTGAACACAACCGATCAGGAGATAGAGAGTTTTCATCCAGTCATATAGAGGTCTTACGGAAGAGATGAGGATTACAATGAATTTTGGAAACAAGTGAGAGAGGCAAACTTTGCAAACGAGCTAAGTTGCCAAGCTAATCAGACAAATTGGGAAAAGGACATTAGGAATCCTCCCATAGTGGAATTTGAGGCAGGATCTCAAGCGGACTTGGATCTGCAATCTTACTGGGAGATGGGGGCTCTGTTAGAACAATGGAGAGCAAACCTCATTCACTGAATACCTTACCTTCATACTTAGGAGAGTATGAAGCAAAATCCGAGATTAGAGCACTTCCCTCACGAAGAATCTCATCATAAAATGTCATGGACTTGCAAGGATTGATAGAGATCTTGTCAACACCAGTGACATGCACTATCACTCTAGCTGAGCTTTTGAGGCTAAGACCACATATGTGGACCACTGTAGGAAAATGCTTGGAGAAATTTGGGATAAAAGACCCAACATCGAGACTGCAAGAAGGTATACAAGAGCTGAGCAAACCACAAAAGAACGCTAAGCCTGTACCCTTAAACAAGGTCGGAGAGTATTGCGAAGGTGAAGAGGGGAATACAACCTTACCAGTTGAATTCCAAGGCGTGAACACGATGGCAATACTAGACAGCGGAGCTGGGGTAGCCATTGCTACAAAAGAAATCTGGAAAAAATGGGGGAAACCAGCAATAAGGAAGACTAGGTTGAAACTCCAATTAGCAGATGGACACATGGAGAAACCTATGGGGTTATTAGAGAAAGTCGTAGTGACTTCTTGCGGCATTGAATACGAACATACTTT
The DNA here is from genome assembly GCF_014529385.1 of Adiantum capillus-veneris. Taxonomy (NCBI): domain Eukaryota; kingdom Viridiplantae; phylum Streptophyta; class Polypodiopsida; order Polypodiales; family Pteridaceae; genus Adiantum; species Adiantum capillus-veneris. Next base: position 82,085,059 of record NC_140931.1, on the reverse strand, counting down.
TGCTATTGTCAATTTTGGCAAGGAGAATAACTATGATATCATACTGGGAAGACCATTCATGAGACAGTTGAAAATGGTCCAGGATTGGGGCTACGATCACATATACCTGAGAAATATGGAAACCACTACACGTGTGAACCTGAGAGACCATAGCTACAAAGATGTGAACCGAACACTGGTAGAGGAGTTTGATTCAACTACTTTGGCGGGATCAGAATTTCTAGCTTGGTTAGGTAAACCCAAGGAGTTATGGATGTGTGGAGCCTAGAAATGTGGAAGTCTGAGGCGAGAAGAATATGTTTTAGAAAGGGATATCGAAGAAGAAACTTATATAGGAGAGCCCTTTCCAGAGGACACGCTTGAACCATTAGAATGGACACACATTCTAGCAACCCTAGATGTTTGTGCAATTGCGGATGGTCCCACAACAAAATTTTGCGACAAGGACGGGTACGACGTGGTTCCGTACTTCATGCTGAGAACTACACTCGAAAAAGAAACTGAAAAGAACGATACACTGGAAAAGGAAGATGAAGAAGAGGTGTTTCACGACATTCCCGATCATCCAGAGTGGGGAAATGAAGCAGACAATGAGTCAACGGACAATTCAAGCGGAAACGAAGAAACTATAACGGATGTCAAATTTTATGATTTTCCGAACCAAACTAAACAACGCCAGAAACGCTATAGAGCAAAGAGAAAAACAAAGGGGGTTAGAACCAATCCGATGCTTAGAATAAGAGGAAAAAATCAATTCCTAATGCTAGTAAAGGCGGAAGATTGTGTTAAGGACAAGATTTCTGGAAGAATGAGAGGCAATGATCAAAAGAGCTTACGAAAAGACAAAAGAAGCTCAAGAAATCAAGTTCAAAGGAATGAAACGAAAACTGAAACAGAAAAATCAGAAAAGAACAAGCGCAACAGAGAACACACAGAGTCCAAGTTAGAACGTAGAAACAAGTACAGAGAGCTCAAGAAAACTCTGAAAGAAGTTTGGACGACAGAAATTGAGAGTGGAGAGGACGAAAACGCCAAAATCAAGGAAAACATGGATGTTCCCTCTCACTACAGGAAATTCACAATAGAGGATAGGAAGGTGGTATTAACCCAACCTATTCGAGAGAGAAAGACGAAAGAATCTTATGACGGACCGGAGGATGCAAAAAAAGTTGATTTAGCAGCTCCAGGTGAGACACCTAGACCGGTGTACATAGCCACAGATTTGTCTCCAGGCGAGGAAGAGAGACTTTTGAGTCTTCTCAGAGAGTACAGGGATGTGTTTGCATGGTCTTATAAGGACTTAAAGGGAGTTGACCCATCGATATGCCAACACACAATCCCACTAAAACAAGATGCAAAGCCTAGCAGACAGAGACCATACACATATAATGATACGTTTGCTAAGCGAATCAAAGAAGAGATAGATAAGCTAATGGAAGCTGAATTCATATACGAGATTGAACACACCGATTGGGTATCTCCAATTGTGGTGGTACCCAAGAAGAACGGAAAACTCCGAGTGTGTGTCAACTTAAAGAAAGTGAATGCTGCAACAATCAGGGACAATTATCCCCTGCCGATAACTGATCATGTTCTAGAGCGTGTATCAGGGAAAACAACATACTCCTTTCTTGATGGTTTTTCAGGATATAACCAGCTAGCCATAGCACCGACAGATCAACATAAAACAGCTTTTGCAACGGAGTGGGGAATTTATGCTTATCGGGTTATGCCTTTTGGTCTAACCAATGCTCCCGCAACCTTCCAGAGGCTGATGACGCATGCTTTCAAAGAATACTTAAGGTTGTTTCTAGAAATATACATGGATGACTTATGTGTACATTCTCTTCTGAGAGATGAGCATCTAGAACACCTAAGAAAAGTATTTGAGAAATGTAGGACATATCGCATTTGTCTCAATCCTGAGAAATGTGTGTTTATGGTCCGACAGGGCAGAATTCTGGGACATATTGTCTCACAAAACGGAATATCCACGGATTTAGAGAAGATAAAAGTTATAGTGGATATGCCTAGACCAACCAATGCGAAACAAGTACAGAGCTTTATGGGACATTGCGGATATTATAGACGATTCATTTACATGTACGCTATAATAGGCCAACCACTTTACAGGCTAATAGTGAACTTTGAATGGACAGAGGAGTGTGAGGAATCATTCAAGAAATTGAAAGAGGCACTCATTACTGTTCCAGTCTTGAAATCACCAAATTGGGAGAAGATATTCCATGTGCATATAGATGCTTCGGCATATGCAATAGGATGCATTCTGGCCCAGCCAGAAGAAGGAAACATGGATTTTCCTATCTGTTACGCCAGTCAACAGCTCAACAATGCAGAGAAGAATTACACCACAACAGAGCGAGAAGGATTAGGAATGATACATGCTATGAAGAAATTTCGGCATTATCTTCTAACCAACAAGTTTGTGTTTTTTACGGATCACCAAGCCTTGCTCTACCTAGTGAATAAACCATGCAATACCGGGAGAATAGTGAGATGGTTCATTATCTTACTGGAATTCGACTTCACGGTAGTAGTAAAGAAAGGAAAAACACAACTTAGAGCTGATCATCTTTCGCGATTGACGAATGGAGAAGACCCTATAGGAGTAGATGACGACATGCCAGACGCGTACTTGTTCAACATAGAAATGATACCGAAGTGGTCTCAAAATGTCGTTAGCCTATTAACCTATGGAGGAGAGTTTGATAGAAGAGAATACAACCAGAAACATATTGCTATTCAGCAATCCAAGAATCTTCAATTGGTTGCAGGAAGGTTGTATCAATTGGGAAATGATCATGTTTTACGACTATGCATCAATCTTGAGGAATATAATATATATCTGTGCGAAGCACATGTTCAGGAATGTGCATTTCATTGTTCAAGAAGGAACACATATAGAAATTTGTTACAATTGGGAGTCTATTGGCCAGGAATGAAAGAAAGCGTACATGAATATATCACTGTATGTATTGTATGTTCATCAAAACTGCCAGCAGAGTATTCGACATTATATTAGATAATGATCGCTCCGGAATGGAGTCAGTATATTGTTGAATATCTCACAAATAGAACTTTCCCAGAAGGAACGTCAAAAGCTCGTCAAAAATCTGTAGAGACAGAAGCTAGAGATTACGCTTTAATAGGAGATCAACTCTATAAGAGAGGTAAAGACAACCAGCTTAGGATTTACGCATTAGAGTCTGAGTATGTGATAATCTTGGAGCAAGCTTATAGAGGAGTAGGTGGAGGCCATTTCTCAGGTGATAAGACAACAAAACTTGTCTTAGCCGCAGGAATATGGTGGCCAACATTACATATGGACGCTGAGGAATACGTTAAACGGTGTGATGACTGTCAGCGAACCAAAGTACCACTTAAAAGAGATGATATGCCGCTTAGACCAATGATGGGGGCAAGAGCTTTTGCAAAATGGGGGATTGATTATGTCGGACCCATTTCACCTCCTCCATATAAGACTCATGCACAATACATTGTTGTGGCTATAGACTATCTAACAAAGTGGGTCGAAGCAAAGGCAACTCAAAAAGCAGATGCCAGGACCACGACACAATTTCTATATGAATACGTCTTTGTACGATATGGATTGCCAATAGAAATTGTGAGTGATCGAGGCACACATTTTATAAATGAAGTGATAGAGATCCTTCTAGATTAATTCATGGTAATCCATAGGAAATCAGCCCCGTATCATCCACAAGCAAACGGACAAGCTGAAGCAACAAACAAAACCATATGCACGTCCTTACGAAGATTGTATCTGAGTCGAGAACTGACTGGGATCAGAAGTTGCATTCAACATTATGGGCATATAGGGTAGCATATAAAACATCAATAGGAACGACCCCATATAACATGGTTTTTGGGCTAAATGCTATCTTACCAATAGAATCTTGATTTCAACCTTAAGGGTGGCTAAGGATCTAGAGTGGACAGGGCACGAGCTTTCTGATAGAATAGATGACCTGGAAAAGCTAGACGAGCTTCGCCTAAAAGCAGTAGCTTCTATCTACGCTCAAAAAAGGCGACAAAAGGAATTTTTTGATAAGCATGTGCGGACTAAAGAGTTTAAGGTTGGGGACTATGTCCTAGTTTACACTCTGAAACAGCATGCTAAGAAGCTTAAAAAGCGAGGGATGGGACCTCTGGTGATTAAAGATCTATCACCAAGTGGAGCCATCAAGCTTGCTACATTAGACGGAGAAGAAATGCCCAATTGGATTAGTGGATGCAGAGTGAAAAAGTATCTTTTGCCGCTAACCCAAGACATGCTTCTCAAAATACATCAAGAAAAGCTACGTGTCCAGAAAAAAAAAAAGATTATGGAGGAATCGCAAGCCGAGGCTAAGGAAAGAATGGAGAAAAGAAGACTACTACGTCAGAAATAGCGCAATGAAGGAGCAATACAAATAAACGCAGTCAGTATAACAGAAATGGATAATGACAAAGAAGAACCCATCATTGAATGCAAAGTAGGAACCAACCAAATCAAAGCCAGAACACTATTGGATTCAGGAGCTCAAACTAATCTACTTTCACTCAGTTTGTATAGACAATTGACAAATGACACTAAATTACGAACTGCCAAGCAAGAGTTAAAGAGTTACTCTGAGAATTCAATCAAAACTGTCGGATGCACAGTTTTACATATACAGATTAACCAGTATGTGTATCCTCATATGTTTTACGTGGTTGAAGACCAAGCTACACAACATCCATTATTGCTAGGACAACCATGGCAGAAGCAATACAATGCAATGATTGACTGGAGTTCTAAATCAGTGCTTATCAAATACGAAGGTGAAAGTCAATCAGTTAAGTTCACCAAAGGAGCAGAGCCAACTCCAAAGGAAGAATCCAAAAACAAAGGTAAACAACAACCAAAGAAAAAGAAGAAGCAATGGCAACCAAAAGTTTCTATACAACTGGATTGCTCTTCGACGAGGAACTCTCAACATTGGATAAGGAAGACAAGCAATAATATAACAACTCAACCTTGGAAAAAAACGGAGTCAAAGTTGGTATGGAGACCAAAAAAGGTTGTGCCAGAGAACACAAAGGTGGAAAACAGAGTCTTCAATACCAGACAACACAGTGATTCCAGACAATCAAGGACAGTGAAACAGATCTGGATTCCAAAGAAGTTCATGACGACACAAAGCTATAGCACGCAAATTTGGTTCCCAAGGATTTGTAAACAGGAACTCCCTTCAGTACAATCCACGGAAACTCCTAGGTATTTCAAGGCGAGGAAATCAACACAAAGAACAAAGCAGGTTTGGGTCGCAAAGAGTTTGTGGCAAGCACAAGCGAAGCGGAAGCAGATTTGGATTGTGAAAAAGAACAACCCGGTAAAGAAGAATCCATCTAATGATTCTACTATCGAAGTGCCAAAACCAACCCAAAACCCGACCACCAATCCTTCAATCAAACAAAGAGCAGCTTTATTGGAAAGACTGTTGTATCATCGCTCTACAATTGCATTGGGAACTTATGACCAAAACAACTACAATGCTTCGCCCACAGACACTTCATAGTCATCCAGGAGGACTCAGACTAGGAGGGGGGGAGGTATACAGGTATACAGGAGCTACAAGAAAAAAAAAAAAAAAAAAAAATATATTACAAGGGCAGTGTCTTAGATGATTTCGCAATTTTTATGTTTGATTACGGATATTGATAATATTTATGCCCTTATATACCTTTTTTTGCAACAAGAAGAGATCAAATGATGAATTTGGGTCTCTAGACGTGTAAATATCACTAAATAAGAGTGTTTTTGGAGCTAAAAAGTGGTAATCCAAGTCCAGAAATCACAAATAAGTGTATATTCATATACACAGGGTTACCAGCTATTTATTGTGTATGTTTGGAATTTTTTGGCTTCAATTTGCTATTTTCTTTATTTTTTATGATTTTCTTGATAAAAGTAAAAGAAAAATAAAAAAGCAGGTGAAACGAGATCAGAAAAAAGAAAAGAATAGATGGTGATGATCCTAATGACAAGGGCAACCCATGGTAAAAATTGAGTACAATTCGGGAAAAGTTGCGGAAAGCCCGAAATGACAGAATTTTGGCACAGTGGACAAATTTCTCAGAAAAAGGTCAAACGGAGTCCAAATTGAGAAATTTCAAATCCTAAAGTGCATTTCACGACGAGATAGGAGCACATGTCAAATTTGGTAACAAGTGATCCGGAAGTCCAAAGTTAAGTATTTTTCACTTCACTTACAAGCTCATTTCCACTATTACCTTCTTGGAGAGAGCAAAGAGCACACAGGAGCATCCAACCTTCTACGACCTTCTACGACTTCCACGAGAGCTCAGAGGACACCAGACATGAGAGGTAGACTCGTTGCCATAAGCTTTTGATGCTTACCATTAACTTTTGTCGCGAAAACTGACCAAAACCAAGAAACAAGAGCAGACGGGGAATGGGGTAGAATGCTAGGTAGTGGCACAACCGCCTAACCAAACCTTGCAAGAACTTATAGGTGGGTTACCCTAGTATAGAATATGGGTTTCTAACACTCAAAGCTCGAGAAAGAACGACTGAAAAAACCCTAGGTCAACAGTGCCTGCAAGAGGCAAACAGGAAAAAGTTGTCGAAACGACACAAAACTTCTCAGGAAGCTTAACAACATCAAGGGCAATGCAACCATGGAGTATCTCCAGGTTTGGACCACCAAAAGTGGGTCAAAACAACCGATTCGACGACAAACACACAAAGCGTCATTTTGGCATAACGGCTGAAATTGACGACCGAATGAAATGAAACTTCACAAGCAGCTTCAAGTAACTATTGATGACTTATGTTTGCAAGCAAAACCCAAAAGAAAGCTGATTCACTTACCGATGGTGAAAAAGACGCTTTCGGGCAACCAAATGGAGAAAGATGGAGAACGGGGAGCCAAAGTCAAGTTCAACCAAATAGATGGCTTCACAATATATCCAACGAGCTGGAAATGCAACTCTCGAGAAGAAAAGTTGAAGAGATTCAACTCTAAGGCAAAAAGATGACTTCGGAGACTGAAATGCCTATAAGGGGGCTTTTTAGCTAAACTGATGACTTTTTAAGTTGAAAACTAGTTAGCAGGGCTTAGGGCACTAGCACAAAGCATTCTTTGCACAAAAAGACCAACATTTCAAGAAAAGACATCATACGCGTATGATGTCTCATAGCATGAATTTCACATCCATTTCAACATTTGAGTGCATAGCCTCATTCCACATGTTAATCACATCCTATGAACCAAGTATCATGAGAATTGGAGTTAGAAAACCCAAGGAAAACCAAAAAGACGCAAAGTAGGCCATAAAATTGTTTTTTGGTCCTAATTTTGTCAAAATAACTCCAAACTCATTGAAACTTCGTAGAATTGTTGTTAAACACATCTACAAGCTATCTGGAACCAAAAAGCACCATTTTGACACAAAAGACATCATACGCGTATGATGTCTATTTGCACTTACAGAGCCAAAACTGCTAATTTGTCATCATACATCGAGTATAATACATGCTACATATGAAATTTGGAACCATTTGGTCAAGAGGATCACCCCATTAGCCCAATTGAGGAAAATCCTTCACCTAAAGCCTATTTTTGGCCCAAATCCAACATACTCAACTCCAAACCAAGATTTGAGTAGGAACAGTCCTTCACTAGTACATGGGGAATCCACAGAACCAATCCCATGCAAAATTGATGAAAAAGACATCATACGCGTATGATGTCTCCAGAGCCATTTTTAGCCCAAAATCTATCCAAACTTCAAAAATCCACTGAATAAACCTATCTAAAGCCAAAACCAAGCTTATAGAGAAATTTGGTCCAAAAATACACTAAAAGACATCATACGCGTATGATGTCTCACTATGTGATTTTGGCACCTCAGGGCTTCAACCACCAAACAGAAGTGATCTACATGCCATTTGAAAGTGAACCACCAAGTTTTATCCAATTTGGATCATAAAATCCAAGTCCCTTTCAAAATTTTGCCAAGAGCCGGAACTGGACTAAATTGGCCAAAACTTGACCAAATGGTATCCAAACTCAAGTCCAAGCATATGATAATCATGTATACACTATCAGCTACAAGCATAACCAATATGAAGTCATTTTGACACAAAAGACATCATACGCGTATGATGTCTCCAGCATGATTTTGAGCCTATTTTGCATATTTTTTCACCTACCTTGCATCCTTAGGCCCTGAATAGCTCATGTTTCAATTTTCAAGTCATTTGGATAGTTAAAAGCTTCATTTCGGCTTTCAGTACTATAAAGACGCTAACTTCTGAAATTGGAGTTACAGGATCCATGGATTCCACCAAGTCATCGGCAACGAAGAGAAAAAGACCGACAATCAAAGATGCTATTGCAGAAGCGGAACCCTTTGACATTCCAGCAGAAACCCTCAAGCCAACCAAAAATTGGGTGGAGGAAGCAGTATTGGAGAAAGAGGGAATAAAGATCTACCAGGGGACTTTCAGAGATCCTCAAGGGCAAGCGGTGGATGCACCGATGATCCCACAGGAATTGGTAGATTATAGCAGGTCAGAAGACATCAGCAGGTACCTGGAAAGGGCAGACTTGCACAGTTTCTTCATCTCGAGACCATCAGGTGTGTATACAAGAAGAGTGTACGAGTTGGCAACATCCATTGAGAAGGATGGAAAAGCCACATTGACAGCCATGGATGGAGAGAAGGTAGAAGTACAGATCACTCCACAGCTAATTGCAGACGCATTGAAGCTGCACAACAAAGGGAGCTCGGTCAGGGAAAGAAGAGAGGCCATAGAGGTCTATGGGCCCAAGAAACAGAATGCGACCTATGGAGATATGGCGGACCCAAGAGCGGAAACCCTTTGCCGACTGTACAACCAATTTCTTCATGTTTGCAGTAAAAGACCGCAAAAGTATACGACACCACCCCATGCCATTGCGACCACCATCACATGGGCATTAAAGAGTAATATGCCAAAAGAGGTGAATTACGCTTAACACATCCACGAGCAAGTAATTGCCATGCACAACGAGAAGCCAAAATACATAGGAGGAGCGGAAATTCTGACAAGAATAGCTTATGAAGCTATTGGAGCTAGAGATCAGTGGCCAAAGGCTCCCTCCCAGAATGAGTGGCTTAGAGAAGCCGACGAGGAGGAAGAACAGCCCGAAGTACCCAAGAGGGCATCTGCAAGAGCACGCCGGAAACTAGAAGTAGTTTCAGAACCTGAAGAGGATGTGGATGAGCCACTTAAGAAGAAAGTAAAGAAGAAGGTTGCTCCCAAACAAACCAAAAGTCAGAAAGCGGCAAGGATGGAAAGATTAGTGGAGCAGTTTAGAGCGGAAAGAGCTCTAAAGGGTGACTTTGAAGAAAAGTGGGTGCCAGACCCCACTAAAGTCGGAACTAGCTCGGCCAGGCCACATATTGATCAATACGATCAATATATTAAAGCTTATAAGGAGTCAGAGGCTATTTTGGAGCAGCAACCTGTCGAGCCATACACTGAAGAGGAGGTACAACAATTAAAAGCTGAGCTGAAAAAAGACGACAAGGGGAAAAGGAAAGTAGATGAGTCTACTAAGCCTCAAGAGAAAGATGGGCAAGCCGAAAAGGGGAAAGCCAAGAAAGCTGAGGACAAACATCCCTCTATGACTGATGTACCAAGCCCGAAGAAGACGAAAAAAGTTGTGGAAGAGACCACAATAGAGGTGGACACAGATGTTTTGGAAAAGCCAGAAGCCGAGACCAAAGAAAAGAAGATAGATCCAATTCAGCAAAAGAGAAATGATTATGAGGATCTGGTAGAGATAGGATACACCGAAGAAGAGGCTCTTGAGGCAGTTTATGGGATCACCCTACAAAAACAAGATGAACGGAGAGGGACGGAGAAAAAGACAAAGAGTAAAAAAGAAAGTGAAGAGAAACTGGACGAACCGAAAGTACAAGAAGAGCCAAAGCCAGTGGAGGTGGTGGCGGAAAGAGCCTTAGAGTTGACAGATGATGATGAAAAAGACATGCACATGGTGCATGAACTGCTCAGCAAGATAAAAGAAAGGTCCAAGGCAAAGGAAGTAGAGATTGAGACAGCCAAACAAAGGGAAGCGGAGTCACAGAGAAATTTAGAGAATGCTATGACTGAATCTGAAAGTCATAAAGCATCACTCTATGACGCGGAAAACGAGAGAGACGGCTTGATACTCCAACTAGTCGAGGCTTCAAGAGAAGTAACAAGTGCACAGGAAGCAAGGGAGCGGATAGAGGATGAGTTGGAGGCGGCTAAGGATGAGCTCATTGAGCTAAGGGAAAGAGTCGAGCTCCAAGAAAGAACAATCACTAGACTCAGGTCTACCCCTAGAGCTAGCAGAGCAGGAACCGAACAAGAGGGAGCTATCGTACTAGTGTTGGAAGACCAGGTCCGAAGCTTACAAAGAGAGCTAAGATTAGAGCAAGTGCAAAGGCTGCACATTGCGGAGGGATCATTGGCCGCAGAGGAGAGGCTCACATTAGAAAATCAAACACTACGGACAGAGAATGAGGCCCTCCGCAAACAGCTCCAAGATCTACAAGAGCAACAAAGAAGAGAGACAGAGACACTACAAGAAGAATCAGGTGGAGCAGCCATAGAGCTACCAAAAACTGGAGAGGCAACCACAATTGAAGATCCAGCCCCAGCTCAAGAGGTGGCCTCGACTTCAAGAATCTCTGAAGAAGAAGAACAAAGGCTCCATGACCAAATAGAAAAGTCAGTAGAGGAGAGTGCCAAGGCAGAAATGGAATGGGAGAGGAGACTCCTAATCTCCATTAGACTTCAGGGACTAGACACAAAAGTGCTCCATGAACAGTGGATGCAACCCAGCCTGCCTTTCCCTTTGATGAAATTTGAAGTGCTAAAGACGAAAAAGAGAATAGAGGAGGAGCAGTATGTTGCTCTTTACGAAGGCGACATCACAAAGGAGGAACAATCAAAGAAGATAGTAGATTCACAACCTAGATGGAGGAAAGGTTGGCTGAACAAATACCCAGCCTACCTCATCTACTTGGTGGAGGCACCAAAGGAGATTCGGGAGGATGCAACCTTCTGCCCGGTGCCAAGAGTCAGAAACTGGAAAGAGCATGGCATGATTGCAGAAAAGAAGCCAAATTGGCTTAATTATCCCAGGATGCCAGGACCAAAGGCAGGAGAGAGAATAGGTAAAGCCTACATGGTGAAAACCCTAACGGGCACCATCAAGCTCTTTACTGGCTCTCCTGACCTTTCATGTCAGATGCTCAAGAAAATCTGCAGGACTCTCTTAGCTTGCATTGAAGTGTTCGCACCAGATAAAGCCACGACCTCGAGTCTACTATCGACGGCCGACACGGTGACTGATATGATGTATGATCTTTCATTGCAACCTTCTCCAAAAGTATTACACCTCCTATACCAAAGGATTATGTTTTTGCCTAGCTTCCACATGCAAACATTCGAAGAAGCTTTCTACACCGGCTTTTTCACCCACGAAAGCAAAATATTCGGCCCAACCTTGACCATTGGCAACCTACGATACGAATCACATTTGCAGATGCTCAAGACGACAGGACTTTATTGACCAAGCATAAAAGTCATGTCAGGGACGACATGAACGCGGAGGGGGGGAGTGTTGAGCCAGTAGAGGATCACACCCACATTTTTGCTCACACTCATCATTTTGTAACCATTGATTGTAATAAATGTCTTTCCGACATTAATTTTGATTTGAGCCATTCATTAAGTAACGGGACTCAATTGAGTTTCCAGCTTGTAATCCCGAAGTAATTTCACTTGCTGATGTAATTAGTTAGAGATGTTCTCACCTCCAAAGCTGAGGTATATAAGCCAAAGTTTTTGTAACCTAAGGGAGATCATTTAATCAAAGTGAGTTTTTTGGAGCTCCGTGACTGTGTCTGAGAGAGAGAGAGAGAGAGTGAGAGTCTTATCTACTTGCTACGCGAGCTACGGAGCCGCCATTGGAGAAGCGACACCGTCATTGTGTTAGCAACGGCGAGAGCTACGCACAGATACCAAGAGTGCGCCCTATCGGCTTCTATGTGTGGTAAGTTCCTAAGAGCTTCGGTGTGAGTTTTCTTCCAACTCGTGTGTCGGAATTGAGCGTGCAGCATATCTATAGAACCACAACGAGTAGAGCTACACATTAGTACCATCGGGGTCAAGTTTCGATCACCTGTATTTTTTGGCCTGTCTTCATACGCGTTTACCGCACGGAGTGGTTATAGGTTGATTTTCCAGTTCAAGTCTTTAGGGTGTTGTTCTTACCTAGTGTATAGACTTCCCCTTGAGTTTGAGATCGATTCAATGATTCTAGATCTTGTTTCGTATAACATTCGTTCGTAGTACGGATTTCAGTCACTTGCGTATTTTAGAACTTAGATTTGATTTCCTTAGTAGTGATTGTCATTAGAAGGTCGAGTAGGTGATTTGACACCCACCTAGTTGTTTCCATGCGCCTGCGGGTCAAGCTCCGTCCTCGTCTGACAAATTCTGTTGTTGGTTGAGTTCTCGCTATTTAGCTTCCGCTAGCGGCGTAACCGCCTTAACATTGCCACAACCCAACCTCAACACTAGATACCATGGGGTATTGAATGAAATGCATGCAATGGGATTGAAGGCACTGAAGCGAGGAACATTTCTTGAAAATTCCAGGCACCATTTGATTAGTCTAATTACTTTTTTTTCCATGTTTACTTCCCCGCTCCCTTTCTTGTATGATTTTACTTTATTACAAAGTGGAGAGGCTTAGGGGACATGGAATCCCATGTGGGCATCTCGTAAGAGCAGCTGCCTACCATTGGGAAATTCACGGGTTCAAAACTTGAGTTCAGAGTTGAGGGGGAAGCTGACCCGAACAACTTTCATTTTGGCCGTTCAAATGCCTCAAGATCCACATGCTTTTTTGCATGTCGTTGATCCTATCACACTGGGGTAATTAGGACCCTGTGCCATATAGTGTCGTGGGTAACCCAAGAGCCTCAATCCCAAGAGTGTTTAATAATACTTTTCCCTCACACCCATAAAACTAGCTGATGAGAAGCATCAAATTGCAAAAAAAAAAGTTGGCCCTCAATGTAAGGCCACCCCTCTTCCAATGCATTGCAACTAACTTTTACTTTTTTGTGAAATGAATGAGTGCCCACTTTCTCAACCAAGGATTTGTATTGCACGTCCCAGATTCCAGTGTGACATGGGCCTTGCTTTATCAGATAATTGTGCTTCATGCATGGTCACATGTATTCTTGTTCTTTGTCATGTATAAGTATGCAAGCCTTTTTATGACTATTTCTATGTTGGCATGGTTGCACTAAATCGATGCCTGATTGGCCATGTTCTTATTTATCATTGTGTAAGCATAAGAACTAATTTTGTGCTCTCAATGCAACCACTTCTGGTCTATCTAAATTTTTCACACTAGCAAAGATGTGCTAACTCGTGTGCAAATGAAAAGACTAGCAAAAATTGCTTATGCCTCTCTTATATTATTGCTTTTCTTCTTTTCAAGCTCAAGCCAAGATTCCCCACCACTAGCCTATTTGGGTTGAAGTTTTTGAACAAGAGATAAACTTATTTTAACTATCCTTTAAATTACATGTTGATGCTAAACAACACCAACAATACAGTGATTTCCTAGGTATCCCTAGTAAATCACTTGAGAGGGTGGAAAATATCATAACTTCCCTCCTACAATCCAAGAAACTCTCCTCAGTTGCTCATAAGAGAAAATCAATAGTATTTGTTTGCATGTTTAGTGTATTGTTTTGTGAGTGTTTTATTGCAACATGACCATTAGCATAAATGCAAGTATAGGGAGTGAATATCCACAAACAAGTTCAAAAGGTGATTTTCTAACCCTTTCATAGTGGCAAAATGAATGTTGTTTGTATATTAAAATTGAAAATATATATGTAGTAATCATCCCACTTTCTCTGATGTGAGTGCACATATGCTTTCAAAAAATCAGTATATATGTGATTATTCACTTTAGGTTGGTGACGAAAATATCATGTGAAATCAAGTTCTGGTAAACCATGATGTGAAAAAACAAATTTCAAATACAAGAAAGCATCTTTATGTGAAGTGAGTTTGATTACATGGAATAACATATGCCTTTTTACTATAGCAATCAATCATTGTCCAAATCATACCATGATTATGTGGATTAACAATAGATAAAAACCATTGAAACATTGTCAATACAAGGGTAGGACAAGGGGGCATGGTCGATCGCACAATTCAAGGGTCTCCTAAAGGTAGGCTAGGATTATAAGAGGAGTATGGTTGGGTGGAGAATAGCATGCTCAGTTCCTGGTCCTCACAGTGTTATCAGAGCAGGGGAGGTTGTGGAGATCTTGTATAAGATTTTCCAAGAGGCTTGCATGTGGATGCTGTGTGTATGTGTGTGTGTGTTGTGTGTGTGTGCACGCGTGCACATGCTTGGCATGGAAGAATTCTCTTCGATATGAGTGGTGCCAAAATTGACCCTTGCACACAAAGTGGGAGGCTCAACCTACATCAAAGTTGGCAGCTTTGTACCTTTGCCTAGGCTTTAGATGTGCAAGGGATTGCGCATATGTACATACCCATGCATGGTGCATCGAATAAAGGATTGCCCATTTTCCAGAGCCAGGTACGGTTACGTGGGGCCCACATGTGTACAGGTAGGACAGGGTGTACATAGCGCATAGATTTTCAATATCACCAGTATCAGTGTGTTTTCTCTATAATAATGAGGAGTTGTTAGCGCATAAAACTTCTCGAGGAATATATCCACGGGCCGACGACATGAGGTAAGCAGGTGCGTCAGATGGCATCTAGTGGGGTCAGGAGGTTGAATGGGGTCAATATTTGCACGTGGATGAGTACAAACACAACGTGGGTGTTTTCTTGTGATAATTATGCAGAGAGGTCATCATGAGGACCATCTTTTGGGGCCACTTCACGTGGTGGTGCGATGCATAATTGGAAAAAGCTGAGTACCAGGTGTGTGGATGGATGCAGCAGGGTGACAACTATGCACTGCGAGGCCACTTTTTGGCCTGTTCAGGGTCTGTTTGAGGTCAACTAAAAGGCCAAGGGTGCCCAAGTGATAAAGCTAAGTGTGGGAACTGAAAAAAATGAGAGAAGACCAGAAAAAACATGGAGAGAAGAGGAGGAACAGACGCAAGTGAGTTTTTGCCGTTTTTGGAGCCTGTTTTGGTTGTAAACTGCTCATCCGAGGTCGGATTTGAGCACTTTGACATTGTAGACTGGGGTTTTGGGTCGTTCCAGACGCAATGGCACTGTCCATTTTGTCAAATTCCTCACTATTTTTTTGCTGTTTTGGCTGTGTAAGTTTCTCCTATGAGCGAAGCTTTTGCTCCAATTGGTGATTGTATCTGGCATATTTTACCCATATTGAGTGAGCTATTTGCCCCATTGGTGTTGGCCCAAGATCTATTGAATCTAAACATCAGAAATTATCCTCTTTTGAGCTGAGTTTTTTGGGTGTGTGTGTGTCTCTCTCTCTCCTCTCACTCCATAGGTGTGTTCCTTGTCTCGGCTAGGTGGGTTGTGTAAGCCGAGTGGTGCCATATAGTGTGTGTGTATATCATCCCAAGAGTGTGTGTCATGTCATTATAGAGGCTTTCTGTGTGTTTCCATCCCGCTCACATTCTTTTGGCACCCCCACGGAGGATCTTCTTTGAGTACCTTCTGCTTCGAGCTTCAAGCTTAAAGATTCGGGATTACAGGTTGCAAACTACAGGTTACAGGTTACAGGGACATGTATAGGTACAGGTGATTCACACAGGTAGAGGTAGCTGGAGTACAGTGATATGCTAGCAGTGGTGTCACTTGCAGTTGTTGTGGGTATGCATCATTTGGTGCCTTTTTGAGCGCATTGTCTGCTGGATTGTACGTTACTTGTGGAAACTTCCATTGTACACTTTTGTGGAGCCATATTTGGTTTTATTTGTCAGTCCCAGCCATTTCTGAGACTTGGTCTGGAAGATAGTCATTTCTAAGACTTGACTATATGAGATTTGCATAAGCCTTCATGTGAGGGTCGATAGCGTGAGGTTTTAGTGAGCTGGGGGATTCTAAAATGTGGAGATCCTTTTGGTGATACACGTAGCTGGAGCACCCTTTTCATGACCTCACCATAGGCTATATACTAGTGATTCTTAATTGATGCTCGGGTTCTATTGTTGGCAGTTTATGCATACATATACAGTCTATATTTTGGGTTCTCACTGCTCTACTTCTGGGGAAACTCTGTCAAAAATTTTCCAAGTTGTGATGGCTGGTTTTTTGGTCTTTTGTGCCATTTATGCTGTTATGTTGACGAAATTTTGGCAAAATCAGAGGATAAGATAGGTGTGCTTTCTTGGGAGCTGCATGGTTGACTTTAATGGATGATCAAAATGGCCCTCAATTCACTCCTTTTCATTTAACTCAGAGAATCCAGATAAATGTTCATGTGTCTAAGAAGATTTTTTTCCAACAGTGCATAGTATTTATCTTCGTGCCAAGAAGATTAAGAGAGATCCTGGAATGTCCTTTGCCTGTTGTAATTCTGATGATTAACTATGAAAACTCAATTGATGTGTATGTGTTTGTCCTTATCTAAAGGTGAGCTCCATTGAAGTTTTTGGGGATTGGGGTCAGTAAAAAGTTTGGGTTCTTGCACGTGTGTTCGAAGGGATTCTCAAAGCATTGAAACTTGGGTAGCAATGGCTTTCTCTTATCCGGAGTTTCATGGAAGAAGTGATGAAGATGTGGAAGAATTTTTGGAAAAGATGGAAGTTGCCTGTATCAGCAACCAGATTCATGACTCGGTGCAGATGTTACGTCTTCTCCAAATATGGTTGAAGAGCGATGCACGAGTTTGGTCCAAGGCATTTGAAGAGGAGTTGCATGTGGCTGATCCACCTGTAAGATTGAGTTGGGACAATCTAAGGCATGGATTGGAAGTGGAGTTTGTGAAGACAGAAGATCCTGTCAAAGTGTGGCAAGAGGTATAAGGTTTGGTGCAGAAGGAAGGTGAGCCTGTAGATGCGTACATATGTAATTTCTCATTGGCATGGGAACGGATGTGCAAGGCCTTAGCACCACAAGTACCCCCGCCTGGCATGATGAAGAAGGACAGGTTCTTGGCTGGTCTTTGGGAGAATATACGTTGGAGAGTGGAGCTAAAGAAGCCTAGGACATATGAAGATGCACTAGAGGTAGCAAGGAACAAAGAGTGGAAGTTGAGGAAAATGAGCCAGATAGGGGTGGAGTCTTTGCCCTTAAGGTATGAATTTCAGCCTATGGACTCTTTACAAGGGGCACATGCCAAGGGTTCATCATGAACTAGTGGTTTCTGTTACTCCTCAGGTTATACCATCAGTGGTCACTACAGCAGTGCAAGATGATGGGCTAAGGCAAGACATGAGGCAAGTGGTAGATCTAATGAAGAATCTCAGCCTAAACATGCTAGGTCAAGTGGGAAATAATCGAGGTCGAGGGAGGTTTGAAAATCAGCCAGGAGGTGAAGAAAGACCTAGGAATGGTGTTGGACAAAGTAATGGTAGGTTTTGGAAACAAACGCCCACATGTTATAATTGCGGAGAGGTGGGCCATATAACCCTTTGATGTGATAAGCCACCAAGGATGGGGGGAGACATGTATCCATTGCCAAGAACGGTGCTAACTCGGTCAAATGATTATAGCATCGAAATTAAGGGAGAAGAAGGAACCAGTGGATTAACCCAAGAGGAAAAGGGAAAGACAAAAGTGCTAAGTCTAGTCACCTTGGAGAAGGCATCAAAGCTAGAGGATACATTAGTGATGCCTATTGGGAAGAGGACCATAGAGGACAAGGAAGGAAGAAGTGCCCCAGGTCCTAGTAAGAAGAAGGGAAAGAGCCATGAAGGCGAGGATGTCAAGGCCAAGAGGAAAAGGAGGGCTCGTCGCAAGTTTCATGTTTCAGATTTTCCACTAGGGGATGGGCATTTAAGCTATGACTTGAACGAGGATCTGACAAGTAGGAAGGCAGATGTTACTTTTGGGCAGCTTATAGAGATGGTTCCTAAGCTAAAGAGATAGTGAAAGAGGATGGTTAACCCAATGGAGAAAGAGCCAGAGAGAGGTTCAGTGAAGGCGTTGGCGATGGATGAGCTACCAGATATTTGTCCAATAGTAGATGTGTGGCACAAAAGAAAAAATCTAGGACAAGGTTATGTTGATGGCGGAGCCCAAATAAGTGTCATAACACATTCATGCGCTGAGAAGATGGGTCTTACAACCTGACTGGGGTGTCAGGCTTTTGGATCAAATTGGGAAACCATCAGAAAGTAAAATGTTTGGGTGTTGTAAACAGCTTAGAAGTGGAGGCGTATGATGCAAAGGCAGTGGTTGATTTTCATGTGATGCCGATGGGGTTGTGAGGATATCCTATTATACTTGGTAGACCATGGTTACGTGCAGTGGGAGCTGTTCAAGATTGGAGACGTGGTACGATTAGCCTTTATGGAAAGACAGGTGCCAAGAAGCTATATAATATGGACACAAGGAAACTATTGGAGGAGATTTATGAAGATGAAGATGAGTCTAGTGATGAGGACTATTCCACAGTGACTGATGAGGACAATGATAGTACTACCAGCAGTGATGAGGATGCTAATGTTGCATTTCTTTTGATGGACAAAGAAATCCAGGAGTCTGGTTCAGTTGCATTTGCGAATGAAGTTGAAGATAAAAGTGAAGGGCCTTATGAAGTGATTGAAGGGCTGATGCGAACCAAGGTTGAATTGTCAAAGAAGTAGGAATTGATGACACAAATGATCAGTGGAGACCTCTCAGCTATGGAGAAGGAGATATATTTGCACATGCTAGCTAGTTTTCCAATTTGTTCATTACTTCATATGAAGATATCAGAGGGTTCAAAGGAGAAGAGATGCATATAGAGCTGAAAGAAGGTGCTAAGCCAGTGCGGCAAAGGCTAAAAAGGATGGGTCAAGAGTAGATGGAAGCCTTGCGGGAAGAGGTGGACAAGTTATTGAAGACAGGGTTCATAGTCCCAGTGGAAACCACTGAATGGGTGAGTCCAGTACTAGTCAGTCCAAGGAAGGATGGGAAGTGGAGGATTTGTGTAGATTTTAACCTTAAATGCAGCCACTAAGAAGAACCCATATCCTCTTCCATTCATCAATCAGATCTTGGATTCAGTGGCTGGTTATGAGAGGTACAGTGTGTGTGATGGTTTTTCAGGCTATTTTCAATTGAAGATTGCTCTTAAAGACCAAACAAAGACAACTTTCATTACGCCATGCGGCTGCTATTGCTACACGGTATTGCCATTTGGGTTGTCAAATGGACCATCTTTCTATCAAGAGAGAGCAAATTGGGTATTGGAACCATTCATTGGTAGTTGTGTTAAAGCTTTTATGGACGACTTCTGTGTCTAGAGCAGTAGGGCTGAACACCATGAGAAGTTGCAAATGGTATTGGCTCGATATGATGAATGTGGAGGACAACTAAATCCCAAGAAATTTCATCTAGCACAGCCAAGGGTGAAGTTATTGGGCCATATGGTGGCAGAAAATGGCATTGATGCTGATCCAGACAAGGTTAATTTTATTATTCTTCTTCCATCACCTACGAGTACAAAGAAATTGGCAAGCTTTATACACAAAGTGAAGTACATGGCACGGTTTATTCCATTGTCTTCACAGCTCCTTTATCCATTACAACAAGTGGCAAAGCACGATCCATTGCAATGGGATGCCAAGTGTGAAGAAGTGTTTCAAGAGGTGAAAGAGGTGTTAGGGGGTCTGTTAGCCATGCACGCTCCTGATTGGGAGAAAGTTTTTTATGTAAGGCCATCCATAGGGGATGATGCCATTGGAGCCATGCTATTGCAAAAGGGGAAGGGCAGCCATTATATGCGGCCAGTGTATTGTGCAAGCCGAGTGAAGTTGGTATCAGAGAGAAAGTTCTCGGAAGTAGAGCTAGTGATGGCCAGTGTAATATTTGCTTGTCAACGATTTCATCATTACTTGCTACCACGGCCTTTTGTTTTCTTGACGAGTTATGCCTTTTTGCCACAGTTAATTAATGGCACTAACATGTCAAATGTGGTCGAGAAATGGGTAATTGAGCTGCAAAAGTTTGAGTTCTCTTTTCTAGTGGAAGACAGTACAAGGGCTACCCTAGCTGATTTGTTGACTTACAAGGAGAATCCCCTCCTTGTTAAGGAAGAGGTGGTGACGAAGGTAGTTGAGAAAGTGGCACAGATTTCAAATGCACCTGTGTTGTTCTTTGATGGCTCATACAAAAAGAGCAATGATGCAGCTTTAGGGGGTATAGAACTTTATGATCCAGAGGGGAAACTAGTATGCAAGAGAGGGTTCAAATTGGATGCACATGTAACAATGAGGCTGAATATGCTACTTTGGAAGCCGGATTGCACATTTGTTTGAAGCATGGGATTAGAAGGTTGAGCATAAAAGGTGATGCCTTGTTAGTTGTGAAGCAAGTCCTGGGTGTGTCGAAGAGCAAGAACACCTCATTGAAGGAAATGTGTTTCTGAATTAAAGGCCTGTTAAAAACTGTTTGAAGCATGGAGCATTAGACACATTGAACGTGCTCTAAATGGAAAAGCACATGAAGCAGCTCAAAGCATGATTGGGGAGCTATTTGTGTTGAGGACCAATTTACCTCTTTATCATGGCCGGGAAAGTTTGGCTCAAGAGGAGGAGTTTTTGCTAACACGAATCATTCCAAAGGACATTCAAAAGTCTAAGAAGTATGGTTTTGTGCGTAGAGCATCCAGGTACCCGGAACAGATGTTATGTCTTCTCCAAATCTATTTGAAAACTGATGCACGAGTTTGGTCCAAAGCATTTCAAGAGGAGTTGTGTGCGGCTGATCCACCCATGAGATTGAGTTGGGACAATCTAAGGCATGAATTGGAAGCGGAGTTTGTGAAGATAGAAGATCCTGACAAAGTGTGGCAAGAAGTACAGGCTTTAGTGCAAAAGGAAGGTGAGCTAGTAGATGCGTACATACGGAATTTCTCATTGATGTGGGAATGGATGTGCAAGGCCTTAACACCATAAGTACCCCCGCCTGGAATGATGAAGAAGGACAGGTTCTTGGCTGGTCTTTGGGAGAATATACTTTGGAGAGTGCAGCTAAAGAAGCCTAGGACATATGAAGATGCACTAGAGGTAGCAAGGAACAAAGAGTGGAAGTTGAGGAAAATGAGCCAGCTAGGGATGGAGTCTTTGCCCTTGAGGTATGAATTTCAGCCTATGGACTCTTTACAAGGGGCGCATGCCAAGGGTTCATCATGAACCAGTGGTTTCTGTTACTCCTCAGGTTATGCCATCAGTGGTCACTACAGCAGTGCAAGATGATGGGCTAAGGCAAGACATGAGGCAAGTGGTAGATTTAATGAAGAATCTCAGCCTAAACCTGCTAGGTCAAGTGGGAAATAACCGAGGTCGAGGGAGGTTTGCAAATCAGCCAGGAGGTGAAGAAAGACCTAGGAATGATGTTGGACAAAGTAATGGTAGGTTTTGGAGGCAGACGCCCACATGTTATAATTGCGGAGATTTGGGCCATATAACCCTTTGATGTGATAAGCCACCAAGGATGGAGGGAGACATGTATCCATTTCCAAGAACGGTTCTAACTCGGTCAAATTATTATAGCATCGAAATTAAGGGAGAAGAAGGAACCAGTGGATTAACCCAAGAGGAAAAGGGAAAGACAAAAGTGCTAACTCTAGTCACCTTGGAGAAGGCATCAAAGCTAGAGGATACATTAGTGATGCCTATTGGGAAGAGGACCATAGAGGAAAAGGAAGGAAGAGGTGCCCCAGGTCCTAGTAAGAAGAAGGGAAAGAGCCATGAAGGCGAGGATGTCAAGGCCAAGAGGAAAAGGAGGGCTCGTCGCAAGTTTCATGTTTCATATTTTCCACTAGGGGATGGGTAATAAAGCTATGACTTGAAGGAGAATTTGATAAGCAGGAAGGCAGATGCTACTTTTAGGCAGCTTATAGAGATGGTGCCTAAGCTAAAGAGACAGTGGAAGAGGATGGTTAACCTAATGGAGAAAGAACTAGAGAGAGGTTCAATAAAGATGTTGGCAATGGATGAGCTACCAGACATTTTTCCAATAGTAGATATGTGGCACAAAATAAAAAATCTAGGAGAAGGTTATGTTGATGGTGGAGTCCAAATATGTGTCATAACACACTCATGCGTTGAGAAGATGGGTCTTACAGTGATTGGGGTGTCAAGCTTCCGGATTAGATTGGCAAATCATCAGAAGGTAAAATGTTTGGGTGTTGTAAAGAGCTTAGAAGTGGAGGCATATGATGCAAAGGCGGTGGTTGATTTTCATGTGATGCCAGCAGGGTTGGGAGCATATCCTATTATACTGGGCAGACCACGATTACGTGCAGTGGGAGCTGTTTTAGATTGGCGACGTTTTACGATTAGCCTCTATGGAAAGACAAGTGCCAAGAAGCTATATAATGTGGACACAAGGAAACGATTGGAGGAGCTTTATGAGGATGAGGATGAGTCTAGTGATGAAGACTATTCCATAGTGACTGATGAGACAGTGATAGCACTACCAGCAGTGAGGAGGATGTTGATGTTGCATTTCTTTTGATGGACAAAGGAATCCAGGAGTCTGGTTTAGTTGCATTTGCAAATGAGGGTGAAGATGAAAGTCAAGGGCCTTATGAAGTGATTGGAGGGCTGATGCAAACCAAGGTTGAATTGTCAAAGAAGCAGGAATTGATGACGCAAATGATTAGTGGAGACCTCTCAGCTATGGAGAAGGAGATATATTTGCACATGTTGGCTTGTTTTCTTGATTTGTTCATTACTTCATATGAAGAGATCAGAGGGTTCAAAGGAGAAGAGATGCATATAGAGCTAAAAGAGGGTGCTAAGCCAGTGCGGCAAACACTAAGAAGGATGGGTCAAGAGCAAATGGAAGCCTTGCCGGCTAGACAAGTTATTGAACGCAGGGTTCATAGTCCTAGTGGAAACCACATAATGGGTGAGTCCAGTAGTAGTCAGTCCAAAGAAGGATGGGAAGTGGAGGATTTGTGTAGATTTTAAACCCTTAAATGCAGCCACGAAGAAGAACCCATATCTTCTTCCATTCATTGATCAGATCTTGGATTCAGTGGCAGGTTATGAGAGGTACAATGTGTGTGATGGTTTTTCAGGCTATTTTCAATTGAAGATTGCTCTTAAAGACCGCACAAAGACAATTTTCATTATACCATGGGGCTGCTATTGCTACACGGTATTGCCATTTGGGTTGTCAAATGGACCATCTTTCTATCAAGAGAGAGAAAATTGGGTGTTGGAACCATTCATTGGTAGTTGTGTTAAAGCTTTTATGGACGACTTCTCTGTCTACAGCTGTAGGGTTGAGCACCATGAGAAGCTGCGGATGGTATTGGCTCGATGTGATGAATGTGGAGGACAACTAAATCCAAAGAAGTGTCATCTAGCACAGCCAAGGGTGAAGTTATTGGGCCATATGGTGTCACAAAATGGCATTGAGGCTGATCCAGACAAGGTTAAGTCTATTATTCTTCTTCCATCACCTACAATTACAAAGCAATTGGAAACCTTTATACAAAAAGTGAAGTACATGGCGCTGTTTATTCCATTGTCTTCATAGCTCCTTTATCCATTACAACAAGTGGCAAAGCACGATCCATTGCAATGGGATGACAACTGTGAAGAAGTGTTTCAAGAGGTCAAAGAGGTGTTAGGGGGGTTGTGAGCCATGCAGGCTCCTGATTGGAAGAAAGTTTTTATGTAAATCCATCAGTAGGGGATGATGCCATTGGAGCCATGCTATTGCAAAAGGGGAAGGGTAGCCATTATATGAGGCCAGTGTATTGTGCAAGCCGTGAAGTTGGTAGCAGAGAGAAAATTCTTGGAAGTAGAGCTAATGATGGCAGTGTAATATTTGCTTGTCGACAATTTTGTCATTACTTGCTACCATGACCTTTTGTTTTCTTGACAAGTTACGCCTTTTTTCCATAGTTAATTAATGGCACTAACATGTCAAATGTGGTGAAGAAATGGGTAATTGAGCTGCAAGAGTTTGAGTTCTTTTTTCTAGTGGAAGACAGTACAAGAGCTACCCTAGCTGATTTGTTGACCTACAAGGAGAATCTCCTTCTTGTTAAGGAAGAGGTGGTGAGAAGAGTAGTTGAAGAAGTTCCAGAGAATAGCAATGCACATGTTTTGTTCTTTGATGGCTCATACAGAAAGAGCCATGATGCGGCTTCAGGGGGTATAGCACTTTATGATCCAGAGGGGAAGCTAGTGTGCAAGAGAGGGTTCAAATTGGATGCGCCGTCTGGGGATATGTGTTCGAAGTGTGAGCCGGGCAGGCGCCGGGCCTCTGGCTATGGGAGGTGTCAAGACAATAAGAACAACAGGTGAGAAAGGCTATGTCAATCACCTTAACCTTCAATTAATCAATTTAAGCTCTGAGTACATCCTGCTGGCAATAACCAAGTCGGGCTGTTAACAACACTGACAATTAGGTTCACTAAAATCAAGGATTTTAGGCTCCCGTTACAATTACCTGGGCTATTAACGGCTCCGCGATTCATAAAAAAGAATCACTAATTTAAGTTGCCGATGACAAACAAAATCCTACTCTGTCGATTTTCATAAATCGGTTGTTCTACTACTTGATATGTCTTCAATTAATATCTTCAAATCACTTCTTGCCCCTTCTTTACCTCAAGAACGAAAAATTCTCTTGTCCAAGCTCGGAAGAGAGAGAGAGAGAGAGAGAGAGAGAGAGAGAGAGAGAGAGAGAGAGAGAGAGAGAGAGAGAGAGAGAGAGAGAGAGAGAGAGAGAGAGAGAGAGAGAGAGAGAGAGAGAGAGAGAGAGAGAGAGAGAGAGAGAGATTTTCCCTCCTTGACCTCGAATCGAGCTTCTCCTTGCTTGCTTCAACCTTGGTTGCTTTTTTAATCTCGACTTACTCCTTTTCTTGCTTTGACCAAGCCTCAAGCTCCTTCTTCTTTGCTTTGCTTGCTTGCCTCGTCAAGCCTCAACAAGCTTCTCTTTCAAGCTTCCTCGTCCAAGCTCCTTCGGGCCTCTTCTTTAGCTCGAGAACGAGAGAGAGAGAGAGAGAGAGAGAGAGAGAGAGAGAGAGAGAGAGAGAGAGAGAGAGAGAGAGAGAGAGAGAGAGAGAGAGAGAGAGAGAGAGAGAGAGAGAGAGAGAGAGAGAGAGAGAACATCCCTTGCTTTGATTGGAGATCGAGAGAGAGAAAGAGCTCACCTTCTTGCTTACCCTGCAGCTGACGCCTTGCTTGCTCGTTAACTACCCTTTCAACTTCCCTCGCCTTCACCTCCTTCGTTTCCTTGCCTTGGCTCCCCTTTCATTGATAGCCTTCCTTCGTTAACTCTTCCTTCTTCTCATGCAAGAGCCTCCTATTATTAGCGTGCCCCTTCCCATCAATAGCGCCGCCGCTACTGACGTGGCACGTGAACGGGCATTATGACGTGGCAAGCCCGAATCCGGACCAGTGCGGATTCCACTGCAGCTTGGACCGAATGTGCATGCACTACCGAGTTATGCCTTTTTCCCTTCTTTCTCGACATCGCCCGATGCTCATTGTTGCCGGCACGAGTTTCCCTCTCCCCTTGCGCTCTGCCCCCATCATCCGCCCGCCATGAAGGCTTCTTGTTTGTTTTTCTTTCCCCATCTACACACTAAGCCCTTAATTCTTCTTTTGGGCGGCCAAGGTTGTGGCCCTTAGGTGGCCATTTGAATTCTGAGTATGGGCGGCCATAGTTATTGGGCCCTTGGTCACCATAGTCTCCTTGGGCGGGTGGCCCTCAAAGGGCACCATCTTGAGCATGCTCTTCCTTGCTCCACTGCCTTCACATTTCCACGTTTGGCATCCTCCAAATCTTTTGAGTGAAAGCGCACCAATAGATTTATGTGCCTCCGAAAGGACACCACATTCAGTATTCATATTGGCCAATGCATTTCTAAGCACAACTTCTTTCTCTAGGGGTCCTTGACTAACAATATCATCGTGAATTTTGATACCCGTAAAAGTCTTGAAGAGTGCTAAACATTCATCCAGCTTGACAGTGTCGGCAATTGACACTGGCCTCAAGCCGTATTATCTCACCAACCCGGACTCTATTAGACGAGCCGTAAATTCCTGTATACTTCTGAAGCTACATACAACGCATACAAACTCTGCTAAGGCTGTAAATTTCTAGATGGCGCTCCGACTGAGGCGACCGACCTAGCACGGAACCGGCCCTTGGGGAAACTTAAACTGGCTATTTCTTGGAAACCAGAACTCCGATCACTGATCTAAAAAGACTGGCGCTCTCCACAATGTGAGCACTTCAGGCCCATGAATCACTTCAATTCTGTCACCTCAGCTGCAGTTGCCCAATCTGGTATGGATCTGCAATCGACTTAAACTTTAAACTGCCATAACTTCCTCACCGTAGCTCCAATCGACGAGTCGTAAAGACATGCTGGTAGAGCACTTCAAGCACTGTAGTTCTAGATCATTAAATCACATATGTTCTCACTTCAAGCATACTCCTTTTTGGCATCATTAAGGCATCAATTGGCCCTTTAAAGCCACATCTAGTATACATTAATCATTAGACTTGGCCTGTTAACAAGCCCTCATCATTGACCATTAATCAAGTAGGTTTCAAAGAAGCTTAGCTTGTATTTCTCTGCTCTTTTTCTTATCATGGAAGCGGAGTTGCACGACATCCACCCCCTCTGAACCTGCACAGGCTCCGGTCTGTGCCAGCAACACTTCAATCTGCATCTGCTACAGGTACCTTAGGCTCCTTACCATCATCAGACTCACTTAACTGTTAAACATATGAAAAATGAAACAAGGCTTATACCCTATCATCAATGTTTTAGCTTAATCATTAGGTAGCTGTCCATCAAAAATCTCTGAACTGTATCTGCCGTATCTTCAAAGCATTTAATCATGGATAACTTGTTTAGTGAACCCCTCTAGACTCAAGTGCTCCAGTTAATGATGCACACGACTTGACCATTAAGCTCTCTCTTAAAGAACCCTGTCAAGCTCAAGTATGCCTTAATCTGTCTGCACACGGAATGGCCGTCAAGTCCTTTACCTCAAGTTCTATTAGCAAAACCAACTCAAAAGATGTGAAGATACTTCGTCAAGTGTCCAAAGAAGTAGTTGGAAGCCAACCATGTAATCTTATTGAACGCATAACCAAACACTCTTCTGACTTAACATAATCTAGAAAACAAAACTTGGCATCATGCAGCCTATTACATCAGGCATCTGGTATCCTCTGCATCTGCAACTTGCACTTTAGTAACCCCCAGGATCAAATGGAATGATAAGGAATTTTCCACACATTAGAGAATCATAATATCCACATAAGCCTACATTTCCTGTATCAATCAATATCAAGCATTTCTGGTGCAAATATGCTACCCCTGGTTCAAATAGCACGCAATTACTATGCATACTGATCAATATCCATCCATATTGAATCTACTTATGAACATCCTTAGAATCTCTTGGATCAAATACCATAAAGATCACATAGCATTGATGGGCTCTGCAATATACTAGAGCTTCACCTGAAGCATAGTGTAGCACCCACATCCCGTAGACTGTTGGCAACTTAAGCTCGTTACTAGAAAGCATTAAAGAAATCTGACTCCCTTTTACTGGCAGCCAAGACATCATTGACATAAGCATCAATAGGCATAGCAGCCAAATCCACCCATATTTGGTACATGTTCCAATGAAATGAAAAACCCTCTGCACTTTTTGCAAAATCAAGGATGATTTAGCATCATCACCCCCTCTAGCTTCATAGCCATCATGAAAAACCTTGGGAGTCTCTCAACCTGTATCATCAGAGGAATTTTTACCTATTGGATTTTCATCTTGATCATGCAAAGCAGCTTTATCCTGTAGATCTTCATCCGTAGCATCCTTGGGAAAATCACTCTTAGAAGTCTCAACATTAATCAAAACTGTAGGAGTTATCTCCTCATGTAGTCCATGTACAATCGTATATGTAAAATCCCTGTCGATAACCTGTTCACAATCAATATGATCCAAACAATCTTCATACTCCTCGATATCATCCTCTGCTTCCTCATCTGCATCCATGTTGTTGAGAAGAACCGAGACGAGGAAGACTGAGACCGAGAGATGAGAGAGCGAGAGACGACAACTCGAGAATTGCAAACCCCAAAGTGTGTCTACTGATCACACAAGATGCGTTTATATAGAGGGGACCAGGGTGCTATATATAGAGATACTATATATAGCTCAACACCCCCACTCAAATGAAGGTCCCTAACTATGGATGAAAAAACCCTTGGGGGCTCAAGGGAAAAACCCACGCTCTATATATACCCACCGTTGTATTAAAATATTTTAAATATACATCTACAATGTTCAAAGGACCTACATCACTCCTATTTTACAATTCCCTTTCAAGGGTCTTTAACAACCCTATATATACAGTTGAACTGATGCAAATTCTTCAATATCTTTGAAAACCTTCAATATCTTTGAGCAGCTTGAATATCTTCGAGCCTCTATACACACTGTTTGATGTGACTTTCATCCTATAAACAATATGAACTCAAGAAACATATCGAGACGTGAAGGTTAGAAATAACCACATCACATTGTCCTTAGAGATGGTTCGCGACGCCGTTCTAGAGACGACATAGAAACAAACATAACGATGATGCAATCACATATGCAGACGACATAGAAACAAACATAATATCAATGTAATCACATGTGCACACATATATACAAAGCCGGCATATCAAAACACAATGGGGCCCCTTAGATTATTTGTATGCTTGCAAGCAGAGAAAATGCATTCTATAACATAAGGTTGACGAGACGATAGATTTTCAATGACTGACGAAAAGATAGAGTTTCATAGCCAGACGAGACGATAGATGTTCAGTTGCCAAATGAGACAATAGATTTTTAGCTATGCTGATCCGTCAGCATCAATCTTTTATGAGATGAAAAAACTTCAATATAGCCATAACATAAGTCATCTTGCCACGTCGAAAGGCTTCATGTTAGTCATGACACACGGCTTTGATGAGAGAAGAAGAAAATCCTTTTAGTCCAGATGAAAATTTCCAAAACCAACAGATAGAAATAGGATACGATAATAATAAACCTCCGAGAGATGTACCTTTAACTTCGTCATGTATAGTCGGATTGAACACGATGTAAATCTTAGACCTCAAGAGTAAACCTCCGAGAGATGTACCATTAGCTTTGTCATGTATTGTCGGATTGAACACAACGGTGGGTATATATAGAGCTGTGGGTTTTTCCCTTCAGCCCCCAAGGGTTTTTTCATCCACAGTTAGGGACCTTCATTTGAGTGGGGGTGTTGAGCTATATATAGTATCTCTATATATAGCACCCTGGTCCCCTCTATATAAACGCATCTTGTGTGATCACTAGACACACTTTGGGGTTTGCAATTCTTGAGTTGTCGTCTCTCGCTCTCTCATCTCTCGGTCTTAGTCTTCCTCGTCTCGGTTCTTCTCAACACATGTTACTTAGCAATACATTATAGAGCTGTAAAGGCTCATTTGGCACCCCCTCTAAAGAGGTATACACATCAGAAAGATCTTCTATACTGCCATAAACATCTCCTTGAGATCTAGACAGAAATTCATCGATTACAGAAATTCATCGATTATAGCATCATCTTCAAGCATATTGTTAGTAGAAATCGTAGGTTCATTGACATCCTCAGGCTCATCCTATGATGGGTCCACAATCTTAGTCACTTCATCAGCTACTGTGTATATAATAGCGTTGTTTATGCAATCATCTGCAGCAAACATGTTAACATGCTCGCCTATAGTGCTGATAGTTTTAGAAATATCATGTAGAGGCTCATCTGTTTGATGAACTCCTTCAGAATAACCCATGTCAAGGTCAACAGCTTGTGAACCACTTGATGTACAGTCTATGTCTTCACTGGAACCATTATTAGAGGTAGCGTCCATGCGAGCAATCTTTGAAAAAAAATCATATAATTAAATCTGTTCCAGCATTAAATTCATTGTTTACCTTTTCTTTGTTGCTCAAATTAAGCTCCTCTGAAACTGAATCTGCTACTTCCAGCTTAACATTCTCTTTGGCTTTACTTCTTGCAGAAATATTCTCCTAGAATTCATCATAGTTGAGGATCTGCATCTGATCCCCTTCACCTTTACTGAAGACAACCTTATTTCGTTCAGTAATCTCCTTTATTTCCCGATCTACAATCCTTGAGCTTTCGTAAATAAATTCCTCTGCAAAATACTCCCACCGTGTGGGATATTCTTCTGCCAGTTCTTGAACCTGCTTTTTAAAATCCGAGTTTACAACCTCCTCAAAAGCTGCAATCATACGATCTTCTGGAACATTTCGGCTCTTCATCTCAGCTTCGTAACATGCAATAAAACCTTCTGGATCATATCCCTGAAAATTATAATATTGCTCCCGAACAGCATCCAGTGCTAGCTCTACAGCATCATCGATCTGCTTTTTTATCTGCATGGCTTTTGCTTCCTGAAGATACCCCTGAACCAATTCCATCATTTTTGGCGAATTTGCAACTGCTAGATTTGTATCAAATCCATTCGCACTGAAATCTTCAATAAACTGCTTTAACTGTTCTGGCATCTCCATCTTTACCTCCCACTCCGGCTTGTTTCGCGTCGGGTTTGCCAAAGATGTCGAGGGATATGTGTTCCAAACGTGAGCCCGGCAGCGCCGGGCCTCTGGCTGTGGGAGGTGTTAAGAGAATAAGAAAAACAGGTGAGAAAAGCTCTGTCAATCACCGTAACCTTCAATTAATCATTTTAAGCTCTGAGTACATCCTGTTGGCAATAACCAAGTCGGGATGTTAGCAACACCGACAATTAGGTTTACTAAAATGAAGGAGTTTAGGCTCCCGTTACAATTACCCGGGCCGTTATTGGCTCCGCGATTCATAAAAAATAATAACTAATTTAAGTTTCCGGTGACAAACAAAATCCTACTCTATCGGTTTTCATAAATCGGTTGTTCTACTGCTTGATATGTCTTCAATTAATATCTTCAAATCACTTCTTGCCCCTTCTTTAGCTCAAGAACGAAAAAATATCTTGTCCAAGCTTGGAAGAGAGAGAGAGAGAGAGAGAGAGAGAGAGAGAGAGAGAGAGAGAGAGAGAGAGAGAGAGAGAGAGAGAGAGAGAGAGAGAGAGAGAGAGAGAGAGAGAGAGAGAGAGAGAGAGAGATTTTCCCTCCTTGACCTCGACTCGAGCTTCTCCTTGCTTCCTTCAACCTTGGTTGCTTTTTTAATCTTGACTTACTCCTTTGCTTGCTTCGACCAAGCTTCAAGCTCCTTCTTTTTTGCTTTGCTTGGCTTGCTTTCCTCGTCAAGCCTCAACAAGCTTCCTCGTCCAAGCTCCTTCGAGCCTCTTCTTTAGAGAGAGAGAGAGAGAGAGAGAGAGAGAGAGAGAGAGAGAGAGAGAGAGAGAGAGAGAGAGAGAGAGAGAGAGAGAGAGAGAGAGAGAGAGAGAGAGAGAGAGAGAGAGAGAGAGAGAGAGAGAGAGAGAGAGAGAGAGAGAGAGAGAGAGAGAGAGAGAGAGAGAGAGATCGCTTTCTTGCTTACCCTGCAGCTGACGCCTTGCTTGCTCGTTAACTCCCCTTTGAACTTCCCTCCCCTTCACCTCCTTCGTTTCCTTGCCTTGGCTCCCTCCTTCGTTTCCTTGTGTTGGCTCCCCTTTCGTTGATAGCCTTCCTTCGTTAACTCTTCCTTCTTCTCATGCAAGAGCCTCCTATTATTAGCGTGCCCCTTCCCATCAATAGCGCCGCCGCTACTGATGTGGCACGAGAACGGGCATTATGACGTGGCAAGCCCGAATCCGGACCAGCTCTGATTCCGCTGCAGGTTGGACCGAATGTGTGCGCGCTACCGAGTTATGCCTTTTTCCCTTCTTGCTCGACATCGCCCGATGCTCGCTGTTGCCAGTGCGAGTTTCCCTCTCCCCCTGCACTCTGCCCCCGTCATTCGCCCGCCATGAAGGCTTCTTGTTTGTTTTTCTTTCCCCATCCACACACTAAGCCCTTAATTCTTCTTTTGGGCAGCCAAGGTTGTGGCCCTTGGGCGGCCATTTGAATTCTAAGTATGGGCGGCCATAGTTATTGGGCCCTTGGTCACCATAGTCTCCTTGGGCGGGTGGCCCTCAAAGGGCACCAACTTGAGCATGCTCTTCCTTGCTCCACTGCCTTCACATTGCCACGTTTGGCATCCTCCAAATCTTTTGAGTGAAAGCGCACCGATAGCTTTATGTGCCTCCGAAAGGACACCACATTCAATATTCATATCGGCCAATGCATTTCTAAGCACAACTTCTTTCTCTAGGAGTCCTTGACTAACAATATCATCGTGAATTTTGATACTCGTAAAAGTCTTGAATAGTGCTAAAAATTTATCCATCTCGACAATGTCGGCAACCGACCTCAAGCCGTATTATCTCACCAACCTGGACTCTATCAGACGAGCCATAAATTCCTGTAGACTTCTCAAGCTACATACAACGCATACAAACTCTACTAAGGCTGTAAATTTCCAGATGGCGCTCCGACTGTGGCGACCGACCTGGCATGGACCCGGCTCCCTGGGAAACTTATACTGGTGATATCTTGGCAGCCAGAATGCCAATCACTAATCTGAAAAGAGTGGCGCTCTCCACAATGTGAGAACTTCATGCCCATGCAACCACTTCAATTTTGTCACCTCAGCTGCAGTTGCCCAATCCGGTACGGATCTGCAATCGACTTAAACTTTAAACTGCCATAACTTCCTCACCGTAGCTCCAATTGACGAGCCGTAAAGACAGGCTGGTAGAGCACTTGAATCATTACAGTTCTAGATCATAAACTCACATATGTGCTAACTTCAAGCATACTTATTTTTGGCATCATTAAGGCAGCAATGGGCCCTTTAAAGCCGCATCTGGCATACATTAATCATTAGACTTGGCCTGTTAACAAGACCTCATCACTGACCATTAATCAAGTAGGCTTCAAAGAAGCTTAGCTTGTATTTCTCTGCTCTTTTTCTTATCATGGAAGCGGAGCTGCACGACAGCGCATAGTAACAATGAGGCTGAATATGCTACTTTGGAAGCCGGATTACACATTTTTTTGAAGCTTGGGATTAGAAGGTTGAGCATAAAAGGTGATGCCTTGTTAGTTGTGAAGCAAGTGCTCGGTGTGTGGAAGAGCAAGAACACCTCATTGAAGGAAATGTGTTTTAGAATTAAAGACCTGGTAGAAAAGTTTGAAGCACGGAACATCAGACACATTGAACGTGCTCTAAATGGAGAAGCACATGAAGCAGCTCAAAGCATGATTGGGGAGCTATTTGTGTTGAGGACCACTTTACCTCTTTAACATGGCTGGGAAAGTTTGGCTCAAGAAGAGGAGTTTTTGTTAACAGGAATCATTCCAAAGGACATTCAAAAGTCTAAGAAGTATGGTTTTGTGCGTAGAGCATACATGTACAAATTGATTGGTGATGTCTTGTACATGAAAGGGGCTGATCTCGTGTTGAGACGTGTACCTTGGAGGGAGGAGCTTTATAGAGTGTTGGAAGAGAATCATGAAGGTGCATGTGGCGGCCATTTTTCTCTAAAGGTCACCTTGCATAAGATCTTGCAAGAGGGGTATGTATGGCCTAGTTTGCACAAGGATATTCACCATTGGTGTAGGTCTTGCAATAGGTGTCAAGCATTTGGGAAGAGAGTGTTGAAGCCAGAGCTACGAAAAACCATTATGGCGTTTGATGTGTTTGAAAAGTGGGAAAATGATGCAGTTGGCCCGTTACCTATCACAAGTAGGGGCAAAAGCTATATTTTGATTGCAGTGGACTATCTCTCTAGATGGGCAGAGGATATAGCCGTAAAACAAATCACTTCAAAGGATGTGGCAAAATTTTTGTATGATGAAATATGTTGCAAGTTTGGGGTGCCAAGAGAGCTACTTTCGGATAAGGGGCCGGGATTTAGAGCTAAACTGCTAGACTTTTTTTGCGCAAAGATGAAGATTAAGCACCGGCATACCACTCCTTATTACCCACAGTGTAATGGCTTAAATGAAAGATTCAATGGTGAGTTGGTACAAATCCTTTCGAAAGTGACAGAGCACCAAGGAAAGAATTGGGATTTGGAATTGCCTAGTGTATTATGGGCTTACCGTACTTCGGTGAAGACAGGTACAGGGTTTACTCCATTTCATTTGGTGTATGGAAAGGAAGCACTATTGCCTGTGGAGGTAGAGTTGCCTGTAGTCAGGATGCTAGAGAAGTTTCTTGGGCCACCTAGTGATGCATTCAAAGAGAGGCTCTTACAGTTACAAGAGGTTCAACTGGATAGGATGAGTGCATTGGAGCATTATGGGCAGATGCAGGATAAGGCTTTGGCAAAGATAAATAAAAAGGTCAAAAGTAAGGGTATCAAGAAACATAACTTGGTTTTGTGCTACAACAGTAAGCTGGACAACACCTTCCAAAAGAAGTTTCAAATTAAGTGGGAAGGCCCTTTCAAGGTAGTGGAGTGTTTTCCAAATGGTACATATCAGTTGGCTAATCTGGATGGGATTCTACATAAGTCAAGAGTAAATGGATTACGTCTTAAATTGTATCATGCTAGATTAATGATGGTGGAGCAAGATGAGTTTTCTGTGGAGCAAGTAATGTCTGTGAGGGATGAGGAGACCTATGACGCGGCAAGTCTCATATCTCTTTTTGCTGCTGCTGATCATGAATGATCTAGCAGGCTAGGGGATGGGCAAATTATGTCAGGAGCTTTTTGGAGCAAGGGATTGCGCTATGTACATACCCATGCATGGTGCATCGAATAAAGGATTTCCCCTTTTCAGAGCCAGGTGGTTATGTGGGGCCCACATGTGTACAGGTAGGACAGGATGTACATAGTCCACCGATTTTCACTATTACCAGTACCAATGTGTTTTTGTATAATAATGAGGATCTGGTAGCGCGTAAAAATTCTCGAGGAAGCTATCCGCGGGCCGACGACATGAGGTAAGCAGGTGCGTCAGATGGCATCTAGTGGCATCAGGAGGTCGAATGGGGTCAATACTTGCACGTGGATAAGTACGAATACAACGTGGATGTTTTCTTGTGATAATTATGCAGAAAGTTCATCATGAGAACCATATTTTGGGGCCACTTCACGTGGTGCCGGGATGCATTATTGGAAAAAGTTGAGTGCCGGGTGTGCGGATGGATGAAAAAAGGTGACAACTATGCACCGCGAGGCCAGTTTTTGGCCTGTTCGGGATCCGTTTGAGGTCAACTAAAAGGCCAAGGGTGCCAAACTAATAAAGCTAAGTGTGGGAACTGAAAAAACAAAGAGAATACCAGAAAAAATATGGAGAGAAGAGGAGGAACAGCCGCAACTGTGTGTTCTGTTTTTGGAGCCTGTTTTGGCCGTAAACTGCTCATCCGAGGTTGGATTTGAGCACTTTAACATTGTAGACTGGGGTTTTGGGCCATTCCAGACGTGATGGCGCTGTCCATTTTTCCAAATTTTGTACTGTTTTTTTGTTGTTTTGGCTGTGTAAGTTTCTCCTATGAGCAAAGCTTCTGCTCCAGTTTGTGATTGTATCTGGCATATTTTACCCATACTGTGTGAGCTATTTGCCCCATTGGTGTTGGCCCAAGATCAAGTGTATCTAAACATCAGAAATTCTCCTCTTTTGAGATGAGTTTTTTGGGTGTGTGTGTGTGTCTCTCTGTGTGGAGTGGGTAAATGGGTAGTCTCTCTCCTCTCACTCCATCGGTGTGTTCCTTGTCTCGGCCAGGTGGGTTGTGTAAGCCGAGTGGTGTCCCATAGTGTGTGTGTGTATCATCCCAAGAGTGTGTGTCGGGTCATTATAGAGGCGTTGTGTGTGTCTTCATCCCGCTCACATCGCGAACTCAGAAAAGCGGGAAAGAGGCCAAGTTGAGCAATGGCAAGCAAGGAGAGGAGTAGCCGTTTTGGAGCTGCATACAATCGGGCTCGGAGAGCATCTGGTGGTGGTATGTACTCACACACACTTTATAGCAAGAAAAGCAAGAGTCACCATTTCGAAATGCACTGCAGTCAATTGAGCTCATAGTCAAAGGCAAGAAAGCAATGGGCAGAATCGGGTAGCGTTAGAGCACCGCTTGTTAGAACCTGTTAGGTTTTGTTAGAGCACTTCAATTTGACAGTGCAAGGAACTAGAATTCAATTTTTCTCTTAAAAATTGAGTTTGACTTGATACAATTTGCTTATGTGCAAGGGTCCATTCTTGCGGACCCCCCCCCCCCCCCCCCCCCCCCCCCCCCCACCCCCGAACTCTCCCACCCCAGGAGAGAGCTTATTTGAAGCAATGCTGAAAGAATGAGTGCAACTTGAGAGCAAAAGAGAGTGAGTGTGAGAGATCAAGATAGAGAGAGAGATCATCACCTATTGAAAGAGAAAGCTAGATAAGGTGCCAACTTTTGGTGATTGCAGAGCTTTGGAAGCTCATCATCGGCTCAAGAGCAGAGAGAGTGAGAGTGAGCTTCAATGAGTAAGCCCGAACATTACCGAGCATCGACCCCTTTTTTTAATGCTCTCCTCAGCATCAGGGACTCCCTTATGACGGCGGGAGGCATCCTCGGCATTGGTGTCGACATCGATTTTGGCGTTTCCTAGGCATCAACGGCTCAACATTGGCTTTGAGCATTGACGGCTCGACGTATCGGTTCCAACATCAATTTGCGGCCCATTCCGAAGTGCGTTTTTCCTTGAGTGCACACAAGTGTTGACAGGTTTTTTGATTAATGTATTAATCAACGGATGAGGTAGTAGTTGTCAATTTTCCAGTAGGTTTGCTCACAGGTTGCAGTGTGGCTTGTGTGGAGCAGTAGAGAGCAGTTTTTGCACAGTTTGGTGCAATTTTTGGCTATGTTTGCATTATGCGGATAGAGTTTGAGTGGTCTCGAATATAGAACCAACATCAAAGTTTACACACGTAGAACTGTAAACATAGTGATGGTCATGACCATAAGCACACACTTATACATACGGTTTGGCATACTTATATACATACAATTCGGCATGTATGTACAAAAGCATAAGCACATAAACACATTAAAGCATCGTATTGGCTTATAAACCGATTGTATAATGTGCATAAGTTAAAAGCGGTATCATAAGACTAATATCTTTGCACAAAATTATGTGACATTTGAAGGTAAGAGTTTCAAGTGGTGTATTACCTTGAGCACTAAATGGGAAAGAGGAGCACTACAACTGTCTACTACAACTAATAACCAGGTGAATTGGTACAGAAAGCTTCGAGTACAATTGTTTTTAAGCAATGATGTTAAAAAGATTTTTTTTTCCCTTATCTGCTTTTTCTTTATGACTACTATCTAGCATAAAAATGTAGTGAAGATTTGAAAGAGGGTATATGACAACCTCCTGTGAGGACAGATGTCATTGTGTAAGACTGATTTTTTTGAAAAAAGAAAGGTTTTACAAACAAAATTTTGCCAAAATTTTCACAAATTAGATATACTTATAAATTGGAAAGCTGACTTATAAACCATAGAGATAAGGATGCCCCTAAGGCATCATCTAGTATAGTATCTAAGAATGCTAAACTCATATTTGTAACCATTGGTGAAAAACAGGGGTACATGCAAACAGCTAGAATGAGCATCACTCGAGATGTATTTAAGCTACAACAGATTCGGGACAAGCTCATGGCAGCACATACAAAGAGAACCAAGCCATTAGCAATTAGAGACCCCATCTCCAAGCTGTGTAAACCCATAAAAACTTTCATAGACAGTAATCGGCCCTACTTGCATAGACGAGCAAAAGAAAACATAACATATGATTAGGAGTAAGGTTGGGGCTCTAGGGTGTGACATCAATAACAAGCAGTAGAGATTGCTTGATATACCTGTCATCCATTTAGTGCAAATTTAATTCTAATTAATTGTACTTGTGGTTGGTTGGCACGTAAAGATCCCTACTCTCATCTGATAGGAGTTCCGGCTTAAGCTCCTACTTTGCCATGTATCAGAGTATTTTGTAATCAAGTTTTAATCAAGAAATGCTTCATTTTTTTTTCTTTGCACAAAAGCCCTTTTTAATCAGTATTTAAATCTCTCAGTATATGATTCTAAGTGATGGGATTTTGAATTCAAACACACACACACACACACAAGCAAATCAAAACACACCCCCACTTGAAAATACACTATACCTACAAAAATGCATGCACATGTATAAAATCCAGTGCGCATGTGCGTTCGTGTGTGCGCGTGTGCACACACAATCACTCATTCAAATGTA
The DNA here is from genome assembly GCF_014529385.1 of Adiantum capillus-veneris. Classification (NCBI taxonomy): domain Eukaryota; kingdom Viridiplantae; phylum Streptophyta; class Polypodiopsida; order Polypodiales; family Pteridaceae; genus Adiantum; species Adiantum capillus-veneris. Next base: position 82,046,540 of record NC_140931.1, on the reverse strand, counting down.
AGTAAACAAAGCTAGAGATTATAACTAAATATACTTCTAATCGACATGTACACGCGTGCGCGCACATAGACACACACACACACACAAACACACAATAAGAAATACATCCATACAATGAAATTTAGGGTTTTGTGATAAATACAATAGAGGATTATATACTACAAACGTGGTGATGGATTTACATCTAAGTTCCATGGACACACCCTCTACATTTATAAATACATGCATATTCACAATAATATTTTTATTGTCAATTCAATCTCTTGAGAATATGTTCTCAACTTATGTGATTACACAATAAGAGATTGTTGAAAGTTCTGCTTATCAAGATAAAAATCATGTCTATTAAATGGTGATTATTCTCCTTCTCTCTCTCTCTCTCATTGGATAATTTACCTCATTATTGGAGAATGCAAGATGCTACGCATTGCTAGATGTGACAACTATAACACGTGGATGGGGGGCGCTTTACACCTATTACCCATTCAATACATGATTAATTCTAACTATGTGTTGTCTAGTTGGTTGGCAGGTGAGTCTCTCATTCCTCAGCTAGGAATTCTTGTGGCAGAAAGCATCTCCTACAAAATCCAATTTCTTTGTGAATTTATCTTTGTAAATCTGATTAATGCTATCTTATTTTGTAATTTATGATCATAAAGATAATTTATTTTGTATTGAAACTTCAATCTAAATTGTACTTAAGCATATGATTCCAATTGTGGTTAGGATTAAAACATAAAACACTCACACACAGAGAAACTCAATTGTAGAGATTGGGAGGCAAGCAAAGGGCTGTGAAAATTTGCAAATCCAGCTGTGAAGCGGGCAGAATCGGGATTTTATGCTGTGAATTGGGGGAAGCCCTGGCGAGTCCACTATGTAAAAATGTCATATAGTACGTGTAAAGAAGAGGTATTTAAATAATCTCTCACCTTTATATTTTCAAGTATTATATGTACCCCTTATGTATGCATTTTTGTAAAACAACTAGCCCTTACGTATGAAAATTTTCACTTTCTCAACTAAAAAACCCTTTATGTAAGTACATTTTTCTACAAATGTACCTAATTACAAGTACCTTATTTTGTTTTCACATGCTATCTTACATATTTCCTAGTGGATGCCATGGGGGGTAAGCTCACCCTCGACCTTGAGAGCTTGGCAAAATAGTCAAACCTTGTCTTTGCAGAGGCTTTGAGGTGCAAGCAATCAAAGGTAAGAAAGAGCTATTCGACACTGATTTGCCGCTATTCGACTAGCGCGCTTTCGTCTGTTGTGAAAGACGACATCGAGCATTTTCTTGACTTTGAGCACAGACAACCATAATTTTGGCGCTTCCACCTGGCAGCGAAAGACGGCTCCGACGGCCATCTGCGGCTCTCTGAATTCGATTAATTTTTCTTGTTTTCACTTTGTTGACACATATCGATATTTCAGCTGCGATGGCCCATTCCGGAGCGAGTTTTTCCTTGAGCGCACACAGCTGCTGGTAGGTTTTTCTAGTTGACGTGTTAATCAACCGATGAGGTAGTAGCTACCAGTTTTCCAGTAGTTTTGCTCACAGGTTGCAATGTAGCTTGTGTGGAGCCTAGAGAGTAGTTTTTACACAGTTTGGTGTAGTTTAAGGCTATGTATGCATTATGCGGATACAGCTTGAGCTTGGTATAGCTTGCAGGTAGTAGGTGTATAGGTTTGTAGTTATTTTGGATAGGTACACGTCCATAGAGCCACTCGATTAGTAGTGAGCCAGTTTGCCAAGCTTTTGGCATTGCATGTAGACCATTTGTGAATCTGTTTACTGAGAAACTGAGTGTCTATTCTTTATTCGATTTGGTGAGACTTTTTTGAGTTTTTGCTCAGTTTTTAGAGGAAACTCTACCGGATTTTTCCAAAAATCTCTCACCATCGTTTATGTGTATTCGTTTAATAGTCGATATGTTTCCACTTTGACAGTGATCAAGTGTTCACTCTCCCTTTTGACAGGTTTTGCCAGTTTGCACCGAGTTTGGTGTTCTTGTACCCACTCGCGCAAGAGTAAGGATTATATATACTTGTGTGGCTACAAACTTTGCTAGTCACAGGTTTCACAAGTTTTTGCAAATTTTTGCAAGCAGTCTTGTGGGATGCATTTTGAGTTAGTTTTCTCTCTACTTGCATATATGGTTATGCACTTTACGCTCGACTGAGCAGTTTGTCCTTGTTTATGCTCACAGAGTTTGTACATTGTAGAGTTGGTTTTAGGCACATGTGAGTGTCAGTTTTGATGCGTTTGATCATGATTTTGATGATTGTGTAGTGTTTGAGTCACCTCCCACTTTTGTTGAAAATTTGACATGGCATATGATTGAGATTGTACTTGAGGTTTTTCTCAGTTTATAGGGGAGATTCTGCCAAATGTCTCCCATATTTCTTGCCATACTTTGGATTTTAGCCATTCACTTATGGTTGGAAATACGTGTGAGAGTGTATTGTCCATTATGTTGACTTTTGAGAGACGACGGTCTCGCTTTTGTCGATACTTGCGTTGTTGGCATTGTGGTCACAGAGGACACATTTGATGCCGTTGTTTCAAACAGATGAGGCACTAACGAAGATGCATGCATAGTGCATACATGGCTTTGATACAAGTTAGAGAGGTAGTTCCAGTGGCAGTTTATGCTAGTGACCGTCATCTCATTCTTGCCTCAAGTGTACCTCTTGCAGATTTGTCTATGGATAGCATACTTTTTCCACAGTGGTTACTAGGTAGCGATGCTACTTTCCACGTCACACCATCTCGTGAGTAGTTAAGCACATTTTCTAGAGGGAGACTTGGTTGTGTGCACTTGGTTGATGGTTCCGCGTATGACATAGAGGGTGCAAGAGACGTTTGTTTGTGTTTGCCCAATGGTGCAGAATACACACTAAGGCATGTGCGCTATGTTCCTCAGCTGAGATAGAGCTTGATCTCAGTGAGACAACTAGCATATTTTGAATGCCAGACAGTTCTTAGAGAGGAGTCTTTCTAGATGCATTGTGGTTCATTAGTGATTGCCAGAGGAGCCCATAGCGGCCTGGTAATTCTTGCATACAAAAAGTATTTCAAATAAAAGGTTTTCATTGAATGGTTGGTAGCACAAAATGTCGGCTTGCATTTTTTAAGGTGGATGTCGAGTGTGTTCTGTCTTTCTTTGTTTGTAAATATTTGTGACACCTATGTACTTGCGCTCGTTTTGGTAGCATGTGATGGAGTAGACAATGTATCCGATATTTGTTGTTTTTTGCTGGGCTGATTGTCCTGCTCAAGCAACAGAGTTTGACTCTTGTTGTCTTGTTCTGCACAACAAAATGAGAAAAAAGAAAACAAGATTACGAGAAGATTGCATGCTAGAGCTTGAGAATATTGGAGTATATATTTGAGTGAGATATTTGGTGGAAATGTTTTACAAGTGTTGTGACCGGTTTAGGTTGGTTGTCAATGTTGATGAAGGCATACAAATAAGAACATCCAAATTATGCTTCGTGAATATCCTTGTCGTGTTGCCATGTCAGTTTTCTCTCTGTGATTGACGGTGGCTCGTCATTGTATTGTTTCCTAAAGCTTACTAGGATCTTGCTTGAGTCACTGTTCGTTGTATCTAGCAGGTTTTCGAGCACGACATTGTAGCCATAGTGCAACATCTCAAGAATGTAGGCCTTTATTGGTGTCTTTATTTGAAGCAAACGACTACCATCCTAGACAATCATGAGATTCTTAATTTGTATGTAAATTTCTATTTTTAGTTTGTAAATGATCTCTTTCATTAGACCTAGGAAAAAAGAGTAATGGAAAGGATAAACAAAGAAATATTTTCTTTTAAAGCTTGTTTACTGTAGATAGCAAAGCAATGACGGAAGGAAAAAAAGAAAATTGCACTCATGTTGATGTGTGTGTAGAACTAACCTGTTTCTCTTTTGATGCCCATGCTTTTGTTTTGCTTGAGGTGTTTCACGGATCTCTCTATTAACAATTTGTTTGCAAAACCCTTGATGTAAGCGTCCGGGCGGCAACCTGCTAGGTTAAGTAAGTAGCTACATTTGCTTCTCTGATGGATACTGACATGGCTCGAGTTGGGGGTGAATCTTTGAGGAACATTTTTGCTTGAAAAGGGTAACAAGTCTTTGCAAAGGTTATACAAATTTTATCAGTACGTGCATTTGTGTGCACTGAGGAAACATAATATATTATGTTTTATAGACCGGTCTACCTTTGAATTGCACGTTTTGCTTTGTTGGTTTTCTACGTTGCCTACAATAGTGACATGATTAGATTTTGTACTGAGAAAATCAATAGTGGAAATGTGCAAAATCATTGAGAAAGTGGTGCTAAGAATGGAGATGGAATCAAAGGAGGACAATGTTATAAAGAGTGGAGTGTAAATGACGATTCCAGCAAATAAACATAGAGAAAGAACTCTTGAGACATCAACTAGTTATAGAGTAATTATTGCACAGATGCTACAAAGCAAAGTCATGTAGAAATTTCATGAACTATCTGAATACATATTCAATTGGCTACTCAAATGTTTCTAACGAATTTTGTGCACAATATGGAATGGAACAGGAGTTGGTAGGTTGAGATTTTGATATTTTGACGGTCTGTGATTCATGACAACATGACATACGCAAGCCTTGGTGCAAATACATCTTTGAAGATAACAAAAACTTTTCTAGAAATGGTTGCACCATATGCCTTGTGTCCATTCATGGCATATACAAGTGTAAAGGGGAATGTGGATTTATGGAAGCATGACCCATTGACCAAAGTTTTCTTGTGCTTCATTTGATGAAGCGCCATATTTTTCTAGTACAATGAATGACAATATTGATACATGAAGCTTGACCTTTTGTGTTCTGTGTTATGGCATCGACAATGTATGTTACATCATTTGCTGCACCGATTTTCAAGTCCATGTTTTCAGTGATCATGCAACGAGCACCAATTGCGATTGAATCTAGCTCGTTTAACTTAGGGTCTATGAGCCACTGTTGAAGTACATTTATGTTACCCACATTTGTCTTTATGTCAACTTTTGTAATTTCAGTTTGATTGTACAACTTATTCAAGGCAAGGTTATTGTAGTGTTGGACGTTTGCTCTATGAGTACAGATTATCATAGTGGAATTATTGATGTAGTCATGCACATTTGGTTCATCTACATGCACCCAAGGTACAATTGATCTCATCTGCAATTGTATTTCTTTCAGAATAATGGTTAAGAACTAAATCAATTCAAGGTCCGTTGCATGTCATACACAATATGAAATCCTGTAGAACATTGCATGTAGCCAATGGACTGAGCTTGTGATATGGCTGGTGTGTTGTGACAACGTGCAAGCCATTCTTGGTAGTCAACAATTTTTTGTATTCATTCAATTGTTCGGTTAAGAGTTTTGAGTGGTTCACAATAGAGAACTCCTTTAATACGGCTATTGACTTAAGTTGATGTTAGTCCATGATGTTGTCATTGTTTGTCGAAGACATCATTGTTTCATTTTCTCTTTGCAATGCGGTCTTCTGAAGTATCAAATGGTCAAGCTGATTGATTTGTTCATTGACTAGCATAATTTGTTTTGTATACTCTATAATATACATCTCCAAGTCCACGTTGATTTGGATCAGATCCCTCATCTGACACTCTACAAAGTACGAGCTTGCTGTATTATAAGGGGATAGAAGCTCGCCCTCTCTTTGGAAGCATACATTATGCAGCAAGATGTTATAGAAGAAGGCCTCTTTGTGGTGTCTTGGATGGTATTCAATGAACCTAATCAATATTTTATGATGTTTGATAGCATGCCCTAGTTTTCCGCCAAAGGTGTGGATTGTGCATTTTGCAATGACCATTTTTTTATAATGTGGGTTTTATGGTACTCGAAGAATGTCAGCTTTTCAAGGGCAGTTGGTTTAGCACAATACAAATCAACAGGGTGCCTCACAACATTGTGTGCTTTGGACATGATATGTTGTTTGAGTTCTGGAGGCGATGAATCTATGTAGAACATGGCATTGCTTTTGTTGGGGTAAAGGCGCGCCGCCTTTTGCCCGGGTCGGTCGCCCGCCCAATGTGTGTACACACTTCCTTATTCTTTCTATACATAAGAATAAGGAGCACCTCATTCATACATTGAGTCAGCTTTTTCCTGAGGCTGTTCCACCCATACTAGCTCGTGCTATTCCCCTTCCTCACACACACCACACCGCACACACACGCATGCATCCACGCACATGCAGAGTCACATTGGTATCAGAGCTACGGCGGCCAACGATGTGCGCACGATCGCTTCCCGGCCACAGGCACATGAGCGATGGAGCTTGTTCATGGAGGCTTGAGCTCGGTGGTAGAAGATCTGACACGGATTGGAGCACGTGGAGCAGATTCCACCCGGTGCACGCAACCCCTCTCATGCGTGTGAGAGATCTTGGAGATTCTTGAGGAATCAAGCAAGATATAGGGTTGCAACAAAAAACTTATATCTACAGGCTGGAGGGCAAATTGAGTGAGCTTATAAGATCTTTGGGAATCTCACCAAGGCAAGCAAAGACTTGGGTAGCAGGTTCTCGGCAAGGAGCATAGAGATGCATGGCAAGGGAACATGGAAGACATTACCTGACAGTCCCTGTGTATGGTGGTAGCATGTGCGCGGGCGCGCGCGCGCACACACACACACACACACACACACACACACACACACACACACACACACACACACACACACACACACACACACACACACACACACACAAACTGAATTCCAGAGATTGGAACGCAAGCAAAGGGATGTGAAAATTTGTAAATCAAGCAGTGAAGAGGGCAGAATCGGGATTTTATGGTGTGAATTGGGGGAAGCCTCGGGGAGTCCACTATATTGTAAAAATGTCATATAGCACGTGCAAACAAGAGGTATTTAAATAATCTCTTGACTTTATATTTTCAAGTATTATAGGTACCCATATATGCATTTTTGTATTTAAAAAAAAGCCCTTATGTATGAAAATTTTCACTTTTTTAATTAAAAAACCCTTTATGTAAGTACATTTTTCTGTAAATATACATAATTATAAATCCCTTATTTTGTCTGCACATGCTATCTTGCATATTTCCTAGTGGACTCCCCGGAAGGGAAGCTCACCCTCGACCTTGAGAGCTTGGAAAAACAGTCGAAGCGTGTGTGTGCAAAGGCTTTGAGGTGCAAGCAATCAAAGGCAAGACAAAGCTGTAGTGCATAGTCGAGCAATTGAGTAGGTAGTTGAAAGCTTAGTAGAGCATAGTGAAGCTTGGTAGAGCATGGAAATTTGGGGTAATTTTGAGTACATAGTCAAGCTACAGTGGCGAACTCAGAAAAGCAAGAGAGAAGCCAAGCTGAGCAATTGCAAGCAAGGAGAGGAGCAGCCATTTGGAGCTGCAGACAATCGGGCTCCGAGAGCATCTGGTGGTGGTATGTACTCACGCACACTTAATAGCAAGCAAATCAAGAGTCGCCATTTCGAACAGCGCTGCAGTCAATTAACCTTAGTTGAAGGCAAGCAAGCAGTGGGCAGAATCGGGTACCGTTAGAGCACCGCTTGTCAGAACACGTTAGGTTTTGTTAGAGCACTACAAGTCGATAGTGCAAGAAACTTGAATTCAAATTTTCTCTTAAAAATTGAGTTTGAGTTAACACAATTTGCTTATGTGCAAGGGTCCGTTCCCACGGACCCCCCCCTTGCCCCTTTGCGACTCCCTACATTCTCACACACCCCGAACTCTCCCACCTCAGGAGAGAGCTTCTTTGAAGCAGTGCAGAAAGATTGAGCGCAGCTTGAGAGCAAAAGAGAGCGAGTGTGAGAGATCAAGATAGAGAGAGCACATCACATAGTGAAAGAGAAAGCCATAGAAGGCGTCGACTTTCGGTGATTGCAGAGCTTTGGAAGCTCATCATTGACACGAGAGCAATAAGAGTGAGAGTGAGCTTCAACGAGTAAGCCGGAACATTACCTGGTATCGACCCATTCTTTGATGCTCTCCTCGCCATTAGAGACTCCCTTCTGACGACGGGAGGCATCCTTGGCATTGGTTTCGACACCGATTTTGGCATTTCCTTGGCGTCAATGGCTCAATATCGGCTTTGAGCATTGACAGCTCGGCGTATCGGTTTCAACATTGATTTGCAGCCCATTCCGGAGCGATTTTTTCCTTGAGTGCACACAGGTGTGGTTTTTTGATTGATGTATTAACCGACGGATGAGGTAGTAGTTGTCAGATTTCCAGTAGTTTTGCTCAAAGGTTGTAGTGTCGCTTGTGTGGAGCACTAGAGTGCAGTTTTTGCACAGTTTGGTGCAATTTCAAGCTATGTTTGCATTATGCGGATAGAGTTTGAGCTTCATATAGCTTGCAAGTAGTAGGTTTATAGGTTTGCAGTGTTTTTGGATCGACAAGTACACATCCATAGAGCCAGTCGGTTAGGAGTGAGCCAATTTGCCAAGCTTTTGGCATTGCATGTGGACCATTTGTGGATCTGTTTATTGAGACACTGAGTGCCTGTTATTTATTCGATTTGGTGATATTTTTTGAGCTTTTTCTCAGTTTCTAGGGGAAACCTTGCCGGATATTACTTTTGACAACTTTTGTCAGTTTGGACCCAGTTTGGTGTTCGTGTACCCACCTTCCCCAGGAGTGTGGATTATGTATGCTTGTGTGGCTATAGACTTTGCTTGTGACAGGTTTCACAGGTTTTTGCAGATTTTTGCAAGTAGTCTTATGGGATGCGTTTTGAGCTAGTTTGCTCTCTCCTTGCATATATGGTTATGCGCTTTATGCCCGGCTGAGCAGTTTGTCCCAGTATATGCTTGTAGAGTTTACAGATTGTGGAGTTGGTTTTAGGCATATATGAGTGTAAGACCGCGGGGGACAGGACAATGCAACTCTCCACCCAACCGTGCCATATATATACTCCTAGCCCCTAAATATAGCACCCCTTGACCGCATGTCCATCCTGGCCCTTGGCCCTGCCCTTGGCCTGACATTACTTCCCCCTTGGAGAAGCGTTTTTGTCCCCGAAAACACAAGTGGTAGTATCTTCGTAAGAACACTGATGTTTTCCTTATTGGCATCCTCTACACGGGCCAATTGTCCATATGACCGATACCTAGTGCACTGAGGAGGTTCAATGAAACCAAGACCAACATCTTGATTTTCAACATTGTTGTCCTTTTGCAACCACCCATATCTAAATGGTAACTCATGATAACTCATGTGAGTATCTTGAAAAGTTCATAGCTACTGAAAGATAGAATAGGGAGTGTCCTCATGTCAGACTTCTGAACATTTTGGAACACACAGAACCACATGTTCACCCTTAACAAAGGTTACATGCCAACATACTCTGTCAGCACACCTACTAAGTCCTTGACTTATGAAACTATCGGTATCCAACCCCACCACAACAGGTGTTCAAAGTTGAAAACCTAACCTAAGAAAATTCTAGAATAAGGAGAGAATCACCTATTCAGAATGCATTGTGCTAACGTATGCGCTTAGCAGATCCTTTAGCACGGTTTACTAACGTATGTGCTTAGCATATCCTTTAGTACTAGATAGAATACTTGTCAGCTGCCTATCCAACGTGGGATGAATAACAGCAGTAAGAGTGAGGTACTTTCCCCAACCACTTACAGACAGTCTTCCACGACTGACTACAAACTATGACTCAATCATTGAGTATCCAACCATATACTCGATATGGAATGGAGACAACCAACTAGGTTAAAGGTAGATTGGAGGTTCCAGCAACCAATCACTAACATCCATACTCAGCCATCACCTTGTATGGCAGGGTGTAAACTCATACGAAATCTGCAAGAGAGATTGCACTAGCAATGCAAAAGGGTGTAGAAAGAATAAAGTCCATGGATTTGCATGCCACTCCAAATAAATTTGTGTTAAACACTAGGGCCCATAACACCTAGTGTGCATGCATTTAACACAAACATATCCAAGCCGCAATTCCATGACAAGACTTTCCACGATACTTACGTGAAAATCTTGCAACAAAGTTGGACCATAATAGAATGTGACAACCTGGTCACACCTAGGAACCAACCATGAGACCTTCTCATGAACGTAGCATACTTTGCAGCAAAAGTTGGACCATAATAGAATGTGACAACCCAGTCACACCTAGGAACCAACCATGAGACATTCTCATGAACGTAGCATACTTTGCTATATGTAGAAACGAACCTCCGTTAAGGTGGTTTCACAGCACTTGTAATCACAACAAGTCGGTACTTAGTACCTGACAATTTTTGGCCACTGAAATTGTTCCTGATACTGTGTGCGTCAATTGGTCTAATGAACGGATGCGACCAGCACCTAGGGACTTCATCGCGACACATCATTTCGAATTGGGCGCCAGTGTCAGTCCCAGAGACTCATATTCTCCACATGTGGAATATGTCTCAAGTAAGGATGCCAGGAAAAGTGACATCCATCAAGTACGAGCTGTACTTGTGTGTGGAGGTAACTACGAACACTCTGAGACGCGAGTGAGAGGGACCCTCATTATCATGCTCCACACTGGCTAAACCAAACTCCTTGAGTTCCTAGACCATGTTGTATCCCATGTGACAACATGTGCCAAATCGAGCCCTACAAGTAGGTTCGTAACAACATAAGGCAAAAAGGTAGATTGGACACTTGGCCCAAAATACTTTGTGCCGACATGCCCTTGGCATGGCTCTGTAACATTCAAGCATACTTATACGTCTTGAAAAAAAAAACAAGCAAAGTATACAAAAAATGGAATAACACCAAATTAATAGATGCGTACCTGGAGGTTTGAACGGAATGTTCACTTACCAGTATTCAAACGGAGAGGAGCACATCTCCTACCTAAAAAACAAACAACATTGCACTGGGAACCGTGGGTGTTGCCTTCGCAATCCAAACCCTTTGGTTAAAATCTACGTAGTCAAACCCCTTGGTAAGACCCTTTGTAGAAACTGCTCAACTAGCAGGTAATGGCAACCAACATAGGTAACCGTGTACATAATAAATCAACTTGAAAAGTTGAGTTTGTCCGCTACCGCGTGGTAGATTGCGGAATTATTTCCTTGAAAGTCTAACTGAGAGAGATCAAACAGTGGGAATCCTCAATGCAGAGCAACTGTGATCCTCAATGCAGATCATATATGATCCTCAATGCCTATGGGGTGATGTAGCAGTCACCCGTCGGGTCGTACCCCAAAATAGTATGTCCATAGACACTCCGTAGCGCTATAGAGAGAGCAGGAAATCCACACAAGTGAACTGCCTAGCTCATGTGGACAGCCATGCTGTCACCACTGATTCCTGCATCTATACTTCCTTATAGAGATCAACTGCTGTGAGTTGAAGATTATCAAAAACTCAGCTTGAGTGTCGCACTGAAAACATGTAGTGCAAAAATGGCACCCTAAACATCCGTAATGACAAGACTCTTGCTTGTGCATTAACGTCGATGTATACTTCCCTGGGTAGATCTGTTCAATCTTGAAAACAATCACCCCAAAGAATGCCAATAGTTGGGTCTTACCCTTGGCCTGGTAATGGCTCTTAGCCGGTGTGGCTCATAGCCCTTATGAAAATTAGTGTTCAATGGACGAACCGATGAAGACTAATTTGAGTAGCATCTTAGCCATGTGCTAGCTGAGAGTTAGAGTACCTTGGCTCAGGCTGACTCACGAGCAAAACACGTATCAAAAGCTTCTTAGAAGATTTTTCATTATTTCCTTAAAGAGAGAACGAGAGAGAAGAAGAGCATGGTGGGCTGCGGAACTTTCCTTGAATGACTATGATGTGTATAGTTGATTTCCATGCTTGTGTGCATCTTATGCCTAACGTGCAGCATATCCTAGAAGCATGCAACAAGTTTCTGCTATGACTCTCTCATTGAGAGAGGTAAGAGAAAAACACAACCACATGTTGATCTACCTGCCTTGCAGGGTCGTGTTTGTATGAAAATGACTTAGCATTGGCACTTTGCCTGTGAAATAAGTCCTAGATTTAGGTTCCTTTTAGTGCTGTTGGGTGTTGATAGCAACCAACCATCAGGTTCAACAATCCATCACTTAGTTTGTCCTTGACAGAGTTGCGAGTGTGATAGCGGAAGCGTAATGCATAAAGTGGTGGAATCCATGCCCCCTGATTAGCATGCCTTGCATGCAAAAACGTAAGCCCTTGGCTACGATAACGGTCTCAAGCGTGAGAACCAAAATCATAAGTGCCGTGCACAAAATAAACTGGTACGGATTCTGTGAGCTGACATTCCCTATTTTGCCAGTTCCCCAAACTTGTGTGCCAAAGCCCTTGATTCCAAATCAATGGCAGTATCTCGGCACAAGGGAGAAGCCGTGCCAAAGCACTTTGCTTTGCACAATGACAGTAATTGCCAAGTAAAGTGTAAACATGGAAAAAAAAACAAGAAAAACTTAAACTTGGCTAACCTGGTAGTTGTTGCTGCAACCAGTTGTCATGAAATTTTGTAGGAGAAAACTTGCTCACAGATGGCTCATAGCCATATGTGGCTGTCGAATAGATGTCTCATAGCCATATCTGATGTCTCATAGATGGTTGATAGCCATATTTGCTGTGAAAGTGGGAGTTGGCGTGTACACAACTTCGCTCTCTTGCGCCATATATGCCCGTCGGGCATGAAATGAAATAACTTGCAAGCATATTTCCAAATCCTTTCCAATTTTGTATGCTCCTAGCATAGACCAAACGTGGGGAAGCTCAATGCAAGATGCAGAAATTGAAGCCTTGCTTCATATAACTATGTCTGGCCTCGTTGCCAACAAATGCTATTGACGACATATGCCATAGCAAAGAGAATCAACCTTGTCGATCATGTACAAAAAATTGACCTTGTCAAGCAATTTCAACTGTAAGTGGTTAGCTTTGGTCTAGCATCTTTGTCGGCTTCTGAAAGCAGTGACAAGAGGTCGGCCATGCCGAGCTCTGTGCACCCTTCATGAAGCCGAGCCACAGGGTGTGCCGATCTCCTTGAGATTCCATGGGCATCAAAAGTTAACTGCTGATGATCCGTGCATCAGATCAGGGCTGCAAGTACTCAAGCCATGCTTGAGCCATGTTGGCATGTGAAACATTGATTCGATGCCAACAAAATGGTAATGCTTAAAACAACTGTCACAAGCCGTGCTTGTGCTGGGAGTGTCTAAATTGCCCTCATATATGTTGCAGGCAAAGTATATGAGGCTTGTCATGCTTGTTCTAACCACAGAAGCACCTTGTGCTTGGCATGTGTGTAAAAATAGTTGTTACCAGCCTTGCTTGTGGATGCGAGGCCAAAACACTTACTCGTCTAGTGCATGCAAAAATTACACAGCATGTCTGAAAAACTTTGGCAAACAAAAACCAAATCTATGCATACCTTGCCTTTGAAGGTCAAAGAGCTACATCAGTCGTCGTCGCACTTGCTTTCTTGGTTGGTTACATGCAACCATAATCACCTAACCTCGCTTTTGTGTTGACGGGTAGCCCTTTCGATTGCCATGGCGACAAGCCCCAGGAGTCTGTTGCCTCGACTGTAAAGAATGCCCGTCGTATAGATGGTGTGTGCTTTCCTGAACAAAATGCCGAGGGTCGAATGTCGAGGTCGAATACAATTGTCTCAGATATATGCAAAAAATTCTGTGTGAAAAATGGCCCATACAGCCTTGCCGATGCCGTGTCTTAGTCGTAGCCCTGGCCGATTTCGAGAAGGAGACAGTGTCCTGGCCCTGGTTGGTGTGGAGGGGCCCTTGGAATGGCCCGTGGGCACCCTAGGGCGCCCACCAATGTAAAAAGAAAGTAAAAAGAAAACTTTTCTGGGCGATGGCAGCAGCTGCCGCCTGCGCAGGCCAAAAACCTTGCATGGGGACATGCTACAGGTGCTGACTGGCCAAGAGACTGTGTCGACATCGCTTCCTTGGCCCAGGGCGATTCTCTAGAGACCATGCATGGCCGATTTGATTCAGTTCGCCGACACACCCTCGTCCATGCTAGGGTTGTTGCCCACGGTTCTCTGTGCCGAGAAATCTCGCCATGCCCGGTTGAAGATGAGAGAGAGAAAAGCCAAAGAGCCATGCCTTCCTTTGCTTTCCCTCTCTTCCATGGCCTTCTTGCAGCATGACCTTGCCATGCATCCATGAAAGGAATCTGCCATGCTGCTCCTTCTTCACGAAAGGAGGGCGAGCTTCCATGAACCGCAAAGAGAGAGAGAGAGATCGAGATCGAGATCGAGAGAGAGAGAGAGAGAGAGAGAGAGAGAGAGAGAGAGAGAGAGAGAGAGAGAGAGAGAGAGAGAGAGAGAGAGAGAGAGAGAGAGAATGAAGATCCATGGCCTCCATGCCTCTTTATTCCTCCCCCTTCTCCCTTGAGCTGTGATACCAGTGTAAGACCACGGGGGACTGGACCATGCAACTCTCCACCCAACCGTTCCATATATAGACTCCTAGCCCCTAAATATAGTGCCCCTTGACCGCATGTACGTCCTGGCCCTTGGCCTGACAATGAGCGTCAGTTTTGATGCGTTTGATCATGAATTTGATGATTGTGTAGTGGTCGAGTCATCTCCCTACCACTTTTGTTACCAGTTTGGCATTGCATATGGTTGAGATTGTACTTGAGGATTTTCTCAATTTGATTGTGTAGTGGTCGAGTCACCTCCCGGCCACTTTTGTTGCCAGTTTGGCATTGCATATGGTTGAGATTGGCCCTGTGCAGGGGAGATTCTGCCAAATGTTTTTGAGATTTCTTGCTTTACTTTGGTTCTTATCAATTCACTTATGGTTGCTGATGTGTGTAATAGTGTAGAGTCCACTATGGTGACATTTGAGAGACGACGGTCTCGTTCTTGCCGATACTTGCGTTGTTGGCATTGCGGTCACATAGGGCACATTAGACGCCGTTATTTTAGATGTATGAGGAACCAATGGATATGTATGCGTAGTGTAGACATGGCTTATTTAAGTTCCGCTTGCCACTGTCGTACATGTCTCATTGAAAGCTGTTGTTTTGTCTGCTAACACAACATCCTCTTTCTTTGTTTTGTCAATTATTGTGACCATAACTCATTTGCAAAATTCACATCAAGTAGATTGGTTCATTGTTAAGATAATTACAATTTTATTTAAACCAACAACACGGTGATTTCCAATATCAATCTCTATTATTTGATGCACATAACTTTGTATCCTCCCATAATAAACATAATAACAGTTTTAAAATGCATCTGCTTCTCTTCAAAACTCAACTAACTCTCCCAAAAAAATCATCTCGGTAATCTCTAGTACTTGGTGCACTTAACTTTCCTCCTCCCCACTGTCCGTTAAGACTCTCCTATAGCATTTTTGAATGCCATGCTTCTTGCCTGTAGGTATTAAATGCCTCAACATCTTTCCCAAATCTCCTCTTCTTAGCATGTGCAGTTCCTCACATGATTAATCACCATAAAGTTCTGATACCGGCATCTCGGTAATATCTAGTAATTGATGCACTTAAGTTTCCTCCTCCCCACTGTCCATTAAGACTCTGCTATGAGCATTTTTGAATGCCATGCTTCTTGCCTGTAGGTATTAAATGCCTCAACATCTTTCCCAGATCTCCTCTTCTTATCATGTGTAGTTCCTTTCATGATTAATTAATCACCATAAAGTTTTGATACCATGTCAAAATAGATAAAGCAAAAGTGTAGAGCAATAGGGAGAATACGAGAATATGAGAATACGAGAGAGAGAGAGAGAGAGAGAGAGAGAGAGTTGAGCCAACCAGCTAGGCAATGAGTTAGTTATTATATAGTGGGGGCTTGGTGGTGTTTATACTAGCCTGGGGCCTTTAAGTAACCCCCTCAGTAAATTGACCTACCCAAGACTTTGCCAAATACATAAAATAAATATGCAAAGCCAAAATAAATATTGGGTCGATCACATTCAGCTATTCACTTGAGATACTATAGCTTTAACATGACCATCATGTCATGCACAACTTATACCTCTCCACTAGCTTTGATACCACTGAGAGGATAAGGGACTATGCATGCTCATATACACCCAACCACCTTCTCTTATAGCTTGTCTCTTGCCCTATCTTTAGAAGCCCCTTAACTAATTGCATACCTATAACCTCCCTTAACTTGCATGCCCATAGTTGGCCCATTTCCCTATCTCTGGAGGCCCTTAACTTACATGCCTATAGCCAGTCTTGCCCAAGAGCTCTTCTGAGATGGAGGCTAGAAGATTGGGCAAAAAAGAGATAACAATTTTCCGTTTTTGAAGTTCTAAGTCTTGTTAGAGCATGATAGTTACCAAACATCTCAAAAGATTCATGGTTTTTGGCATACATTTGTAATTCATAATGGAAACTCCTTTCGAGGGGGGTCAATCTCAAGAAATTCGTCCCTCTACAATGTGTCCATGTTAATTTTTGTGCGTTTTGTATATCTTTCTCATCAGCAAACTGATAAATTAGATAACAATTTTTAGATTCATCAATTTCAAGTTTCAGCTTAGTTACAAACTCAAACGAGGCTTAGCTCGTTCTTTTAAAATCAGAAGCAATGAGGTCTCAATCATTGGATGATATCTTGTACATAGCAAGTTACAGTTTAGTTACAAACTCAGACGAGGCTTAGCTCATGCTTTTAAAATCACAAGAAATGAGGTCTTGATCTTTGGATGATATCTTGTACATTATGTCAAAAAAATAGCATTTCATCGGGCCATTTATACTCACATCTATGTAGGAGGTATTGACCATGTACTCTTTTGAGTGAGTAATACTACTCAATCTGATTTATTTCCTTTTAGCTCATGAGTCCATCTCTTGTGTGAATGCGACTTTGTCACATCCACACTAAATCCTCTAATCGGTAGTCGATCAAAAGCTCCTTCCCTTTTATTTGATAATGCATCAAGAAATCTTTCCTAGTACGGTGTTGCTTAAGTGCAGGACATTGCTTGTGTGTATTAGGCCACACACATACACTTACACATTGACATATACTTTTCCGAAGTCAGTCAAAGTATATTTTATTTCATGCTTAGTGCGGTAGAGTTCTAAACCTTTTTCTGGCCAACTAGGATGCACGTGTGACCATTTGGACGCCTATGACTGCAAGAGGAAGATGTAAGTGACGACATAAACTTAAATTATACTTGTGGCTTGGGGATGGTAGGGTGCTAGCATGCTAAGATCTTACAGGTATCTGAAAACAACCTTGGTCCAGAGGATGTATCTGTGGCATATGATGACACTCACCAACATCACATGTAGAGAGATTATTCTAGCTCTCTCTTTGGTTTGCAACACGTACAATTGAGTTTACGAGTGAGTCAACCGTCCTTCGGATGTGTGGAGAGAGAGAGAGAGAGAGAGAGAGAGAGAGAGAGAGAACTGTCCTTCGGATGTACATTACAACGGTGAGTTCCCAACCGTATATTCCAAATTCATCGTCATTTACTATATAGAGAGAAGCATTTGGGGAGTGGCCATGAGCTTGGTCTTGGATGAAGCTGGGGAACTAGAGGTGAACTACTTGACCCCATGATAGCTTTGCTCTATTCAACAACCCACTCAGCATCACAAATAAATCTCTCAAATTTGGAACAGAAAGAACTAAGTCCCTCTCAGAGTTTACAAAATAAAGAATTCAGCCCCAAAAGTGACTAAATGTGTCCTAAGATTTACATTATATAGATACAATAGAAAAAATGTTGACTCCTCAAATCTGAAATTTTTCTTGTGAAATTACAACAATGAGCAGTTGCAATAGGCCAGGTAGTCCAACACTTGCTCCTAATTATCAACATTCGCATTAAGGATTACAGGAGAAATTCTAATTATCAATAGCAACATTTCCATTAAAAATTACAGGAGCAGGAGGATGCTTTTGACATTGCACATTATTGTAAATATGCTCGAATGTTGACACTTAATGAACGGGATATAAACATTGGGATATTGCAATAATTCAATAATTACTTGTACCTAAAATTTTATATCCGACCAAAAATTCAATAATTACTTGTACCTAAATCACTAATTGGGCGCTTCTTGGATCGTGTCAACGCAACACCAGTACCAGAGTCATGTAAGGGCCGGCTGCGATTGGCCGCCATCCGGGCTGGTGTCGGCACCGCCGATTTAATGTTGCGTCGACATCCTGCTGATCCTGATGGATGTGGTGCAATGAGGACTTCGTCAGCTGCAGGATCGTCAACAATGACATACACATAGGGCGAAGGAGGGCATGTTGGTGATGCATAATGTTCCTCGCACGTATAAGTGTTTGCGGCAGGCGGAAGCGGAAGGCCGGCCTTCCCCTCCTTCATGGCGATCATGGCATGTTTCCAGGTGTGGAAGACCTGCTCGGCTAGGGCGACCACGCGGCGCGAGTTAGGGTACCTGCGCAGGCCATTGACGACCTTGCCGATCTCCGTGGACTGTAAGAGGGTGAGGAGCTGCTGGTATTTCCAGCGGCGCTGCAGCGAAGGGCAAAGTTGAGAGGCAACCGCAACAGCAATGTCTTGGAGGGCCTCCAAAACAGCTTAAGGGTGCGCCTTGGCATGCAGCATGGACTTCTTCAGGATCAACACAATGCGCTCTAGTTTTTCCATATCCAGAATATTGGCCGTTTCCTCTACTACGCCATGATCCTGAGCACTAGGGGCTGCTGGCGCAGAGCTTATAGACTGGTGCCGTTGATTAACATGCTGTGTCATCATAATCTCCAAAGACACGGCAACGTTTGCAGTTTGCTTGACGGGTTGTCTTTGCGTTATAAATGTAAAACCCATTTCTTCACGTTTAATATATAGCCTCTTCGAAAGCACGCGCCTTGAAAAGCAAAAAGCACGCGGCAATCTTTCACACACCCGCGATCGTGAAATCATGAGTCACTCACGCTCTGTTAACCCTTGAAAACCTATTGAAAAAGCAAGCGAGAGACTTTATCCATTGCAATACCACTTCACAATGGTACATGGCCAAAAGCCCCATCTCCCTATAGTCCCCAAACTCTTGTTGCTACAAATGTCTTCTCGTTGATAAAACCCATTTTTTTCACGTTTAATATATAGCCTCTTGAAAAGCATGTGCTTTAAGGCACCCCTAAAAAGCAAAAAACACACAACAATCTCTTGGCTAGAACATTCCAACGATACTAAAAAAAAAGTGGGGTTAGATTAGCAGATTAATCACACGTGTAGCTGCGAGATCAAAATGAAAATGGTCTTTTTCAGCGGGAAAATTTTTCACTCGGGATAAACAATGAGGTTAAGAGAACACTTTAATACCCATATAGCACCCCGTTCTCTATTTAATCATACCCCTTATTTGACTACTTATCTACAACTGTCTTCTCAAAACGTTGGTGCAACCAAAGTGTTTCGATCCTGACAGAGGGCACAGGCAGTGATGTGTATGTTATAGATACATAGCAAAGAGCTAGAGCAGATGGGAAGAGCCTGAGCAGGCAAGTGACACCGGAGATGAATGCTTTATGAGGTTTTCTAGGCCAAAAAGGCTCCAAATAGGGCCTGACAGGGCGGCAGATGAAGGGTGTTCAAAGTGCCGTTTCTTGGCCTAGACATGTAGAGCTTGAAGACTAAAGCAATAGGTCCAGACGGCTCGTCAAACGGAGCCATAGTGTGCAAGATACATGGCTTTGGTGGTTGCAGATCTCATACGGACATGCCAAGTGATCAAAGCCAGTTTGGGACTATGGATGTGTAGTGCTCAATTTTTGGAGCGTGTCGGTCCTTTCAGATCACCCATCAGAGCTACGGATACTAGGTTATTTCCAGATGAATTTTTGTCGGGGGCCAGGTTGAATCGGAGGCTCAATTTTTTCGGCCGCCTCGAAAGACATGACATGTGATGATTTTGGAGCTCCATCAGGAATTGCATGTGTTGTGTGCAACAAGCAAAGGCCACGAAAAGTTACGGCTTGCGAATCGGGCATCAGGTCTATCGTATATTAAAATTTGAAAATGGTGGCAGTCGTCGATCAGGTGGTAGCAAATGATTTTCTCCAGTTTTTAGATGGCGTTGTTTGAGGACACGGTAAAGCTAAGGTGTGGAATAATATTTGAAGTCCGAGGCGGGCAAGCAACTCTTTGGTTGGACTTTACAGTCTGGCAGTCGGATCACCGAGCACACTATGGCAAGGGGTTAAAGCAAGACTTAGAAAAAATGATTTTTTAAAAAGGTTTTTGTGAAGGTTTTTGAGGCTGACGTGGGGCCGCCATGTGGCGAGCAGATGGTCCTGCATGCGAGGACACAAGACGAAGGCGGAGAGTATATGGGCTGCGCAAAGCGCCCTCTAAAGGCATTGCAGTGGGGGCGTGGTCTCTTGATGAGTTGGCGATGGCGGGCCTCCGAGCGCTACGCGCGGTGGCATGTTGTCGGGGGATATGTGTTCGCTACGTGAGCCGCGCAGGCGCCGGGCCTCTGGCTGTGGGAGGTGTGAAAGAGAGGCAAGACGCACGACACAAGGCAAAAGATTCTGTCAACACTTTAATACTTAAACTTCACAACCGAAATGGTTTAAACTGCTAATGATTAGCCGAAGTGGATTTCGATTACAAATGGTTGCCATTAACGGCACTGATGGAGTTACGAGAGTTTAATGCTCTCAAATTAGATCAAGACTGTAAAATTTCCACTTATCCTCGCCATTAGAGTCTTTATAAGCTGATTAGTACGTAAGTATCCGGCAAAATACCCTGCTTGATACCCTTGTTGCTTTCTTGCTCGTCCCGTAGACCTTTCGAGTGCTTTCAATTATCCTCCTTGAGGTCGACATAGAGAGAGAGAGAGAGAGAGAGAGAGAGAGAGAGAGAGAGAGAGATCTCCCTTGCTTATCCTCCTTGTTTCTCCTCTCCATGCTTAGATTAGAGATTGAGAGAGAGGGCTCGCCCTTCTTGGCCCTTACCTCCTTGGCTGAGCCGGAGATCGAGAGAGAGATCCTTCCTTGCCTCTTTTCTTCCTTATTGCTTCAAAGTCCCGAGAGAGAGAGAGAGAGAGAGAGAGACCCTCCACGAAGAGAGAGAGCCTTCCTCCTTCTGCCCTCACACTCCAATTCTCTCACAACCTCCTTTCTCCACTCCTCTTCGTAACCCTACTCCCCTATGCCCCTGCTTCTCCCTCTTTTACCCACCGACGGCGCCGTCGGTGATGTGGCACATGAAGCCTCCCCTGCTGACATGGCATTGCGGAGTCAAACCTGCCCGGAATCCAACGGAAATGGTGCCGAATATCCGCGCCATGGCAAGCTAAGAAGTTTTCGTCACATGGCAGACTTCAGCCGAGAGCTTCCCCGCCCTGCGCGAGCTTGCCTTTGCTTCTTCCTGCACCGTTTTCTGCCTGCACGTCTCGCCATGTCCTTTGTACTCTTGTCTTCACACTTTTTTCCATTAGGGTGGCCATTGTATAGGGCGTCCATTCATTCATAGTGGGCGGTCTTGCCTTTGCTTTTGGGTGGGCGGCAGTTCTTTGGTTGCTCTTAGGCGGCCATAGTCCTTGGGTGGCCACACTTCGTATACATATCGACAAAGCATTATCAAGCACTAAATCTTTCTTTAGCACTCCTTCATTGGACGACCACATAAGGCGGCACTGACATACATGTCGACTAAAGCAATACCAAGCATACCATTTTTCTCCAGCAAGCCATAGCCATGTTGGATTTTCCCCGCAATCATTGCATTCCAAGAGACGACATTTCGATCACGAAGCTCTTCAAGCACTTTTTGTGCTTTATGAGAAGTACACCAAATTTGGCGTACATGTAAAACTGTCATAGTGCCGCTGGTGGCAGTATACCCTGCTTAGCAATGCACTGCAGGATAACATTTGGACAGATTCTCCTTGAGGAGTTACTC
This sequence comes from Adiantum capillus-veneris, assembly GCF_014529385.1. Taxonomy (NCBI): domain Eukaryota; kingdom Viridiplantae; phylum Streptophyta; class Polypodiopsida; order Polypodiales; family Pteridaceae; genus Adiantum; species Adiantum capillus-veneris. The sequence goes on along the minus strand of NC_140931.1, from coordinate 82,024,615 downwards.
TTTTGCATTCCAAAACCCTGGATATAGCTCATTGACCCAGCGGCCGGAGAGGTACAGAACCGGCCCCTGGTGAATCTTTATTGGCCAATATCTTGGCGACCGGGACTCCGATCACTGATCTGAAAAGACCGAGGCACTTCAGAAAGTGATCACTTCAGGCGTGTGCATTCATTTCATTTCTGTCACCTCAGCTATAGTTGCCCAATCCGGTACGAATCTGCAATCTACTTAAACTTTAAACTGCCATAACTTCTTCACCGTAGCAGCAATCCACGAGCCGTAAAGACAGGCCGGTAGAGCACTTCAAGCACCGCAGTCCTAGATCATAATATTCTTTCTGTGCTCACTTCAAGGATGATAATTTTTGGCATCATTGAGGCATCTGTTGGCCCTTTTAAGCCGCGTCTGGCATACATTAATCATTAAGCTTGGCCTGTTAACAAGCCCTCGTCACTGACCATTAATCAAGTAGGCTTTTAATAAGCTTGATCTGCATCTTATTGGCATATTTCTTAGCATGGGAGGGGAGCTGCATGACATCCACCCCCTCTGAACCTGCACAGCCTTCGGTCTGTGCCGACAACACTTCAATCTGTATCTGCTATAGGTACCTTAAGCTCTTTGCCATTATCAGACTCACGTAACTGGTAAACATATGTAAAAAGAAATAAGGATTATACCCTATCATCAATGTTCTAGCTTAAGCATTAGGTAGCTGCCATAAAAAATCTGTGAACCTCATCTGTCGTATCTTCAAAGCATTCAATCATGGATAACTTGTTTAGTGAACCCCGCCAGACTCAAGTGCTCCAGTTACTTATGCACATGGCTTGACCATTAAGCTCTCTTTAAGGAACCCTGTCAAAAGCTCAAGTATGCATTACTCTGTCTGCACACGGAATGGCCGTCAAGTACTTTACTTCATGTTCTGTTAGCAAAACCAACTCAAAAGATGTGAAGATACTTCATCAATTGTCCAAAGAAGTCAACTGAAAGCCAGCCATGTGATCCTATTGAAAGCATAACCAAAACTCTTCTGACTCAGTATAAATCTAGAAAATAAAACTTCGTACCATGCATGAAACCTACTACAACAGATAACTGGTACTCTTCAAATCTGGAACTTGCACTTCAGTAGCCCTCGGGATCAAACGGGAACTCAATCATTTGCCCCATTGTGAGCATTCTTTTAAAAAAATTGCACCATCCTCCAGGATCATAAGGAAAATACAAGAATTTCCAATCAGTATAGCATAAACATACATTAACCCACAAACCTTCATAAAAACCGCCTGGATCATATGGCATATAAGTCAATTGTCCCGGACCATGCATATATCTGTCACCTCCTAGGTCAAAGCTAGCTCAAAATCCCCTACATCATAGGGTAATATCAGATTCCATATAGCATCAGGTACTGCCATATCCCCTGTGCAACTGGCTCATCCAATTGTCGATCATCAATAACAGGTAAAAGCATTGGCAGCTCACCTTCACTCTCACTAATGTTAGAATCCCAATCATGCATATCTGAATAAACTCATCAATAATAAACTCATCCCATCCTATATAATAAACTCATCAATCACAGCTTCTAACTTTGATCGTACTTGTCCTCGAATATCTGCGTAGTTTGGTAGACTTGAACTCTGTTCTTGATAGATTTCATACTCCTCATAACGTGCTTGCACAATAGCCTCTTTGAAATACTCCCATTCGTCGTTGCAAGCTCTAGTAACCTCTTGAATCTGCTCCTTCACATCTGAACTCACTAACTGCACAAAAGATTTGATCATCAATTCTTCTAGTATCCCTCTTACCTTGGTCTCTAGCTCATAGCACTCTAGGTATCCCTCTGGATCGTATCCATCAAAGAGTCGTCTCTGGTCATACACTGCATCCAAAGCTTCATCAATTTGATTTTTCTTCTTCACGGTCTCTATTTCAAGCAGAGATCCTTGAACCAATTGAAGCATCTTTGCAAAATCTGGAACTGTTGACTTAATATCATCAAAACTGTCCGCACTTAATTCTGCAATCATCTTCATCATCTGCTCTAAATTCTCCACCTTTACCTCCCACCCCGGCTTGTTTCGCGTCGGGTTCACCAAAGATGTCGCGGGATATGTGTTTGCTATGTGAGCTGGGCAGGCGTCGGGCCTCTAGTTGTGGGAGGTGTGAAAGAGAGGCAAGACACACGACACAAGGCAAAATATTCTGTCAACACTTTAATACTTAAACTTCACAACCGAAATGGTTTAAACTGCTAATGATTAGCCAAAGTGGATTTCGATTACAAATGGTTGCCATTAACGGCATTGATGGAGCTACGAGAGTTTAATGCTCTCAAATTAGATTAAGACTGTAAAATTTCCACTTATGCTCGCCATTAGAGTCTTTATAAGCTGATTAGTACGTAAGTATCCGGCTTTCTTGCTCGTCTCATAAACCCTTCGAGTGCTTTCAATTATCCTCCTTGAGGTCGACATAGAGAGAGAGAGAGAGAGAGAGAGAGAGAGAGAGAGAGAGAGAGAGAGAGAGAGAGAGAGAGATCTTCCTTGCTTATCCTCCTCGTTTCTCCTCTCCTTGCTTAGATTAGAGATTGAGAGAGAGGGCTCGCCCTTCTTGGCCCTTACCTCCTTGCCTGAGCCGGAGATCTAGAGAGAGCTCCTTCCTTGCCTCTTTTATTCCTTATTGCTTCAAGGTCCCTAGAGAGAGAGAGAGAGAGAGAGAGAGAGAGATGTTACCATATACATGTGGTAGTGATGTGTGTGAACACACTAGGACCGCCGGGGCATTTTTTCCCTCTTTAGGAGGTTTTTTCCCCCGTGCATTGTATATACGCCCATCACTCTAGGGCTATCTATCTTTCCATTGCACACCAAGTAATACACTCTGTATTGTGTGCGTTGAGCTTCCTTCGTCTTCTCCAAGCTGTGTGTGTTTCTCTGCAACCCTAATTCCAACAATTGGTATCAGAGCAGGTCACGCCCTCCCGGGCTTAGTCGCCAGCTGCTCCAGCACACGCCTGCTCACTTTCTCTGATTTCAGTGAGCTTTGGAGAGCGTTCGCAGGTCGACAAAGATTTTGGGCGAGCTTGAAGAGCTCGGTCTGCTCAGAATTTTGATTTGGGCTCATTTCGGCCTACGTTTCCACTACAGGCAGTACTGCACATGCTATTTTGTCATTTTGTGCAAAATTTCTGTCAGTTCCGTTTTTTGCATAACAGGTGCCGTATAGTCTTCTACGATTTGTGCTATATAGCACAGGTTGTTCCCGCTCCGTTTCTCCTATTTTTGGGCAGTTTTCACATCAAGTGCAACATTTACCATGGCTGACAACAACAACACAGATGTGTTCAAGATGTTTGCTGCGGAGGAGAGGTTGGATGGGGACAACTATCCTATGTGGGCTTATATGATGCAACATGTTCTTGTGTCAAAGGGTGTCTGGAACATTGTGCAGGGCATTGATGTACGTCCTGGTTCTGAGGATGTAGGCGATGTTGAGGATGTTGCAGGTCTTGCTGCAAGGATTGCAGCTGTTAGAGTTGTTTTGCCTACGGCAGAACAGGCTCGTTGGGATGTTAAGTATACGCAGGCTCATGCATTGATTGTGTTGTCTGTGAAGCGCACCATTGTTCCTCACATCCGTTCAACAAAATCTGCAAAACAGGCTTGGGATATTTTAGCAGGTCTTTATGCAAGCCGTAATGAGGCTAAAATTGCTTTGCTGCGTAAAGAGCTGGAGTCGAAGATTATGAATGAGGAAGATGATATGGACACTTTCCTTGCTAGTGTCAAGGATATCAATGAGCAGCTTATTTCTGCAGGTGAAGTCATTTCAGACAGTTCCCTTGTGCAGACTGTTCTTGATGCCTTACCAGATTCCTACCAGACTTTTGCTAGTACTTGGAGACTGATGACCCAAGGAAATTCTGAAGTTGTCAAGTTTGATGCATTATGCACATTGCTGTTGCAAGAGTCACTTTCCAGAAAAAACAGGACTAGGCAGCGTGTGTTAGGAACTAAGACGTAGCTAAATAGATAATTGAGTAGATTACTTAATGGAGAGAGACAGATTTATATACACGAGATTATAGAGTAGAGAGAGAGAGAGAGAGTACACACGATATACGTGGTTCACCCAATGTGGGCTACGTCCACGGGAAAGCAGCCACTCAATGGCTTTAGTACTTCAAAACAAGAAGTAGTTTACAAAGGGATTATACCCTTAATGGAGCTCCCGCCTTGCTTCACTCTCACCACCTCACACTCACCTTGTTGCATCAACTTCACACTCTCAAATGTGTGTAGAAATGGCCTCCTTTTATAGGCCAAAAGGGCTGCCCTCTCTTATGAGAGACAACCATGTGTAGCCGCCCTTGTGCGAATAAGTCCAAATCGGACCCTCCAATCCGCCCATGTGTGGCCGCCCTTGAGAAGACAAGTCCGCTTTTGAATTCGGCCACCGGCCATTGACTTCCGACCACCGGCCACCGGCCAACCGACTGGTTGTTTTCCGACCAGTTTCCGGCCGCCGTCCGGCCATAATATTCCGGCAAAAAAGAATATTCCGGCCTTTAAAGTTGCCCCTGATTCTTGTCCGTGAAAATTTTGCTTTCCGGTGAGTGATTTTCCTTCACGCACGATGGCTTCTCCTCATAATGGGGGCCTTACAAATGTGCGCTTTTACCACAGAAAATTACAAGGGTAAATCAGGCTCCATACTTAACAATCTCCCACTTGGAGACTGATCTCCAAACCAAACCTGTGACTGCTTTCCATTCTGGCTTCTTATCCTTGAATGCCGATTGAAGATGAGCAAAAGCTCAACTTCTCCTTGTTAACCACCTTTGTAAACATGTTTGCAGGATTTTCACTTGTATGTACCTTTCCTAGCTTTAGTTGTCCCTCTTCCAAAAGAGTGCGTATGAAGTGATATCTCACCTCAATGTGCTTTGTCCTTGAATGAAAGGCTGAGTTCTTCGCAAGATGGATAGTGCTTTGGCTATCACTGTACAAGACACAATTGTCTTGTTTGAATCCAAGCTCTTCTAAGAATCTGTGAAGCCATAGAATTTCTTTGCTTGCCTCCGTCATTGCTACATACTCTGCTTCCATGGTAGAAAGTGAAACCACTTTCTGCAGCTTTGAAGCCCAGCTTACTGCTGTGCCTCCAACCGTGAACACATAGCCATTAGTGCTCCTTCGAGTATCTTTGTCACCTGCCATATCTGCATCAACATACCCTTCTAGAAAAATATCAGTTCCTCCAAAATACAAAGCATTTGTTGTTGTCCCTTTTAGATACCTAAGTATCCACTTCACAGCTTGCCAATGCTCTTTACCTGGGTTGTCCATGAACCTACTCACAACTCCCACTGCATGTGCAATGTCTGGCCTTGTCCAGACCATAGCATACATTAGAGAACCTACCGCTGCAGCATATGGAACTTTAGACATATAGGCTATCTCCTCTTGTGTCTTTGGACACATATCCTTCGTTAGTTTAAAATGACCAGCCAAAGGTGTAGAAACTGGTTTTGCATTTTGCATTGCAAACCTTTCTAGTACCTTCTTGATGTAATCTTCTTGAGATAGCTTTATTGTCTTCTTCGTCCTGTCCCTTGATATTTTCATACCAAGTATCCTTTTTGTAGCACCTAAATCTTTCATTGAAAAAGATTTGGACAGCTCCTCTTTCAGGTCTTTGATGTCCTGCATGTTAGCACTTGCAATCAACATGTCATCAACATACAACATTAGGATGATGAATTTCCCATCTCCCAAATTCTCCGTGTAGACGCAGTGATCCGAGTTGCATCTTGTGAATCTATGATCCAACATCCATCGGTAAAACTTCAAGTACCATTGTCTTGATGCTTGCTTTAAACCATACAAGCTCTTCTTTAATCTGCAAACCATTTTCTCCTTACCTTTTACTTCATACCCCTTTGGTTGAAGCATGTAGATTTCCTCCTCTAAGTCACCGTGAGGGAATGCCGTATTTACATCCATTTGCTCGAGATTTAGATCATGAGCAGCCACAAGGCTTAAGACAAGCCTAATTGAGTTCATTTTTACAATAGGAGAAAATATTTCATTGAAGTCAATACCTTTCTGTTGAGAAAAACCTTTTACCACAAGCCTAGACTTGTACCTTTTCTTCCCACCTTCTTCTTCCTTTAGCTTGTACACCCATTTGTTTTGAAGTGCCCGCTTACCTTTAGGCAACTCAACCAACTCCCATGTTTGGTTGCGATGTAGTGAGTCCATCTCCACTTGCATGCTCTTCGTCCATTATTCTTTGGATTCATGTTGCATAGCTTCTTCATATGATTCCGGCTCTCCAGAATCTGAGATCAAGAGATGGTTGAAGAAAGGAACAAACCTTTCTGGAGGTCTACTTGCTCTTGTAGATCTTCGGGGAATAGGTTGAGGCTCCTCATTTGGTTGACGTTGTTGCACATTGTCACCGTTTGCAGTCCTTGAGTCTTCACCATCCTCAAGCTCCATGTACTCATCACCTGTTTCTTTTGTTTGTTTTCTTTCCAAGTAATCTTTGTACATATTTTGTTCGTTAAAAATTACATCCCTACTCCTTAATATTTTACCATCTTCAGGATTCCATAGGCGATACCCAAAGTCTCCTTCTCCATAGCCAATGAAGAAACACTTTTTGGACTTTGCATCTAACTTTGATCTTAGGCTTCTATCTATGTGCATGAAAGCCTCACACCCAAACACTTTGAGAAATGTATAATTCACCGGTTTACCTGTCCATGCCTCTTCTGGAACTCCCCCATCCAATGCCGTTGAGGGTGACCGATTGATTAAGTACACAGACGTACTTACAGCTTCCGCCCAAAGCTCAAGCGGTAGGCCTGCATGTAGCCGCATGCTTCGTGCTCGTTCCATGATTGTCCTGTTCATCCTTTCCGAAATCCCATTTTGTTGAGGTGTCCTTGGGGTTGTCCTTTGCCTCCGAATGCCATTGCTAGCAAAAAAGCTTTCAAAAGCTTGGCTGCAATATTCGCCTCCATTGTCGGATCTGAGGCATTTTACCTTGGTACCTGTTTCATTCTCCACAAAGGCTTTCCACCTTTGAAATATGAAAAATACATCGGATTTATTCTTCATGACATAAACCCATGTTTTTCTAGTCGCATCGTCTATGAATGTTACATAGTACAATGAGCCACCAAGTGATGGTGTACTTGCAGGACCCCAAACATCAGAATGAACCAACTCAAGTTTTTTATTTTTTCTTTCATTTCCTGATTTTTGAAATTTTACCCTCTTTAGTTTACCATAAACACAATCTTCACAGAACTCTAAGTCCACTTCTTTCAAACTTGGTAGAAGCTTCTTTGTTTGAAGGATTTGCATTCCTTTGGCACTCATATGCCCAAGTCGGTAGTGCCACACCGCACTGTCAACTTCTGTAGTTGCTGCACAAGCTGAAGGTTGCGTGCTAACAGTACACAAGTAAAGTGTACCGACTTTTTCACCCTTGGCAACCACCAAAGATCCCTTTGAGATCTTCCACCGTTTGTTTCCGAATGCAATGTTGTGACCTTCATCGTCCAATTGTCCTGTAGAGATCAAATTTTTGCGAAGAGAAGGAACATGCCTAACATCTTTAAGATTCCATTCATTTCCGTTAGCAGTTTTGACAGAAACTGTACCTTTGCAGACAATCTCACAAGCTTCATCATCTCCCAAGTATACATACCCAAAATTACCTTTGGTGTAGTCTTGGAAATGTTGCTTGTGTGGTGTCGCATGGAATGAAGCCCCGGAATCTACTATCCAGGAATTAGACACATTGTCTAATGAGAGAATTAGAGCATCTTGCTCTACTTTACCTGCCACATTGGCCTCCGATGTTGGCTTGTTGTCTTGAGACTGTGTCTCCTTCTTCTTCTTGGACCAGCAATCCTTCTTGACGTGGCCCTTCTTGCCGCAGTTCCAACATTCAAGAACTGACTTTGTGCGTGACTTGCTCCGCCTTGAGCGATCACGACCCTTTTGGTTTTTGAACCTCTCCTTAAGCCTTCCTCTTGTTTCCACTGATAGTGCAGCATTTGATGATTCTCCTGTGCTTCTCCTTCGCATTTCCTCGCTTAGGAGAACACCCACAACATCATCAAACTTAAGAGTATTTGTGCTAGAGATAGAATTACTTACAGCCATCACAAGGCTGTCCCAACTATCCGGTAGAGATGATAGTATGAGGAGAGCTCGCACTTCGTCATCGAAATTGATTTTCACTGATCGAAGTTGACTTATGTTTGTGTTAAAGTCATTTAGGTGTTCTGCAACTGAACCATTCTCTGCCATCTTTAGATTGAACAAGCGCTTCATAAGAAATACCTTATTGGATGCCAATGGTTTCTTGTAGAAGTCGTCAAGTGACTTCATCAAGTCCTCCGTGGTCTTCATCTCCGAAACATTGAAGGCCACCGTTGACGCCAAGCTTAACCAGATTGTTCCCAGTGCCTTTCGATCAAGGACAATCCATGCTTCATCTGCCATTGTTGCGGGCTTCTTTGCAAGACCGCCTAGTGGCAAATAGAGGTCCTTCTGGTAGAGATAGTCTTCAATCTGCATCTTCCAATGTTGGTAGTTTTTGCCGTTGAACTTCTCAATCTTGAGCTTCCCTTCCTCCTCCATAACTCCCACTCAATTCAAGGAATCCTTTCCTTGAGATAATTTAGCTACGAGCAAACCTTGCTCTGATACCAGTTGTTAGGAACTAAGACGTAGCTAAATAGATAATTGAGTAGATTAATTAATGGAGAGAGACAGATTTATATACACGAGATTATAGAGTAGAGAGAGAGAGAGAGAGAGTACACACGATATACGTGGTTCACCCAATGTGGGCTACGTCCACGGGAAAGCAGCCACTCAATGGCTTTAGTACTTCAAAACAAGAAGTAGTTTACAAAGGGATTATACCCTTAATGGAGCTCCCGCCTTGCTTCATTCTCACCACCTCACACTCACCTTGTTGCATCAACTTCACACTCTCAAATGTGTGTAGAAATGGACTCCTTTTATAGGCCAAAAGGGCTGCCCTCTCTTATGAGAGACAACCATGTGTAGCCGCCCTTGTGCGAATAAGTCCAAATCGGACCCTCCAATCCGCCCATGTGTGGCTGCCCTTGAGAAGACAAGTCCGCTTTTGAATTCGGCCACCAGCCATTGACTTCCGACCACCGGTCACCGGCCATTGACTACTGGCCACCGGCCAACCGACCGGTTGTTTTTCGACCACTTTCCGGCCGCCGTCCGGCCATAATATTCCGGTGAAAAAGAATATTCCAGCCTTTAAAGTTGCCCCTGATTCTTGTCCGTGAAAATTTTGCTTTCCGGTGAGTGATTTTCCTTCACGCACGATGGCTTCTCCTCATAATGGGGGCCTTACAAATGTGCGCTTTTACCACAGAAAATTACAAGGGTAAATCAGGCTCCATACTTAACAGCGTGCAGTTGAACAGGCTTTTATTGCTTCTCAAAGAAAGGGTGGTAATAGTAATGCAGCCACTTCTTATGGTTCTGCTGCGAGTAGCAAAACTTATGTTCCTAATGATTCTGCTGGCAGCACTTCGTTTGGAAATTCTGGTGATAAGGGAAAAAAGAAGATGTGTTGCCATTATTGTAAAGCCAATGATCACTTGATCAAGTCGTGTCCTAAGTTGAAGGCCAAAGAGGCTAAGAAGAAAGAGGGTGGTTCCACTCCAAATGCTGGTTCCACTACAAATGCAGCCATTGTTGAGTCTTCTGTGAAAGGAGATTGTGTTGCTGATGTTGATGCAGAATGGGCTTTTAGCGCAGAGTGCACTTACAATCCTGCTGTCCATGATGCATTCTTGTCAGTTGCTGCAGATTCACATGTGTGGTATTTCAACAGTGGTGCTACAAAGCACATTACCTCACATCGTGAATTGTTTACCTCTCTCGAGTCAGTCCCTCATGGGAATTCAGTCACTTGTGCCAACAACGCCTCTTATCCAGTTCAGGGAGTTGGAAAGATTGTGCTCACTGCTGCTAATGGCAGTTCCTTCACACTTGTTGATGCACTTTATGTACCTAGGATCAAGAAGAATCTCTTGTCTGTATCCGCACTTGCTAGACTTGGACTTGTAGTCAAATTTGTGGATAACAGATGTACAGTTCATGATCTCAGTTTTGGTGATGAAATTGTTGCATCTGGCCTTTTGTGCCGTGGGCTGTATAAGCTCACTTTGTATGACAAGTGTGGACAAAATTTTGCAAATGCTGTTGCAGATTCAAGGGCTATTTCAGATGCAAAACTTTGGCATGCACGTTTTGGTCATCTGAATTTTGCCAGCTTGTTGCGTTTGCAGAAATCTGATATGGTTCCTTCTTTGCCACCTCTTGAAACACCTGTCAAACATGTTTGTGAAGGCTGTATTTTGGGTAAGATGCAGCGTTCTAAATTTCCAAAGGATGGTTCAGTTCGGGCCACATGCAGGTCGCAGCTTGTGCATAGTGATGTTTGTGGGCCCATGCAAACTCCGTCCTTGGGCAATTACCTGTACTTCATGACTTTCATTGATGATTACTCCAGGCATGCATGGGTATTTCCTCTTCAAGCGAAGTCCGAAGTTTTTATGTGCTTCAAACAATTTCTGGCTATGGCTGAAAATGTCTCGAAATGTATTATGGGCACCCTCCGTTCCGATCGAGGGGGGGAGTATATGTCTCATGAATTTAATGCATTTCTGACTAGTCGTGGGATAAAACACCAATGTGCAGTGCCTTATACACCTCATCAAAATGGTGTTGCTGAGAGGAAAAACAGGTCACTGACGGAAATGACACGATGTATGGTCAAAAGTCAAGCTTTGCCGCATTCTTTTTGGCTTGAGGCCATTATGTGTGCCACTTATGTACTTAACAGTGAAGCGGTCCGGGGCGGGCAACAAGAAGAGCAACCTCTAGACACCCTTCAAGGCTCCCGTGCTGCTCAATTGGGTTGGGGTTGGAAAAAAAACAACAAAGACACACACAAACCCGCAACCTAACCCTACACAAATTTGGGGCACCACCTAGTTTTGGATGCGAACTAGGACGCGTAAAGAGAGAGAGAGAGAGAGAGAGAGAGAGAGAGAGAGAGAGAGAGAGAGAGAGAGAGAGAGAGAGAGAGAGAGAGAGAGAGAGAGAGAGATAGTGCTCGGGCTGCTTTGAAATGTATCGACAATGATCAAGCAAACACAACTATATATTTAAGAAAGAGAGAGAAAGGGGGAGGGGTTGCTTGTTGCATTAATACCTTCTTACAAATCTGTCATGACAAATCAAAGTGAGATTAGTATTTGTTCAACATAGCTTGCATAAATTTCACCACAACACATCACAAGAAAAGCCACCCCAATCACTGTCTTAAGGCCAGGGGAGTCCTCTCCACCCTGTCGCCCTCTTACAGTATGTGGGATTTATGGCTAGATTGATGACAACACCAGAGACAAGCTATCAAGAACTTAACAAAAAACACCAAGACACTTACGCATCATTGTTGTCCATTACTTCATGTTGGAAGGGAGACAAAGTATCCAAGCTTAGTCCAAATCCACCCTCCTTGATTCAGCGAATGTTGGGCTTACACTAGTAGGAGAAATGATAGATTTCCTACTCTCAATTGAATGATCACTCTCTCTCTTACAATTGCATAGAGTTCCCTTGCTAATCCCCTATTACAACACATGCACATGCATAAGACAATGAGCTTCCACTCAAGAGCTCCTTCTAGAGAGGTTGAGCTTGGCTTCTCAAGCTATAGCATAGTGCTCTTGCTTATGGCTCCCCCTTTTGTGCTAGCTACACCCTCCTTTTATAGCAATTTTGAAGGCTAGGGTTACTCCTCTAACCATGGTTGGGTTAGATTTTCAAAAATTTATCTAATTTCTTTTGCTTGGAATTATCAAGAAGTTGGTGGGGAAAGAGAGAGGAGAGAAATGGAGGTGATAGGACTTTTCATAGTGGGTTAGTGTTAGTAGAGTTAGTATTAATTTACAAATGGAATTGGATATTTACAATGGGAGTATCCATGTAGGATACAAATAAGGAAGAAAAACTCTTAAGAGGTAAGAAAAGGTGGATTTCTTACAAGGTTGATGCTCCAAGTGTCTTGAGTAGGGAAAATTTTGACGCTTGTTGACGGTCCACTAGCTTTGACGGTACATTTTTTCTCCATTCTTGACCTTCCTTGAGAGACAAGGTAATTGAAGCTGAGTAATCAACCACCATGATGCTGTCTTTTAAGAGAAGAGACTGAATTTTGTGGGTTTTTTATAGATATGGGTAATTTGGAGGAGGAAAAATGAGACTAGGTGGTCAATTTTGGAATGGAATTGTGTGTGGGAGGTATGAGTTCACCATGGTTTCTCTTATTCTTCAAGGTTGAGGAGAAGGTGAGTAGGGTGCAGAGAGGAGTGGTGAGAGAGGTGGGGATGATGAGTGGAGAAGTGTGTGTGAAAGAGGAAAATGATAAAGTGGAAGAGAGAGTGTGGCTGCATAGCATGGGAAAACTGGGGTCCACTAATAAAATCATAGCTCACAGCTCGTAGCTCAAACAAATATGAAAAAATTTGAGGCAAAAGTTCAGCCCACGAGCTACAACTTTTGTTTGTATCACCTTTTCAAATTCGGAGAGCAAGGGAACTTTAAAAATTCAGCAAAACCGACCTTTTTTTTCCATTGCACAAAGTCCTTGTGGGATCCTTCTTTGGATGATTCTTTTGAATACCTCCAAGAGTGAGCCCTCCATAGTGCATGTATGCATGCCACCTACCCTTGACCTTATTTGGTAGGTCTATAATTGAAGATATTGTTGAGATCATGATATAAGTGAATAGTACAACTAAGAAAATCAAATATTGAGGGGTCTAAAAAATATGTACATGTCAAATATAAATAATATAAGTGGAAAAACTATAAAGGGGTCAAAAGAAATCTCTCTCATTATGAGGCTACCATAAAAAGATAAATATTTTTGGTGTTCTAAATTTTTTAGAAAAAAAACAAAATAGATGTAGGAAGGGAAAAATCACAATAGTGAAAAAATATACACATAAATAAAACTAGTTTTTTTGGATTTTTGTTGGGGTGGAGTTACACCAAATATAAGAGAAGCTTACATGAAAATATTTCTATATGGAATAAAGAGTATGAAAAATGGTAAGAAAAAATTGTGGTAATGGTGAGGCAATGTACAGAGCATAAATAACACACACCTAGGTAGAAATATTTAAATAAATACCAAAATAATTATAAAAAAATCTTTTATTTAGGCCCTATATACAAAGAAATATTTACATACGCATGGGCCATAATATACTTATATATATATATATATATATATATATATATATATATATATATATATATATATATATATATATATATATATATATATATGGTTCAACTAGCCCAATGACTAGCTAATTGAGGGTTTTTTTAAGAAGATATGGAAAAAGTCCCGTGACTCACGCACGCCTATGTACAGTGAAATGGTAGGGATAGCCAGTGTTTGGGTGATTTTGGTAGGGTGAGGTAACTCATTGTGGCAATTACAAAGAGCCGAAAAACGGCTATCATTAGCCCTCCCCCTGGATGATGGTATATTCATGTACCATCATAGAGCATCTTTTCCAAAGAGAGTGCTTCAGAGTCCTTGGCTAGAGTTACACTCATGCTTCATGTAACAATACTTACATGAGACAGTGGCCTTTTGACAGATCTTTGGTAGATCCTTTGGTAGAAGGCGACTCAAATAGGGCTTCAAGCAATACCCGTTTACTTTCCTGGAGTGCTCTTTACCATTCAAGTCCATAAGCTGATAGTAACTTGAATTGAAAGCCTTCTTGACTATGTATGGCCCTTGCCATTTTGTTTCAAATTTGGCATCAAAATGATTATCGAGTCGATTGTCATACCTTAGCACAAGATCTCCTTCATTGATGCCTTTGTCCTTCAGTTTCTTGTCAAGCTTCTCCTTTGTCTGTGTGGCTTTCCTCTTATAGCACTCGTATGCTGCTTCTCTTTTCCACTCAAGCTCAGCTAAGGTAAGAAGTCGATCCATCCATGCTTCTTGATCATCTTGTGCTGATTTGCCATGAAGTCGCATTGTTGGAATGTTTAGCTCAATTGGCTGTAAAGCCTCTTGACCATAGAACAAGTGAAATGGTGTGAACTCCGAGGCTTCCCTATATGTGGTTCGATACGCCCACAAGGCACCATCCAAGAAGTCATCCCACAACTTTGTCTTGTTTTTCACCATCTTTCTAATGATGCCTGCAATGACACCATTAGCTTTTTCTACCAAACCATTTGATTGGGGATAGTAGGGTGTACTGTGACGATGTAGAATGTGAAGTTCTTCACAGACTTCTGTGAGCAATCCCTTTCTAAACCCTGGACCATTATCAGAAACAATCTCCAAAGGTGTGCCAAATCTACAACAAATGTGAGTGTAGACGAATTTGCTCACTGTCTTCTCATTTACCTTTGCCACACTTCGTGCTTCCACCCACCTAGTCATATAGTCTACAGCCACTAGAATGTAGAGTTTACCATTTTTTGTCCTAGGCAGAGGACCCATAGCATCAATGCCCCACTTTTCAAACGGTCCATTTGCAAACACGATTTGCCTTGGACCATAAACCAATATTCTATTCCCATTTACCTGACAATTGTGACAACTTTTACACCAATGTTGGACATCCACATGCAGACTTGGCCAAACATACCCCGCAAGCAAAATCTTCTTCACAGTTAATTCTTGGGCAAAATGACCACCACATGCTTCTTCATGCAAACCTTTTAGAATGGCTGGAATTTCCTCAATAGTTGGTACTCTTCTGCATACTTGATCCCTCCCTCTTTGATAGAGGGAGCCTTCTAGGAAGAGATATGCGCTTGCCTTCTTCATGAGTCTCCTCTTCTGAGCCTTCGTGAAGTCTTGTGGAAACTCACCCTCCAAAATGTAGCTAATAATGGGATCCAATGACTCCAATCCCTGGTATCTCGGTTGCTTGACAGCTGCTGCCACCATGATGACCTGCACTTCTCTCTCAACACATGTAACTGCTTGTTGTGCAAGTAAATCGGCATCTTCATTTTGTTTCCTCGGAATATGATATAGTTGCACTTCTTCAAACTGATTAAACATCCTACGAATGGCATGAACTTTTGTCCTTAAGCTTTCATTCTTGCATGCCCAAATGCCTAAAATCTGTTTAACTATGAGAAGTGCATCTCTCTTTACCATGAGACGTTTTATCCCTTGGCCAATGCACATCTTCAAACCATGAATTAGTGTGTCGTATTCTGCTTCATTGTTGCTAGTTGAACCTGGTAGATTGAGCTTCTCTTTCATGACCACCTCTCCACTTGGGTTGAGCAACACTAGCCCTCCCCCTGCTTTTCCTGTGGCTCGACGAAAAGCTCCATCAAAGAACAAGGTAAAAGCATTAGGAATACTTTTTGGTGGTGGCAATGGTAGGGTCTTTACTTGAGGCACCTTAATTTCCTTCTCATGTACCCTATAAGTGAGAATCCCTGCCAATTGTGCACGCACACTATCTTCTACCTTGAAAGAGTATTGGAACTCTTGCAACTCCATAATCCACTTTGAGATCCTAGTACTAAGATTCATTTGAGATGACACCCAAGGGAACAAATTTTCTGCAGTGAGAATTACAAAAGGTTTTGGTAGCAGGTAGGATGTAAACTTTCTCACCGCAAACATGAGAGAAAGCATCATGAGTTCTGCCTCTGTGTAGTCTCTCTCCAAAGCATTCATGACCCTACTAGCAAAGTAGATGGGTCGCATCCTTGTACTGTGGGGATCTTGTTGTAGCAACACAGCACCAATTGTTTCCCTTCCAACACTAGAGCTAACAAAGAATGTGTACTCCCAACAAGGAGGCATGAGTGTTGGTAGCTCTGACAAAATGACTTTAATGTTACAAAAATACTCTTCAAGCTCATCAGACCATGCAAATTCTACTTGTTGTGTCAACTTTTGCAAAGGATGAAGCAACTCCGAGGCTAAGTGAATGAAGCGTGACATATACTTCACCTTTTGAATGAATGAGATGACCTCCTTAAGACTCTTGGGTGATGGTAGCTCAATAAGAGCCTTTGCCTTTGAAGGATCCACTTCAATGCCTTTGTAAGAAACTTTATGACCAAGCAAGATTACTTCATCCTCACCTATATGGCACTTATCGGGGTTGAGTTGACCTCCCATGTCGTAGAGCTTCTGTAAACCTTCTTCTACCCTTTGTAGATGCAATGATTTTGAGCTATAAATACAGAAATCATCAATGAACACCCTAATTGACTTTCCAAAGAATGCTTGAAACACCATATTCATGAAACGTTGGAATGTTGCAGGAG
This sequence comes from Adiantum capillus-veneris, assembly GCF_014529385.1. NCBI lineage: Eukaryota > Viridiplantae > Streptophyta > Polypodiopsida > Polypodiales > Pteridaceae > Adiantum > Adiantum capillus-veneris. The sequence goes on along the minus strand of NC_140931.1, from coordinate 82,008,179 downwards.
CATTTGTCAGACCAAATGGCATGACTCTAAAAGCATAACAACCCCAAGGAGTGATAAAGATTGTTTTCAATTGATCCTCCAATGCAATCCCTATTTGAAAGTAACCTGAGTAACCATCGCACACAGTGTACTTCTCATGACCAGCTACCTCATTTAGTATCTCATCCTGGAATGGGAGGGGAAAGTGATCTCTTTTTGTTGCCTCATTGAGGGGACGGTAATCCACACACACCCTCCACTTACCATTTTTCTTAGGAGTGACAACAACAGGAGAGACCCACTCTGAATTCTCCACTGGATAAATGAAACCTGCTGCTAGAAGCTTTCTTACCTCCTTGAGTAGAGCCTGCTCCTTAATGACTCCTAGCCTTCGTAGCTTTTGAGCCTTAGGTGTGGCCTCTGGCTTAAACTCAATCTTGTGTTGAACAACATCTACTCCATGCACATCGGTGTAGTCTTTAGCAAAAAGCCTCGGAAATTTCCTTAGCACACATTTGAACTCCTCTCTTTCATCCTTTGTAAGTGTTGTAGACAACATACCTTCTAACATTCCTTCATCTTCCACCTTTTGGTTCTCTTGGGAACCTACCTCTTCCAAACCTCGAGAAGAGGTCTCCTGGTTGTTTGGCTTAAACCTTACCCCCATGACTTCAATGGAGGACTCCTCTTCAGTAATGCTGCCGCTACTTTCTTCTTCTGAAGTGTTTTCAGTCCAATCTTCTTCCGTCTCACTTCGAGATGATTCTTCATGGAGCTCCTCTTGTCGTTGCTCCTCCATGTCAAAGACAACCTTCTTATGATTGTCATTCCTGCAAATTAATTTCCCACTCTCCCAATCCTGCAAAGCTTGCATTTTCATTAGCCATGGTCTTCCTAGGATAAATGGATAACCACTTCCCTTGGTCGACATAACATAAAAATCCACTGCCTTCTTAATGCCAAAGGCCTCCACAAAAAGATTTTTACAAATGCCTACGCACCTAGCCTTGCTATTGTTTGCCATTTTCACTTTGATTTCAGGTGTCTCATGGATGTGCATGCCTAGTCTTTGCATGAGCCCTTCTGTCATGATGAAAATTTGTGCACCCCCATCCACTAGACCTTTCCTAACCAATCTTCCTTTTATGTAACAATCCAGCACAGGTGTAATATCCTCGTTCATTTCAGCATGTGCAATTTTTACAACAAGAAAACTCTCTTTTACCTTTCTCCTAGTGCTAACTGCCTTTGTTAAATCCCTCCTAACTTGTGGGCATAATGCAAGAAACTGAGGCCATGAGATATCAGGACCCTTACCTCGTATGTCTTCCAACAGGTTGTATGGAGCCATACCATGTCCAAGAGGGAAGTCTTGGAGATTGATACGACGTCGAGTCCTCTTAGCTTCCTTGGTCTCCTTTGCCTTCTTGCCTTGTCCATGGTCACTCTGTGGAGGGACACTCTCTTTCTCTTTACCTTTTCCTCGGCCATGCTTAATGCCATTGGCTTCCATGTCAACCTCATTTGAATTTGTCACCTCTACCACATGCACATTTGGATCTGGCAAAGGTGGAACTCCTTCTACCCCTTGTGGAGGTGGTCTTGGTCCATTTGGCCTTTGTAGAAGCCTTGGTTGTTGACCAGCTCCTTCTCCTGCATTCATCACTGGGTAATTCATGTTAGGTCTCCCTGGCTCTCCACGGGGCCAAGGACAATTATACATCCCATGTCCAGACTCTCCGCAATTCCAACATTGCAAGACTCTCCTAGGTCGTGGATCTCGCTCTTCAGACTTCTTTGCTTGTCCCTTTGGACCAACAGCTTGTGCAAGGTGAATTGACAGGCTGCTTAAAGATTCGTTTAACTTCTCAATTACTTCTGCCGTTACCTCAGGAAGATCTATCGATGTTGATGCTTGTGACTTACCTTTGGGTCTAAGACCTTCTATTGGAACCTCTCCCCTTAAGCACTTGAGTTTCCTATATTTCTCAGCAGCCCTAGTTTCAGCTGCATCAAAGGTAGCAGGTGCACCCGCCTCAACTTTTACCTTAAGGTCAGGAAAGAGTCCGGCTATGAACCTCTCCTTCTTTAAAAATTCTGCACCATCACCAGGGTTAGCAACATTTCGTATCCATAGAGCCCAAAGACGTAGAAACTCTTGCTTGTACAAGTAGTAGTCATCTAAGTCTTTTTGCTTATGAGAAACAATGTCTTGTCATAGTTTTTGAGTGTTTTGGGGATCAAAGAAGTATCTCTTAAAACGATTCAAAACTTCTGTGTAATTCCCCTTAACTTCCTCAGGCAAAGAGTCAAACCAAGTACTAGCATCTTTCCTAAGGACCACCTCAAACATTTCTACACATTCTTGATCGGTTACTATCCTCTTGATACGGCAAGACATCTTGAAATTTGCTAGAAATAATTCTGCATCCTCTCCAGGCTCTCCAAAGAAAAGAGGATATCCAGACATTTGGCGTTGGCTCTCCATTATTATGAAAGATTACAACACGAGTTACGATAAGGGATACAATAGAGATTTAGAACCACTCGCCTGCAAATGAAGAAGTAAGAAAATACCACTCTAGGTTTTCTTCTTCAGCTATCCAAGCTTCAATAAGGTCTCGATTTGTTTGATCAAAACAAAAAGGTAGACTATTGATGAGCTCTAAGAAGGGTTGAAATTCTTCAAAGCTAAGGCGATAAACAAAAATCTCTAGAACTTCATTTTCTGGATCCAAAAGAGCAACCACGTCCCAAGTGATAAATTGCACTTGCTCTACAATTCCCAACGCACAAGCGGTTTGTATAAAAACTAGATCTTCATGCTCGTCGAAGGCCGTGAGAAAGTAGCAATTGACTAGGAGCTCCTTTCCTTCGAGTTCCACACAGTTGGAGTGAGGCAACCTTCTCACAATTTCATAAAGAACATCCTCATCAAGTCCAATCAAGTTTGCAAGATTTAAAGACTCCACTTGTGCTACAAAATTCCTGGACCAAAACTCCTTAGGATTATGGTTAAATCATTCAAAAGCATAAAGAGATTTACAATGTCTCTATGAACAAAGTGTCATAGAAGGTAGAGAAGGATGAGAATTTATACAAATTTGAAATCTTCTCTATGCTCTCTTTATTAAGACAAGCTCTGAATAGCTCCCTATCTCCTTTGTTGAAAGCGAAAGGAAGACTATTAATAAGACGCAAATGAGGGAAACATTCACCAAATGTGAGTCTATGAAGCATGAACTCTGGCCGCAAGTTTACTGAAGAGTCTTCCTCAATGGTGAAATGCACTCGCCAAATGCCAAATTTCACTCTATTTACCAATCTTAGGGCACACACTAGTTGGATGAATGTGCGGTCTTCCTTAGTGCCCAACAACAAGAGGAAAATGGAATCCACGCGTAGGACCTTCCGTCTTAACTTCACCACCCTCTTGTTATGAGGGAGACGCCTTACTACTTGCTCCTGCAACTCAATTGGGAATAGAGCTAGATCTCTAAGAATTGAGCTTTCACTGCACACACATTCCCAGTTAGAACAAATGATCGTTTTTTTGTTTCTTGTAACAACTTGGACAAAGAAAAAACAAACATACACACTATTTTGCCGGGCTGCACTTCATTTTAAAATAAAATGAACACATGTACATCAAAAGAAGTGTGGTAGTTGATGAGAGGTAGAATGACAGGGTTTGGTGATGCAAGAATTTCTCCTACTCTTTGGGCACCAAACATGAACACCATTCATTGTTGAAAATGGATCTTTCTACTAATTGCAACGTTTATTCTAATGTGTGGAGTAAAATGAAAGGAAAAAACCTCTATTCCTGGGCCATTATCCATGGCCTATGCATGTCCTAATGCTTAAAATAACACAAAAATATAGACGTCCAAGCTAATATCGTACCTAATGAGAGGCAAAATAAAAGGATTTACCGAAGTGTTTATCTCTGCTAACCTAAGAGGACCTAAAATTCTATGAATTACTCGCTGAAATTGCAACTTAGTACTAACAATTATGTGTAACTTTTGCCTTGCAATGGGAATGAAGGGATCATACAAATTCTCGTGATTCATGCAAACTACTTGATTGTGCTAAAGGTTGAGCCTTCACAAAACATACACAAGCCTGTCCTCCGTGGGGGCACCAATTTGAGGCGGTCCGGGGCGGGCAACAAGAAGAGCAACCTCTAGACACCCTTCAAGGCTCCCGTGCTGCTCAATGGGGCTGGGGCACAACACAACATAAACCAAAACAACAAACCCCCAGCCAAATCCCAACTACACAAGGGGCACCACCTAGTTTAAGAGCAAACTAGGACGCAAAAGAGGAGAATTGTTAGAGCAACCCACAAACAAGCAAGGAATTTACACTAACCCTAACACCAATGGAACACTCTCACACACTAAAAACACGAGAGAGAGAGAGAGAGAGAGAGAGAGAGAGAGAGAGAGAGAGAGAGAGAGAGAGAGAGATGGTGCTCGGGCTGCTTTGAAGTGTATCGTTAATGATCAAGCAAACATAAATATATATATGTAAGAAAGAGAGAGAAGGGGGAAGGGGGTGCTTGTTGCACTAATGCCTTCTTACAAATCTGTCATGACCAATCAAAGTGAGATTAGTATTTGTTCAACATAGCTTGCGTAAATTTCACCACAACACATCACAAGAAAAGCCACCCCAATCACTGTCTTAAGGCTAGGGGAGTCCTCTCCACCCTGTCGCCCTCTTACAGTATGTGGGATTTATGGCTAGATTGATGACAACACCAGAGACAAGCTATCAAGAACTTAACAAAAAACACCAAGACACTTACGCATCATTGTTGTCCATTACTTCACGTTGGAAGGGAGACAAAGTATCCAAGATTAGTCCAAATCCACCCTCCTTGATTCAGCAAATGTTGGGCTTACACTAGTAGGAGAAATGATAGATTTCCTACTCTCAATTGAATGAACACTCTCTCTCTTACAAATGGCATAGAGATCCCTTGCTAGTCCCCTATTACAACACATGCACATGCATAAGACAATGAGCTTCCACTCAAGAGCTCCTGCTAGAGAGGTTGAGCTTGGCTTCTCAAGCTATAGCATATGGCTCTTGCTTATGGCTCCCCCTTTTGTGCTAGCTACACCCTCCTTTTATAGCAATTTTGAAGGCTAGGGTTACTCCTCTAACCATGGTTGGGTTAGATTTTCAGCAATTTATCTAATTTCTTTTGCTTGGAATTATCAAGAAGTTGGTGGGGAAAGAGAGAGGAGAGAAATGGAGGTGATAGGACTTTTCATAGTGGGTTAGTGTTAGTAGAGTTAGTATTAATTTACAAATGGAATTGGATATTTACAATGGGAGTATCCATGTAGGATACAAATAAGGAAGAAAAACTCTTAAGAGGTAAGAAAAGGTGGATTTCTTACAAGGTTGATGCTCCAAGGGTCTTGAGTAGGGAAAATTTTGACGCTTGTTGACGGTCCACTAGCTTTGACGGTACATTTTTTCTCCATTCTTGACCTTCCTTGAGAGACAAGGTAATTGAAGTTGAGTAATCAACCCCCATTGTGCTGTCTTTTAAGAGAAGAGGCTGAATTTTGTGGGTTTTTTATAGATATGGGTAATTTGGAGGAGGAAAAATGAGACTAGGTGGTCAATTTTGGAATGGAATTGTGTGTGGGAGGTATGAGTTCACCATGGTTTCTCTTATTCTTCAAGGTTGAGGAGAAGGTGAGTAGGGTGCAGAGAGGAGTGGTGAGAGAGGTGGGGATGATGAGTGGAGAAGTGTGTGTGAAAGAGGAAAATGATAAAGTGGAAGAGAGAGTGTGGCTGCATAGCATGGGAAAACTGGGGTCCACTAATAAAATCATAGCTCACAGCTCGTAGCTCAAACAAATATGAAAAAATTTGAGGCAAAAGTTCAGCCCACGAGCTACAACTTTTGTTTGTATCACCTTTTCAAATTCGGAGAGCAAGTGAACTTTAAAAATTCAGCAAAACCGACCGTTTTTTTCCACTGCACAAAATCCTTGTGGGGTCCTTCTTTGGATGATTCTTTTGAATACCTCCAAGAGTGAGCCCTCCATAGTGCATGTATGCATGCCACCTACCTTTGACCTTATTTGGTAGGTCTATAATTGAAGATATTATTGAGATCATGATATAAGTGAATAGTACAACTAAGAAAATCAAATATTGAGGGGTCTAAAAAATATGTACATGTCAAATATAAATAATATAAGTGGAAAAACTATAAAGGGGTCAAAAGAAATCTCTCTCATTATGAAGCTACCATAAAAAGATAAATATTTTTGGTGTTCTAATTTTTTAGAAAAAAAAACAAAATAGATGTAGGAAGGGAAAAATCACAATAGTGAAAAAATATACACATAAATAAAACTAGTTTTTTTGGATTTTTGTTGGGGTGGAGTTACACCAAATATAAGAGAAGCTTCCATGAAAATATTTCTATATGGAATAAAGAGTATGAAAAATGGTAAGAAAAAATTGTGGTAATGGTGAGGCAATGTACAGAGCATAAATAACACACACCTAGGTAGAAATATTTAAATAAATACCAAAATAATTATGAAAAAATCTTTTATTTAGGCTCTATATACAAAGAAATATTTACATACGCATGGGCCATAATATACTTATATTTTTTAATTTTTTAATTTTATTTTTTGGCTCAACTAGCCCAATGACTAGGTAATTGAGGGTTTTTTTAAGAAGATATGGGAAAAGTCCCGTGACTCACGCACGCCTATGTACAGTGAAATGGTAGGGATAGCCACAGTGTTTGGGTGATTTTGGTAGGGTGAGGTAACTCATTGTGGCAATAACAAAGAGCCGAAAAATGGCTATCAACAGGTGTCCTACAAAATCTTTGCAGTCTATTACTCCATATGAAGCATGGCATGATAGAAAACCTTCTATTGAGCACATGCGTGTTTTTGGTTGTTTGGCATATGCTTTGGTGCCACAAGTGCAGCGCAGAAAATTGGATGATAAGGCTGTCAAATGTATTTTTGTTGGTTATAGCGCTGAAAGCAAAGGTTTCTCGGGATGTAGTGTTTGTGGAAGATTCTGTTCAGCCCTTGCTGTCATGTACTAGAGACAGTAATGTAAGCTCACAGGACATTTATGACACTTTGTTGCCTCTTTTCAATGGTGGAAATACGAATGTAAGTTGCAATGAGGCTATGGGGATTTTTGAAAATGTTTTAGAACAGCCTATTACTGATGCAGATGTACATGACGTACTTGATGAGGAAAGGGCTGAAAATGAGCAGGCTAGAGGTATGCCAAAATGGCTGGTGCACACTTTGCGTGACAGTAAATTGGATGCACCTTTGTCTAGTCGTACTCGTTCAGGTTCTCGCCATGCATGTTATGCATCAAATTGTTATGCTTTGGCTGTGTCTAGCTTACATGATGTTGAGATGCCTCTGACTTTTGATGAAGCACAAAATTCAGAAAATTGGATGGCTGCCATGCAATCAGAATATGATGCACTTATAGAAAATGACACACGGACTTTATGTGATTTGCCTCCTGGAAAAAAGGCCATTGGTACGAAGTGGGTTTACAACTTGAAACGCAAGCCGGATGGTGAGATCGATCACCATAAGGCTCGACTTGTTGCAAAGGGTTATGCACAGCAAAAAGGCATAGATTATGAAGAGACGTTTGCTCCCACTTGTCGTATGACTACTGTGCGTTTTCTATGTGCATTGGCAGCTCATTTTGGTTGGGATGTACATCAATCAGACATTGTTACTGCTTTCTTGAATGGTGACATATTTGAGGAAGCTTATGTAACGCAGCCTCACGGTTTTGTCATAAAAGGACAAGAGGACAAAGTGTGCAAATGTAACAAGGCTTTGTATGGGTTGAAGCAATCTCCTCATGCTTGGTATGAGAAAGCTGACACTCATTTGGTCAAACAAGGCTTTCGTAATAGTCCAATAGAAGGCACATTGTATGTAAAGCGTGAGGGTGATGTACTTCTCATTGTGGTTCTTTATGTTGATGATTTGCTGATCACTGGACCAAATGAGAGACATATTGCTGAATTTAAGGCTGATTTGAATGCTACTTTCAAGATAAAAGATTTGGGGCTATTGCATCATTATTTGGGCATACAGTTGAAGCAGTGTGATGGTGGTATTGCCTTGTGTCAGAAAAGTTACATAGAGACATTGCTATGTAAGTTTGGACTTGAGGATTGCAAACCTATTGCCACTCCCATGGAAACAGGTTTGAAGTTGAGTCTACATGATGCTGGCGATCCTGCTGATGTCACTCTTTACCAAACTACTGTTGGCTGCCTCATTTATGTATGCAACACAAGGCCGGATATTTAGTTTGCAGTCTCACAGGTCAGCAGATTTATGCATAGCCCAGGGTCTAAGCATTGGCAGGCTATCAAGAGGATTTGCCGCTACCTTAGTGGCACTTTACATCTTGGATTGTTTTATCCCAAGGGGGGATCATTGCCGCCAGACTTACATGCTTTTTCGGACTCAGATTGGGCTGGTTGTTTTGACACGAGAGTGTCCACAAGTGGTTTTTGTCTCATGCTTGGCAGTTCATGTATATCATGGTTGAGCAAGAAGCAAACTACTGTGGCCACTTCGAGTTGTGAGGCTGAGTACAGGGAACTCTTCACAGCTACGGTTGAGTGTGTATGGCTCAGACGCCTTATGGCTGATTTGGGTGTTGGACAGGACACTGCCAACACTATCTACACTGACAGTCAGAGCGCATTGGCAGTTGTGAGGAACACAATTTTTCATGCTCGCACAAAGCACATTGAGGTGCATTACCACTATGTCAAGGAGAGGCTCTCAGCAGGAGAGATCAGCTTGGTTTATGTGCCAACACAGGACAACCTTGCAGATCTTTTCACAAAGGCATTGTCTCGTGAGAAGCTTGAAGCTTTACGCAAAGCTTTGGGCTTACTCCCCTTTGTGGACTGATCATGTCCTCAGGGCATGGCACTTCCCTTTACTCATGTGCCAGCTCCCGTTCACCGCATCACTCCAGGGGGATTTGTTACCATATACATGTGGTAGTGATGTGTGTGAACACACTAGGACCGCCGGGGCATTTTTTCCCTCTTTAGGAGGTTTTTTCCCCTGTGCATTGTATATACGCCCATCACTCTAGGGCTATCTATCTTTCCATTGCACACCAAGTAATACACTCTCTATTGTGTACCTTGAGCTTCCTTCGTCTTCTCCAAGCTGTGTGTGTTTCTCTGCAACCCTAATTCCAACAAGAGAGAGAGAGAGAGAGAGAGAGAGAGAGAGAGAGAGAGAGAGAGAGAGAGAGAGAGAGAGAGAGACCCACCACAAAGAGAGAGAGAATTCCTCCTTCTGACCTCACACTCCAATTCTCCCCACAACCTAGTTTCTCCACTCCTCTTCGTAACCCTACTCCCCTATGACCCTACTTCCTTGTTTTTCTTTCCCCATCTACACACTAAGCCCTTAATTCTTCTTTTGGGCGGCCAAGGTTGTGGCCGTCAGGCGGCCATTTGAATTCTGTGTATGGGCGGCCATAGTTATTGGGCCCTTATTCACCATAGTCTCCTTGGGCGGGTGGCCCTCAAAGGGCACCAACTTGAGCATGCTCTTCCTCACTCCACTGCCTTCACATTGCCACGTTTGGCATCCTCCAAATCTTTTGAGTGAAAGCGCACCAATAGCTTTATGTGCCTCCGAAAGGACACCACATTCAGTATTCATATTGGCCAATGCATTTCTAAGCACAACTTCTTTCTCTAGGAGTCCTTGACTAACAATATCATCGTGAATTTTGATACCCGTAAAAGTCTTGAATAGTGCTAAAAATTCATCTAGCTCGACAGTGTCGGCAACTGACACTGGCCTCAAGCCGTATTATCTCACCAACCCGGACTCTATCAGACAAGCCATAAATTCCTGTAGACTTCTCAAGCTACATACAACGCATACAAACTTTGCTAAGGCTATAAATTTCCAGATGGTGCTCCGACCGAGGCGACCGACCTGGCACGGAACCGGCCCCTGGGGAAACATAAACTGGCGATATCTTGGCAACCAAAACTCCGATCACTGATCTGAAAAGACTGGCGCTCTCCACAATGTGAGCACTTCAGGCCCATGCAATCACTTCAATTCTGCCACCTTAGCTGCAGTTGCCCAATCTGGTACGGATGTGCAATAGACTTAAACTTTAAACTGCCATAACTTCCTCACCGTAGCTCCAATCGACGAGCCGTAAAGACAAGCTGGTAGAGCACTTCAAGCATTGCAATTCTAGATCATTAACTCATATATGTTCTCACTTCAAGCATACTCCTTTTTGGCATCATTAAGGCATCAATTGGCCCTTTAAAGCCGCATTTGGCATACATTAATCATTAGACTTGGCCTGTTAACAAGCCCTCATCACTGACCATTAATCAAGTAGGCTTCAAAGAAGCTTAGCTTGTATTTCTCTGCTCTTTTTCTTATCATGGAAGCGGAGCTGCACGACAGCGCATAGTAACAATGAGGCTGAATATGCTACTTTGGAAGCCAGATTACACATTTGTTTGAAGCTTGGGATTAGAAGGTTGAGCATAAAAGGTGATGCCTTGTTAGTTGTGAAGCAAGTGCTAGGTGTGTGGAAGAGCAAGAACACCTCATTGAAGGAAATGTGTTTCAGAATTAAAGGCCTGGTAAAAAAGTTTGAAGTATGGAGCATCAGACACATTGAACGTGCTCTAAATGGAGAAGCACATGAAGCAGCTCAAAGCATGATTGGGGAGCTATTTGTGTTGAGTACCACTTTACCTCTTTATCATGACTGGGAAAGTTTGGCTCAAGAAGAGGTGTTTTTGTTAACAAGAATCATTCCAAAGGACATTCAGAAGTCTAAGAAGTATGGTTTTGTGCGTAGAGCATACATGTACAAATTGATTGGTGATGTCTTGTACATGAAAGGGGCTGATCTCGTGTTGAGACGTGTACCTTGGAGGGAGGAGCTTTATAGAGTGTTGGAAGAGAATCATGAAGGTGCATGTGGTGGCCATTTTTCTCTAAAGGTCACCTTGCATAAGATTGTTAGGAAATAAGACGTAGCTAAATAGATAATTGAGTAGATTACTTAATGGAGAGAGACAAATTTATATACACGAGATTATAGTGTAGAGAGAGAGAGAGAGAGAGAGTACACACGATATACGTGGTTCACCCAATGTGGGCTACGTCCACGGGAAAGCAGCCACTCAATGGCTTTGGTACTTCAAAACAAGAAGTAGTTTACAAAGGGATTATACCCTTAATGGAGCTCCCGCCTTGCTTCACTCTCACCACCTCACACTCACCTTGTTGCATCAACTTCACACTATAAAATGTGTGTAGAAATGACCTCCTTTTATAGGCCAAAAGGGCTGCCCTCTCTTATGAGAGACAGCCATGTGTAGCCGCCCTTGTGGGAATAAGTCCAAATCGGACCCTCCAATCCACCCATGTGTGGCCGCCCTTGAGAAGACAAGTCCGCTTTTGAATTCGGCCACCGGCCACCGGCCATTGACTTCCGACCACCGGCCATTGGCCATTGACTACCGGCCACCGGCCAACCGACCGGTTTGTTTCCGACCACTTTCCGACCGCCGTCCGACCATAATATTCCGGCGAAAAGGAATATTCCGGCCTTTAAAGTTGCCCCTGATTCTTGTCCGTGAAAATTTTGGTTTCCGGTGAGTGATTTTCCTTCACGCACGATGGCTTCTCCTCATAATGGGGGCCTTACAAATGTGCGCTTTTACCACAAAAAATTACAAGGGTAAATCAGGCTCCATACTTAACAAAGATCTTGCAAGAGGGGTATGTATGGCCTAGTTTGCACAGGGATATTCACCATTGGTGTAGGTCTTGCAATAGGTGTCAAGCATTTGGGAAGAGTGTTGAAGCCAGAGCTACGAAAAACCATTATGGCGTTTGATGTGTTTGAAAAGTGGGAAAATGATGCAGTTGGCCCGTTACCTATCACAAGGAGGGGCAAAAGCTATATTTTGACTGCAGTGGACTATCTCTCTAGATGGGTAGAGGCTATAACAGTAAAACAGATCACTGCAAAGGATGTGGAAAAATTTGTGTATGATGAAATATGTTGCAAGTTTGGGGTGCCATGAGAGCTACTTTCGGATAAGGGGCCGGGATTTAGAGCTAAACTGCTAGACTTTTTATGCGCAAAGATGAAGATTAGGCACCAGCATACCACTCCTTATTACCCACAGTGTAATGGCTTAAATGAAAGATTCAATGGTGAGTTGGTACAAATCCTTTCGAAAGTGACAGAGCACCAAGGAAAGAATTGGGATTTGGAATTGCCTAGTGTATTATGGGCTTACCGTACTTCGGTGAAGACAGGTACAAGGTTTAATCCATTTCATTTGGTGTATGGAAAGGAAGCACTATTGCATGTGGAGGTAGAGTTGCCTATAGTCAGGATGCTAGAGAAGTTTCTTGGGCCACCTAGTGATGCATTCAAAGAGAGGCTCTTACATTTACAAGAGGTTCAACTAGATAGGATGAGTGCATTGGAGCATTATGGGCAGATGCAGGATAAGGCTTTGGAAAAGATAAATAAAAAGGTCAAAAGTAAAGGTATCAAGAAACATGACTTGGTTTTGCGCTACAACAGTAAGCTGGACAACACCTTCCAAAAGAAGTTTCAAATTAAGTGGGAAGGCCCTTTAAAGGTAGTGGAGTGTTTTCCAAATGGTACATATCAGTTGGCTAATCTGGATGGGATTCTACATAAGTCAAGGGTAAATGGATTACGTCTTAAATTGTATCATGCTAGATTAATGATGGTGGAGCAAGATGAGTTGTCTGTGGAGTAAGTAATGTCTGTGAGGGATGAGGAGACCGATGACGCGGCGAGTCTCATATCTCTTTTTGCTGCTGCTGATCATGAATGATCTAGCAGGCTAGGGGATGGGAAAATTATGTCAGGAGGCTTTTGGAGCAAGGGATTGTGCTATGTACATACCCATGCATGGTGCATCGAATAAAGGATTGCCCCTTTTCAGAGCCAGGTGGTTATGTGGGGCCCACATGTGTACAGGTAGGACAGGATGTACATAGTCCACCGATTTTCATTATTACCAGTACCAGTGTGTTTTTGCATAATAATGAGGAGTTGGTAGCACGTAAAAATTCTCGAGGAAGCTATCCGCAGGCCGACGACATGAGGTAAGCAGGTGCGTCAGATGGCATCTAGTGGCATCAGGAGGTCGAATGGGGTCAATACTTGCACGTGGATAAGTACGAATACAACGTGGATGTTTTCTTGTGATAATTATGCAGAAAGGTCATCATGAGAACCATATTTTGGGGCCACTTCACATGGTGGCGGGATGCATTATTGGAAAAAGTTGAGTGCTGGGTGTGCGGATGGATGAAAAAAGGTGACAACTATGCACTGCGAGGCCAATTTTTGGCCTGTTCGGGATCCGTTTGAGGTCAACTAAAAGGCCAAGGGTGCCCAACTAATAAAGCTAAGTGTGGGAACTGAAAAAATAGAGAAAATACCAGAAAAAATGTGGAGAGAAGAGGAGGAACAGCTGCAACTGTGTTTTTGCTGCTTTTGGAGCCTGTTTTGGCCGTAAACTGCTCATCCGAGGTTGGATTTGAGCACTTTAACATTGTAGACTGGGGTTTTGGGCCATTCAGACGCGATGGCGCTGTCCATTTTGCCAAATTACGTACTAATTTTCTGTTGTTTTGGCTGTGTAAGTTTCTCCTATGAGCAAAGCTTCTGCTCCAGTTTGTGATTGTATATGGCATATTTTACCCATACTCTGTGAGCTATTTGCCCCACTGGTGTTGGCCCAAGCTCAAGTGTATCTAAAAATCATAAATTCTCTGTGTGTGTGTGTGTTTCTCTGTGTTGAGTGGATAAATGTGTGTGTGTGTTTGTCTGTGTTGAGTGGGTAAATGGGTAGTCTCTCTCCTCTCACTCCATCGGTGTGTTCCCTGTCTCGGCCAGGTGGGTTGTGTAAGCCGAGTGGTGTCCCATAGTGTGTGTGTGTGTGTGTGTATCATGCCAAGAGTGTGTGTCGGGTCAGTATAGAGGAATTGTGTGTGTCTTCATCCCGCTCACATCACGAACTCAGAAAAGAGGGGGAGAGGCCAAGCTGAGCAATGGCAAGCAAGGAGAGGAGCAGCCGTTTTGGAGCTGCAGACAATCGGGCTCGGAGAGCATCTGGTGGTGGTATGTACTCACACACACTTAATAGCAAGCAAAGCAAGAGTCGCCATTTTAAACAGCACTGCAGTCAATTGAGCTCATAGTCAAAGACAAGAAAGCAATGGGCAGAATCGGGTAGCGTTAGAGCACCGCTTGTCAGAACCTGTTAGGTTTTGTTAGAGCACTGCAATTTGACAGCACAAGGAACTAGAATTCAATTTTTCTCTTAAAAATTCAGTTTGACTTGATAAAATTCTCTTATATGCAAGGGTCCATTCTTCTGGACCCCCCCCCCTTCCCCCTTTGCGACTCCATGCATTCTCACAGACCCCGAACTCTCCCACCCCAGGAGAGAGCTTCTTTGACGCAAGGCTGAAATAATGAGTGCAGCTTGAGAGCGAAAGAGAGCGAGTGTGAGAGATCAAGATAGAGAGAGAGATCATCACCTATTGAAAGAGAAAGCTAGAGAAGGTGCCAGCTTTTGGTGATTGCAGAGCTTTGGAAGCTCTTCATCGGCACAAGAGCAGAGAGAGTGAGAGTGAGCTTCAATGAGTATTCCAGAACATTACCGAGCATCGACCCTTTTTTTAATACTCTCCTCGGCATCAGGGACTCCCTTCTGACGGTGGGAGGCATCCTCGGCATTGGTGTCGACATCGATTTTGGCGTTTCCTCGGCATCAGCGGCTCAACATTGGCTTTGAGCATTGACGGCTCGGCGTATCAGTTCCAACATCAATTTGCGGCCCATTCCGGAGCGCGTTTTTCCTTGAGTGCACACAAGTGTTGACAGGTTTTTTGATTAATTTATTAATCAACGGATGAGGTAGTAGTTGTCAATTTTCCAGTAGGTTTGCTCACAGGTTGCAGTGTGGCTTGTGTGGAGCTGTAGAGAGCAGTTTTTGCACAGTTTGGTGCAATTTTCGGCTATGTTTGCATTATGTGGATAGAGTTTGAGTGGTCTCGAATATAGAACCAACATCAAAGTTTACACACATAGAACTGTAAACACAGTGATGGTCATGACCATAAGCACACACTTATACATACGGTTTGGCATACTTATATACATACAATTCGGCATGCATGTACAAAAGCACAAGCACATAAACACATTAAAGCATCGTATTGGCTTATAAACCGATTGTATAATGTGCATAAGTTAAAAGAACTATCATAAGACTAATATCTTTGCACAAAATTATGTGACATTTGAAGGTAACAGTTTCAAGTGGTGTATTACCTTGAGCACTAAATGGGAAAGAGGAGCACTACAGCTGTCTACTACAAGTAATAACCAGGTGAATTGGTACAGAAAGCTTTGAGTACAATTGTTTTTAAGCAATGATGTTAAAAAGATTTTTTTTTTCCTTATCTGCTTTTTCTTTATGACTACTATTTAGCATGAAAATGTAGTGAAGATTTGAAAGAGGGTATATGACAACCTCCTGTGAGGACATATGTCATTGTGTAAGACTGATTTTTTTGAAAAAAGAAAGGATTTACAAACAAAATTTTGCCAAAATTTTCACAAATTAGATATACTTAATAATTGGAAAGCTGACTTATAAACCATAGAGATAAGGATGCCCCTAAGGCATCATCTAGTATAGTATCTAAGAATGCTAAACTCATATTTGTAACCATTGGTGACAAATAGGGGTACATGCAGACAGCTAGAATGAGCATCACTCGAGATGTATTTAAGCTACAACAGATTCGGGACAAGCTCATGGCAGCACATACAAAGAGAACCAAGCCATTAGCAATTAGAGACCCCATCTCCAAGCCGTGTAAACCCATAAAAACTTTCATAGACAGTAATCGGCCCTACTTGCATAGACGATCAAAAGAAAACATAACATATGATTAGGAGTAAGGTTGGGGCTCTAGGGTGTGACAACAATAACAAGCAGTAGAGATTGCTTGATATACCTGTCACCCATTTAGTGCAAATTTAATTCTAATTAATTGTACTTGTGGTTGGTTGGTAGGTAAATATCCCTACTCTCATCTGATAGGAGTTCCGGCTTAAGCTCCTACTTTGCCATGTATCAGAGTATTTTGTAATCAAGTTTCAATCAAGAAATGCTTCATTTTTTTTGCTTTGCACAAAAGCCCTTTTTAATCAGTATTTAAATCTCTCAGTATATGATTCTAAGTGATGGGATTTTGAATTCACATAGACACACACACACACACACACACACACAAGCGCATGTGCGTTCGTGTGTGCACACACAATCACTCATTCAAATGTAAGTAAGCAAAGCTAGAGATTATAACTAAATATACTTCTAATCGACATGCACACGCGCACGCGGACATAGACACACACACACACACAATAAGAAATACATCCATACAATGAAATTTAGGGTTTTGTGATAAATACAATAGAGGATTAGATACTACAAACGTGGTGATGGATTTACATATATAAGTTCCATGGACACACCCTCTACATTTATAGATACATGCATATTCACAATAATATTTTTATTGTGAATTCAATCTCTTGAGAATATGTTCTCAACTTATGTGATTACACAATAAGAGATTGTTGAAAGCTCTACTTATCAAGATAAAACTCATGTCTATTAAATGGTGATTATTCTCCTTCTCTCTCTCTCTCAATGGATAATTTACCTCATTATTGGAGAATGCAAGATGCTACGCATTGCTAGATGTGACAACTATAACACATGGATGGGGGGCGCTTTACACCTGTTACCCATTCAATACATGATTAATTCTAACTATGTGTTGTCTGGTTGGTTGGCAGGTGAGTCTCTCATCCCTCAGCTAGGAATTCTTGTGGCAGAAAGCATCTCGTACAAAATCTAATTTCTTTGTGAATTTATCTTTGTAAAGCTGATTAATGCTATGTTATTTTGTAATTTATGATCATAAAGATAATTTATTTTGTATTGAAACTTCAATCTAAATTGTACTTAAGCATATGATTCCAACTGTGGTTAGGATTAAAACATAAAACACACACACACAGAGAAACTCAATTGTAGAGATTGGGAGGCAAGCAAAGGGCTGTGAAAATTTGCAAATCCAGCTGTGAAGCGGGCAGAATCGGGATTTTATGCTGTGAATTGGGGGAAGCCCTGGCGAGTCCACTATGTAAAAATGTCATATAGTATGTGCGAACAAGAGGTATTTAAATAATATCTCACCTTTATATTTTCAAGTATTATATGTACCCCTTATGTATGCATTTTTGTAAAACAACTAGCCCTTACGTATGAAAATTTTCACTTTCTCAACTAAAAAACCCTTTATGTAAGTACATTTTTCTACAAATGTACCTAATTACAAATCCCTTATTTTGTTTGCACATGCTATCTTACATATTTCCTAGTGGATGCCATGGGGGGTAAGCTCACCCTCGACCTTGAGAGCTTGGCAAAATAGTCAAACCTTGTCTGTGCAAAGGCTTTGAGGTGCAAGCAATCAAAGGTAAGAAAGAGCTATTCGACACTGATTTGCCGCTATTTGACTAGCACGCTTTCATCGGTGGTGAAAGCCAACATCGAGAGTTTTCTTGACTTTGAGCACAGACAACCATAATTTTGGCGCTTCCACCTGGCGGCAAAAGACGGCTCCGACGGCCATCTACGGCTTTCTGAATTCGATGAATTTTTCCTGTTTTGACTTTGTTGACACATATCGATATTTCAGCTCCGATGGCCCATTCCGGAGCGAGTTTTTCCTTGAGCGCACACAGCTGCAGGCTGGTTTTTCTAGTTGACGTGTTAATCGATCGATGAGGTAGTAGCTACCAGTTTTCCAGTAGTTTTGCTCAAAGGTTGCAATGTAGCTTGTGTGGAGCCTAGAGAGTAGTTTTTACACAGTTTGGTGTAGTTTCAGGCTATGTATGCGTTATGCGGATACAGCTTGAGCTTGGTATAGCTTGCAGGTAGTAGGTGTATAGGTTTGTAGTTCTTTTGGATAGGTACACGTCCATAGAGCCACTCGATTAGGAGTGAGCCAGTTTGCCAAGCTTTTGGCATTGCATGTAGACCATTTGTGAATCTGTTTACTAAGAAGCTGAGTGTCTATTCTTTATTCAATTTGGTGAGACTTTTTTGAGTTTTTGCTCAGTTTCTAGAGGAAACTCTACCGGATTTTTCCAAAAATCTCTCACCATGGTTTATGTGTATTCGTTTAATAGTCGATACGTTTCCACTTTGACAGTGATAAAGTGTTCACTCTCCCTTTTGACAGGTTCTGTCTTTCTTTGTTTGTAATTATTTGTCGACTGTGTTCTGTCTTTCTT
Organism: Adiantum capillus-veneris; assembly: GCF_014529385.1. Classification (NCBI taxonomy): domain Eukaryota; kingdom Viridiplantae; phylum Streptophyta; class Polypodiopsida; order Polypodiales; family Pteridaceae; genus Adiantum; species Adiantum capillus-veneris. Next base: position 81,989,687 of record NC_140931.1, on the reverse strand, counting down.
TGTTTGTAATTATTTGTGACACCTATGTACTTGCATCCGTTTTGGTAGCATGTGATGGAGTAGACAATGTATCCGATATTTGTTGTTTTTTGCTGGGCTGATTGTCCTGCTCAAGCAACAGAGTTTGACTCTTGTTGTCTTGTTCTGCACAACAAAATGAGAAAAAAGAAAACAAGATTACTAGAAGATTGCATGCTAGAGCTTGAGAATATTGGAGTATATATTTGAGTGAGATATTTGGTGGAAATATTTTACAAGTGTTGTGACCTATGGGTTGGTTGTCAATGTTGATGAAGGCATACAAATAAGAACATCCAAATTATGCTTCGTGAATATCCTTGTCGTGTTGCCATGTCAGTTTTCTCTCTGTGATTGATGGTGGCTCGTCATTGTATTGTTTCCTAAAGCTTACTAGGATCTTGCTTGAGTCACTGTTCGTTGTATCTAGCAGGTTTTCGAGCACGACATTGTAGCCATAGTGCAACATCTCAAGAATGTAGGACTTTATTGGTGTCTTTATTTGAAGCAAACGACTACCATCCTAGACAGTCATGAGATTCTTAATTTGCATGTCAATTTCTATTTTTAGTTTGTAAATGATCTCTTTCATTAGACCTAGGAAAAAAGAGTAATGGAAAGGATAAACGAAATATTTTCTTTTAAAGCTTGTTTACTGTAGATAGCAAAGCAATGACGGAAGGAAAAAAAGAAAATTGCACTCATGTTGATGTGTGTGTAGAACTAACCTGTTTCTCTTTTGATGCCCATGCTTTTGTTTTGCTTGAGGTGTTTCACGGATCTCTCTATTAACAATTTGTTTGCAAAACCCTTGATGTAAGCGTCCGGGTGGCAACCTGCTAGGTTAAGTAGCTACATTTTCTTCTCTGATGGATACTGACATGGCTCGAGTTGGGGGTGAATCTTTGAGGAAAATTTTTTCTTGAAAAGGGTAACAAGTCTTTGCAAAGGTTATACAAATTTTATCAGTACGTACATTTGTGTGCACTGAGGAAACATAATATATTATGTTTTATAGACCGGTCTACCTTTGAATTGCACATTTTGTTTTGTTGGTTGTCTACGTTGCCTACAATAGTGACATGATTAGATTTTGTACTGAGAAAATCAATAGTGGAAATGTGCAAAAGCATTGACAAAGTGGTCGTAAGAATGGAGACGAAATCAAAGGATGACAATTTTATAAAGAGTGGAGTGTAAATGACGATTTCAAAAAATAAACATAGAGAAAGAACTCTTGAGGCATCAACTAGTTATAGAGGTATTGTTGCACAGATGCTGCAAAGCAAAGTCATGTAGAAATTTCATGAACTATCTGAATACATATTCAATTGGCTACTCAAATATTTCTAATGAATTTTGTGCACAATATGAAATGGAACAGGAGTTGGTAGATTGAGAATTTTGATATTTTGACGGTCTGTGATTCATGACAACATGACATACGTAAGCCTTGGTGCAAATACATCTTTGAAGATTGTTGGAGCTATATATGGCTCACTCTACTCAACTTGGTCTCACCTATATATTTGTATCTTGTCCTCAATATGAATCAGTCTTTGGGAGCGTATATGGTGTGTATCTTGTCTCGTCTCTCTCTCTTTCTCTCTACATCTCAACATGGTATCAGAGCAGTAACGATTACGCGCCGATTCAATTCATGGTGACAAAACAGTATGTGTATGCGATTTGCATGTAAGATTAAAAAATTTCTACAAATTTTATTTTTGAGCATTGATTCTTGTTAACTGTGGTTGTTTTGTGTTAAGAATAATATTATTAGTGTTTTGTGTGGCGTTTATTGCTAATCAATCTAATCGTTGATTACGTTTTCTTGTTGATGACAATTTTTCATCTCAATTTTTCTTGCCGTTCTGCTCAAAATTTGTAGAAACGGAAAAAGCGTAATGGGGCATAGTGCAATGGCACTTTTCATCCAAAACTTGTTCGTCTCCTTGAGCTCTTCGATTTGAGTTCTAGGTTTGCGTCAATCGGAGTTCGCAACAGAAAGTTATGCTATTTTTACTGCAATTGAGCTTGACGCAGCTGTCTTCGTCCTACTTCTTTGTGAAGCGTCCGCGATCGTTTTTCTTATTTTGGCGTTAACGTTTTCGAGAAGATTTATCTTTTTGCTATTCGTATTGTGGCCGTCAATCTTTGCGTCTCACGCCACTCTATTTTGAGGACTCTTTTATTATTAACGTCCCCTTTACCCTGCCTTTTTTGGGTGACGTCTCTCACATCTTTCAACGTTCCTTGAGCATCCTTCTTACGTTTATCGTTGACAGAACGCAATCCTCATATCTCTCTCATTCTCAATTGCGGCCTTCACCATATATGGTGTGCAAATTCTGCGATCTTATCTTATACGTCTTCTCGCAACAAGATATGGCTATGAATATTCTCGTCAACGGCTTTCCTTCTGGCCAGCGTTCTGTTCCTCCTTTCCAAGGTCAAGGTTTTCCAGGCTGGAAAGCAAAGATGTTGTTAATTGTTCAAGGCGATGAACTCTCCGATGTTGTTCTTGGAAATCGTGTTTGTCCGCCTCAGCCTGTTGATACGGATAATGATAATGTGCTTATCACTGAAGGACCTATATTTGAAGATTGGAATGTTGCCTATACGGATTGGCAACGACGTGATAAAGCAGCTCGTCGGTATATTCTTTCTGCTCTTACTGATTCCCTTTTGCTTGATATGTATGAACTGCCTACATCCCACGACGTATGGAAGCACCTTATTGCAAACTTTATTTGAGAGGGTTGCTTAACAAGTTACAATATGAAGTTGGTACTGCCATGATGGGACATATTGAATCTTTCAAATCTATTATTAATCAACTAGCTGCTGCCGGTGATCCTGTTCCACAAAAGCAACTGATTACACTTCTCCTTGATATGGTGAAGGACTCTTCTTATGATAACATTGTTACTATTCTCTCTAATAAAGATGGTCTTGATTTCGACCAAGCCTGCATGTCTTTAATTGAATACTCTCAACGTCAAGAAAGTCGTAATGCTAGTCATGATACAACTATGATTTCACAAGAGGAGACTGAGTCACAACAGATGGAACGGGCTTTTTATGCTCGAAGGAGTCCATTTCAATGAGGAAACCGCAGAGGTGGCAGTCACGGTAATATTTTCTCTCGTCTCAAATTTCCTAATAAGCAATGTTCTTACTGCAACAGAAATGGCCATACTGAAGACGATTGTTGGGCACGTCAATATGATGAAGAACACAATATTACCACAAAACAACCACGTTTATCTAGAGACTCTTCTTCTTCTTCTTGTGAATATTGTGGACGATCTGATCATCCCACTCATATGTGCTATAAGCGTCGATTCGACACAGATCGGAATAGAGCATATGCTACTGAACATCGAAACAACATTGTACCAGAAACAAGCTGTGTCCTATGTTCAGTTGCTCCAGACAGAATACTTCATGTACACGATGGATCACTTTTTATTGTCGATTCTGGTGCTACAGGAAATATGACATATCAGTCTAAGTGGATCCATAACTATCATCCACTGCTAGTTCAACGTGTTGTTTATCTTGCTGATGATACTACTTGTCAAGTAAAGGGTATTGGAGACTTATATCTTGGTACCTTATCTTCTTCCACTCGAATTTTGCGAGGAGTATTACATGTACCAAATCTTCAATGTAATCTTCTTTCAGTTGCTAGACTTGTTGATCTTGGTCTGTTTGTTGGATTTGATCATACCAAATGCCGAATTGAGAAAGATGGACAGACTATAGCCACTTCTCGTCGAAATGGTAATTTGTTTGAACTCTCTCTCAACGATGCTGTAGCAAATGTTGTCACTGCTCCAGGTGATCATGATTGCAAAGTATGGCATCACCGTTTTGTTCATGCTGATTTCTCAAAACTCCTTGATCTTCAATGTCGTGATCTTGTTCATGGCATGGATCTTAAAGCCCATTCCCATATGGAAATTTGTGAATTTTGTGCTCTTGGGAAACACAATCGCAAACCCTTACCTCTTTCAAATACAACTCATTCTCATGACATATTGGATCTTGTTCATACTGATATATGTGGACCTCTACCTTCTTCGAGATCACAATATCACTACTTCATTACTTTCATTGATGATTTCTCAAGGTATACGACTGTATTTCTACTTAGACAAAAATCTGAAGCCTTATCTGTTTTCAAACAATTCCACAAGGCTGCGGAACTTCAAACTGGTCGTCGCCTTAAGAAGCTTCGTAGTGACAATGGAGGCGAATATGTTTCTCGAGAGTTTGTGAGTTACTGTGCTGACAGTGGAATTCATCATGAACACACTATTCCATATTCACATCAACAGAAAGTGTTGCTGAACGAAAGAATCGCACTATTCTCAATGCTGTAAGATGTATGCTGATTCATTCTGGCTTATCTCGTGTTTTTTGGGCTGAAGCTACTTTGTCAGCAGTATTTATTCAGAATCATCTTCCTACTACTGCACCCTCTGGTAAGATACCCATCACAGCATGGACATGTGACATTCCTTCTGTATCTCATTTTCGAACCTTTGGATGTATTGCTTATATTCATGTTCCCAAAGAAACACGAACAAAGCTTGATGCTCCTGGTCTTAAAGTTATTTTTATTGGATATTCTGGCACTTCCAAAGGCTACAAATTCTATGACCCTTCCTCCAAGAAAGTAATTGTGAATCGTCATACTACTTTTAACGAACAGCTTATGGGAGGCTCATGGTCCATGGATGATTCTGATGATACTAAATCATTTCTTTAGGCTTTTCCATTTCTTTCAGAAGATGAAACTCTTCCTATAGAGCAACTTTCCTCTTCACAACTATCCATTCCGAATGTTGCCAATGATGATATTGATATTTTTGTTGATTTGCCTATTGATTTTGAACATGGCTCATGTCATGTTTATGATGACGATATTGCTGATAATGCTTTTTCTACTTCCGAAGATCCCATTACTTATGATGAATCTATCTCTTCACCACAAAAGGATCAATGGCAAGAGGCTATGGAAGCAGAGTACGATTCTCTTATCTCTAAAGGTACATGGATACTAACTGAATTACCTCCTGGTCGTATAGCTATTAAATGTAAGTGGGTGTATAAGACAAAAGTAAAAGGAGATGGATCTTTTGACAAGTTCAAGGCGCGTTTAGTTGCAAAAGGTTACTCCCAAGCATCTGGTGTTGATTATCAAGAGACTTTTTCACCAGTTGTTCGCATTACAAGTGCTCGAGTTTTATTGGCATTTGCTGTTCAATTTGATTTAGAAGCTCATCAAATGGATGTGCGAACTGCTTTTCTTAATGGTGACTTGGAAAAGGAAATTTATATGGAACAACCAGAAGGGTTTGTTATTCCAGGTAAAGAAGACCTTGTTGCTCAACTCCATAAGGCACTATATGGTTTCAAACAAGCTTCGCGAGCCTGTTATACAAAATTTGATCTTTTTCTCACCTCTAAAGGATTCATCTCTTGCTCGTCAGACCCCAACTTATACATAAAACGCCAAGGTAGCAGTTTTGTGATTCTTGCTCTTTATGTGGATGATACCATCCTTGTTTCCAATGATTTGGGATTTCTTCAGCAAGTGAAAAAGTTATTGTCTTCTGCATTTGATATTGTGGATCTTGGAGAGATTCACTCGTGTCTTGGCATTCAAATCCAACGGAACCGTACAAAAGGTATTTTATTCCTTCGACAGTCAAAGTTTATTGCAGATACTATTCAAAAATTTGGTATGGTATCTGCACATTCAGCCAACACACCTTGTCTTGCGAGCTCTACGAAGAACACTTTTGACAATGGCGGTCAACTTGTCACAAATCAACCTTATGCTAACTTGATTGGATGTCTTCACTTTGTTGGCATGAACACTCGTCCTGATATTCTGTTTGCTGCTAATTATCTTGGACAACATCTTGCATGTCCTTCTCTTAAGCATTGGTCTGCTGCAAAGCGTGTGTTGAAATACTTGAAAGGCACTACAGATTTTGGTTTAGTCTATCGATGACAACTCACATCGGATTCTATGAAATCACTTTCTCTTTTGGGTTACACAGATGCAGACTGGGCAAGCTCACATTTATCTATGCGATCTACTAGTGGAAATTGCTTCTTCATAAATGGTTGTCTTGTTTCTTGCACCAGCAAGAAACAACGTTGTGTTGTAGTTTCTACGACTGAGTCAGAATATGTTGCGGCATCACTTGCAGCTCGTGAGTTGATTTGGCTTTGACAAATGCTAGTTGATATTGGTCACTCTCCTCTTTCTAGCACACCCTTGCGGTGTGACAACCAAAGTGCTATTAGTTTTGCAAAAGACTATGTTCAATATAATAAGTCAAAGCACATTTCTCGTTGACAAAACCCATTTTTTTCACGTTTAATATATAGCCTCTTGAAAAGCATGTGCTCTAAGGCACCCCTAAAAACCAAAAACACACAACAATCTTCTCTTGGCTGGAACATTCCAACGATAGTAAAACAAAAGTGGGGTTAGATTAGCAGATTAATCACACGTGTAGCTGCGAGATCAAAATGAAAATGGTATTTTTCAGCAGGAAAATTTTTCACTCGGGATAAACAATGAGGTTAAGAGAACACTTTAATACCCATATAGCACCCCGTTCTCTATTTAATCATACCCCTTATTTGACTACTTATCTACAACTGTCTTCTCAAAACATTGGTGCAACTAAAGTGTGTCGATCCTGACAGAGGGCACAGGCAGTGATGTGTATGTTATAGATACATAAGAGAGAGCTAGAGCAGATGGGAAGAGCCTGAGCAAGAAAGTGACAGCGGAGATGGATGCTTTATGAGGTTTTCTAGGCCAAAAAGGCTCCAAATAGGGCCTGACAGGGTGGCCGATGAAGGGTGGTCAAAGTGCCGTTTCTTGGCCCAGACATGTAGAGCTTGAAGACTAAAGCAATAGGTCCAGACGGCTCGTTAAACTGAGCCATAGTGTGCAAGATACATGGCTTTGGTGGTTGCAGATCTCATACGGACATGCCAAGTGATCGAAGCCAGTTTGGGACTATGGATGTGTCGTGCTCAATTTATGGAGCGTGTCGGTCCTTTCAGATCGTCCATCAAAGCTACGGATACTAGGTTATTTCCAGATGAATTTTTGTCAGGGGCCAGGCTGAATCGGAGGCTCAATTTTTTTGGCCGCCTCGAAAGAGATGACATGTGGTGATTTTGGAGCTCCATCAAGAATTGCATGTGTTGTGTGCAACAAGCAAAGGCCACGAAAAGTTACGGCTTGCGAATCAGACATCAGGTCTATCGGATATTAAAATTTGAAAATGGTGGCAGTCCCCGATCAGGTGGTAGCAAATGATTTTCTCCAGTTTTTAGATGGCATTGTTTGAGGACACGGTAAAGCCGAGGTGTGGAATAATATTTGAAGTCCGATGCGGCCAAGCAACTCTTTGGTTGGACTTTACAGGCTGGCAGTCGGATCACCGAGCACACTATGGCAAGGGGTTAAAGCAAGACTTAGAAAAAATGGTTTTTTAAAAAGGTTTTTGTGAAGGTTTTTGAGGCTGATGTGGGGCCGCTACGTGGCGAGCAGATACTCCCGCATGCGAGGACACAAGACGAAGGCGCAGAGTATATGGGCTGCGCAAAGCTCCCTCTAAAGGCATCGCAGTGGGAGCGTGGTCTCTTGATGAGTTGGCGATGGCAGGCCTCCGGGCGCTGCGTGTGGTGGCACGTTGTCGGGGGATATGTGTTCGCTACGTGCGCCGGGCAGACGCCGGGCCTCTGGCTATGGGAGGTATGAAAGAGAGGCAAGATGCACGACACAAGGCAAAAGATTCTGTCAACACTTTAATACTTAAACTTCACAACTGAAATGGTTTAAACTGCTAATGATTAGCCCAAGTGGATTTCGATTACAAATGGTTGCCATTAACGGCACTGATGGAGTTACGAGAGTTTAATGCTCTCAAACTAGATCAAGACTGTAAAATTTCCGCTTATCCTCGCCATTAGAGTCTTTATAAGCTGATTAGTACGTAAGTATCCGGCAAAATACCCTGCTTGATACCCTTGTTGATTTCTTGCTCGTCCCATAGACCCTTCGAGTGCTTTCAATTATCCTCCTTGAGGTCGACATAGAGAGAGAGAGAGAGAGAGAGAGAGAGAGAGAGAGAGAGAGATCTTGCTTATCCTCCTCATTTCTCCTCGCCTTGCTTAGATTAGAGATTGAGAGAGAGGGCTCGCCCTTCTTGGCCCTTACCTCCTTGCCTGAGCCGGAGATCGAGAGAGAGATCCTTCCTTGCCTCTTTTCTTCCTTATTGATTCAAAGTCCCGAGAGAGAGAGAGAGAGAGAGAGAGAGAGAGAGAGAGAGAGAGAGACCCTCCACGAAGAGAGAGAGCCTTCCTCCTTCTTCCCTCACACTCCAATTCTCTCACAACCTACTTTCTCCACTCCTCTTCGTAACCGTACTCCCCTATGGCCCTGCTTCTCCCTCTTTTACCCACCGATGGCGCCGTCGGTGATGTGGCACATGAAGCCTCCCCTGCTGACATGGCATTGCGGAGTCAAACTTGCTCGGAATCCAACGGAAATTGTGCTTAATATTCGCGGCATGGCGAGCTAAGAAGTTTTCGTCACATGGCGCACTTCAGCCGAGAGCTTCCCCGCCCTGCGCGAGCTTGCCTTTGCTTCTTCCGGCACCGTTTTCTGCCTGCACGCCTCGCCATGTCATTTTTACTTTTGGCTTCACACTTTTTTCCATTAGGGTGGCCATTGTATAGGGCGGCCATTCATTCATAGTGGGCGGTCTTGCCTTTGCTTTCGGGTGGGCGGCAATCCTTTGGTTGCTCTTAGGCGGCCATAGCCCTTGGTTGGCCACACTTCGTATACATATCGACAAAGCATTATCAAGCACTAAATCTTTCTTCAGCACTCCTTCATTGGATGACCACATAAGGCGGCACTGACATACATACCGACTAAAGCACTACCAAGCATACCATTTTTCTCCAGCAAGCCATAGCCATGTTGGATTTTCCCCGCAATCATTGCATTCCAAGAGACGACATTTCGATCACGAAGCTCTTCAAGCACTTTTTGTGCTTTATGAGAAGTACACCAAATTTGGCGTACATGTAAAACTGTCGTAGTGCCGCTGGTGGCAGTATACCCTCCTTAGCAATGCACTACAGAAGATAACATTCGGAAAGATTCTCCTTGAGCACTTACTCTTTTGCATTCCAAAACCGTGGATGTAGCTCATTGACCGAGCGGACCGGAGTGGTACAAAACCGGCCCCGGGTGAATCTTTATCAGCCAATATCTTGGCAACCGGGACTCCGATCACTGATCTGAAAAGATCAAGGCACTCCAGAAAATGAGCACTTCAGGCCCGTGCATTCATTTCATTTCTATCACCTCAGCTGTAGTCTCCCAATCCGGTACGAATCTGCAATCGACTTAAACTTTAAACTGCCATAACTTCTTCACCGTAGCTCCAATCGACGAGCCGTAAAGACAGGCCGGTAGAGCACTTCAAGCACTGCAGTCCTAGATCATAATCTTCCTTATGTGCTCACTTAAAGGATAATAATTTTTGGCATCATGGAGGCATCTGTTGGCCCTTTTAAGTCGTGTCTGGCATACATTAATCATTAAGCTTGGCCTGTTAACAAGCCCTCATCACTGACCATTAATCAAGTAGGCTTTCAATAAGCTTGATGTGCATCTTCTTGGCATATTTTTTAGCATGGGAGGGGAGCTGCATGACATCCACCCCCTCTGAACCTACATAGCCTTCGGTCTGTGCCAACAGCACTTCAATCTGCATTTGCTATAGGTACCTTAAGCTCTTTGCCATCATCAGACTCACGTAACTGGTAAACATATGAAAAAATAAATAAGGATTATACACTGTCATCAATGTTCTAGCTTAAGCATTAGGTAGCTGCCATCAAAAATCTGTGAACCTCATATGTAGTATCTTCAAAGCATTGAATCATGGACAACTTGTTTAGTGAACCCCGCCAGACTCAAGTGCTCCAGTTACTTATGCACCTAGCTTGACCATTAAGCTCTCTTTAAGGAACCCTGTCAAGCTCAAGTATGCCTTACTCTGTCTGCACACAGAATGGCCGTCAAGTACTTTACTTCAAGTTCTGTTAGCAGAACCAACTCAAAAGATGTGAAGATACTTCATCAACTGTACAAAGAAGTCAACTGAAAGCCAGCCATGTGATCCTATTGAACGCATAACCAAAACTCTTCTGACTCAGTATAAATCTAGAAAATAAAACTTCGTACCATGCATGAAACCTACTACAACAGATAACTGGTACTCTTCAAATCTGGAACTTGCACTTCAGTAGCCCCTGGGATCAAACGGGAACTCAATCATTTTCCCCATTGTGAGCATTCCTTTAAAAAATTTGCACCATCCTCCAGGATCATAGGGAAAATACAAGAATTTCCAATCAGTATAGCATAAACATACATTAACCCACAAACCTTCATAAAAACCGCCTGGATCATATGGCATATAAGTCAATTGCCCCGGACCATGCATATATCTGTCACCTCCTGGGTCAAAGCTAGCTCAAAATCTCCTACATCATAGGGTAATATCAGATTCCATATAGCATCAGGTACTGCCATATCCCCTGTGCAACTGGCTCATCCAATTGTCGATCATCAATAACAGGTAAAAGCATTGGCAGCTCACCTTCACTCTCACTAATGTTAGAATCCCAATCATGCATATCTGAATACATCAGGTCTCTAGTAAAATCCTCTTCATTAGGCTCAAAAGATGCATCTGAAAACAGTTCTCTATCTCGTAGAGGCTCAAAATCAAGTAGTGCATCATCTAACAGTTGCATACGATCCTCATCAACTGCAGCTAAATAAACTTGCTCATGCATGATTCTGAATTGTTTGGTATCCTTAGCATATGTATTTGATAACCCTTCCAATGCTTCGTCCAATAAGCACATAAGATCTAGGTCCTCCGCTTCAGAAGGTTTCTCCATCTTCCACATCTCAAGCTACTGTAAACTAAGATTTCCACGTGTGACATGCATACTAAATACATTTTTTGTAAACTTCTCTTCAAGTCTTTTACCCTCATCCAAATATCTTTGCACTTCTGTAGCACAAAGTTCAGCATGCGCATTGAAAATTTCATCTACTGTCCTATATCATCAGCACAATGAAACCAATCATATTCAACATCAAGAGATTGCACTTTACTATGCACCCCCTCTGAATCAACATCATCAAGTTCATGATCATTTGGCCATAGTGTGAGCCCTGTGTCACAAATTCTCGATAGAGAAGAAGTTTTCTCCCTCTCTAAATCACCATCAACAAATTCAGGATCAGTCTGCCAAATCGGTAGCTCTAGGTCACAGAAACATTTCAAAGAAGGAGTCTGCACCCCCTCTGAATCATCATAATCACGTTCAAGATCAGTTTTCCAATTTGGTAGTTGTGCTTCACAAAAACTTGTCAATGAAGGAGTCTGCACCCCCTCTGAATCAAGCACATACTCTTGCTTAGCCAAGTCCTCAAAATCTCGTACATCCAAATTCGGTAAATCTGGTATACCAAAATCCATGATCCTGCTGCTCTCAACTGTAACCTTGATTTGACCTATCACATCTGTATCATTAATCAACTCTTTGGAAAAAACTTGCACCAGTATCTTCAATCACCTCTATAGTAGAATCTGTACCAGAAAAATTTTGCTCTAATTCTAGTTCAGTAGCAAAAGTATCAACTATAACTGAATCTTTCTGCATGTCTACTTGAATATGGCTGCACTCATTCACCTGCACATCTTCTTGAGCTTTAGCCAATTCATTGTCTTGATCCCATGATTTCTTTTCTTCATGTACTACAGGCACATGTTCTTTGAAAAATTCACCTTGCGTAGTTTGAGGCTGTAGAGACTCCCGCTCAAGGACTTCTACTTCATGCAAGGCATCTGCAAACCCCAACTTCTCATACACAGATTTGACTATGTCTTCATCATTAGCCTGTAAGAAGGTACCATCCTGTATAATAAACTCATCAATCACAGCTTCTAACTTTGATCGTACTTGTCCTCGAATATCTGCGTAGTTTGGTAGACTTGAACTCTGTTCTTGATAGATTTCATACTCCTCATAACGTGCTTGCACAATAGCCTCTTTGAAATACTCCCATTCGTCATTGCAAGCTCTGGTAACCTCTTGAATCTGCTCCTTCACATCTGAACTCACTAACTGCTCAAAAGATTTGATCATCAATTCTTCTGGTATCCCTCTTACCTTGGTCTCCAGCTCATAGCACTCTAGGTAGCCCTCTGGACCGTATCCAAAGAGTCGTCTCTGGTCATACACAACATCCAAAGCTTCATCGATTTGATTTTTCTTCTTCACGATCTCTATTTCAAGCAGAGATCCTTGAACCAATTGAAGCATCTTTGCAAAATCTGGAACTGTTGACTTATCATCAAAACCGTCCGCACTTAATTCTGCAATCATCTTCATCATCTGCTCTAAATTCTCCATCTTTACCTCCCACCCCGGCTTGTTTCGCGTCGGGTTCACCAAATATGTCGGGGGATATGTGTTTGCTATGTGAGCTCGGCAGGCGTCGGGCCTCTAGCTGTGGGAGGTATGAAAGAGAGGCAAGACGCACGACACAAGGCAAAAGATTATGTCAACACTTTAATACTTAAACTTCACAACCGAAATGGTTTAAACTACTAATGATTAGCCAAAGTGGATTTCGATTACAAATGGTTGCCGTTAACGGCACTGATGGAGTTACGAGAGTTTAATGCTCTCAAATTAGATAAAGACTGTAAAATTTCCACCTATGCTCGCCATTAGAGTCTTATAAGCTGATTAGTATGTAAGTATCCGGCAAAATCCCTTGCTTGATACCCTTGTTGCTTTCTTGCTCGTCTCGTAAACCCTTCAAGTGATTTCAATTATCCTCCTTGAGGTCGACATAGAGAGAGAGAGAGAGAGAGAGAGAGAGAGAGAGATATCTTCCTTGCTTATCCTCCTCATTTCTCCTCGCCTTTCTTAGATTAGAGATTGAGAGAGAGGGGTTGCCCTTCTTGGCCCTTACCTCCTTGCCTGAGCCGGAGATCCAGAGAGAGCTCCTTCCTTGCCTCTTTTCTTCCTTATTGCTTCAAGGTCCCAAGAGAGAGAGAGAGAGAGAGAGAGAGAGAGAGAGAGAGAGAGAGAGAGAGAGAGAGAGAGAGAGAGAGACCCTCCACGAAGAGAGAGAGAATTCCTCCTTCTGCCTTCACACTCTAATTCTCCCCACAACCTAGTTTCTCCACTCCTCTTCGTAACCCTACACCCCTATGCCCCTGCTTCCTCGTTCCTTTTTTCTTGAAAAGAAAAAACTCCCTCTTTTACCCACCAACGACGCCATCGGTGATGTGGCACATGAAGCCTCCCCTTCTAACGTGGCATTGCGAAGTCAGACCTACCCGGAATCCAGATGAAATGGTGCCGAATATCCGCGCCATGGCAAGCTAAGACGTTTTCGTCACATGGCGGACTTCAATCGAGAGGTTCCCCGCCCTGCACGAGCTCGCCTTGGCTTCTTCCCGCGCCGTTTTTTGCCTGCACGCCTCGCCATGTCCTTTTTACTCTTGGCTGCACACTTTTTTCCATTAGGGTGGCCATTGTATAGGGCGGCCATTCATTCATAGTGGGCGGTCTTGCCTTTGCTTTTTGGCGGGTGGCAGTCCTTTGGTTGCTCTTAGGCGGCCGTAGCCCTTGGGTGGCCACACTTCGTATACATATCGGCAAAGCATTATCGAGCACTAAATCATTCTTCAGCACTCCTTCATTGGACGACCGCATAAGGCGGCACTGACATACATGCCGACTAAAGCAATACAAAGCATACCATTTTTCTCCAGCAAGCCATAGCCATGTTGGCTTTTCCCCGCAATCATTGCATTCCAAGAGATGACATTTCGATCACGAAGCTCTTCAAGCACTTTTTGTGCTTTATGAGAAGTACACCAAATTTGGCGTAAATGTAAAACTGTCGTAGTGCCGCTAGTGGCAGTATACCCTGCTTAGCAATGCACTGCGGGAGATAACATTTGGACAGATTCTCCTTGAGCACTTACTCTTTTGCATTCCAAAACCGTGGATGTAGCTCATTGACCGAGAGGACCAGAGTGGTACGGAACTGGCCCTCGGTGAATCTTTATCGGCCAATATGTTGGGGATCGGGACTCCGATCACTCATTTGAAAAGACTGAGGCGCTCCAGAAAGTGAGCACTTCAGGCACGTGCATTCATTTCATTTCTTTCACCTCAGCTATAGTTTCCCAATCCGGTACGGATCTGCAATCGACTTAAACTTTAAACTGCCTTAACCTCTTCACCGTACGTATCTCCAATCGACAAGCTATAAAGACAGGTCGGTAGAGCACTTCAAGCACTGCAGTCCTAGATCATAATCTTCCTTCTGTGCTCACTTCAAGGATAATAATTTTTGGCATCATTGAGGCATCTGTTGGCCCTTTTAAGCCGCATCTGGCATACATTAATCATTAAGCTTGGCCTGTTAACAAGCCCTCATCGCTGACCATTAATCAAGTAGGCTTTCAATAACCTTGATCTGCATCTTCTTGGCATATTTATTAGCATGGGAGCGGGTTATCCTGGGCTATAGAGAGGCTTGCTATTTCTTTTCGAGTGTGTTCCCCTTTCCCCCCATCCAACGTATGTGTCACCATTTCCCACAATCCAACTATCACATCCACCATCTTCTCCACAAACACACTTCTTGGCCCTTGCTAGCAACAGAAGACTCTAAGTAGTAGGTGTGTCACTTTGGGCTTTAGTGGAGAGAATTGAAGCTTGGTTTTGAAAACCAAGCTCCCAGCTCAACCAAATGTCCCATTAATGGCACTATAAGCAGTACAATACTTTTTGCTTCATAAAAGACAAAGCCATAGTGTGTTTCTTCTTACTGCACCAAGAGTCGTATCACTACTAAACCAAAGTGTGACTACATAGTCTCTACACTACTCTATTTATAGGGATCATACCCAAATTCATGAGTCTCGTTCAATAACAGAATCTAAGTTTCATTATACGCTATATGGGAAACGTATAATACGTCATATACGGGTGTATTTTATCTGACCTCACAATATATAGACGTATTATACGTTGCCATGTCAGCAAAAACGGGCAACGTATTTTTTTCCCAGTTTTTTGATCGAAGTTTTTTTCGATCGAAAGAAATTTAGAACAAAATATTTTTCGATCGAAGAATGTTTTGATGGAAAAAAAACTATATATATCGGCAACGCGCCTTGCTTACACTAGTATTCTTCACAAAAGAAAATAAATTTTTTTAATAGTTCAAAGATAATGAAGTTTAAAATAGTTTTAAAATTTTATGATTAAAATCAATTTAATGATTTTTAAAATTTGATTTATTCTTTTTTTTTTAAAATCAAAATATGTAAGCTTTGTATGTTGTATAGAGCTCAAACTCTCATTCATACAAGGTGTTTATTTTTTAGGAGTCACTTGCTACGTGCTTAGTTTATTGACATGTGGAAGTGAATTAGTGATATAATTTAGAGATCGTTGTTGCGTGCTGAGTGAACTCTCACAATAGGTTATCTGTGTATAAAATATAATAGAATAGAGGTTAGTTTTATTTAGGTAAGTTTGATTTTAACTTGCAGATACTTTCTCACCTCAAAGTGAACATAGATATAATTTTTTTGTCTTGTGTAGAGCCATCACACTATGATCTCACTAGAATCAAAATATAGGAATCTCATGTCTAAATACATTGATATTAAATTATCTTTATTTGGATTTCTACGTGTATCATATCGTGTGATCGTACACATGCATCAACTGCAAATAGATAAGGTTTCAAAGATCCATAGTAGAGTGTGAGAACTTCATGTTCGCACTTCAGATAGATATGACAATCGTCAAAGTTTGCAAGATTTGATCAATATTATCGATTATTGTAATGTGTAAAAGATTTAAGCTTGCACTTTAGATAAATCAATATAGTGCAATGTGATGATTAGTTTTGTTTGTATTGTTTTAAATATGTGTGAAAGCCAAAAGCTTCCACTTTAGATGAATAGATATAATGTAATGTGATTCAGTATGAAAATATCTAAGTGTTTATTCCGCTGTTTTACTGCGTTTTTAGAGAGAAGATCCAAACTCAACTGGAGAAGGAAGAGAGAGGAGGGCAAGGGGGGGTTCTATTTAAAATATTACTGCGTGATTTTACCGGTTATATTATCTCGTTTATTTCCGACAAAAAAAATAGCGCCTAAACTTTCAAATTCTGGTTTAAACATCCCCCCTTCCCCCCTCTTCCAATTTTGGTGTTTCCCTTCTCTCAATAAAAATTACGAAATATTGTATGAAATTTTTAAATTTAAAAAGAAAAGAGAGAGAGAGAGAGAGAGAGAGAGAGAGAGAGAGAGAGAGAGAGAGAGAGAGAGAGAGAGGCGGGGGGTGGAGGGAGGTGATAATAAGACTACACTTGGTTACAACTAAGTTAATCACTGTCACTTGATTAACATAATTGAACCTATTCTCAATATTACAGAGGGAAAGAGGGGGAAGAGATAGATGAATAAATTACACGACCAAAAAACTTGACAACTGCAAAATGTTTATGAATCATCTTCCAAAAAATCTCTACATGAGGCATCATCCAATTCTTAGCCCATGGCTCCTAAATCAATAAAGAGAGAAACAGAATTGTCATTTGTGGATGCGTTATCTTCATCATCTTTGAATTCTTCATCCTCCATCTCATCATCTTGATCATCATCATGACAATCATCCTCGCTAAGACTTGACGTCGCTTGACTTGATTCATTGATCTGCCTCTCCTCTGTCTCTACCTCATCCAAAGTCGGAGGTGGAAGAGAGTCAAAGATGGTCTCCACTTCATAAATGGAAAAAATGGTTCTCCCCCGAGGTGTTACAGGAATTACAAACCAAAGTTTTGGTTGGTGTATTGCTGGGATATAGATGACCTATAAAAGACAATCTCAAAGTGAGTAACATTGGTATAATCAATGCTACAAGCAAATAAGAATAAAAAAGATACATGCCACTCACTTGCTCACAATTGCACGGTAAAACTAAATTGTCATACCTCCCTGTGTGATGCACGCTAGAGTCCACCATGTAGAGGTCATTCTCATGTCGTCTAGAGACATTTGCAAACCACTTGCACTCAGAGATGAAGGTATGAAAGGTTCTAAAATTAACCTTTAGTATCCTTTCAATAGTTCCACATTTCCTGGTTTCATCACCGTCTGTGTCAAATTTTCCCATATGATGGCACAATCCATGGTGGTTCTACGCTCGTCAATGTGGCACGTACGAAAGTGACGACCCTTTGACCACATAGAGTTAAAGGAAAGGCACTACAAAATAGGAAAAGATCTTTTATCAAATACAAATTAAAGATAACACACAAAAAAATTTACAATGTGGTTTAGGTATATGAGTAATCAGTACCTTTGGTATGCAACCTCGTGCATACTCCCATTCTTTGTTGCTGATGTCTTCGCAGTGAGCTTTTGCTTCGGCCATTCTCTCATGAATCCACTCCGCACTAATGAGATCTGGGAAATATGCACGGTGTCTAAGCACTAGGGGTGCCCTCCTTCCTCCATCTGCTTGTTTCCATGCTTCTCTCTCTTGCAAACGCCTTGCCTTTGCCACTGTCCACAAGTCCACCCACTTGGTCATAATCTTTACATTGAGAATGCCAAAGTTATTGACCAGTACTCGGGATAGATTCATATCCATGTTAAGTAGTTTTCCCTTTCCACTTGGCGAGTGTGAAGTCATACTTGCATCTTCCTCGTCTGACCACATGTGAGGCATTGAAGGATCAACTTGTGCCAAATACTCTGAGATGTAAACAAATGCCTCTTGCACGATCCACTTCGGCCATATATGCCTTTGGTTGAGATCGTAGCCGCACAAAACCTTTGACAGTCTTTAAAATCCTCTCTAAGAAGAACATCCATTGTGCGTGTACTACTCCACATATAGCGATCTCCTCCACTACATGAACCAAGAGTTGAATTTGACTACAAAACTTCGATCGAGGAAATGCGTCCTCAATGGCACACACAGTTTCTGTTGCAAGTGTTGAGCAGCAGGGATAGCATCTATTTCAATTTCCTTGGAGTTCACAAATCTGCAAGAAAACACACAAAGATACATCAAGTGCTTGTTTGCAATTATTGTGTACATAAGAAATGTGTAGTTGAGTGGAGTCTTGTGGTGTACCTTACTAGCTCTCCAAGTTTGAAAATAGCATCCCTGACTTTCTTATCGGAACATATACACATACTCACCGGAAGAATGAACTACAATGTAAAATAGGGGAAGGGAAAGTGAGAGAAAGTCATACACTCAAACTATAGAAAGAATAGGGATAGGGACATTACTTGAAGCATCTTGTGCCAATCATGGGACTTCCAACACATGCAATTGAACGCTTTCACCCTTCTTTTATTTTGTGAAAACTCCCTTTAGCTACCTCATGTATCCTATTGGTGTGTGAATAGAAGCAATGGTACCCTTCACTTTGTCTAATTCTTCTTTGGCTAGCATCCATGGTGCTTTAGGAAGCACAATATTTCCATTGGGGACATTGCGTGGAGTAGCAGAGGCAAGAAGACGTTTCAAAAGCCTAAAATCCTCCCTTGCACCCAAAGAGTCCTTCTTGCCAATAATGTGGTCCCATCATGTGAGTCCACCATGTAGAGGCCATTCTCATGTCGTCTAGACACATTTGCAAACCACTTGCACTCGAAGATGAAGGTATGAAAGGTTCTAAAATTATCCTTTAGTATCCTTTCAATAGTTCCACAGTAACTGGCTTCATCATCGTATATGTCAAAGTTGGCCATGATGGCACAATCCATGGTGGTTCTACACTCCTCAATATGGCGTGTACGAAAGTGATGACACTTTCACCACATAGAGTTAAAGGAAAGGCACTACAAAATTGGGTGCCCCTTTAAGGGACACCCTCCCAAGATTATAAATTAAAGTGGCCAACCACTTTGAGTCAAAAGTGGACGCCCGCCATTGAGAAGGCTTCCCTCCCAATTAAACCCTTAGGGGGTGTGAAGCCAAGGGGAAAAAAGAGCATGGCGATGCTGCATGCAACGAACAACAACGAGGGGGGGGGGGGGGGGGGGGGGGGGGGGGGGGGGGGGGGGGAGGGGGAGGATCATGCTAGCGCGGGCTGCAGTGATGCTTTGGAGATAGCGAGCAAGAGATGCGAATCGGAGAGCTCGCTAGGGTGCACAAATTTGGCCCCGCTGCCATCGGATTCCGCGTCGCTCCATCCACCCAATGCCACATTAGCAAGCACACTTTCCTGTGCCTACTAGCAACGACGGTACCATCGCTGCTTAGGAGGGAAAAGGAGCTATTGTAAGGGAAAAAAGGGCATGAAACAAAAATGTGGTATTGTATGACGAGGAAAGATGGGATTTGTGAGGGTGATGAGAGAAGAAGTTTACGGGCATGCAAGGAGGGCAAGAGGAAACAAGGGCTTCGAAGGGCAATCTCCTTCTCTCTTTTGTCCTCGGTTAGGAGCAAAGCAAGGTCTCTCTCTTTCATGTAGGTTGAGAAAAGCAAGCAAAGGGCTCTCTTCCTTGTGGGTGAGAACCAAAGAAGGTCTCTCGTGTTGAAGAAGAAAGCAAAGGCTCTCTCTCTCGTGCTTGAGAAGTAAGACTCTCGGAGAGGTGAGGTGAAGCAAAGCAAGCAAAGGGAGTATCTCTTTCTCTCATCCTCGGATCAAAGCAAAGCTAAGCTCTGTCTTGTTCTCGGAGAAAAGAAAAAGGATCTCTCTCTCTCTCTCTCTCTCTCTCTCTCTCTCTCTCTCTCTCTCTCCTGCTTGAGAAGGAGAGGATCTCGGAGTTGTTGCATGAAGGTGGCATGAGTTCAAAAGAGAAAAACACAAGGCAAGCCAAGCGAGTGTAGCAGCCAAGCAAGGGATAAAGCTTCGGATAGCAATTGAAGAGCAGGAGGAAGTTAAAACTTGAGAATAGCAATTAAGCCAGTGCAAAGCATAAAGAGCAAGAAGCTACAAAATACTTGATAATAACTAAAACATGAGAGTTGAGGTAGTGAGGAAAATTGAGGCTGTGAGCAGAATTATAGTTTGCAGAATCCAAGGGCAGTTGAGGCAAATAAAGCAATAGGAGGGAATTTCCATCACCACCATCATCAACTAGAGAATGATTAAACATTCTGTTAAATTCTGGTGCTGTTAATGGCCCGGTTAATTGTGTAAAACGAGAGCTTAAACTCCTAGTTAACAGATGATCCAAGTGATGGTATTGTTAACAGCCCACCTTGGATAAGAATTAAGTTGTTCTCAAAACATTATTCAATTAATTGATGGTCACGGTGATTACCAGATCTTTCAATGTCTGCTGTTCTCTCTCTTTCACACCTCCCACAGCCAGAGGCCCGGCGCCTGCCCAACTCACATTTCGAACACATATCCCCCTGGTGTGTTGTGACAATGTGCAAGCCATTCTTGGTAGTCAACAGTTTGTTGTATACATTCAATTGTTTCGTTGTGAGTTATGAGTGGTTCACAGTAGCAAACTCCTTTAATATGGCCAATGGCTTAAGTTGATGGTAGTCCATGATTACATCATTATCTGTCGAAGACATGATTGTTTCATTTGCTCTTTCCAATGCGGTCTTTTGAAGTATCATATGGTCAAGCTGATTGATTTGTTCATTGACTAGCATAGTTTGTTTTGTATACTCTATAATATACATCTCCAAGTCCTCATTGCTTTGGATTTGATCCCTCATCAACCTCTCTTCGGAATCATACATTACTTAGCAAGATGTCCTAGAAGAAGGACTCTGTGTGGTGTTTTGGATGGTATTCAATGGACTTAATCAATCTTTTATGATGTTTGATGGCATTGCCCTAGTTTTCTGCCAAAGGTGTGGATTGTGCACTTTGAAATGACCGTTTTTTGACAATGTGGTTTTTATGGTACTTGAAGAATGTCAAGTTTTTAAGGGAAGTTGGTCTAGCACAATACAAATCAACAGGGTGCATCACGACATTGTGTGCTTTAGAGATGATATGTTGTCTGTGTTCTGGAGGCGATGAATCTATGTAGAACCGAACGTAGCTTTTGTTGGGATAAAGGCGCACCGTCTTTTTCCCGGGTCGTTGGCCGCCTGCCCACTATGTGTACACACTTCCTTATTCTTTCTATACATAAGAATAAGGAGCACTTACTAATACAGTGAGTCATCTTCTTCCTTAAGCTGCTCCAACCACACCGGCTTGTGCTCTTCCCCATCCCCGCACACACCACACTGCGCACACATGCATGCATCCACACACACGTGCACTCACAATTGGTATCAGAGCTACCGCAACCAACAACGTGCACGCGACCACTTCCCAGTTGATAGACACATGAGCAATGGAGCTTGTCCATCGAGGCTTGAGGTTGGTGGCAGCAGATCTGACACGGATCGGAGCACTTGGAGGGGATCTCGGGGGTTCCGAGCTATCCGACGCGTGTAGCCCATCTTGGGGAATCAAGCAAGAAAGAGGATTGCAATAGAAAACTCAAATTTGTAGGTTGGAAGGCAAATCGAGTGAGCTTCAAAGATCTTTGTGAAGGTCACCAAGGCAAGCAAAGACTCGGGTAGCAGGTTCTCGGCAAGGAGCATCGAGATGCATTGGAAGGGAATAGGGTTGACATCACCCGACAGTGCCTTTGTGTGGTAGTAGCATGCGTGCACACACACAGACACACATAGAAACTCAATTGTAGAGATTGGGAGGCAAGCAAAGGGCTGTGAAAATTTGCAAATCAAGTAGTGAAACGGGCAGATTCAAGATTTTATGCTGTGAATTGGGGGAAACCCAGGGAGTCCACTATGTAAAAATGTCATATAGGACGTGCGAACAAGAGGTATTTAAATAATCTCTTACCTTTATATTTTCAATTATTATATGTACTTATGTATGCATTTTTGTAAAACAACTAGCCCTTACGTATGAAAATTTTCATTTTCTCAATTAAAAACCCTTTATGTAAGTATATTTTTTTGCAAATGTACCTAATTATAAATCCCTATTTTGTTTGTACATTCTATCTTACATATTGCCTAGTGGACGCCATGGAGGGTAAGCTCACCCTAGACCTTGAGAGCTTGGCAAAACAGTCAAACCTTGTGTGTGCAAAGGCTTTGAGGTGCAAGCAATCAAAGGCAAGACAGAGCCATAGTGCACAGTCAGGCAATTTAGTAGGTAGTTAAAAGCTTAGCAACGCAAAGCGAGGCTTGGTAGAGCATGGGAATTGGGGTCAATTTTGAGTACACAAGAGTCGAACGTAGAAAAACGAGAGAGAAGCCAAGCCGAGAAGTGGCAAGCAAGGAGCGGAGCATCCATTTTGGAGCTGCAGACAATCGAGCTCGAAGAGCATCTGCTGGTGGTGTATACTCACACACACTTAATAGCAAGCAAAGTAAGAGTCGCTATTTGGGCAGCGCTGCAGTCAATTGAGCTCGTAGTCAAAGGCAAGCCAGTAGTGGGCATAATCAGGCAGCATTAGCAAAGAGTTTTTGGAAGGCTTGGAGCATTCAGGGTTGTCATCAGAGCACTACTTGTTAGAAACCATCAGGTTTTGTCAGCGATCTACAGTTTGACAGTGCAAGGAATTGGAATTTGATTTTTCTCATAGAAATTGAGTTTGACTTAATACAATTTGTTTGTGTGCAAGGGTCCATTCCACGGAGCCCGTTCCCCTGCCCCCCACTCCCTTTGCGACTCCCTACATTCTCATACACCCTGAACTCTCCCACCCCGGGAGAGAGCTTCATTGAAACAGTGCAGAAAGAATCAGTGCATCTTGAGAGGGAAAGAGAGCGAGCGTTAGAGATTGAGATAGAGAGAGATGATCACCTAGTGAAGGAGAAATCTAGAGAAGGTGTTAGCTTTTGGTGATTGCAAAGCTTTGGAAGCTCATCCTCGGCATGAGAGAAGTGAGAGTGAGAGCGAGCTTCGGCAAGTAAGCCCGGATATCACCCGACATTGGCCCATTTTTTTCCGCTTTCCTCAACATCATAGACTCCTGTCCGACAGTGAGAGGAATCCTTGCTATCGTTTTTGACACCAATTTTGGTGTTTTCCTGGTAGCGATGGCTCAACATCGCCTTTCAGCATTGACAGATCAGTGCATTGGTTTTGACAATGATTTGCCGTTATTCGACTAGCACGCTTTCGTCGGTGGCGAAAGTCGACATTGAGCGTTTTCTTGACTTTGAGCACAGAAAACCATAGTTTTTGCACTTCCACCTAGTGGCAAGAGACGGCTCCGACGGCCATCCACGGCTTTCGAAATTTGACGGATTTTTCCTGTTTTGACTTTGTCGGCACATACCGATATTTCAGCTCCGATGGCCCATTCTGGAGCGCGTTTTTCCTTGAGCGCACCCAGCTGCTGGTAGGTTTTTCTGCACGACGTGTTAATCGACTGATAAGGTAGTAGTTACCAGTTTTCCAGTAGTTTTGCTCACAGGTTGCAATGTAGATTGTGTGGAGCCTAGAGAGTAGTTTTTGCACAATTTGGTGTAG
Organism: Adiantum capillus-veneris; assembly: GCF_014529385.1. Taxonomy (NCBI): domain Eukaryota; kingdom Viridiplantae; phylum Streptophyta; class Polypodiopsida; order Polypodiales; family Pteridaceae; genus Adiantum; species Adiantum capillus-veneris. The sequence goes on along the minus strand of NC_140931.1, from coordinate 81,965,980 downwards.
TTTCAGGCTATGTATGCATTATGCGGAAACAACTTGAGCTTGGTATAGCTTGCAGATAGTAGGTGTATAGGTTTGTAACTTCCATAGAGCCACTCGGTTAGGAGTGAGCCAGTTTGCCAAGCTTTTGGCATTGCATGTAGACCATTTGTAGATCTATTTACTAAGAAATTGAGTGTCTATTCTTTATTTGATTTGGTGAGACTTTTTTGAGTTTTTGCTCAGTTTCTAGGGGAAACTCTACGGATTTTTAACAAGATCTCTCACCATGGTTTATGCGTATTCGTTTAATAGTAGATACATTTCCACTTTGATAGTGACGAAGACGCATGCATAGTGCATACACACGGATTTGGCACAAGTTAGAGATGCAGGTCCAGTGGCAGTTTATGCTAGTGACAATCATGTCATTCTTGCCTCGAGTGTACCTCTTGCATATTTTTCTATGGATATCAAACTTTCTCCACAGTGGTTACTAGATAGCGATTCTACTTTCCACGTCACACCATGTCGTAAGTGGTTAAGCACATTTTTTAGTGGGAGACTTGGTTGCATGCGGTTGGCTGATGGTTCGGCTTTTGACATAGAGGGTGCAAGAGACGTTTGTTTGTGTTTGCCCAATGGTGCATAATACACACTACGACATGTGCGCTATGTTCCTCAGTTGAGATCGAGCTCTCTAGATACATTGCGGTTCATTAGTAATTGCCAACGGAGCTTTGAGCGGCCTGGTAATTCTTGCAGACAAAAAGTATTTCAAATAAAAGGCTTTCATTGAATGGTTGGTAGTGAAAAATGTCGGCTCGCATTTTTGAAGGTGGATGTCGACTATGTTCTACCTTTCTTTGTTTGTAATTATTTGTGACACCTATGTACTTGCGTCCGTTTTGGCAGCATGTGATGGAGTAGACAATGTATCCAATATTTTTTGTTTTTTGTTGGGATGATTGTCCTGCTCAAGCAACAGAGTTTGACTCTTGTTGTCTTGTTCTACACAACAAAATGAGCAAAAAGAAAACAAGATTAGCAGAAGATTGCATGCTAGAGCTTGAGAATATTGGAGTATATATTTGAGTGAGATATTTGTTTGAAATTTTTTACAAGTGTTTTGACCTATGGGTTGGTTGTCAATGTTGATGAAGGCATACAAATAAGAACATCCAAATTATGCTTTGTGAATATCCTTGTCATGTTGCCATGTCAATTTTCTCTCTCTGATTAATGTTGGCTCATCATTGTATTATTTCCTAAAGCTTACTAGGATCTCGCTTGAGCCATTGTTCGTTGTATCTAGAAGGTCCTCGAGCACGGCATTGTAGCCATAGTGCAACATCTCAAGAATGTAGGCATTTATTGGTGTCTTTATTTGAAGCAAACGACTACCATCCTAGACAGTCATGAGATCCTTTTGAATGTCAATTTCTATTTTTAGTTTGTAAATGATCTCTTTCATTAGACCTAGGAAAAAAGAGCAATGGAAAGGATAAACAAAGAAATATTTTCTTTTAAAGCTTGTTTACTGTAGATAGAAAATCAATGACGGAAGGAAAAAAAGAATGCCATGTTTTTTCCAGTACAATGAATGAAAACATTGATACATGTAGCTTGACCTTCTGTGTTCTGCGTTAAGGCATCAACAATGTATGCTACATCATTTGCTGAACTGATTGTCAAGTCCATGTTTTCAGTGATCATGCAACGAGCACCAATTGCAATTGAATCTAGCTCGTTGAACTTAGGGTCTATGACCCACTGTTGAAGTACATTTATGTTAGCCACGTTTGTCTTTATGTCAACTTTTGTAATTTTAGTTTGATTGTACAACTTATTCAAGGCAAGGTTGTTGTAGTGTTGGACATTTGATCTATGAGTACAGATTATCGTAGTGGAGTTATTGATGTAGTCATGCACATGTACTTCATCTATAATACATGCACCCAACATACAATTGATCTCATCTGTAATTGGATTCCTTTCACGAATAATGGTCAAGAACCACAGAAATTCAAGGTCCGTTGCATGTCATACATAGTATGAAATCCTGTAGAACATTTCATGTAGCCAATGGACTGAGCTTGTGATATGTCATGTGTTACAAATCTCTCGTGCGTGATTACAAACTAGGAGTAGCTGCGCAAGGTCACGAGCAAGAGAATACATTTGTTGTGAATGGGATCTGCCAATGTAGTGCACGTTACATTGAATTTTTTTCTTACGATAAGGTCAAAACTTGTTTGGGCTAAGATGGATAGCTCGTCTATGCTTATAATATCTGTCTCTTTTATGTCCCAATATCACTCATGGATCTCGTGAATAGAGAGGGGATACTGCTGATTCTAGGTTGGTCTCTTGAACTGATAATGGACTATAGATGCAATGCTGCCAAGTCTTCTTGTTGCCACCCCGATGGATGTAGTAAGTATGATGCTCATGTTTTATCTAATGTATTCATATGTAAAAAATCTGATAAGATGCATTTTTTCCGCTCCCTGGTGTGTTGTGACAATGTGTAAGACATTCTTGGTAGTCAATAGTTTGTTGTATTCATTCACTTGTTCCGTTAAGAGTTTTGAGTGGTTCACAACAGTGAACTCCTTTAATACGGCTAGTGACTTAAGTTGATGCTAGTCCATGATTTTGTCATGGTTTGTCAAAGACATCATTGTTTCATTTTCTCTTTGCAATGTGGTCTTCTGAAGTATCAAATGGTGAGGCTGATTGATTTGTTCATTGACTAGCATAATTTGTTTTGTTTACTCGATAATATATATCTCCAAGTCCGCTGTCGTACCGTGGCAGGTACATAGTGTGAAATAAATACTTTCACCTCACTTTTGACACTTCTCAATGCATGGAAATAAAAACAATAAATGTACATATCGTGATATATGCTAAAGCGGCTAGTGTGGTCGCTATCATGTACATACCTATCCGGGGAGTCTGGCCTTGGATGTGGCTCATTTGCGTGCTTTTTCACTTGATAAGATGCCTAATTTGGTTTGAAAATGTACATAGTCCAAGTGTTTCATGGTGGCACACTCATCTGGCCTACAAAGACTAATGCGGGCAAAAACTACCAAAAATAGCAATTAACAGGCACTGTTGTAGGATTGCATGGAAAGTGACCCAAAATGGTATATTGATGAAAAATGATTTTTATCTATGCTTTTTATGCTTATGCGAGTGATCCGAAAAATTTAGGGATTTTTTGACTTTGTTTGGGATTTTTCGCATCAAAAATGACATTTTTGGGGTAAAAAATGAGCTCAAAATGACCTAGTTTTGGTCCAAAGTGGCAAAATGGCCAAAACATTGATACATTAGCTCATATTTCCATGGGGAAGAGAGAAAAGGATTATTTTTACAGAAGAAACCAGCAATTTTTCACTATGGTGTAATGGCTTCCATGGTTGCCCAATCTATGTGTGTTGCAATCTCGCCTCTTCGCAATCTTGTATATAAGCTTGTGAGGAAGTGGATTAGGGTTTCATCTTATCAAAATGGTGTGTGGGCTTCACTTTATAAGCTCATAAATCTCTGCAAAATTAGAAAATTGTTGTCGTGAAGGTGGAAGCTCGAGCATTCCTTTCAATTGTTTGATGTTACGACTATGAAGTTGGGGGCGAGGCTACATGATACCATGAAAGAGGTTTGGTTTTTGATTGAGAATTGTGCTTGTATGAGCATCGAGGTTTCATGGCTGAAACATTAGTGTTTTTCAATGGTCCTTTTAAGTGAAATTGAATGTGATTTGGTGATCCTCTCATCATACTCTCGACTACAAGAACAAGCAGACTCCAAGCACGATAGGAAAGAGGGTTTGTGACTTTGCTGTCACCAACGCTGTCGTGCAGCTCCGCTGCCATGAATAGAAAAAGAGCAGAGAAATGCAAGTTAATCTTGTTTAAGGCCTACACAATTATCGAGCAGTGATCAAGGCCTGGTAACAGGCCAAGTTTAATGCTGAATGTATGTCAGATGCGGCTTAAAGGGCCAACATATGCCTTAATGATGCTAAAAAGGAGTATGGTTGAAGTGAGCACAGATGGCATTTTATGATCTATAACTGTAGTGCTTAAAGTGCTCTACCATCTTGTCTTTACGGCTCATCGATTGGAGCTACGGTTAAGAAGTTATGGCAGTTTGAAGTTTACGTCAATTGTAGATCGGTACCGGATTGGGCAATTGCAGCTGAGGGAAAAAAAATGAAGTAAGTGCATGGGCCTGAAGTGCTCAGCACTTCACTTTGTGGAGCATGTCAGTCTTTTCAGATCAGTGATTGAAGTTGCGGTTGCGAAGATATTGTCAGTTAAAGATTCATCGAGGGCTGGTTCCGTACCAGTCTAGTCGGCTCTGTTGGTGTGCCATCTGGGAACTTTAAGCTTCAATTAGGGAGTGCAAGAAACCGATGCCACACTTGGCAGTTAAGTTGCATGCCAAATGGCCAATGGACACACATGCTTCCGAAGTTAATTATGCTAAATGTGGTGCACATACGGAAGCACATAAGGTATCTGAAGAGCTTCGTGTTTGGAATGTTGTCTCTTGGAATGAAATGATCATGGGATATACCCAACAAGGCAGGGCCAGGAAGCTGGCTATTTTGAGCAGATGCAAAGAGAGGAAAACTCTCCAAATGCAATCACTTATACTTGCATATTGAAGGCGTATGAATTATTATGCGGGCATCATAATTTATGATATTGTTAGTGAAGGACTGCTTGAGAAATATGTTGTGCTTGCCACTTCTTGGCAATGCCTTGTCCGATATGTATGCCATGTGTGGCACCCAAGTGTAGTGCCCAAGGGCCATAATCTAAAGGCCACCCACATGAATTAAATGGCCGCCCAAAGGTGTTTTAATAAGGACTTTTGTGTCTAAAAGAAAGAAACTCATGGCGGGCAAGCATCGAGCAGCGAGGGCGCAGGCAAGTGGGGAGGAGATCCGCTGGCTTGTGGGGAGCTCGGATGAGCTTGTACCGCATGCCCTGGCACTGCAGTTCAATTTTGTGCTGATCGAATTCGTCAACTGCTACGTCATAGGGCTCAATTCTTTACCACGTCACCGACGGCGCCGTTGTTGCAAGCTTGGGGTAAGTGAGATGGGGTTTTTTAGGGCAAGGTAACAAAAGGAGTAATGGGGTAACCATAGCATAAGGCGAAGAAGGTTGCGAAGGGAAGAACCTCGGATCAAGCAAGCTCCCTCTCTCTTGCTCTCTTCTTCGGCTACCAACGCAAGGAGTACAGGAGAGAAGGGTTGCCATACCTTAGGCTCTCGACCTCAAGGTTCGTGTAATGATGAGGCAAGGAAGGGATCCCTTGAGGAAGAAGAGGCCGCTCTCTCTTTCTCTCGGCCATCAGCAAGAAGGAGGTAGGAAGGGAGCTCACTCAAGAGCGGACTCGAATGACCAAGGAGAAGAGTAAGCAAGGCTCTCAGCATAAATCTTTTCGTTCTCTAGCCAAGGTAGTACGGGAGGATTTAGAAAGGGCACATGAAGCAAGCAAGGGAATTTGTGTGAGGAAGGATACTCAAAAAGAGGAAATCAAAGGTATACAAAGCTTGAAGGCAATAAAAATCAAGTTGAATAGAGAAGAAAGTTGAAGCTTGTGAGCGGCAATTAATACATGGCAAAGCGCACAAAGCAGGAAATTGCAGCACAATAACAATTGAAGCATGATGATCCGACAGAGTAAACTTAAATAAATCTTGCAAAATCTAATGGAACTTGAAGCAGATAAAGTGACAAGATAAAATTCCATAACCGTCATCAGCTAGAGATTGAATTAACATTCTTTTAATTCCGGTATTGTTAACGGCCCGGTTAATCCTATAAATGGGAGCTTAAACTCCTAGTTAGCAGATGATCCAAGTGACGATGATGTTAAAAACTCACCTTGGCTATAGATTAGGTTGTACTCAAGTGTTAATCAATTAATTGATGATTATGGTATTTGCCAAATCTTTCAGTGTCTGTTGTTCTCTCTCTTTCACACCTCCCACAGCCAGAGGCCGACGCCTGCCCGGCTCATGTTTTCAACACATATCCCCCGACAACGCTCTTAGATTTTTTGTCACCCTTATAAAGAGGGTTGGTGATTCTCCACAAAATCTTTCTCACAAAGTGTTTGTGACTCTCATCATGAACTCTCACAGCCAGAGGTTTTGCACCTTCCCAGCTAGACCGCACACATTTCGACATTCCTAGTGAACCTGACACGAAGTTGTTGGGGTGGGAGTTTGTGAATTGATCTAGACACTTTGCTAGCAATGGAAAAAAATCACGAGACACATGGGATGCACTTTGATCTTGTAGTCATGAAGATGTTTCAAGCATTTTCCATGTATATGCAGTAGCAACAAGCAGCAGAAAGAAGCCAGATTCAACCACAAAAGCACTATAGTCCATTGTGAAGAGAATTGACCAGTTTGATGGCAAAGACATCACAAATTATCTACGAGATTGTATGAAGGAAATGGAGTTGAACTAAGTGTGTGAGGAAGACATGGTTTGAAGTTTTGAGCTAGTTTGTGTCCTAGAGATCAGAGACCGTATTAGGGCAATTCAAAATGCTCATGGAAGAAATTGGGAGGAATTCAAGCTTTCTCTAAAACAAGACTAATTTATGGAGGACTCTGAGAGGGTGACAAAAAGAACTTTCTTCGATTGGGTTGCAAAGCCTAAAGAAGGGATTTCTACTACAGAGCTTTTCAGAGAGTTTGAGCGATGCTATACTCAACTATCACAAACTGAACAAGCTTCCTTGGATAGGGAAAAGGTAGAACTTTTCCTACAAGGAGCGGACAAAGAAATTGAAGAAAAGTTAGAGCTTCTCTTGGAAGACAAAGATGTAGAGCAAGGTTTGAAGAGAAGGTGGAATAATGTACAAGATGCAGCCTCCCTGTTGGAAAAAAGACAACGCAGAACAAATAAGATGGTGAACAATGGTGCTCCAATTCCTACTATTACTGAGAAGCAGCCAAAACCTGCTATTGTAGCTTCTAAGGATGATGGGTGTATGCTTGAAGAACTTGTGAAGGGCATACACAAGCTGAAACTAAAGCTAGAAAGGCTTGAAGAAAAGGGGCAAACGTCTAGACAGTCATCAAGTCAAAGACCTCAGAACATAGAGGGATTTGTAAATAGGTGCATCTGGTGTGACAACCCAGACCATCCAAGAAGGGACTGTGAAAGCTTCAAAGATGCCTTGGGTAAAGATATTGTCTTCTTCAAAGAAGGGAAGATACATCTTAGTGAAACAGGGAAGCCCTTGGCGACTAACTTTGGCAAAGGAGGGATGAAAAAGCTAGTTGAGGACATGGAAACTAGTCATGCTCAAAGGATTAAAATATATTGAGTGAAGATGGTGAAGATGTCTGTCCATCGGCAATGGAGTTCGCTATGAAGGGAAAGTTGACTAGAGAAGTGTTACATGAACCAGGAGATTGTATCTGTCTTGAGATTGGGTGGAATGAACATGTAGATGCTTTGTTGGTGCATGCCTACATTGCAAAGTGTCGAGGAAACAAGGCACTTGTTGAAGAGAAACGTAGGAGAGAAAATGGGGATGAAGGCCCCTCAAAGAGGGCTACTAGAGGTGGAGGGAGAAATGATCCAAGTCCTTCTCAAGAGCCCATGGCAAGGAAACCTCCATCACAAGAAGTACCAATGAGAGATGCTGCATCAAAGGAGAAGCAAGATAAAGAAAAGAGCAAGGGAAAAATCCCATGATACAAGCTACAATCAGATATTGAAGCTGCCACAGATTTAAAGAAAGTTTTAGAGGAAAGGATCTTAAATAGCAAGGTGGAGTTTACATTGGGAGAAATTCTTGGCATTGCAAAAGAGAGTTCCACGAGGAAATCATTGATATCATAAGAAGGAAGCGACAAGCTTTAACGGAGTCTATCCAATCAAAGGCTGAAGAGAGTGCTTCAAAGACACATGTGATACAAGTACATCAAATAGATGAAGATGAGAATTTTGTAAGCTTCTACCAGTCTTCGGGCGGCAGAAATAGGCATGTTAAATTTGAAGATGAAGACGAAGACGAAGCCACTCATAGGAGACACTATTCTAGAAATCATTGGGCAAGGGCTACAACAGAAACCTTGGTTAAGGTGGGAGATCTTGAGGAGCCTTATGTGGCCTTGATAGACCATGGTTCAGAGATTAACCTCATGTCCAAGAGTCTCTATATGAAGGGAAAGTGGCCAATTGATACTGACCATGGGTGGATGATTAGGACTGCAAACAACTCATCCGGGGATCTCTATGGTGCTTGTCCCAACGTTAATGTAACCATAGGGGATGTGAAAGGTGGGCAAAATTTATTTGTTCAAGAGATGTCAAGCTATCCTCTAATAATTGGACAACCATACATCACCGCAGTGCGAATGGAGACAAAAGTATTGGATGATGGATCTGCCTATGCCAGGGTCAAAAGCAAAGATGGAAAACGAGTTGCTCAATTCTTGATAGTTTGCATTGACCATAAGCAAAATCGTGACAGCTTAAGGGATCATCGTCTACCAAAACGAGTTTCGAGATCAAAGGGAGATGAGGGGTTTTGGCTGAGTACCATTGTAAAGTGGGAGTGCAATGGTACAGAAACAAAAAGGTTCTTGCCTGATCCAAAGGGAGATGAATCTTTTTCTACAGGTGCCTTAGTAGCAAAGGATGGATCAGTATCTTTCACAAAGGTTGGAGATGTAAAGAAAGGACAAAAACAATATTTAAATAGTGTATAGAGAAAATACAAAAACCATAATTTGCTAGATGAAGACGAGTACATTTCAGGTGTTTTGGAGGAGGTTTGTTTTGTAGTGATCTCAATGCTATAGCAAGTTCTACTTTCCAACAAGGAAATGACCTCGTAAAAGTAGCTTCTATGGACATGTATACAATCATTGAGTCTTTAAAAGATGAGGAGTTCTTCAATGTGCAAAAAGATCTAGAAGTGCGAGTGGAGACGAAGTACAAAACTATAACAAAGAAGGTAAAACCAGTGGCATTACCTTTGCCTACAGATTGCAAGGAAACGATGGATCAAGCTTCTTTGCAACCTAGTCTCCAAGATCCAAAAAGAATTGGACACAAGTTTACGAAGAGTCATTGAAGATGTTAAAAGTTGGAGGCAAAGACTCCTTGACAGAGATTGAAAGAAAATTCTTTGAACACTCTCCAAACATGGAAAAGCTTTGGCATTTGAGCCGCATGAGATAGGGTGTGTGTATCCATCTATAATTGAACCAATGGTAATATTCACCGTATCTCATGTGCCTTGGAATCTACGACCAATTCTAGTGCCAAAAGCACTCTTGGCAAAGCTTATAGATTTACTCAATGAAAAGATAAAGATGGGGATTTTGGAAGCTTCATGTGCCCCCTACTCAAGCAGATGGTTCACAGTACCAAAGAAAAATGGATCTCTACATTTCATTCAAGACATGCAGCCTATCAATAAAGTCACAATCAGGGATATGGGTATAGGGCCAATTGTAGATGAGTTTGCAAAAGTATTTGCAGCAAGGGCAATATATTATATAGGGGATTTGTACTCAGGGTATGATCAATTCCAACTAGCAATGGAAAGCAGGGACTTGACTACCATGAGAACACCCTTGGGTTTGGTAAGGATGTGCACCTTACCGCAGGGAGCAACCAACTCAGTTGTGCACATGATGAACGGTATGAACAAAGTCCTTCGTGAATTCATACCTCAAATTACAATGCCTTTTCTTGATGATGTTCCAATCAAAGGATGTGACTTAGCTAAAAACGATGAGGCTCTAGATTCGAGGGGGTGCCGTAAATATGTAGCAAACCACATAAATGATTGTGATAGAATTTTAACAAGGCTGAAAGAAGTGAACCTTACATTATCTGGGCAAAAGTCAGTGTTTGGGGTTGAAGATATATTGATAGTGGGACATTTTTGTAATCGTCATGGCTACCGACCTTGTCCAACTAAAGTGGATGCAATACAGAGGATGAAGGAAGTATGCGTAAATATCACGGAGGTGAGAAGGTTTCTAGGTGCATGTGTCTTCTATCTCATATGGATTCCACATTATGCACATGTTACAGATCCTCTTTATCAATTGCTAAGGAAGAATCAAAGGTTTCAATGGAATGATGTACGTGTAAAAGATATGAGGAAGTTGAAGCAATTGTTGTTGTCTTCACCAACTTTAAGGAAGATTGACTATGAGTGTGGAAGACTGGTGATTGTGACAATGGACACTAGTCCAACGGGAATTGGATGGGCAGTAGGACAAGACAATGAAGAGAAACACAGGTATGTGGTGAGGTTTGGGACCAAGGTTCTAAGCTCTCGCCAAAGAGCATATCCACAGGTAAAAAGGGAGTTATGGGGGTGGTTACATCATTAAAGTGTGACAAAGAGTACTTCATTGGAGCATCTGTAGTTGTGGAGACTGATTGCTTACCACTTCTAGGGATGATTGCAAGCTTATCTACTCCTGATATTGCTATGCTTAGGTGGATTTCTTATATAAAGTCCTTGAACCCAGAATTGAATCACATTGCAGGAAAAGATAATGCAATGGTAGATATGCTTTCAAGGGCAAGGTATGAAGATGAGAATGATATGATTGATGAGGAAGAAGATGTGGGCACAAAATTCTACACAATTTCGCATGCAAAGTGTGATAATATATGCATTGTATATTCACTTGAATCCTTTTTAGAGGAGTTCTATGAAGATGAATGGTTGCTCCTAGGTTGCTACCTGAGTACTTTACAAAAGCAAGATGATTGGAGTGAGTCAGAATTCAAAAGGATAGAAAAGAAATCTCTTCTTGAGGGATTGCTACTTATGGAAACATCCTAATAGAAGAGATGGGACTCCATTACGAGTAGTATGTGATAAGCCTACGCAGCTCAAAGTTATCAAAGTTATCAAAGAGCTTCATGAAAGCCTATATGCTGGACATCGAGGTGTATGGGCTACTTTTTTCAAAGTGAAAGAGAGATATTGGTGGAAAGGCATGTATAAGGGTGTAGCGGATTTTGTGGAGTCTTGTGTCACATGCCAAATGTATTCCAATGTACGTCATCGTGATGGATTGCATCCTACATAACCATTAGCCATGCACTATAAATGGGTTGTTGATCTAGTCACAATGCCTTTAGGACTTTGGAAAATGAGATACCTGGTACTGGCACAAGAAGCTAAGACTTGACAAACCAAGGGAAGGCGTGCATTGAGGACAAAATCTACAGAAGCTGTTTGTAAATTTTTGGTTGAGGATGTAATTTTCCGCTATGACTGTGTGGGAAAGATAGTTGCTGATAGAGGTGAGTTAGATGCAGATGAAGCAAGGGATTTCTTTACAAGAATTGGTATCAAGCTAGCCCTGACTTGTGCTTATAATCTAGAGGGAAATGGGAAAAGTGAAAGAGGACATCCTCCTATTGTGAAAGCTTTGGCTAAGGCATGCAAAGGTAGAATGCGTGAGTGGCCAAGGTTGCTACCATATGCTTTGGGCTGATCGTACAACTCATAGCTCAGTGACTGGTTATATGCCTACTGTATTGATGTATGGTCAGAAGCAAGTCATGCCAATTGAGCATGTAGTTCCTACTTGGAACATGTTACCTTGGGAAGATGGTGTAAGTAGGGAAAATATACTTGCTTTGTGCATAAGGAAATTGGAAAGAAGACAGGAAGACATAGACATTGCTAAAGCTCGATTGAAGAATGCAAGGCTAAATAATAAAGATAGGTTTGATAAAAGACATAGGCTTTGACCAAAGCCTATTGAAGAGGGTGATTGGGTCCTAATGTATGACAGTAGCCTTGACAACCAACACACCACACAAAGAAAACGTGCAAAAAGGTGGTTTGGTCCCTATGTTGTCAAACATGTGCATGGAAATGCTACATATACTTTGAGGGAGCTCGATGGAACAGAGCTTAAAATTCCCATATCAGGCAAAAGAATCAAGATGTTCAAGAGGAGACATGATAATGATCCTTTTGATTCACAAAAAGATGATGATGAAGGACCTAATTGAAGTCGTGGAGCGGAGCTTAGATCGACTCACACACACACACACACACACACACACACACACACACACACACACACACACAGAGATACACAGACAAACAGCTTACACAATACGCATAGAATTCGTTGAAGGGTTATCACCCAAGTCCTATTATTCACACAAGTATAAGTGAGTATATAGAAAGAGTTAGTGATAAGCGAGTTAGGCAGGCGGTCGACCATATCCGTATAAGAGGCCACTTGGGCTTTAATCCCAACAACCTCCCACTTAAAGTCCAATGTGGCACTTTAAGTAACTGTAAATCTATGAACATTGTGAGTAGATCAGTAGGATTATCCTTGGTGTGGATCTTCATCAATTGTATCAGATTGTCTTCAAGTACTTCCCTAATGATGTGATATTTCACATCAATATGCTTAGTCTTCGAATGGAACACTGGATTCTTTGCCAATTGTATAGCACTTTGACTATCACAATATAACTATGGCATATCTACTTTGATTCCCAAGTCTTCTACCAATCTACCAAGCCAAATAGTTTCTTTGCATGCCTCATTTACTGCAACATATTCAGCTTTTGTAGTAGACTGCGTAATACAATCTTGTATTCAAGATCGCCATGATATGGCACCTCCAAACAATGTAAAGACATAGCTTGATGTAGATCTCCTCTTATCCAGGTCTCTTGCATAATCTAAGTCAGTGTATCCTCTGACACTCAAATCCTGACTACCATAGCATATGCGCATACTTTTGTATGTTTTAAGTATCTCATGATACCTTTCACTGCCTCCCTATGTTTCTTGTGGGTAATCTTGGTTGCTTAGTTTCACATATGATGGCAATGGTGTCATCAATGCCTTTCCCCTATCCATATGGAAACGTTGCAACACCTTGTCAATATATTATTCCTGAGATAAGTAAAGCATCTTCTTTGACCTATCTCGCTGGACACGCATACCTAGTATATGACTTGCCTCACCCATGTCTTTCATGTCAGAAACCTTTGCCATTTTTTACTTAAGAGCTGAAAATTCTGCCATTTGTCTACCAGCAAGTAACATGTCATCCACATACAAGATGAGGATTATCAAGCTACAATCCTTATGCTTTGTATTTTGGTTGTCCATCGTGAGGAGTAAGCTTATATCTGTAAACCCACTTACAAGGTAGAGCTTTCTTACCCTCTGGCAATTAAACCAAATCCCACGTTTGAGTCTTATGCAGAGCCTTCATCTTTGATTGCATGGCCAACTGCCATTTTTTTCGGTGGCACATAACGATGAGGTGGTTTGGAGACACACTCAGAAAGTCTCACCACAACTGATTCTGCCTCTCTAGCCACTATAGGCTGTTCCTAAGCCTGACCACACTGTCTTGATGTGCTAGCACTAGGTCCATCTTCCCTTAATACAACTCTTCTGATCTCCTATGTCTTCTCTAGCTTAGCATGAAACTTGGCTTCATTGAAATGCACATCATTGCTATGAATAACTTTTCTAGACTCAGGATCCCAAAGCCGGTAACCCATCTTGCCCGATTCTCCGTAGCCAAGAAATATACACTTTCTACTCTTTGGTTCTAACTTATTCCTCAAATCTTTAGAAATATGGCTATAAGATTCACAACCAAAGACTCTGAGATGCTTATAAAAAGGTTCCTTGCCTGTCAATAGCATCTCGGCCACTTCACTCTTATCCAGAACCCTACTAGGAGACCTGTTGATCAACTGGACTGCTGTAGCCACTGCTTCCGCCCAAACTCCATCAGGCAACTTAGCATTTGACAACATGCTTCTGAACTTTTCTTGTATGGTCCTATTCATACGTTCTGCAACTCCATTTTGTGAAGGATTGTATGGTGCAGTAAGTTCCCGCTTTATCCCTTTTGCTTCACAAAAGTCTTGGAAAGCCTTGGAAACGTACTCTCCACCATTGTCTGTCCTTAAGCATCTCATCTTCTGACCACTCTGATTCTCCACAAGTTTCAAGAATGTCTTAAAGACCTTGAGCACCTCATCCTTGTGCTTCAAGAAGTAAACCCATACTTTGCGAGAATAGTCATCTATTAATGTACAAAAGTACGCTGCTCCCCCTAGTGACAATCTAGGCATTGGTCCACATAGATCACTATGCACAAGAGCTAATTGTTCGTCCCTACGATTCATCTTTGATCTGTGCGGTTCCTGTGTTTTCTTACCATAAACACAATGCTCACAAAACTCGAAATCTTGAAATGAAAAGCCAGGAAAATAACCATAACGAGAAAGTATTTCCATTCCTCTTTTTGACATATGTCCCAGCCTACGATGCCACAGTGACACACTTGGCTGCTCAATCACATTAATTACATGGTTTTTAACCTCTGAAACATGTAAAGTGTACAAAGTTCTTGACTTTCTGCCATGTGCTATAGTCATCGAACCTTTGGAGATCTTCCAAGTGCTGTTCCCAAAAACTGTCACATAACCCGCATCATCCAGCTTCCCTGTACTAATCAAGCTCTTTCAGATTGCTGGAACATGTCTGACATTCTTGAGCCATAAAGAAGAGCCATTCTGAAACTTCAATTGCACATCTCCCACTCCAAGTAGGTCACAAACCTGCTCATTGCCAAGTCTGACATAATCTTTAGTAACCACATATGATGTAAACCACTCTTTGTGAGAAACATGTAAAGATGCCCCTGAGACGATAATCAAATCAGTCATAGCATGTCCATCCTCTGCAGTCATGAAAAAAAAAGCAAAATTGCTTGTGAGGAAGATGTCCCCATCTGTTATACCAGAATCACTGTCTGAACCAGATCCTGTGACATTCACCTTCTTCAATCTTCACTGAACTCTTCTTTTCATCTTTCCAGAACTCTTTGTTTTGCCTTTTTCTTGTTTCCACTTTGTATAGTCTCTCTTCATGTGACCCTTCTTGCCATAATGGTAGCATTCTATGTCATCCTTTGACTTTGAGTCACGAAACTTACTTCTATTTTGTGCCTTCTTATCCTTGTTCTCTTTAGAATGTTGTCTCTCTCGAACAACCAAATCACTATTGCCTTTGCCTTTGTCAATGTTCTTCCTGTTCACTTCCTCTGCAAGCAAGCTGCCTTCTACATTGGTACTTGTAAGACCCTCTGGCGTGATAGAATTACTTAATGCCGTGCGAAAAGTATCCCAACTCTCTGGCAAAGTGATTAAGAGAAACATAGCCTTCACTGAATCTGGAAAGACTATCTCTTGTGCTCTTAACTGGCTGAGAATTGTGTGAAATTCATTGAGATGATTTGGCATGGATGTCCCTTCCTTCATATTCAAATCCACCAATTTCTTGAGCCAGTAAATCTGAGAAGTAGCACTTTGTTTCTCATACATACCACATAGCTTTTGCCATACACCATACACTGTAGTCTCTTTTGCTACGTTGAAGTAAACATTTTTTGTCAGTGTCAACATGATTGTGTAACAAGATAACTCGTCAAGCTCTTCCCACTCATCTTCACCATACCTTCTGGTCTCTCCCCTTTGAGCTTCAGTGGGGAATCTGCCAAAACTTGCCAAATGTGCTTCTTACAGATTGGAAAGTTTGTGCCATCTAGCTTCTTTATGTTGTAAAGAGTCTCACTTTGAAAAGATGCCATGTCTGCCAAACTGTTTACTCCTGGAAAAATCCGGTAGAGTTTCCCCTGTAAACTGGCCTCTGTACACAATAAACAAGCTGTAAACAACAAGTTGAACACCTATCCTCAGGAACTGTCAGTATTTTGAAAACTTTTGACAGAGTCTCCCCTGTAAACTGAGCTTTGGAAACCAAAAGATAGCTCAAAAACAACCATAAATAGATGACCAATGAAAAATCTAAAAATCTCAATAATATGCTATCCTGTAAGCATACACTGTCTCCTGTCTTGGAGATCACATAACATGTATCTGTCTCAAGACTGAACCCTGAACAATGCCTCAACAACATGATGCATAAGATGCAATCCAGTGTCTGCACAAAGTCATACATCATATGGGATAAAAGTCACCAAAGAGGATGCGTGTAGAGGGGAACTCCAGCAACCTAATCCACCTCACACTGGGTAACCTAGCCCCCAGTGCTTGGCTTCAAAAAACCTCACACACAATCCTCTCAGATGGCTCAACAAACTGCCCAAAAATAGCATACATCCTACAATAGACCAATCACTGTCCTATGATCGTTGTGGTGGTCTGTCTTCTAGCATGACTCACAACTAGCAGACCCACAATGATAGTACATCAATCTGCAATACATGCCAGTGGTGTCAAGCCGTCGTATGGCCACACCTCCCCTAGAACATGGCAAGCACAAGAAGTAGTAATGCAGACTGCAATATATATATCTGATGGTATATATGTGTACCTGGTCTATAGATGATGCTTTGAAAACTAATGAGTGATGTATGTCGATGCCGACCACCTCCTGCTTGCCAATCTACACAAGACGGGTTTCTTTGCGGCTGAAACCTATCTTTTGATGTAGTGCTCAGAACGAAATTCTGAGGGCATAAACAACTTCGAAAGGGGGGTAAAACCCCAGGTTGCCTAATGTATATACTCCTGGAACGCCGAGTGTGAATTTCCAAGATTCGGATCCAGAATCTGCCTGAAAAAGTGCATGCGCGCACGATTACGCGAAAACGCACTGAACCTTGCTGTGATACCATTTGAAGTCGCGGGCGGAGCTTAGATTGACTCACGCACACACACACAAACACACACACACACACACACACACACACACACACACACACAAATACACAGATAGAGGGCTTACACAGTACACAGAGAATTCGTTGAAGGGTTATCACCCAAGTCCTATTATTCACACAAGTATAAGTGAGTATATACAAAGAGTTAGTGATAAGCGAGTTAGGCGGCGGCCGGCCGGCCATATCCGTATAAGAGGCCACTTGGGCTTTAATCCCAACACTAATGACATTGCTACAGATGAGGATGAAGAATCAGAGGATGATTTTCCAGACTTTGCAGAAGATGAAAATGACATCCAAATATTTGTGGATCTTAATGAAGATTAAACCTATATAAGGAAAACGTTGGCACATGCCGAAGATGTGCAGGTTCAGAGGGGGTGGATGTCGTGCCATGGCATGTACATAGTGTGAAATAAAAACATTCACCTCACTTTTGACACTTCTTGATGCATGAAAAGAAAAACAATAATGTACATATCGTGATATATGCTAAAGCGGCTACTACGGTCGCTATCATGTACATACCTATCCAGGGAGTCGTGGCCCTGGATGTGGCTCATTTGTGTGCTTTTTCACTTGATAAGATGCCTAATTTGGTTTGAAAATGTACATATTCCAAGTGTTTCATGGTGGCACACTCATCTCGCCTACAAAGACTGATGCACACAAGAACTGCCAAAAATAGCAACTAATAGGCACCGTTGCATGGAAAGTGACCCAAAATGGTATATTGATGAAAATGATTCTTATCTATGCTTCTTATGCTTATGCGAGTGATCCCACAAATTTAGGGATTTTTTTTGACTTTGTTCGGGATTTTTCGCATAAAAAATGACATTTTTTGGGTAAAAAATGAGTTGAAAATGGCCTAGTTTTGGTCCAAAGTGGCAAAATGGCCCAAAAATTGACACATCAGCTCATATTTCCATGGGGAAGAGAGAGAAGGGGTCTTTTTTCAGAAGAAACCAGCAATTTTTCACTGCGGTGTAATGGCTTCCATGGTTGCCCAATCTATGTGTTGCAGTCCCGCGTCTTCGCAATCTTGTATCTGAGCTTGTGAGGGAGTCAATTAGGGTTTCCCCTTATCAAAATGGTGTGCGGGATTCACTTTAGAAGGTCATAAATCTCTAAAAAATTAGAAAATTGTCAGAGCATTGCTTGTCAGAACCCATCAGGTTTTGTCAAAGCACTACAGTTTGACAGTGCAAGGAATTAGAATTTGTTTTTTCTCTTAAAAATTGAAATTGACTTAACACAATTTGTTTGTGTGCAAGGGTCCATTCCCCCCCCCCCCCCCCCCCCCCCCCCCCCCCCCCCCCCCCCCCCCCCGAGTTTTTCCTTAAGCGCACACAGCTACTGGCAGGTTTTTCTAGTCGACGTGTTAATCAACCGATGAGGTAGTAGTTACCAGTTTTCCAGTAGTTTTACTCACAGGTTGCAATGTAGCTTGTGTGGAGCCTAGAGAGTAGTTTTTGCACAGTTTGGTGTAGTTTCAGGCTATGTATACATTATGCGAATACAACTTGAGCTGGTATAGCTTGCAGATAGTAGGTGTATAGGTTTGTAGTGTTTTTGGATAGGTACACGTCCATAGAGCCACTCGGTTAGGAGTGACCCAGTTTACCAAGATTTTGGCATTGCATGTAGACCATTTGTGGATCTGTTTACTGACAAACTGAGTGTCTATTCTTTATTCGGTTTGGTGAGACTTTTTTGAGTTTTTCCTCACTTTCTAGGGGAAACTCTACCGGATTTTTCCCAAGATCTCTCACCATGGTTTATGCGTATTCATTTAATAGTCGATACGTTTCCACTTTGACAGTGATCAAGTGTTCACTCTCACTTATGACAGGTTTTACTAGTTTGAACCCAGTTTGGTGTTCTTGTACCCACTCCCGCAAGATTGAGGATTATATATGCTTGTGTGGCTACAAACTTTGCTAGTCATAGGTTTTACAAGTTCTTGCAAATTTTTGCAAGCAGTATTGTGGGATGCATTTTGAGCTAGTTTGCTCTCCACTTGCATATGTGGTTATGCACTTTACGCTGTTGTGCGATGGCACGTTCATAATGTGAAATTAAAGTATCTACCTCACTCTTAATGTTTATGATGTGTGGGACCAAATGCTACAATGTACATAGTGTGATATATGCAAAAATGAATGCCACTGTTGCAGCCGTGTACATACCTTGCCGGGTGGGCGAGGCCCTACACGTGGCGCTATGGAATAATTTTTCACATAAATATATGCCTAATTTTCTTTAGGAATGTAAAAATGTTAAGTGTTTCGAAGTGGCATGCTCGTTTTGCCTAGAAAAATCAATGCGGATAATCTCGGCCAAAAATAGCATGTTTCGTGCGTTGGCGTAAAAGATGTGGCCCAAGTGCTTACCAAGTGGTAAAATGAGGTTCAACATGAAATTTGAGCCCAATGGTATTCTTCCACAATTTTAGGGATTTTTCCCAGCTCATTTGGGCTTTTTACGGACAAAAAGTGACATTTTTGGGCTAAAAATGGCCTAAAAATGCTCAAAATAGCTCAAAATTCCACATCAACGATGCTGGCGTTGTTGCTCAAGTTGGGTGGAAATTTTTAGAGCCAATAATGAGCTCATTTGGGCACATGATCAAGGAGATATAGCCATTCCTCTACATGGTGCTAGTGCAGTCCCGTGCTGCTTCCACTACATGGTTGAGGTTGTGAGGCCTCCAATTAGGGTTTCCCCTCCTCAAATAACTACTTGGCTTCTCCAATGAAGTACTAAAGCTTCCATGAAATGGTCACGACGAAGAATCGAAGCGTAAATTTAGGGTTTTTAACAGGTCGAATGAGCACTGCATCTGTGCAATTGGGAGCGAGGCTACACCTAATGTTCACACACACAAGAGTTTTGAGTTAGTATTGATTCTTTTTCAAAGTGGAGCTTTCATGGATGGAGTTTTGTTCTTTTTTAGTGTGTTTTTGGCTTCAAATCATCAGCTCCTTGCGTAATTTTGCTACGAATCCTCACAGTCAGAGGCCCGACGCTTTCCTAGTCGCACTGCGCACTTCTTGACACGTTTTTGGTGAACCTGACGCGAAGTAGGCTAGGGTGAGGGTTCAAAAGCTTCATTGAAGGTCTCAAAAGAAAGGTTTAAAGCTATGGAGAAAAAATAGCAACAGGGGGTTCGGTTTGATCCAGTCACAATGCAAATGTTTCAAGCTTTTGCAGTGTTTATGCAGCAATAGCAAGCTGCAGAAAGGAGGGAGCTCTCCTCAACCAAAGCGCTTCAATCTGTGGCCGAAGCAGAGATGGTGCAAAGTTTTGAACTTTTTGTGGTTCCCGAGATCAGATAGCATGTAAGGGGAATTAGAAATGAGCATGGGGCAACTTGGGAAGCATTCAAAGTAGCCTTGAAGGAAGAGTATTTCATGGAGGACTCCGAAAGGGTAACAAAGAGGACTTTCTTAGAGTGGGTAGTTCGGCCAAAAGAGGGGCTCTCGCCTACCGAACTACTAAGGGAATTCGAACGCCGATATGATCAACTTTCAAGAAGTTAAAAGGCTACCCTAAACTCGGAGAAGATAGAGCTCTTTTTGCAAGCCACAGGTGAAGAGATTCAAGAGAAGTTAGAGCTACTACTTGAGGATAAGGATGCAGAACAGGGTTTGAAGACTGACTGGAATGAGGTCGAAGATGCCATTTCACTTCTAGCTAAGCGACAACGACGAAGAGACAAGATGATAGTCAACCCTACTCAATCCCCAAGTGTTTCCGAGAGTCCTATAAAGCCTGTGATTGTGGTTCCAAAGAGTGACAAATCCATCCTAATGATATTGTCAAAGGAATTCAAGAGCTCAAGTTAAAGCTTACAAGGCTAGAAGAAAAGGGGCAACCATCAGGTCAATCTACAAGGCAATGACCGCAAACCAGAGAAGGCTTTGTCAATAGATGCATATGGTGTGATAGTACTGACCATGGAAGGAGGGATTGTGAAAGTTTTAAAGACGCTTTGACAAAGGAGCTCGTTTTCTTTAAAGATGGAAAAATTCACTTAAGTGAAACAGGTAAGCTCTTGGGAACAAACTTTGGCAAAGGCGGGATGAAGAAGCTAGTTGAGGACATGGCTACTAGCCATGCCATCTCAATGGTTGACGCAGCCTCCTATGGGTTGAAGGTGGATCCTCTTAGAAGAAAAGGATCAATCAAGTTTGGAGAAGAGGAATCTAATGGCGTTGGAGAGCTATGGCCATGCGCTATAGAGTCTGCAATGAAGGGTAAAATGACTACAGAGGTTTTACATGAAGTTGGAGATTGCATTCGGCTTGAAACAGGTTGGAATGACCCTATGGACTCTTTGTCAGTGCATGCATATATTGCCAAATGTCAAGCAAATGAGTCCATTGTTTAAGAGAAACGTAGGCGTGAGAATGGGAATGAAGGGCCTACAAAGCGGGCAACGAGGAGTGGAGGTAGAAATGATACAGTGCCTCCTAGATCACCTTCCCCGCAACAGATGCCTGTCCCTGAAGTGCCTATGCAAGAAGACTCTAAAGAAAAGAAGAAGGATGCAACAAAAACCAAAGCAAAGGATCCGGCCTACAAACTCCAATCCGATATAGAGGTAGCAACAGATCTCAAAAAGGTTTTGGAAGAGAGGATTCTAAACAGTAAGGTGGAATTTACCTTGGGCGAGGTCCTTGGTATAGCAAAGCGAGAATTCCACAAAGAAATAATTGATATCATAAAGAGGAATCGGCAGTCTCTTACTGAATCTATCCATGTACAAGGTGAATAAGAGACTTTAAATGCACAGGGTGTACAAGTCTATGGCAAACAAGGTGATGAAACTATTGTTGGATGCTACAAGTCTAGGGGAGGAGTAAAACACGTTCGCTTCTTGGATGATGAAGATGAAGTGGAGACCACTCACAAGAGCTACTACTTGAATAGTCACTGGGCAAGAGCAACTACTGAGACACTGGTAAAACTGGGAGACTGAGAAGAGCCATACATTGCGTTGATAGATCATGGGTCGGAAATTACCCTCATGTCAAAGAGTCTTTATCAAAAAGGAAAATGGCCAATTGATATAAATCACGGATGGATGATTCGTGCAGAAAACAACTCATCAGGGGAGCTATACGGATCTTGTCCAAATGTAAAGGTGACTATTGGGGTTGTGAAAGATGACCAAAATTTCTTTGTACAGGAGATGTCTACATATCCTCTTATCCTTGGGCATCCATACATCACTGCTACTCGCATGGAAACCAAGGTGATGGATGATGGGTCAGCTTATGCAAGAATAAGGAGCAGGGATGGAAAGCGTGCAGTACAGTTCCTTACTGTTTTTGTAGACCATGAAAGGAACCGTGAAAGTCTTAGAGAGTAACCCTTGCCAAAGACGAACAAACAATTCAAGGACTACAGGGATATGAGGGGTTTTGGCCATGTACCATTGTAGAGCGGGATTGCAGTGGTACAAGAAGAGAAAGGTTCTCGCATGATGTATATGTAAAGGATACATTTTCTACAGGTTTTGTAGGATTATCAGACTATGGATCTATTTCTTTTACAGAGTGTGAGGACTTAAAGCAGGGTGAACGACAACATGTAAATAGTGTACAAAGAGGTTTCGAGATGAATGGTTTTCTAGAAGATGATGAATGCATTGCAGGTGTGTTTGATGAGTGTTCTTTTGTGGATACTATGCAAGATTTGGAGTCTTTAGTGGATTTCAATTTGCATATGGGAAGTGAGGTCGTGAAAGTATGCTCAATAGAAATGTACAAGGCCATTGAGGATTTCAAAAATGCTCAAAGTGTTGATGTACGAGTGGAGACTAAGTATAAGTCCGTGGCAAATAAAGTGAAGCTAGTGGCATTACCTCTACCAAAAGACTGCACAAATAAGATGGAACAAGCTGCTTTGCAACCTAGCCTTCGTGACCCAAGCAAGATTAGACACAAGTTCACAAAGGATTCTTTGAAAGAGTTAAAGGTTGGTTGCGAGGACAATTTGACAAAAGTTGAAAAGATATGCTTTTGAAGACATGCTTGCCAAACATGGAAAAGCTTTTGCATTTGAGCCTTATGAGATAGGGTGTGTTGATCCATCCATTGTTGCTCCTATGGTGATCTTCACTATCCCTCATGTACCGTGGAACTTGAGACCTATTCCTGTTCTAAAGGCTCATTTGCCAAAACTCATTGAGTTGCTTAATGAAAAGATCAAGATGGGTATCTTGGAGCCTTCTTGTGCTCCGTATTCAAACAGGTGGTTCACAGTTCTGAGGAAAAATGGTTCTTTACGCTTTATTCAGGATATGCAATCTGTAAATAAGGTGACAATCAGAAATGTGGGTATAGGGCCAATTGTCGATGAGTTTGCAGAGGCATTTGCAGGGAGGGCAATATATTCTATGGGAGATTTGTACTCGGGGTATGATCAGTTCCAACTAGCAATGGAAAGCAGGGACCTGACTACCATGAGGACATCCTTGGGTTTAGTAAGGATGTGCACCTTACCTCAGGGGGCAACGAATTCAGTTGCACACATGATGAATGGTATGAACAAAGTCCTACTTGACTTCATACCTCAAACTACAATGCATTTCCTTTATGATGTGCCAATTAAAGGATGTGATATAAGTGATAAAGATGTGGCTCTAGACTCGAGGGGGTGCCGCCAGTATGTGGCAAACCATATCAATGATTGTGAAAATATCTTGTCGAGGTTGGAAGAGGTGAACCTTGCCTTGTCTGGCCAAAAGTCATTGTTTGGTGTGAATGAAGTTCTTATTGTGGGACATATGTGCGGGCCATATGGTAGAAGGCCTTGTCCTGCAAGGATTGATGTAATCTAGAGAATGAAAGAGAAATGTATAAATGTCACTGAGGTTCGAAGGTTCTTGGGTGCATGTGTGTTTTATGTTATTTGGATTCCGCATTATGCACATGTAGCAGAGCCTTTGTATCAACTTTTGAGAAAGAACCAAAAGTTTCAATGGGAATAAATGCATACACATGCCATGAGGAAATTAAAGAAGTTGATGCTTATGTCTCCAACTTTGAGAAAAGCAAACTATGAATGTGGAACATATGTAATTGTGACAGTGGATACTAGCCCCACACGAATTGGATGGGCGATTGTGCAAGATGATGATGATGGCAAGCGATATGTGGTGAGGTTTGGAGCAAAAGTCCTAAGTGCTCGTCAACGCAACTATCCACAGGTAAAAAGAGAGTTATGGGGAGTAGTCACAACTTTGAAATGTGACAAAGAGCACTTGGTAGGAGCAAATGTAATAGTGGAGACTGATTGTCTACCCCTTCTTGGAATGATCACAAGCTACTCAACTCCCGACATTGCTATGTTGAGATGGACTGCCTACATAAAGTCCTTGAATCTAGAATTTAAGCATATTTCAAGGAAAGATAATCCAGTTGCAGATATGCTTTCAAGAGCAAGGTATGAAAAAGAAGAAGACATGGTTATCGAGGGCGATGATGTAGGCACACAGTTCTATAGTATCTCTCATGCCAAGGGTGATCATGTTTGCCTGTCAAATGCACTTGAGTCGTTTACAGAGGACCTGTATCAAGGTGACTGGTTTCTCATTGGACGCTATCTGAGTACTTTGACAAGGCAAGAAGAGTGGACTGATCAAGAGTCCAAAAGAATACGTAGAAAGGCCTATGGATACTTTTTGAAAGATGGGTACTTGAGGAAGCGTCCAAAACAAAGAAATGGAATGCCAATGAGAGTCGTGAATGATAAGGATTCTCAAAATGAGCTTATGAAAAAGTTTCATGAGGGTCTTTATGTTGGACATAGAGGTGTATGGGCCACCTTTACTAAAATGAAAGAGAGGTATTGGTGGAAAGGTATGTATAAAGATGTATCTCACTTTGTGGAGTCCTGCAAGACCTGTCAAATGTATTCAAATGCACGTCATCGTGATGGGTTGAACCCTACTTACCCATTGGCCATGCATTACAAGTGGGTAGTAGATATGGTTACGATGCCATTGGGCTTATGGCAAATGAGATACATAGTGCTTGCACGAGAAGACTTAACCAATCAAGGTGAAGGTCTTGCTCTAAGAACAAAAAGCACAGAAGGGGTATGTAAGTTCCTCTTGGATGATGTAATTAGCCGTTATGGTTGTGTTGGGAAAATAACAACGGACAGGGGTGAGTTGGATGCTGACAAAGCAAGGGAGTTTTTCTCTAGGTTGGGCATTAAACTTGCTCTCACTACTGCATATAATCGTGAGGGAAATGGTAAATCGGAGCGTGTGCACCCTCCTATCATTAAAGCTTTAGCTAAGGCCTACAAAGGGAAAATGGGAGAGTGGCCTAGATTGTTGCCTTATCCTTTATGGGCTGATCGTACAACTCATAGCTCGGTTGCTGGTTATATGCCTTTTGAGTTGATGTTTATTCAAAAACCTATAATGCCAATTGAGGATGTAATTCCCACATGGAATGTATTACCTTGGAAAGATGGAATGAGTAGGGAAGAACTTCTTGCTTTTGCGCATACAACAGTTAGAAAGAAGCCCCCAAGATATTGAGATTGCAGTAGCACGATTAAAAGATGCAAGGTTAAAGAATAAGGACAGATTCGACAAGAGGCATAGGCTCAGACCTAAAGCTATTGAGGAAGGTGATTGGGTGCTGGTGTATGACAGTAGTCTTGAAAACCAACATTCAACAGTAAGAAAGCTTTCAAAGAGATGGTTTGGTCCTTATGTGGTTCAGCATGTACATGGGAATGCAACTTATACCTTGCATGAATTAGATGGGACCAAAATGAAGATTCCCATTGCAGGGAAAAGAATCAAGTTATTCAAAAGAAGAGGTGATACAGATCCCTTTGATTCACAGGAAGGTCAAAATGAAGGCTCTGATGAAAATGCTATGGATGTGGATGAAGAACAAGAGGATGATGCATTAGATTTCGTTGCAAGTGATGACGAAATTGATATGTATGTTGACTTGAATGAAGATAGAAGCTGCAAAAGATATGTGTGGCACATGCCGGAGGATGTGCAGGTTTAGAGGGGGTGGATGTCGTGCGATGGCACGCTCATAATGTGAAAT
The DNA here is from genome assembly GCF_014529385.1 of Adiantum capillus-veneris. Taxonomy (NCBI): domain Eukaryota; kingdom Viridiplantae; phylum Streptophyta; class Polypodiopsida; order Polypodiales; family Pteridaceae; genus Adiantum; species Adiantum capillus-veneris. The sequence goes on along the minus strand of NC_140931.1, from coordinate 81,940,123 downwards.
TAAAGTATCTACCTCACTCTTAATGTTTATGATGTGTGGGACCAAATGCTACAATGTACATAGTGTGATATATGCGAAAATGAATGCCACGGTTGCAGCCGTGTACATACCTTGCCGGGTGGGCGAGGCCCTACACATGGTGCTATGGAATGATTTTTCACATAAATATATGCATAATTTTCTTTAGGAATGTACAAATGTTTTGTGTTTCGAAGTGGCACGCTTGTTTTGCCTAGAAAGTTCAATGCAGGCAATCTCGGCCAAAAATAGCAGGTTTCGTGCACTGGCGTGAAAGACGTGGCCCAAGTGCTTAACAAGTGGGAAAATGAGGTTCAACATGAAATTTGAGCCCAATGGAATTTTTCCACAATTTTAGGGATTTTTCCCAGCTCATTTGGACTTTTTACGGACAAAAAGTGACATTTTTGGGCTAAAAATGGTCCAAAATAGCCTTAAAAATGCTCAAAATAGCTCAAAATGCCACATCAACGACGCTGGTGTTGTTTCTCAAGTTGTGTGGGAATTTTTAGAGCCAAGAATGAGCTCATTTGGGCACATGATCAAGGAGATACAGCCATTCCTCTACAGGGTGCTAGTGCAGTCCCGTGCTGCTTCCACTACATGGTTGAGGCTGTGAGGCCTCCAATTAGGGTTTCCCCTCCTCAAATAACTACTTGGGCTTCTCCAATGAAGTGAAGGGGATCGGGGAGCACCACAGACGGAGAGTGAGAGAAAGAGAAGGAGACACACACACGATGTGGGTTGGAAGACTGTGGATTGGCAGCTCCCCCTATACAGTATACTCACTATAAGTATAGGGTAACAGTGGGCGGGCGCCCATGACCTGGGCGACCGGTCAAGGCACATAGTCCTTAACCCCAACAACCTCCCACTTAAAGGAAAATGTGCCTTTAAGCAAGATCTACTAGTGTACAGCTAATAGAAGGTGAGATATTCTCTCAACCTATGCCCACTGACTCTTGATGAGCTAGTGCATCCGGCTCTACTGATAGACAAACATCCCGCTACGGAAGCCACACAGAGCTAGCTCCAAGCTCTGCAAATAGTCTACAAGAGCTCATGCACTCCTGCAAGTATCGGTCCAATACCTGCAAACCTCCCCTATGCGCTATGCCGAGATCAGTCATCGAACAACTAATCAACCTTGCTGCAAATGCTCCCACTGCAGCTGCTATATCGGGCCTCGAGATCAGCATCTTGTACATGAGGACACCGAACCTTGATGCAACCCTGGCAATCTCTGCCACCTCCAACTCAGAACTCAACTCATGGAAATCCTGTCCCCTATCATAGAGACCATGGCACTCTGACTCCGAGCTCTGGAGTGACTCCTCGTGCCCACCACATATCACATGTGTACCAAGAGTATCCATCTGTCCTGAATCTGCATCAAGATTTGGCATAATAATATCAAGAAATGACTCCACAATAGCCGACATCTCAGCATCCATGTGAGTCATCTCTGTCATCACCTCTAATGACTCATCCTGTTGTGACTCACTAGAGCTGTCCCGCTCTACCTGTGCATCCGTAGACGCAACCTGCACAACAAGGTCACTGCTCTACACTCCATGCAAAGCATCCTGCAACCCACAAGCAATGGAGTTTTGTTCTTTTTTAGTGTATTTTTGGCTTCAAATCGTCTGTGCCTTGCTTAATTTTGCTACGAATCCTCATAGTCAGAGGCCCAGTGCTTTCCTAGTCGCACTGCGCACTTCTTGACAACGCTCGGTTGAGCAGTTTGTCCTAGTTTATGCTCGCAGAGTTTGTAGATTATAGAGTTGGTTTTAGGCATATGTGATTGTCAGTTTTGATGCGTTTGATCATGATTTTGATGATTGTGTAGTGGTCGAGTCACCTCCCACTTTTGTTGCCAATTTGACATGGCATATGATTGAGATTGTACTTGAGGTTTTTCTCAGTTTATAGGGAAGATTTTGCCAAATGTCTCCGAAATTTCTTGCCATACTTTGGATTTTAGCTATTCACTTATGGTTGGAAATATGTGTGATAGTGTAGAGTCCATTATGTTGACTTTTGAGAGACGACGGTCTCGCTTTTGTCAATACTTGCATTGTTGGCATTGCGGTCACGGAGGGCACATTTGATGCCGTTGTTGAGGCACTAACGAAGACGCATGCATAGTGCATACACGGCTTTGACACAAGTTAGAGAGGCAGTGCGAGTGGCAGTTTATGCTATTGACAGTCATGTCATTCTTGCCTCAAGTGTACCTCTTGCAGATTTGTCTATGGATAGCATACTTTCTCCACAGTCGTTACTAGGTAGTGATGCTGCTTTCCACGTCACACGATGTCATGAGTGGTTAAGCACATTTTCTAGTGGGAGACTTGGTTGTGTGCACATGGCTGCTGGTTCGGTGTTTGACATAGAGGGTGCAAGAGACGTTTGTTTGTGTTTGCCCAATGGTGCAGAATATACACACTATGGCATGTGCGCTATGTTCCTCATCTGAGATAGAGCTCGATCTTAGTGAGACAGCTAGCACATTTTGGATGCCAGATATTTCTTAGAGAGTAGTCGTTCTAGATGCATTGCGGTTCATTAGTGATTTCCATAGGAGCCCACAGTGTCCTGGTAATTCTTGCATACGAAAAGTATTTCAAATAAAAGGTTTTCATTGAATGGTTGGCAACACAAAATGTCGGCTTCCATTTTTGAAGGTGGATGTCGACTGTGTTCTGCCTTTCTTCATTTGTAATTATTTGTAACACCTATGTACTTGCGTCTGCTTTGGAAGCATGTGATGGAGTAGACAATGTATCCCATATTTGTTGTTTTTTGTTGGGCTAATTGTCCTGCTCAAGCAACAGAGTTTGACTCTTGTTGTCTTATTTTTCACAACAAAATGAGAAAAAAGAAAACGAGATTAGCAGAAGATTGCATGCTAGAGCTTGAGAATATTGGAGTATATATTTGAGTGAGATATTTGGTGGAAATTTTTTACAAGTGTTGTGACCTATGGGTTGGTTGTCAATGTTGATGAAGGCATACAAATAAGAACATCCAAATTATGCTTTGTGAATATCCTTGTCGTGCTGCCATGTCAGTTTTCTCTCTGTGATTGATGGTGGCTCGTCATTGTATTGTTTCCTAAAGCTTACTAGGATCTCGCTTGAGTCACTGTTCGTTGTATCTAGCAGGTCCTCGAGCACGACATTGTAGCCATAGTGCAACATCTCAAGAATGTAGGCCTTCATTGGTGTCTTTATTTAAAGCAAACGACTACCATCCTGGACAGTCATGAGATCCTTCTGCATGTCAATTTCTATTTTTAGTTTGTAAATGATCTCTTTCATTAGACCTAGGAAAAAAGATAGCAAAGCAATGACGAAAGGAAAAAAAGAAAATTGCACTCATGTTGATGTGTGTGTAGAACTAACCTGTTTCTCTTTTGATGCCCATGCTTTTGTTTTGCTCTAGGTGTTTCATAGATCTCTCTATTAACAATCGTATGTTTGCATAGTTTGCAAAACCCTTGATGTAAGCGTCCGGGCAGCAACCTATTAGGTTAACTAGCTACATTTGCTTCTCTAATGGATATTGACATGGCTCAAATTGGGGGTGAATCTCTGAGGAAACTTTTTGCTTGAAAAGGGTAACAAGTCTTTGCAAAGGTTATACAAATTTTATCAGTACTACGTGCATTTGTGTGCACTGAGGAAACATAATATATTATGTTTTATAGACAAGTCTACCTTTGAATTGCACGTTTTGCTTTGTTGGTTTTCTACGTTGCCTACAATAGTGACATGATTAGATTTTGTACTAAGAAAATCAATAGTGGAAATGTGCAAAATCATTGAGAAAGTGGTGCTAAGAATGGAGATGGAATCAAAGGAGGACAATGTTATAAAGAGTGGAGTGTAAATGACGATTCCAGCAAATAAACATAGAGAAATAACTCTTGAGACATCAGCTAGTTATAGAGTAATTATTGCACAGATGCTGCAAAGCAAAGTCATGTAAAAATTTCATGAACTATCTGAATACATATTCAATTGGCTACTCAAATGTTTTTAACGAATTTTGTGCACAATATGGAATGGAACAGGAGTTGGTAGGTTGAGAATTTTGATATTTTGACGGTCTGTGATTCATGACAACATGACATGCGAAAGCCTTGGTGCAAATACATCTTTGAAGATAAGAAAAAATTTTCTAGAAATTGTTGCACCATATGCCTTTTTTCCATTCATGGCGTATACAATTGTAAAGGGGAATGTGGATTTATGGAACCATGACCCATTGACCAAAGTTTGCTTATGCTTCATTTGACAAAGTGCCATCTTTTTTCCAGTACAATGAATGAGAACATTGATACATGTAGCTTGACCTTCTGTGTTCTGTGTTATGGCATCGACAATGTATGTTACATCATTTGCTGCACCGATTGTCAAGTCCATGTTTTCAGTGATCATGCAACGAGAACCAATTGCGATTGAATCTAGGTCGTTGAACTTAGGGTCTATGAGCCACTGTTGAAGTACATTTATGCTACCCACGTTTGTCTTTATGTCAAATTTTGTAATTTCAGTTTGATTGTACAACTTATTCAAGGCAAGGTTGTTGTAGTATTGGACGTTTGATCTATGAGTACAGATTATCATAGTGAAATTATTGATGTAGTCATGCACATGTGCTTCATCTATAATACATGCACCCAGGGTACAATTGATCTCATCTCCAATTGGATTTCTTTCAGAATAATGGTTAAGAACTAAATCAATTCAAGGTCGGTTGCATGTCATACACAATATGAAATCCTGTAGAACATTGCATGTAGACAATGGACTGAGCTTGTGATATGGCATGTGTTACAAATATCTCGTGCCTGATTCCAAACTAGGAGTAGCTGTGTAAGGTCACGAACAAGAGAACACATTTGTTGTTAATGGGATCTGACAATGTAGTCCATGTTACATTGAATTTTTTTCTTACGATAAGGTCAAAACTTGTTCAGGCTAGCCCGGCTCACGTTTCAAACACATATCCCTCGACACCGCCCACTGGTGTGTTGTGACAACGTGCAAGCCATTCTTGGTAGTCAACAGTTTGTTGTATTCATTCAATTGTTCGTTAAGAGTTTTGAGTGGTTCACAATAGCGAACTCCTTTAATACGGCTAGTGACTTAAGTTGATGTTAGTCCATGATTTTGTCATTGTTTGTCAAAGACATCATTGTTTCACTTTCTCTTTGCATGCGGTCTTCTGAAGTATCAAATGGTCAAGCTGATAGATTTGTTCATTGACTAGCATAATTTGTTTTGTATACTCTATAATATACATCTCCAAGTCCGCGTTGATTTGGATCAGATCTCGCATCTGACACTCTACAAAGTAAGAGCTTGTTGTATTATAAGGGGGTAGAAGCTTTGCCTCTCTTTGGAAGCATACATTTCGCAACAAGATGTTATAGAAGAAGGCCTATGTGTGGTGTCTTGGATGGTATTCAGTGAACCTAATCAATATTTTATGATGTTTGATAGCATTACCCTAGTTTTACGCCAAAGGTGTGGATTGTGCACTTTGCAATGAGCATTTTTTTGATAATGTGGTTTTTATGGTACTCGAAGAATGTCATGTTGTCAAGGGAAGTTGGTTTAGCACAATACAAATCAACAGGGTGCCTCACAACATTGTGTTCTTTGGACATGATATGTTGTCTGAGTTCTGGAAGCGATGAATCTATGTAGAACATGGCATTGCTTTTGTTGGGGTAAAGGCGTGCCGCCTTTTGCCCGGTTGGCCTCCCTCCCAATGTGTGTACACACTTCCTTATTCTTTCTATACATAAGAACAAGGAGCAACTCATTCATACATTGAGTCAGCTTCTTCCTGAGGCTGCTCCACCCATACTGGCTCGTGCTCTTCCCCTTCCTCGCACAAACCACACCACGCACACAGGCATGCATCCACGCACACACACACACACACACACACACACACACACACACACACACACACACACACACACACACACACACACACTCACAATTGGTATCAGAGCTAGTCGAATAGTGGCAAATCAGTGTCAAAACCCGACGCACGCAACCCCTGTCATGCGTGTGAGAGATCTTGGAGATTCTTGAGGAATCAAGCAAGAAATAGGGCTGCAACAAAAAACTTAGATCTACAGGTTGGAGGGCAAATTGAGTGAGCTTAGAAGATCTTTGGGAAGCTCACCAAGGCAAGCAAAGACTTGGGTAGCAAGCTCCCGACAAGGAGCATAGAGATGCATTGCAAGGGAACATGGTGGACATTACCCGACAGTCCCTGTGTATGGTGGTAGCATGCGTGCGTGTGCACGCACGCACACACACACACACACACACACACACACACAAACTGAATTCCAGAGATTGGAAGGCAAGCAAAGGGATGTGAAAATTTCTAAATCAAGCGGTGAAGAGGGCAGAGTCGGGATTTTATGGTGTTAATTGGGGGAAGCCCCAGGGAGTCCACTATATTGTAAAACTGTCATATAGCACCTGCAAACAAGAGGTATTTAAATAATCTCTTGCCTTTATATTTTCAAGTATTATATGTATCCATGTATGCATTTTTGTAAAAAAAATTAGCCCTTATGTATGAAAATTTTTACTTTTTTAATTAAAAAACCCTTTATGTAAGTTCATTTTTCTTTAAATGTACCTAATTATAAATCCCTTATTTTGTCTTCACATGCTATCTTACATATTTCCTAGTGGACGCCCCGGAAGGGAAGATCACCCTCGACCTTGAGAGCTTGGAAAAACAGTCGAAGCGTGTGTGTGCAAAGGCTTTGAGGTGCAAGCAATCAAAGGCAAGACAAAGCTGTAGTGCATAGTCAAGCAATTGAGTGGGCAGTTGAAAGCTTAGCAGAGCAAAGCGAGGCTTGGTAGAGCATGGAAATTTGGGGGCAATTTTGAGTGCATAGTCAACGAGCTGCAGCCGCGAACTCAGAAAAGAGGGAGAGAAGCCAAGCTAAGCAATGGCAAGCAAGGAGAGGAGCAGCTGTTTGGAGCTGCAAACAATCGAGCTCGGAGACCATCTCGTGGTGGTATGTACTCACACACACTTTATAGCAAGGAAAGCAAGAGTTGCCATTTCGGACAGTGCTGCACTCAATTGAGCTCAGTTGAAGGTAAGCATGCAGTGGGCAAAATTGGGTAGCATTAGAGCACCGGTCGTCAGAACCCGTTAGATTTTGTTAGAGCACTACATTTCGACAGTGCAAGGAACTTGAATTCAATTTTTCTCTTAAAAATTGAGTTTGAATGAACACAATTTGCTTATGTGCAAGGGTCCGTTCCCCGGGACCCCCCCCCCCCCCCCTTCCCCCTTTGCGACTCCCTGCATTCTCACAGCCGGAACTCTCCCACCCCAGGAGAGAGCTTCTTTGAAGCAGTGCTCAAAGAATGAGTGCAGCTTGAGAGCGAAAGGGAGAGAGTGTGAGAGATCAAGATAGAGAGAGATCATCAAATAGTGAAAGAGAAAGCTAGAGAAGGTGTCGACTTTTGGTGATTGCAAAGCTTTGGAAGCTCATCATTCGCACGAGAGCAATAAGAGTGAGAGTGAGCTTCAATGAGTAAGCCCGAATATTACCTGGTATCGACCCATTTTTTGATGCTCTCCTCAGCATCGGAGACTCCCTTCTGACAATGATAGGCATCCTCGGCATTGGTTTTGACACCGATTTTGGCGTTTCCTTGGCGTCAATGGTTGAACATCGGCTTTGAGCATTGACGGCTCGGCGTATCGGTTTCAACATCGATTTGCAGCCCATTTCGGAGTGAGGTTTTCCTTGAGTGCACACAGGTGTTGATAGGTTTTTTGATTGATGTATTAACCGATGGATGAGGTAGTAGTTGTTAGATTTCCAGTAGTTTTGCTCGCAGGTTGTAGTGTAGCTTGTGTGTAGCACTAGAGAGCAATTTTTGCACAGTTTGGTGCAATTTCAAGCTATGTTTACATTATGTGGATAGATTTTGAGCTTCATATAACTTGCAAGTAGTAGGTTTATAGGTTTGCATTGTTTTTGGACAAGTATACATCCATAGAGCTAGTCGGTTAGGAGTGAGCCAATTTGCCAAGCTTTTGGCATTGCATGTAGACCATTTCTGCATCTGTTTATTGAGACACTGGCTGTCTGTTCTCTATTCGATTTGGTGAGATTTTTTGAGTTTTTGCTTAGTTTCTAGGGAGAACCTTGCCGGATCTCTTGCCATTGTTTATGCATATTCGCAGTTTGCTCTTTTATGGTTTAGTGGTTGATACATTCCCACTTTGATCGAGTGTTCACTCTTACTTTTGACAAGTTTTGTCAGTTTGGACCCAGTTTGGTGTTCGTGTACCCACCTTCCCCAAGAGTGTGGATTAAGTATGCTTGTGTGGCTACAGACTTTGCTTGTCCTCACAGGTTTCACAGGTTTTTGCAGATTTTTGCAAGTAACCTTATGGGATGCGTTTTGAGCTTGTTTGCTCTCTACTTGCATATATAGTTATGCGCTTTATGCCCGATTTCAGTTTGTCCCAATTTATGCTTGTAGAGTTTGCAAATTGTGGAGTTGGTTTTAGGCATATGTGAGCGTCAGTTTTGATGCGTTTGATCATGAATTTGATGATTGTGTAGTGGTCGAGTCACCTCCCAGCCACTTTTGTTGCCAGTTTGGCATTGCATATGGTTGAGGTTGTACTTGAGGTTTTTCTCAATTTGATTTTGTAGTGGTCGAGTCACCTCCTGGCCACTTTTGTTGCCAGTTTGGCATTGCATATGGTTGAGATTGGCCCTCTGTAGGGGAGATTCTGCCAAATGTTTTTGAGATTTCTCGCCATACGTTGGTTCTTATCCATTCACTTATGGTTGCTGATGTGTGTAATAGTGTAGAGTCCACTATGGTGACATTTGAGAGACGACGGTCTCGTTCTTGCCGATACTTGCATTGTTGGCATTGCAGTCACATATGGCACATTAGACGCCGTTGTTTTAGATGTATGAGGAACCAACGGAGATGCATGCGTAGTGTAGACATGGCTTATTTAAGTTCCGCTTGCCATTGTCGTACATGTCTCATTGAAAGCCATTGTTTTCTCTGCTAACACAACATCCTCTTTCTTTGTTTTGTCAATTATTGTGACCATAACTCATTTGCAAAATTCACATCAATTAGATTGGTTCATTGTTAAGATAGTTACAATTTTTTTTCAATCAACAACATGGTGATTTCCAATATCAATCTCTATTATTTGATGCACATATCTTTGTATCCTCCCATAATAAACATAATAACAATTTTAAAATGCATTTGCTTCTCTTCAAAACTCAACTAACTCTCCCAAAAAAATCATCTCGGTAATCTCTAGTACTTGATGCACTTAACTTTCCTCCTCCCCACTGTCCATTAAGACTCTGCTATGAGCATTTTTGAATGCCATGCTTCTTGCCTGCAGGTATTAAATGCCTCAACATCTTTCCCAGATCTCCTCTTCTTAGCATGTGCAGTTCCTCACATGATTAATCACCATAAAGTTCTGATACCATGTCAAAGTAGATGAAGCAAAAGTGTAGAGCATCTCGATAATCTCTAGTAATTGATGCACATAACTTAATTTCTTGGTGGTGTTTATACTAGCTTGGGGCCTTTAAGTAACCCCCTCAGTAAATTGACCTACCCAAGACTTTGCCAATACGTAAAATAAATATGCAAAGCCAAAATAAATATTGGGTCAATCACATTGAGCTATTCACTTGAGATACTATAGCTTTAACATGACATCATGTCATGCACAACTTATACCTCTCCACTAGCTTTGATACCACTGAGAGGATAAGGGACGATGCATGCTCATACACACCCAACCACCTTCTCTTATAGCTAGTCTTTTGCCCTATCTTTAAAAGCCCCTTAACTAATTGCATACCTATAACCTCCCTTAACTTGCATGCCTATAGTTGGCCTATTTCCCTATCTTTGGAGGCCATTAACTTGCATGCCTATAGCCAGTCTTGCCCAAGAGCTCTTCTGAGATGGAGGCTAGAAGATTGGGCAAAAAAGAGATAATAATTTTCCGTTTTTGAAGTTCTAAGTCTTCTTAGAGCATGATAGTTACCCAAGAGCTCAAAAGATTCATGGTTTTTGGCATACATTGTAATTCATAATGGAAATTCCTTTCGAGGGGGGTCAATCTCAAGAAATTCGTCCCTCTACAGTGTGTTGATGTTAATTTTTGTGCGTTTTGAATATCTTTCTCATCAACAAACTGATAAATTAGATAACAATTTTCAGATTCATCAATTTCAAGTTTCAGTTTAGTTACAAACTCGAACGAGTCTTAGCTCGTTCTTTTAAGCCTCGTTCTTTTAAAATTAGAAGCAATGAGGTCTCAATCATAGGATGATATCTTGTACATAGCAAGTTACAGTTTAGTTACAAACTCAGATGAGGCTTAGCTCATGCTTTTAAAATCACAAGAAATGAGGTCTTGATCTTTGGATGATATCTTGTACATTATGTCACAAAAATAGCATTTCATCGGGCCATTCATACTCAAATCTATGTAGGAGGTATTGACCATGTACTCTTTTGAGTGAGTAATACTACTTAATCTGATTTATTTCTTTTAGCTCATGAGTCCATCTTTGTGTGGATGCGATTTGTCATCCACACTAAATCCTATAGTCGGTAGATTCATACTCACATCTATGTAGGAGGTATTGACCATGTACTCTTTTGAGTGAGTAATACTACTTAATCTGATTTATTTCCTTTTAGCTCATGAGTCCATCTCTTGTGTGGATGCGACTTTGTCACATCCACACTAAATCCTATAGTCGGTAGTCGATCAAAAGCTCCTTCCCTTTTATTTGATAATGCATCAAGAAATCTTTCCTAGTACGGTGTTGCTTAGGTGCAGGCCATTGCTTGTGTGTATTAGGCCACACACATACACTTACACATTGACATATACTTTTCCGAAGTCACTCAAAGTATATTTTATTTCATGCTTAGTGCGGTAGAGTTCTAAACCTTTTTCTGGCCAACTAGGATGCACGTGTGACCATTTGGACCCCTATGAGTGCAAGAGGAAGATGCAAGTGACGACATAAACTTAAATTATACGTGTGGCTTGGGGATGGTAGGGTGCTAGCATGCTAAGATCTTATAGGTATCTGTAAACAACCTTTGTCCATAGGATGTATCTGTGGCATATGATGACACTCACCAATATCACATGTAGAGAGATTATTCTAGCTCTCTCTTTGGTTTACAACAAGTACATGTCCGAGCAATAATTCAATAATTACTTGTACCAGAGTCAACGCAACACCAGTACCAGAGTCATGTAAGGGCTGGCTGCAATTGGCCGCCATCCGGGCTGATGTCGGCACCGCCGATTTAATGCTGCGTCGACATCCTGCTGATCCTGATGGACGTGGTGCAATGAGGACTTCGTCAGCTGCAGGATCGTCAACAATGACATACACATAGGGCGAAGGAGGGCATGTTGGTGATGCAGAATATTCCTTGCACGTATAAGTGTTTGCGGCAGGCGGAAGCGGAAGGCCGGCCTTCCCCTCCTTCATGGCGATCATGGCATGTTTCTAGGTGTGGAAGACCTGCTCGGCTAGGGCGACCACGCGGCGCGAGTTAGGGTACCTGCGCAGGCCATTGACGACCTTGCCGATATCCGTGGACTGTAAGAGGGTGAGAAGCTCCTGGTATTTCCAGTGGCACTGCGGCGGAGGGCAAAGTTGATAGGCAACCGCAACAGCAATGTCTTGGAGGGCCTCCAAAACAGCTTGAGGGTGCGCCTTGGCATGCAGCATGGACTTCTTTAGGATCAACACAGTGCTCTCTAGTTTTTCCATATCCAGAATATTGGCCGTTTTCTCTACTGCGCCATGATCCTGAGCACTAGGGGCTGCTGGCGCAGAGCTTATAGACCGGTGCCGTTGATTAACATGCTGTGTCATCATAATCTCCAAAGACACGGCAACGTTTTCAGTTTGCTTGACGGGTTGTCTTCGCGTTACAAATGTAAAACCCATTTCTTCACGTTTAATATATAGCCTCTGCCAAAGCACGCAGCCAAAAGCACGCGGCAATCTTTCACACACCCGCGGCTCACTCACGCTCTATTAACCCTTGAAAACCTATTGAAAAAGCAAGTGAGAGCCTTTATCCATTGCAATACCACTTCACAATGGTACATGGCCAAAAGCCCCATCTCCCTATCGTCCCCAAACTCTTGTTGCTACAAATGTCTTCTCGTTGATAAAACCCATTTTTTTCACGTTTAATATATAGCCTCTTGAAAATCATGTGCTCTAAGGCACCCCTAAAAAGCAAAAAACACACAACAATCTTCTCTTGGCTGGAACATTCCAACGATAGTAAAAAAAAAGTGGGGTTAATCTTAGATTAGCAGAGTAATCACACCTGTAGCTGCGAGATCAAAATGAAAATGGTCTTTTTCAGCGGGAAAATTTTTCACTCGGGATAAACAATGAGGTTAAGAGAACACTTTAATACCCATATAGCACCCCGTTCTCTATTTAATCATACCCCTTATTTGACTACTTATCTACAACTGTCTTCTCAAAACGTTGGTGCAGCCAAAGTGTGTCGATCCTGATAGAGGGCACAGGCAGTGATGTGTATGTTATAGATACATAGCAGAGAGCTAGAGCAGATGGGAAGAGCCTGAGCAGGCAAGTGACAGCGGAGATGAATGCTTTTTGAGGTTTTCTAGGCCAAAAAGGCTCCAAATAGGGCTTGACAGGGTGGCAAATGAAGGGGGGTCAAAGTGCCGTTTCTTGGCCCAGACATGTAGATCTTGAAGTACTAAAGGAATAGGTCCAGACGGCTCCTCAAATGGCAAGATACAGGGCTTTGGTGGTTGCAAATCTCATACGGACAAGCCAAGTGATGCCAAGTGGTCGAAGCCAGTTTGGGACTATGGATGTGTAGTGCTCAATTTATGGAGTGTGTCGGTCCTTTCAGATCGTCCATCAGACCTACGGATGCTAGGTTATTTCTAGATGAATTTTTGCCGGGGGCCAGGTTGAATCGGAGGCTCAATTTTTTGGCCGCCTCGAGAGATGTGCCATGTGATGATTTAGGAGCTCCATCAAGAATTGCACGTGTTGTGTGCAACAAGGAAAGGCCACGGAAAGTTACATCTTGCGAATCGGACATCAAGTCTATCGGATATTAAAATTTGAAAATGGTGGCAGTCGCCGATCAGGTGGTAGCAAATGATTTTCTCCAGTTTTTAGATGGCGTCGATTGAGGACACGGTAATGCCGAGGTGTGGAATAATATTTGAAGTCGGAGGCCGGCAAGCAACTTTTGGTTGGAATTTACGGTCTGGCAGTCGGATCACCGAGCACACTATGGCAAGGGGTTAAAGCAAGACTTAGAGAAAATGGTTTTTTAAAAAGGTTTTTGTGAAGGTTTTTGGAGGCTTGGGAAGGCAATTACCTGGGGCCTCCACATGGCGAGCACATGGTCCCACATGCGAGGACACAAGCCGAAGGCGGATAGTATATGGGCTACGCAAAGCGGCATCAAAGTGTGGGCGTGGTCTCTTGCACGTTGGGCTTGGTCGCTAGTACAGTGGCGCGCAATGGTGTATTTGGCATCGTCGCTGACGGGAGGAAGGTGATGAAATGGCAATCCATTATGCGGTCTCGTCCTGCGCTAATCTTTTGAAGGCAAGAAGCGAGAGCACCGACGGCGCGATCGGTGCCCTGCTTGCAGGAGGGAGTTTTCATGGGCAGTGTGGGGCCTCTCAAGGCAGGCCCATGAGGGTGCATCACATGCAAAAACGAGCGGTCCAAAAAATAGAGGAAAAAGATAAAAGTGGTGGAGGACTCCCACACGCCAAGGAAGAGGTCGACCTTTTGTATGAGAGAGGAGCAGTTTTGGAGGAAGAAGAGGAAGAGGAGGCAATCCCTGAGCATTAGAGGCGGAGTTCTTTTTGGGTGTAGGGCTTGAGAAGGAAGCCCTCCGACGACGGTGCAAAGGAGGGCTAGAGGTCTTTTTCAAGCTAGCGAAGACTCTTTTGTTTGCATTCTCAAGAAGAAAACCATTCCAAGGCGGCATCAACGATCTTCTAAACCCCTTGTTGCTCATCGTATTGGAGATGACTAAGCGATGTGAGAGCATGAAATTCTTGGAGTTATAGTAACCTTTCTGTCGTTAATTGAAGAAAGCCATAGCCAAGTTCAGTGTCATCTCTTTCCTTTATTTCCCCCTTCTCGTCTTTGCTCTTTTAAATTTTTGAGAAATTATGTCACCATTGCCCACAACCAACTATCACATCCACCATCTTCTCCACAAACAAACTTCTTGGCCCTTGCTAGCATCACAAGACTCTAAGTAGCAAGTGTGTCACTTTGGGCTTTAGTGGAGAGAATTGAAGCTTGGTTTTAAAAACCAAGCTCCCAGCTCAACCAAATCTCCCCTTTAGTGACACTATAAGTAGTACAATACTTTTCGCTTCATAAAAGACAAAGCCATAGTGGGTTTCGTCTTACTACACCAGGAGTCGTATCACTCCTAAACCAAAGTGTGACTACATAGTCTCTACACTACTCTCTGTACATGGATCATACCCAAATTCATGAGTCTCCTTCAATAACACAACCTAAGTTTCATTATACGTTATACGGGAAACGTATCATACGTCATATACGAGAGTATTTTATTTGACCTCACAATATATAGGCGTATTATACGTTGCTATGTCAGCAAAAACGGGCAACATATTTTTTTCCCAGTTTTTTGATTGAAGTTTTTCTCGATCAAAAGAAATTTAGAACAAAATATTTTTTGATCTAAGAATGTTTTGATCGAAAAAAAAGCATATATATCGGCAACGCGCCTTGCTTACACTAGTATTCTTCAAAAGGTATTCCATGTCAATAGTAGACCAAGAAAATAAAATTTTTTATAATTCAAAGATAATGAAGTTTAAAATAGTTTTAAAATTTTTTGATTAAAATGAATTTAATGATTTCTTAAATTTTGATTTATTCTTTTTTTCTAAAATCAAAATATGTAAGCTTTGTATGTTGTGTAGAGCTCAAACTCTCATTTATACAAAGTGTTTATTTTTTAGGAGTCACTTGCTACGTGCTTAGTTTATTGACATGTGGAAGTGAATTAGTGATATAATTTAGAGATCGCCGTTGCGTGCTGAGTGAACTCTCACATGAGGTTATCTGTCTGTAAAATATAATAGAATATAGGTTAGTTTTATTTAGGTAAGTTTGATTTTAACTTGCAGATACTTTCTCACCTCAAAGTGAACATAGACATAATTTTTTTTGTCCTGTGTAAAGCCATCACACTATGATCTCACTGGAATCAAAATATAGGAATATCATGTCCAAATACATTGATATTAAATTTTCTTTCTTTGGATTTCTACGTCTATCATATCGTGTGATCGTACACGTGCATCAACTACAGAGAGATAAGGTTTCAAAGATCCACAGTAGAGTGTCAGAACTTCATGTTCGCACTTAAGATAGATATGACAATCGTCAAAGTTTGCAATTAATGCTCATGTTCCAATGAGAATCAATTGGAAGATTTGATCAATATTATCAATTATCGTATGTGTAAAAGCTTTAAGCTTGCACTTTAGATAAATCGATACAGTGCAACGTGATGATAAGTTTTGTATGTATTGTTTTAAATAAGTGATTAAGATTATCGATTATCGTAATGTGTAAAAGCCAAAAGCTTCCACTTTAGATGAATCGATATAGTGTAATGTGATTCAGTATGAAAATATCTAAGTGTTTATTGCGCTGTTTTATCGCGTTTTATAGAGAGGAGATCCAAACTCAGCTAGATGAGAAGGAGAGAGGAGGGCAAGGGGGGGTTCTATTTAAAACATTACTGTGAGCTTTTTCGCGTTTTTTATCGATTATATTATTGTAAAGAATGAGGATGCAAGAGAGCTACACAAGACAAGCACAAAGCACAAAGCACACAGAGATGGAAAGCTTCTTCTTCTTCTTCACAGAAAAGAGAGTACAAAATGACTAAGTGCTAAAGCTGAAAAGTAGCACATATGTACATGCGGTCACTAAGTGTGAACTCGCTAGAAGCGTACTAGGCTGGCACTATAAGTGTAGTCCAGCTGTAGAATCACTGGCAGAGATCCTCCGTGTCGGTCACCTAACGTGCCAGTGAGTAAATGCCGTAAGCGGCCAAGACCCGTAGTGGATGCCAGCTCAAGGTGTAGAGCTCGACATCTCAACACTCCCCCTCGAGCTCTGCATGTCGCAGAGTCCAAGCATAGTCCGGAAACGTTGAAGCTTCTCAGCTCCGAGGGCCTTGGTAAAGATATCCGCTATCTGCTCCTCTGTGCTGACGTAGACCAAGTCGATGTCGCCCGCCAACACTCGCTCTCGAACGTAGTGATAATGGACCTCTATGTGTTTGGTCCTGGCATGGAACACTGGGTTCCTAGCCAACTGCATGCTGCTGAGGTTGTCACAATGGATGAAAATCTGCTGGTCCACCTGCACTCCCAAGTCCTCAAGTAATGTGCGTAGCCAAGCTACCTCGCACGCCGCAACTGCTGCACCTCTGTACTCGGCCTCTGTGCTCGATAAAGCAACCGTAGGCTGCTTTTTGCTGCTCCAAGTAACAGCAGCACTCCCAAAAGAGAACATGAAGCCACTCGTAGATCTCCTATCAACAATGCTACCTGCCCAATCTGCATCTGTATACCCATACAATGCTAATGGTGCATTTGCTGCATAGAACAATGCGTAGTCAAGAGTACCTTGCACATACCTAAGTGTGCGTCGTACTCCATCCAAATGTGGCTTCCTCGGAAGTTGCATGAACTGACTCTCCAAGCCTACTGTGTAGCTCAAGTCTTGGCCTTGTGATAGTCAAGTAGATTAGACTACCCACAATCTTCCTGTACATGTTGACATCCTCAACAACATCACCCTTCTCTGCACTCAGCTTTGCATTCACATCCAAGGGAATAGAAATTGGCTTACAATCAGCCATACCATACTTTGACAACATGTCCAAAGCTTACTGTCTCTGTGATAGCCATACACCCTCTGGAGTCCTGATCACTTCAATGCCAAGAAAGTAGCGCAACTCGCCTAAATCTTTCATTTCAAACTCCTTTTTGAGAAGACCCTTCACATGGTCAATCTCCATAGCATTGTCACCAACAATAATAAGGTCATCTACATATATGGTAATGACCACAATCCCCACATCACTCTCACGTACATAGAGTGAATGATCAGCATGAGCTCTCCTAAAACCAATACTGACAAGATACTTGGCAATCCTGTCATACCATGCTCTAGAGCCCTGCTTCAAACCATACAAAGCTTTGAGAAGTCTGCATACATAATCTGGGTAACCTGGATCGACATAACCAGGTGGCTGATCCATATACACTTCCTCTTGCAACTCACCATTCAAGAAGGCATTCTTTACATCCATTTGATGCATAATCCATCCTCTAGATGTAGCCACTGCTATGACAGCTCTCACTGTCGTCATCTTTGCCACTGGAGCAAAGGTCTCCTCATAGTCTATGCCATACGTCTGTGCATAACCCTTTGCGACCAGCCTTGCCTTGTGACGCTCAATGTTACCATCAGCCTTATGCTTGGTTTTATACACCCATTTACAGCCAATAGCTTTCTTGCCACTTGGCAATGGCACCAACTCCCATGTGTCATTTGCTTCCAATGCAGCCATCTCTTCATTCAGTGCATCATCCCAATGCACATTTCCAACTGCATCCTCAAAACATGTGGGATCCACATCCTGTATCACCTTAGCCATGTAGGCTTGGTGATGCGCTAGATACCCATCATAAGTCAATTTCTGAACTGGATTTCTGACTCTATTAGATCTGCGCGGTCCTGGGTCACTCCTTTGCCCTCTAGCATCTTCTTGTACTTTCCTTACACCAGGTGTCCTAACAGCCGGAATTCCAAATTCCTCATCAAGACTTTGTTCAGAACCATCTGAATCCATGTCTACATGTGAAAAACCTGATGATGCATCAACCATAAAGGGAGGTTCATCAACCTTTTCCTTTCCTTTTCGTGATACATTCCCTGTACCTGTTGGTGGAGTAACCTGCGTACGTAGTCTACCATTCCATGGTTTCTCAACAGAGCCACGAGAAGAGGACTCTTGTGGTCCACTCAAAACCTGTGACTGTGGCCTCACATTTTGTACAACCACATCATCTTTTACATCAGCCCCAATAGTGCCATGTGCATTACTGTACCAGCTGCTCATCTCATCAAAGACTACATCTCTGCTCACTCGTAATTCTCGTGTAGTAGGATTGTAGCACCTGTACCCCTTTTGTTCAAGGGAATATCCCACAAGAATACATTTCTCTGCTTTAGGATCCAATTTCCTACGCAACTCATCTGCTACATGCACGCAAGCTATGCAGCCAAACACTTTCAAGTGTGCCAAATCAGGCTTTGTACCTGTAAACTTTTCCTCAGGTGTTACATCATGCACCGCAGCTGTAGGTGTCCTGTTCATAATGTACACAGCTGTATTTACAGCTTCAGCCCAGAAATGATGAGGCATGTTCTTCTCATTCATCAATGCACGTGCAACCTCTGCAATGTGCCTGTTTTTCCTTTCTGCGACCCCATTCTGCTGTGGAGTATATCTGCATGTAAACTGCCTGTGTATACCATGCATTCGCAGAAAATCTGAAAAATCATTGGAGAAGTACTCTCCCCCTCCATCTGACCTCAATGTCTTGATTTGCATATCTGTCTCCTTCTCAATCATGACTTTGAAGTCTTGAAAGTGACCAAACACTTCACTTTTGTTACGCATGAAGTAGACCCATACTTTCCTTGTATGGTCATCAATGAAAGAGACATAATACCTGCAACCATGTATACTTGCAGTATCGGTTGGACCCCAAACATCTGTGTGCACCACCTCAAGTGTCTTTTTACATACATTGCGCTCATGTGGAAATGAGCCCTTTGACTGTTTTCCAAATTGGCATGCTGCACACACTTTATGCATACCATCCACCTTGAATTTGGGCAAACCTTTTACAATCTGTTTTGATTGCATGCTGCGCAATCTCTGCTCATTGACATGGCCAATGCGTTTGTGCCAAATGTCAACATCAGCCACAACACATGTGCCCTGTGCAAATAATGCAGCTTTTACCTCAGGCATGTCTACATTCAGCGTAAACATTCTGCCCACACATTTGCCCTCTGTGATCAACTTACAGCCATTCTGGAAATCTTCTACATAACAGCCATTTGGATTGAAGCGAACCTGCAAACCCTGCTCAACCATTTGTCCAACAGAAACAAGATTCTTTGTAATGTTTGGGACATGAAGTACATCTGCTAAGTACTTTGATTTCCCACTCTTCGTATTTAGAGGTATGTCCCCTACATGAGCAATGGGGTGAGCTGTGTCATCTCCTGTTTGCACATAGCCTGACACATCTGGTTTGCGCATATCGCTAAACCACTCTCCACGAGACGTCATGTGATTAGAGGCACCTGAATCCACATACCAAACATCATCTTGGGTGGAATTCTCTGCAACCACTCTCCACGAGACGTCATGTGATTAGAGGCACCTGAATCCACATACCAAACATCATCTTGGGTGGAATTCTCTGCAGTCATTGTATTCATTACATGTTGCATAACAAACATGCGCTCGTTTTTTCTGTCATCTGCATCTCTGCTAGTAGATGCATAGTTGCCCTGTTCTCTCTTTCTACTTGCTTTTCCCTTTGGACAATCACATGACATGTGACCTCTTTCACCACAAGTCCAACATTCTCTACTATCTGGAGTATGTTGCTGCCTGCTTGATCCTGCACCACGACCTCTTTGACTCCCCCTGCCTTGAGACTAGTTTCCCCTGCCACTTGTATTGTTTTGATTTGATTGACCTTCCAGAAATTGGCCCCTGCAACCCCTTGGGCCTCGACCACGACCTCTACCCCTACCTCTGTTGGAGTTAGAATAGAAGGCCTGTTCAGAATTATTTCTGCCATGAGAAGAAGATGTGTCAAGGTTCTTCTCCTCAAGAATAAGCATAGAAATCAAATCTTGGAACACGGGGATGTCGTCTCTTGTATTCATGGAAGACCTAAAATGTACATACTCATCTCCTAGACCATCCAAGCATGCACGGACAATGTCATCGTCTTCCACTGAGACTTTAATAGATCCAAGAGCCTCAATGATACTCTTGATCTTCAAAGCATAATCATTGATGGAGAGGTTGTTCCTCTTAACCTGATTTAGCTCCGACTTTAGTTGAAGCTTCCTGGCCTTGGTGTTCACCTCGAACACTCTGCCTAAGTTTCTCCATGCAATGGCGGGGGTTTCAGCATCCTGTAGATAGCCCATCATGCCATCTGTGATGCTCATAGAAAGCCAATACATCACTTTGCTCTGGCCTTGTTTCCAGTACCTCAAAGATTTCCTTTGTTCTGCTGTAGCATTTGCCTCGGGAATCTCTGGTTCCTTTTCATTGTCTCCTTCTACATAGTCCCAATAACCTTTTCCTTTTAGGAAATTTGTTATTCTGAACTTCCATGCAGGGTAGTTATTTTTCTCAAGCTTCTCAGTAACAATCTGACTGAAACCGTCAGACATCTTGAAGCACTAAGACAAAATAGCTGCAATCTGCAAAAACCTGCAAATCTGCTGAACCTGCTATCGTGGTTCTTGTAACGCTTTCTACACTCAACGAGTGTCCACAATCAAGCGTACATACAACCACTGTACTTGTACAGTAAATCTCTGTATACTGCACTTTGGAGACCTGTTCAGAAACTTGTGCGAACGAAGGGATTGTGATGCTCTTGCTCTCTTAGCCTCTCTTGCCTGCACCAGGCTCTGATACCATGTAAAGAATGAGGATGCAAGAGAGCTACACAAGACAAGCACAAAGCACAAAGCACAAAGCACACAGAGATGGAAAGCTTCTTCTTCTTCTTCACAGAAAAGAGAGTACAAAATGACTAAGTGCTAAAGCTGAAAAGTAGCACATATGTACATGCGGTCACTAAGTGTGAACTCGCTAGAAACGTACTAGGCTGGCACTATAAGTGTAGTCCAGCTGTAGAATCACTGGTAGAGATCCTCCGTGTCGGTCACCTAGCGTGCCAGTGAGTAAATGCCGTAAGCGGCCAAGACCCGTAGTGGATGCCAGCTCAAGGTGTAGAGCTCGACATCTCAACAATTATCACGTTTATTTCCAACAAAAAATTTAGCGCCTAAACTTTCAAATTCTGGCTTAAATATCCCCCCTTCCCCCCTCTTCCAATTTTGGTGTTTCCCTCCTCTCAATAAAAATTACAAAATATTGTATGAAATTTTTAACTTTAAAAAGAAAAGAGAGAGCGAGAGAGAGAGAGAGAGAGAGAGGCGGGGGGTGGAGGAGGGTGATAATAAGACTACACTTGGTTACAACTAATTTAATCACTGTCACTTGATTAACATAATTGAACATGTTCTCAAAATTAGACAGAGAAAGAGGGGGAAGAGGTAGATGAATGAATTACACGACCAAAAAACTTCACAATTGTAAAATGTTTATGAATCATCTTCCAAAAGATCCCTACATGAGGCATCATCCAATTCTTAGTCCATGGATCCTAAAGCAATAAAGAGAGAACAGAATTGTCGTTTGTGGATGCATTGGCTTCATTATCTTCGAATTCGTCATCCTCCATCTCATCATCTTGATCATCATCATGACAATCATCCTCGCTAAGACTTGACGTCGCTCGACTTGATTCATTGATCTGCCTTTCCTCTGTCTCCACCTCATCCAAAGTCGGAGGTGGAAGAGGGTCAAATATGGTCTCCACTTCATAAGTGAAAAAAATGGTTGTCCCTCGAGGTGTTCCGGGAGTTACAAACCAAAGTTTTGGTTGGTGTATTGGCTGGGATATAGATGATCTATAAAAGAGAATCTCAAAGTGAGTATCAATGCTACAAGAAAATAAGAATAAAAAACATACATGCCACTCACTTGCTCACAGTTGCGCGGTAAAACTAAATTGTCATACCTCCCTGTGTGATGCACACTAGAGTCCACCATGTAGAGGTCATTCTCATGTAGTCTAGACACATTTGCAAACCACTTCACTCAAAGATGAAGGTATGAAAGGTTCCAAAATTAACCTTTAGTATCCTTTCAATAGTTCCACATTACCTGGCTTCATCACCGTCTGTGTCAAAGTTGCCCATGATGGCACAATCCATGGTGGTTCTACGCTCGTCAATGTGGCACGTACGAAAGTGATGACTCTTTGACCACATAGAGTTAAAGGAAAGGCACCACATGTGAGGCATTGAAGGATCAAATTGTGCCAAAAACTCTTAGATGTAGACAAATGCCTCTTGCACGATCCACCCTTCGGCCATAGATGCCTCTGGTTGAGATCGTAGCCGCACAAAATCTTTGAGAGTCTTTAAAAACCTCTCTAAGAAGAACATCCATCGTGCGTGTACTACTCCACATATAGCGATCTCCTCTACCACTAAACCAAGAGTTGAATTTGACTAAGAAACTTTGATCGAGGAAATGCATCCTCAATGGCACACACAGTTTCTGTTGCAAGTGTTTGAGCAGCAAGGATAGCATCTATTTCAATTTCCTTGGAGCTCACAAATCTGCAAGAAAACACACAAAGATACATCAAGTGCTTGTTTGCAATTATTGTGTACATAAGAAAGGTGTAGTTCAGTGGAGTCTTGTGGTGTACCTTACTAGCTCTCCAAGTTTGAAAATTGCATGATCCTGACTTTCTTATCGCAACATATACACATACTCACCGGAGGATTGAACTACGATGTAAAATAGGGGAAGGGAAAGTGAGAGAAAGTCATACACACAAACTATAGAAAGAATAGGGATAGGGACATTACCTGAAGCATCTGCTGCCAATCATGGGACTTCAACCCATACAATTGAACGCTTCCACCTTTCTTTGCTTTTGTGAAAGCTCCCTTTAGCTACCTCATGTATCCTGTTGGTGTGCGAATAGAAGCAATGGTACCCTTCACTTTGTCTAATTCTTCTTTGGCGAGGATCCATGATACTTTAGGAAGCACAATATTTCCATTGGGGACACGGCATGGAGTAGCAAAGTCAGGGAGACGTTTCAAAAGCCTCAAATCCTCCCTTGCACCCAAAGAGTCCTTCTTGCCAATAATGTGGTCCCATAGTGTGAGTCCACCATGTAGAGGCCATTCTCATGTCGTCTAGACACATTTGCAAACCACTTGCACTAGAAGATGATGGTATGAAAGGTTCTAAAATTAATCTTTAGTATCCTTTCAATAGTTCCACAGTACCTGGCTTCATCATCGTATATGTCAAACTTGGCCATGATGGCACAATCCATGGTGGTTCTACGCTCGTCAATATGGCGTGTACAAAAGGGACGACGATTTCACCACATAGAGTTAAAGGAAAGGCACTACAAAATAGGAAAATATCTTTTATGAAATACAAATTAAAGATAACACAAAAAAAAAAATTACAATATGGTTTAGGTATATGAGTACTCTACCTATGGTACGCAACCTTGTCCATACTCCCATTCTTTGTTGCTGATGTCTTTTCCATGTGCTTTTGCTTCCATCATTCTCTCATGAATCCACTCCGCACTAATGAGATCTAGGAAACATGCAAGGTGTCTAGGCACTAGGGGTGACCTCCTTCCTCCATGTGCTTGTTTCCATGCTTCTCTCTCTTGCAAACGCCTTGCCTTTGCCACTGTCCACAAGTCCACCCACTTGGTCATAATCTTTGCATTGAGAATATAAAATTTATTGACCACTCGGGATAGATTCATATCTATGTTAATTATTTTTCCCTTTCCACTTGGCAAGTGTGAATTCATCCTTGCATCTTGCTTGTCTAACCACATGCGAGGCATTGAAGGATCAAGTTGTGCTAAAAATAGCCTGATATATAAACAAATGCCTCTTACACAATCCACTCTTTGGCTATACATGCCTCTAGTTGAGATCATAGCCGCACAAAATCTTTGAGAGTCTTTAAAAACCTCTCTAAGAAGAACATCCATCGTGCGTGCACTACTCCACATATAGCGATCTCCTCCACTACGTGAACCAAGAGTTGAATTTGACTAAGAAACTCCGATCGAGGAAATGCATCCTCAATGGCACACACAGTTTTTGTTGCAAGTGTTTGAGCAGTAGGGATAGCATCTATTTCAATTTTCTTGGAGCTCATTAATCTGCAAGAAGACACACAAAGATTCATCAAGTGCCTGTTTGAAACTATTGTGCACATAAGAAAGGTGTAGTTGAGTGGAGTCTTGTGGTGTACCTTACTAGCTCTCCAAGTTTGACAAAAGCATCCTTGACTTTCTTGTCCCAACATATAAACATACTCACCAGAATAATGAACTACAATGTAAAATAGGGAAAGGGAAAGTGAGAGAAAGTTAAAAACAAGGTAGGGCCGAGAAGTTGGTTGTTTTGAGCAGAAGCAAAGAGAGGAAAACTCTCCAAATTCAATCACTTATACTTGCATATTGAAGGCGTATGGCACGATCAAAGAAGTAATGCGGGCGACAAATTCACGCTGATATTGTTAGTCAAGGGATGTTGGACAAAGATGTTGTGCAAGGCCTTGCCTTGCACAAGGTGCATGCCAAATGAGGTGCCCTTTGAGAGCTGCCCAGAGATGTCGTGCTTGGCATTGCCTTGGCCGGCATGTGTATCCAATGGGGTGCCCTTTAAGGGCCACCCTCCCAAGATTATAAATTAAAGTGGCCAACCACATTGAGTCAAAAGTGGCCACCCGCCATTGAGAAGACCGCCCTCCCAATTAAACCCTTAGGGGGTGTGAAGCCAAGGGGAAAAAAGAGCATGGCGATGCTGCACGCAACGAACAACAAGGAGGGGGGGGGAGGATTATGCTCGCACGGGCTGCAGTGATGCTCGGGACACAGCAAGCAAGAGATGCGAATTGGAGTGCTCGCCAGGGTGCACAGATTTGGCCCCACTGTCGTCGAATTCCCCGTCGCTCCGTCCTCCTGCTGCCACGTTAGCAAGCACACTTTCCCTTTCCTACTAGCAACGACAGTACCGTCGTTGCTTAGGAGGGAAAAGGAGCTATTTTAAGGGAAAAAAGGGCATGAAACAAAAATGGGGTATTGCATGACGAGGAAAGATGGAGTTTGTGAGGGTGATGGGAGAAGAAGTTAACGGGCATGCAAGGAGGGCAAGAGGAAGCAAGGGCTTCGAAGGGCAATCTCCTGCTCTCTCTCTAGTCCCTGGTTAGGAGCAAAGGAAGGTCTCTCTCTTTCATGTAGGTTGAAAAAAGCAAGCAAAGGGCTCTCTTTCTCATGCGTGAGAAGCAAAGAAGGACTCTCGTGTTGAAGAAGAAAGCAAAGGCTCTCTCTCTCGTGCTTGAGAAGGTGAGGTGAAACAAAGCAAGCAAAGGGAGGATCTCTTTCTCTTGTCCTCGGATCAAAGCAAAGTTAAGCTCTCTCTCGTTCTCGGAGTAAAGAAAAAGGATCTCTCTCTCTCTCTCTCTCTCTCTCTCTCTCTCTCTCTCTTTCTCTCTCTCTCTCTCTCTCTCTCTCTCTCTCTCTCTCTCTCTCTCGTGCTTGAGAAGGAGAGGATCTCGGAGCTGTTGCATGAAGGTGGCATGAGCTCAAAAGAGAAAAACACAAGGCAGGCCAAGCGAGTGTAGCGGCCAAGAAAGGGATAAAGCTTCCGATAGCAATTGAAGAGTAGGAGGAAGTTAAAACTTGAGAATGGCAATTAAGCCAGTGCAAAGCATAAAGAGCAAGAATATGCATAATAATTGATAATAATTGAAACATGAGAGTTGAGGCAGTGAGGAAAATTGAGGCAGTGAGCAGAATTATAGTTTGTAGAATCCAAGGGCAGTTGAGGCAGATAAAGCAACAGGAGGGAATTTCCATCACTTCCATCATCAACTAGAGATTGATTAAACAGTCTGTTAAGTCTCGATGCCATTAACGGCCTGATTAATCGTGTAAAACGGGATCTTAAACTCCTAGTTAACAGATGATTCAAGTGACGGTGCTGTTAACAACCCACCTTGGCAAAGGATTAAGTTGTTCTCAAAACATTATTCAATTAATTGATGGTCATGGTGATTACTAGATCTTTAAATGTCTCTTGTTCTCTCTCTTTTACACCTACCACAACCAGAGGCCTGGCGCCTGCTTGACTCACGTTTTAAACACATATCCCCTGACACAGCTCCCTGGTGTGCTGTGACAACGTGCAAGCCATTCTTGGTAGTTAACAGTTTGTTGTATACATTCAATTGTTTTGTTGCGAGTTATGAGTGGTCCACAGTAGCAAACTCCTTTAATATGGCCAATGTGGCTTAAGTTGATGGTAGTCCATGATTACATCATTATCTGTCGAAGACATCATTGTTTCATTTGCTATTTGCAATGCGGTCTTTTGAAGTATCATATGGTCAAGTTGATTGATTTGTTCATTGACTAGCATATTTTGTTTTGTATACTCTATAATATACATCTCCAAGTACTCGTTGCTTTGGATCAGATCCCTCATCTGACAGTCTATGTGGGACGCATGTCTAACCTCACCATTCTATCTTATTGCAGTATTAGCGAGAACCATGATTGATTTGTCAAACCATGGGACCAAGTTGACTTGACTAGTGCATAGAGGCTACAAGAGGTTGTCAATATCTGGAAAAACAACTAACAACTCACATCTAACTCAAGCTACACTCAAGTGACTGAAATCACCAAAAGCCAATCGATCATCGGCAAGCAAATCACATCCGTTACATCATGAGATGACATCCAAATGTAACGAAACTTCTAGGACAAGTTTATAAGACCTAAGCACACATGCCTATGGTCTCAAATCCCACTTTAGGTCAAGGTCCAAAATCGCGATTATTGTGACAGCAGTGGATTTTTGACCTAGTCGTTTTTGACCAAGAATGCATCTAAATGCTTAGCAATGATGCCCCAATACCCCGCCTATGCTTAGTTTTCATTTTAAAAGTGTAAATGCCTAGTTATGATGAAATTAGGCCACGGGCCACCGATGCCAAATGCTACGAAATACTGTGAATGGCTTATGTCAATGCCTAGAGCTCTTACGTGCGGTTGGAATGCAACAAACGCATTTGCAATGTGACAACCGGAGAGGGAGTAGGAAGCACGAGAAGGAGAGAGGTGAACACTGTTAGCTCACGCTATGTATTTCTTATCCAAAAATTTGTAACAAACTTACAAAATTTGGCTTTTATACCTTAGCCAAGCTTTTTGGGTGGTCAAAAGTGATAATCTGGAGTTCTACCAAAGTTGGGAATTGAATGGCTGATACAATCTGTAAGTTTGTAGCCCCGGCTCATTAATTACAAGGTTTATCAAGAAAACAGGAGTTACAATATTCTCGATTTATCAAAATAATAATTGTTTTTACAAGGAGAACTCCGAAAAATGGTGTCCACGTTAGCTTGCTGCTAACATTCCCCCCCTCCTCGCCTGTGTCGTCCCTTGACACAGCTTTATGGGCTGAAGTAATCTCGGGTTGACGGCGGGCGAGGTGGTCCTTCAGTGCTTCCAGTTCTTTTTCATATCTGACTTTGTGTTCTTTGTCTGGCACCTGCAAAAACTAGATGGTGACATTGTTTTTGAGTTCTACTGCCGAGTAGCCGACAAATCTGGTTGTGAGGTTGCTTATCACCGGCGCAAATATCTTCGTTTGCCCGGTGAAAAAGCTAGTGTAGAAGGCCTTCTCAAAAGCTAGCATATTGTGCGAGGGCAAAAACATGCATCGGGCGTAAAAGCCATAAAGAACTTCCTTTGAGGGCTGCCCACTTATATCATAGCAGAGGCCTTTGTTTCCTTCCAAAAATGAGAGCCATGGGGCTCCTGTCTGCTCAGGATCATTGAAGACTTGTATGCAAGTAAGTAGCATCCTACAGATTTTGTAAAGCATTGCGCAGGAGAGATCTGACAGACTTTTGAAGAATGTCATGGCGCCCATTAGGGTTTTCACCATGTATTCTTCTGTTGCTTGACCTCTCTCGGGAGTTGGTAGCCTGGGAAAGTTTAGCCATGTTGGCCTCTTCTTCTTCAGTGATTCGTGTGCTTGCCATGTCCTTACTCGAGCTACAAGACAAAATGTTGGATCTTTCTGTATGGCTGCAGGTGCTCTCGTGAACAGAATCAAGTATCTTAGATTCTTGTTCAACCATCTTAGCCACCACTTCGAGTGGTCTTGATCTGCGCCATCTTCTTGCATATCTCGGTATAATCTTTCCTTTACCTGCAAGAGTTCAACCTTGATGAGAGGGTATGGCAGGGATTGTTGGTGCCATTGGGCATTGATTTGATTGGGAGTGAATTGTGTGACGTTGATAGAGTGTAAAACTCTCAACTCCCAATCCATACTTGCCTTCCACTGCTCATCTACCTCCAAGGCAATCTTCTCCTTTAGTGCATCTTCTTCAGCCTTTGACAGCTGGGCCATCGGCACTGTGTCTTCCTTTGTGACTTGGATTTGAAAATCTTCTCGCCCACTCGACTCTACTGTAGAATGCGTCTCAAAGTCAGCAAATGAGACCGAGGGAATTTCCACTTGGGGCGGCTCTAAAGTGCCTGCCTCCTCCTGTATATCTGGCTTTCCATCTCTGAGGAGTTGGTTTACCCTTTTCAATTCTGCAATCTCTTTAAGGAGATCCTCCTCTCTTTGGACCCGCATGAGCGCCAGGTCTCTACGTTGTGACTGCTCTAGCTTCAACTCCAGCTCTAAATCTATGTTTTTCTTTCAAGTGCTTTATACACCTCATATGTTCCCTTGATCGAGGCCACGGCTGGATTTTCTCTTAATTACCGCAAGAAAGTGGCCTGATCATTAATCATTTGTTCCGAATACTGCAATGATGCGTTGGATACATCTAATTGTACTTGAATCTTTTGAGCGGATAGAGAAGTGGTGAGAAGTTCATTTGTCACTTCTGTCAATTGCTCATCTTTCAATTTGCAGGCATCAGATAGATTAGTTAGGAGGTCACCCAACTCCTCCATTTCCTTCTGCTAGCTGTCTCGTGCTATTTGATGTTGTTTTGCTTTAGTCTTGAGCTCTTGTATTTTCCTTTGGAGATCTATAATTGTAGCCATTCTGCCGTCGATCTTGCCTTGAAGAGCATCGATGACCATTTCTAATTCTTTGGCTTTAGTACTACGGTTAAAGGCTGTTGAGCTGAGTTTCTCTATCATGACTTGCATCTGCCTTGCATAATCGTTCATTTGTACAATGACCTCATTATTGGACTGCCACTCCTCTTGTCTTGCTAGTTCGGATGTGCCGGCAGCCTCTTGTGTTGCTCCTTGCTGTGTTGTTATTGCTGGTGTTTCTATAGAGGTGGTTGCTTCTCCTTTGCCATCCTGAGGTTTTGAAACCTCGGCAGTTTCTGGCTGAGTGGAGACAACCTGTGTAGTCTCAACCCTTATAGTTTCTTTAGTTGTGGGCCTTCCTGCCTTCTCAACGTCGGTTTTTTTCCTCATGTATAGTGGTTTGATCCTTTTCTTTATCTTCTTCTTTATTAGTTTCATCTGTCGGCTTGTGAGTTTCCTTGGCTGTCTGTTCTGGTTCTGGTTCAGCTTCCTTTTCTTTATGTTGTTTAGCGTGGTCAGTTTGCTATTTAGCTTCCATTTGGTGGGTGAACTGAAACTCTATTGCCTTGTCAGTCTCGGGCTCTTTAGTGGTCTCTTAGCCTCGCGGTGATGATGGTGGAGTGGGCATCGGCTGATCCTGTTGTTCCAGCGGCGGTGAGGTGGGTCGGGGAGATGCTTGGATTTGCTCTTGATTTGCCGCATCTTCAGCTTTCTTAGCCGCTTCTTCCACCTCTTTCAGCTTCAAGGCCTATGCCTCTTCGTAGATTCTTTCTAAATGATCCTTGGGATCCTCAGCCTCTTTCCTTGAATGATGTTTCGTTCGAAGTCCCTTCAAGCCGGTAGGTATCCACTTTTCTGGGTCTTTTCCTCACTTGCCTGGTGCGTTGATATGCCTGTTTTTCTCTTTCAAATCTTGCTTGCTTTTGAGCTAGCTCCTCTTGGTGAGCAGCCACATCTTTTTGCTTCATTTCTTCCCTCCTAGCTCTTTTTTCTTTGTTGTCAGAGCTTTCACTGCTATGCTGCTCGGATGAACTGTCATCGGATTCATCACCTGATTTAAATGATTGCTTACCAGATCTTGTAGATCTTGCAGAGGATGGAGCGGCCAAGATCCATGTGTTCTGATATGGGGCAGGCGAAAGATTGTCGGCCATGCCGATGGCATGATAGGCTATTCTCGTCAAGACTTCAGGTGCGCCCAAATAGGTTATCTTTCCCTCCTTCTTGGTGGCCTTCAATGTTGTTAACACATATTGCACGTGGTCCACAGGTTGTCTGGTGGTTGACTTCAAAAATTGTGTAAAAGTGGTGTCCACACGTGATTTGGTGTAGTGTACCTTGGTGGCCTTTTTGCCAGGAAATGAAAATGTTGATGGTACAGACGGGCTGGCTCTTCCACCGGCTTGTGGATGAGATCGACAAATGTAGCCGCAATTGTTTCCTTTGTAAACGTGCCCCCTATTTTTCTATCTCTTGCCCGCATGGTCATCCCTTCAGTGGGCAATTTGAGTGCCTTTGCCACTATTTCCTTTGTAATCACAACCTCTACCTTATTTCCTTGGTTGTCTGAGATTTGAGCAGTTCCGTGTTCCTTGATGGTGAACAAAAGCTTGTAAGCCTTCTGAAAGTCTACTCCGCAGGGCTCTTGTTCATAGAAGTGTCGGAGTCCCAACCTGTGGTTAGCCTCTTTGGTCTCTGGCTTTGCTGCGACATCATAAACCTCTTTGGGCAAGAGCTGAAACTTCACCGAATGCCCTTCTTCACTCTTAAATCTACCTGTGAAGACCGTGGTGTGGTGTTCTTCTAAGTGCTCCTTAGAAAGATAAGATGCCTTTATTGACACGAGGTCCAATTGATACGGTGGCAGTTCTTGCAGTTTTTCCTTTTGATTTAACTTCTTCTTGGCCTTCTCCGCAGCTTGCATTGCTCCTGTTCAGTGAATAGAGTGCAAAGTTAGCAGAGTTGTCAGATTTTTCTCCAAAACGTCCTTTTAGACTGAAATACTGATAATCTGGTCCAAATTGCTTCAAATCAATTTTTGAACAAGCAAAGATGCATAAAATCATACAAGGAACAAAACTGTATGGTCAAAACAATTTTTTTTAACCAAAGTAAATAATCGCGATTATTTACAGCTGGGAAAATTTTCAACTTTTCTGCAATTTTGGCTTTATAGGCTTGAAGCAAGTGCCAATTACATGCTCTGAGGGAAATTTAGGCTCATTTGGATGTACACGGTGGAAATGGTACCAGATTTTGGCTTTAGGTCTCTGAAACAGACTACAGGAGATATAAAGGAAATTTGAGATTTTGAAATCCAGATTGACTCAAAATTGTATAGTGGGCTCATCACATCATGTACTTTGGATGTATGATGACCAATTTTCCAAATTGCCCCATTTTGGCTAAAAAGTAAATAATCGCGATTATTAACTTTTCTTCCCAAAATGACATTTTTTGGCATAGATTGGTTCTAGGCATGATATAGACCTTGGTTATGAATTATGAGGTGATTTGGATCAAGATAAGTTGTTCATAACCCAAATTTTGGCTTTCACAGACTTCTTTGCGTTTTTTGGCAGTTTTGCAAGTAATGGGTGGTCATTTTGGCTCATACTTGATTTTTGGCATGTGATAGGTGTGTACACATGATACGTGAGGTGAATTGATAATTTCCATGCAAAAATGTTGCAAAAGTAAATAATTGCGATTATTTACTACAATGACAAAAACTTTGCAATTCACATAAATTTTAACCTAAACATGTTTCATACACCTAATACAAGTCAAAAATTGAATTTAGTGAAGTTTGGTCATGCCGGCATCACTTTATGCTCTGTTGACTGTGAAATCACCGTCTTTTGTGACTACTCTGTCTGTTGGGTTGGTCTGTCAACTTTGACGCTTTGGACTTATTCGTAACATCCTTGTGAAGCTACCTGTCCAATTCTGGCTCATTTGGAATCAGTTTGGCCACGTATGTTGAATTTGACGCTTTGTAACCTTCGAGCCGTTTACCACTTTTCGAGGGCTTTACTTGATGGATTTCTCCAAACCAATTATATACATTGTATATGAGCCTCATTAGCAAGACATCAATGGGGTCAGGTCGGAATTCTGGCATTTCTCAAAAACCCAAATTCTCTACTAAGGACCCCCTTGACCCCAGCCGAATGATCATCTGATGGTATGGAATAGTTCTATTATATTAGGGCATGCTATGGTTTAAATTCCATCCGATTTGGTCAAGCTGGCAGGCCACTATGGTCACTTTTAAGTCGTAGGTCTTCGTACACTTCTCGGCTTCTAGGGTTTTTTCTAGGGCTTTAGACTAGCTATCGGCCGTACAAAATGGCTCATTGATTAGTAAGGATCTTACCCCTCATGTCTCGTGTGAGACGGTGCTGCAAAAGGTCAACTGTGGGCTCCGAAAATGACGCGCGAAAGAAGCCGAAATGCTCTCTCTACAAAGCTCCAAGTGGAAATGAGGTGGTTTTAGCCTAAGCTGGATATCTATACCTGGACTTCCCAAACCAAATTTCCCCACATTCCCCCGTTAGTTCTATTAAGCCGTGAAATCTATGTTAGGCTCAAAAATTTCCCAAATCGGATTCCTGTAGCTCATTCTGCAAAAATTTTGCAGAAGTAGGTCTGGCCACCTACTTTAGGCTTCCCGCTTCCATCTTCTAATTTCATTGAAATTTTTTGTGTTTGTCCGCCTTGTCTTTCTGATCACGATCGTGCCTTCCATTTTTCCATCTGACCTTTTCTGCTATTTATTATTAAATTTTGACCTTTTTATTTGAAAAATCAAAGAAAACAGAGAAATGCTCTAAAAAAGCAAGGTGAAAATCCAGTAATAAAAAAAATCCTTTGAAAAATACAGCTTTATTATTTTTTGTTAGATTTCTCCATTTTTTAAGCCTCCTTTTCAACAAAAATGCTGAAAATACACAAAAAGGACTATTTTTTATGATTTTCTGATAGTATATACATTATTTACACTCATTGGAAAGATATTATCAGTGAATTTTTCCTTGTTGATGAATTATAAGGGCATTATTAGGTAGTTTTGCAAATAATCACACGTCAAGGTGTTTAAGCACGCTAATTGCTTAAGCTGTGGGGAGCATTTTGGACGGTTGTCAAGCTTTTTCTCGCCACTGGTAGGTCGGCCTGCTTGGTGCATGGTTCTTGAGAGTTTGTTTAGACTTAACACGCCTCTGTTTACTTTGGTCAGTACCGAGCTAAGAATTTTATTTGTATGCTCAGCTTGTCCATTTGCTTGTAGGTGATAGGGAGTTGATTTGTTATCAATAACCATAAACTCATTAAGTAAATAATCTATTACCTCGTTGAGGAAATGAGTTCCCCGATCACTGACAATCTCTATTGGGAGTCCATACCTTACGAATACAAAATCATATAAGAATGCAGCAATGGTTCCGGCATCATTCCTTTGAGTTGCTTTAGCCTCGGCCCATTTGGTCAAATAGTCCGTAGCTACAATGGTATTGAGCTTGGGTTCTATAAGTAGGCGGTTGTATCGGTCCAACAAAATCTATACCCCACTTTGCGAAGGCTCTAGCGCCCATCATTGGTCTTAAGGGCATACTATCTACTTGTGTTGGAATTTTTGCTCATTGACAAGCATCACACCTTTGAACATATTCTTTGGCATCTGCAAAAAGTGTTGGCCACCATATGCCTACCATCAAGATTTCTCCTGCGGTGGTCTCACTAGAAAAGTCACCTCCAACTAATCCAGCATGTGCTTGTTTTAAAATCGGAATATACTCGTTTTCATTCGCACAAAGACGAAAATATTGATCCTTACCTCTCTGATACAATTGGTTCCCAATAAGAGCATAGTCTCTTGCTTCCGTTTCAATTGCTCTTTGACGGCGTTTACTCACATCCTCAGGAAATGTTCGGCTCGATAAGTAAGTAACCAGATAGTTACTCCATTTAGGAACATGTGACATTTGAAACAATGTTACATGAGGAATGGGTTGTTGTTCCTGACATTGAGAGCAATCTCTTACAAAAGATCTAACATCTCTCCTCATAGTCGACCAAAATACTCCAAGTCTTAAGATTCGTCGCATAGTTTGGTCTTCTGCAAAGTGAAGTCCTAGTATGGTAACATGTGCTTGACTTAATTATTGATCTCTTTCTTCAGGATTAATGCATAAAAGAAATATTCCGTCCCGATTACTTTTATATAGCCTCCCAGCTAGTAATTGATACGTACCTGATTGCTCAATTAATTCAACTGTGATAGGAAGTGGTGAATCACTTGAGCTATTGTCATTAATGACACGATTTTTTTTTCTCATTTAGGTATCATTTCCACGGAGAACAAATAGGCTTCTGGTAGATCATCATCTACCCCTTTAGGTGATTCCCCTGAAACAATCCTGGACAAATGATCTGCTCGTTGATGTGTAGTGCCTTTTTTAACAACCACAGTAAAATCAAATTCGAGAAGAATGATGAACCATCTCACTATTCTTCCTGTGCTGCATGGCTTGTTGACCAAATATAACAAGGCTTGGTGGTCCACAAAGAACACAAACTTGTTGGCCAATAGGTAATGTCTATACTTTTTAACGGCATAGATCATTCCTAGTCCCTCTTTTAGTGGTGGTGTAATTATTTTCTGCCATATTCAATTGTCGGCTAGCATAAGAAATAGGAAAGTCAATTTTCCCATCTCCTGGTTGGGCTAGTATACAACCAATAGCAAAGTTGGAAGCATCTACATGTACGTGGAATACCTTATCCCAATCGGGTGCTTTCAATATTGGAGCTGAGGTGAGAGCTTGATTAAGCTTCATGAAGGATTATTCACATGCCTCGGTCTATTCAAAGTGCGTAATCAAGCTATACATGGGTTTTGCAATTATAGCATACATGTAGATGAACCGTCGGTAATATCCAAAATGTCCCATGAAGGCTTGAACCCCTTTGACTGTTGTTGGTCTGGAAAATGAGCAATGACATGAATCTTTTCAATATCGGTAGCTATGCCATTTTTAGACACTATGTGTTCAAGAATTTTCCCTTGTCTTCCCATGAATGTGCACTTTTCCGGGTTTAAGCAAATCTTGTAAAGTCTACATTTCTTGAATACCTTTTTGAGGTGTTCAAAATGATCATATCGGATTGACGAATGTACGCAAAAATCATTCATGTATACTTCCAAAAATTTCCGAAGATACTCTTTGAAAGCATGGCTCATCAATCTCTGAAATGTGGCTAGAGCACTAGTTAACCCAAACGGCATAACCCGATAGGCAAATATAGCCCATTCTGCTGCAAAAGCAGTTTTGTGTTGATCTTTTGGGTCAACCAAAAGTTGATTGTATCCCAAAAAGCCATCTAAGAAGCTGTAAGCTTCTTTTGCTGCCACTCATTCTAAAACGTGCTCAATTATCGGAAGAAGAAAGTTGTCTCTAATGGTAGCTGCATTCACTTTTTTGAGATTAATGCACACTCGTAATTTTCCATTCTTCTTAGGTACTACCACAATTGGGGACACCCAATCAGTGTGTTCAATTTCGTAAATGAATTCAGCTTCCTTTAGTTTTTCAATTTCTTCTTTGATCTTTCTAGAAAATGTTTCATTATAAGTGTATGGTCTCTGTCTACTTGGTTCCGCATCATCTCTCATGGGTATAGTATGTTGGCAGATTTCTGGATCAACTCCCTTAAGATCTTTGTAAGACCAAGCAAAGATATCTCGATATTCCTTTAGCAAACTTAACAAAAGCTTTTCTTCTTCTTCTGTTAGGTCATTTGCAATGTAGGCCGTCCTAGGCTCTTCTCCTGGTTCAACCAAGTCTACCCTTTTAGATTTTTTAGGTCCTTCGTAAGACTCACACTGTTTCCGTAGTTCCTTAACAGGTTGTTTGATTATGATTTTCCGATCTTGGAGAGTATAATTTTTGTAATGGGATGGAACATGCATTACATCCTTCCCATCCTCTTCCGTGGTTTCCATCTCTGTGGTCTATATCTCCTTTAGAGCTTTTTTCAACTCTTGATATTTCTTTTTCCGCTCGACTCTGGTCATGAGTGGTTTTTTATTCTGATGTTCTTCTTGAGTACCCTTCCTTGTTTTTCTCGATGTCTTAGACATTTTTGAGTTTCCGTTCGAAGGAAATCTGCCAGTTATTTCGTCCTTGACACGATCTTTAGCATCTATCTGCATCAGGAATTTTTTCTTCTTGATTTTTGTTTTGGAAAGTCAAAAAACTTTTCCTCCCTTCCCCTTAAGAGTAGTTGAGCTCTCGTATGTTCTTTTTCGGATCCCTAATCTTCAGAGGTAGCTGAGTGCTCATCCAACTCATCAGTTGCATCGTAATAGAGGTCAAAAAAGACTTGTTGAGCTTTCATCTAGTCCTTTGTTTCCTCATCCTTGTTTTTCTCAATGTTTAAGGACTGACATCATTTGGATGGAAATTATGTCGTAGTCATCCTCATTGAAAAATTGAGTAGGAATAGACGTATTCACACATACATCCATTGTCGCTAAGATTTGAGTCCACTCGAATGGTTTGAATAAATGCTCTGGGAAGTGTTTAGGTATGTAGGCTTTGTCTATACAATATCTTTTTAGGATACATTCCTCTCGTCTTAAGCTTCCATTTTCTGAAGCTCCGCACATCCAAATAGGAGTGTCTTTGTTTAGCCATGATGGAAGTTTAGTTTCAACCGAAGAGACTGAATCAAACTCTTGAATGGGTTTTTTCAAGACGTCTCTATAGGTGTGGTCCTTTAGATTGACTCTTGTTATAGATCCCACCTGCTTTAAGTACAGATAGTCATTTCCCCAATCTTGGATAAGCTGTACGTGTCGCATGAAAGGTCTTCCCAATATGATTTCATAGTTGAGTTTTTTCCCAAAGTCTACTATGGAAAAAGTGTGTTGATATTCAATTCCATATGAGTTGACTATCACTTTTTCTAGTAGCCCTAGCGGTCTTTCAATGTGTCCGTTAGCCAACTGCAATTTCATTCACGTTTGTCTAATGGTTGGCTGTCCCCAGGATTCCCATACTGCTTTAGTGGCTATGGCTATGCCAGCTCCACTATCTAGTATTGCCATGGTTTCAATGTCATTAGATTTCACTGGGAGGGTAGTGTTTCCTTATTCCCCTTCATAATATTCTCCGACCTTGTTCATATGAGCTGATCGAATCTCTTTGTATTACGTTTCATTTTTTGAGTTTCCCAGATTCTTAGAGATAAACCCCGTTATCCCCACCTTTTCTAGGGTTTTTGTAAATCATTCCATAAGTATGTCCTGAGTTTCAATAGTTTCCCCAAAGTGAGAGTGCATTTGATAGGTGTAGACATGATTGAATGAATGTTGTCTACTTCTAGGGTCTATTTGGCTCTTTTGACTTGAGTGGTTTTGCAAATGATAGACTCATTTTCGTTATCTCCCAAATAAGAAGGTAATGTTTTTAATGTCATTGGTTTAGATATCCCTGAAGTCTCTGATCTGCAATCCCCGTATAAGGATTGTATATCCAGGTTTATATCAGATGGTAGGTTATCCAACTAGACTTCTTCTATAGGGGCTGACTTTAAAGTTAGGCTTCCATCATTGATCTCCCTTACCTTTTTCCATAAGTGTCCTTGCCAATCTTCTTCTACAAATGGAATTCTGCCTAAGGCATCTTCATTGTCCGGCACCAGGAGCTCTGGTTCATTTGTTTCAAGGTGGGGTTCTGCCACCACATCGGATTTTGCTTTCGTTTCTTCTACCGCAAGCTCTTCCGATTTTCCAGTACTTTCAAGCTCGGGTTTTTGTTTATCCAGAATTTCCTGGGTGATTCTTACCAAATTTTGATAAGCTTCCAGCTTAGCTGCTTCCATGTTTGGAGATGGATAGTTTTTCCATCTGTTTTCCATGTTTTGGTCTGCTTTTAGTCCGGCTTGGTAGGCTTCCAAGGCAGTATTGATAGGCTCAAAAATTTTATCAACCAGAATGGATCCTCCAGATTTCACTGTTTTTCTTAAATTCACTGCCCGTTTCCTTCAACTTGTCCTGGGCTAGAATTTTTTCTTTCTCTTCGTTTTCAACCCGTTGTTTTTGTTTTCTCATCTCATATCTTTTGCTTCTGCTCCTTTTGATTCTTTGAGAAGAAAATTTTGTATTCTCTGAATCATTAGAGGAATTGTGTTTCTTTTTCTTTGTCTGAGCTCTAGTGATTACCTTGATTCGAACAATCGGTTTGCTCTCTGATGAGCTACTAGGCATCACTTGGACTACGTTGACTACAGTTTTTCCCTTGTTCAAAGGATTCTTAGGAAAATCTTTCAAAAAGTGTCCTCCCTTTTTGCAACATTGTATGCAATAAGATTTAATTGGTTTGAGGTTTGTGTCAGGCTCTGGACATTCATTTTTCCAATGGTCATTAGCACCATAGTTGTGACAGTTTCTTGTTCTGGCCTTCATCATGGGTCTTCCCATAGGAGGTCTAACACCTTGATTAGCTACATAATACATTGGTGCGAGATCTGGTGGAGCATA
This sequence comes from Adiantum capillus-veneris, assembly GCF_014529385.1. Taxonomy (NCBI): domain Eukaryota; kingdom Viridiplantae; phylum Streptophyta; class Polypodiopsida; order Polypodiales; family Pteridaceae; genus Adiantum; species Adiantum capillus-veneris. The sequence goes on along the minus strand of NC_140931.1, from coordinate 81,901,329 downwards.
AGTCATGGTTTCCTCCATTGGTGGTGGTTGTGGACTATACCAATCTCCCTCTACCATCACGTTAGATGGACTAGGCTCTGCATAGGGTGTAACAGGCACTAATGCTTGTTCATCTAGGACCCCTTCTGAGTGCATGTACTTTACATGCATAGCATTATGTCCTGGATAAGAAGGTTGTTGTCCCAACACAGGTTGAGGTCTCTCCATACCCATTCGTAGTCTCTGAACTTGAGCCATATTAGGCTGATATCTGTACATGGGTTGTCCTTGTGGCCTCATGGGCACTTACTGAACATTCCCATCATACTTTGGTCTGAAGTAGCACTTGTGGGTCTCGTGGATTGTCCATTTCCCCTTGATTGCACACCATTTTTGTGGCCTAATTGGTTGTCGCTATGGGGATATCCCCTATCCTGGTCCTCTCATAGGTGCCTTTTGCATATTTCTCATCATGTCATTCATTCTTTTTAGCATATCTTCTATGGATGAGAGTGGTGCCGCAATAGCTATTCCCACTTGTGTTGGTTTTTTGGATGCAGTCTTCTCGCTTTGGTTATCCTTCGAGACGTCCTCTTCATTAAAGTTCATAATTTTCTCCTAGGTCGATAGCATCAGACACACACACCTCTAGGGTTGTATGCTTTTTACTATAGAGTATAGCATGAAGTTCTTTGTTTAGCAGTCCCTCTAGACACAATGAAACAAGACCCTCCTCTGCAAGTATTTCCATCTCTGGGTATCTGTCAATGTATTGTTTCATTCGAGTTGCACAATCCCTAACAGACTCACCATATTTCTGTTTAAAGCTGTAGATTTGAGCTATTGTATTATGTTTAATCCCCATTTTAGAACAAGCAGCTACAAATCTTTGAGCTAATGTATTCAAATCCATGATTGACCTTGGTGGAATGTTTTGGAACCATGTCAAAGCTTTTTCTTCTAAAGTCATTTCAAATCCTTTGAATTGAGTATGGAAATCGAATATACGCTCCGCTCTTAGCACTTGCTTGAAGCTTGCTAAGTGGTCATATGGATCCCCTGATCCACTATATTTTCTAGCCCATTTTTGGAAATCTGCTGGTCTAACACGTCTATTTGGTTCAACTCCAGGTCTTCTAGGAGTTGGTCCTATTACGAGTCCTTCAAACCAGTCTATCGGAAATAGTGACTCATGTAGCCCTGGGCTGGCCTTAGTGTCACCCGTTTTTCTTCGTGATGAGGTGGTTTCTGGTTTCTTCACATTAATCTTAGATGATCTCTCACGATGTTCGTCTCTTGGAGTGGTTTCTGGTCCTTGACCCAATATCCAATCCCATATGGAATACCCCTGGTATTTGGTTTGTTCTACCTCCTCAGGAGTCATCATAACAAAGTTGTTGTTATAACAATCCCTAAACAAGTAAGTTGGTAGATCCACAGATCCCTTATCTTTGATTTTGAAGATATAGATGATCTTCATGGCCGTTAATTGTCCTGGTCTAGCATGAGAAGTCCACAAGAGATCTTTTATGTTTCTATCTTCCCAACAATAGACTCCAATCCTAGGATTATCCGTACTAACCGTTTCAAGGGCTTCAAGTCTACTTGATCGTATCCTCGAATTCCAAAGTTGGTGGTCCTTATTTTGCTGACATATTTGAGATCATAGTGTTTACTTCTAAGCCCCATTTGTCTACCATATCAGGATTTTCAACTTGTACATATTGAGTTCCATTTCGATCCATGTACATTTTTCCTTGTTTGTTGGCCCTAACTTCTTCTTCAAACTCAATACCATGATCATCAATGTGAAGTAAACCAAGTAAACCTAGGCTCCATGACGATTAGTCTTGTAAAAAGAGAGTATATGCTTATAGCGCATTGTCGTTCCGGTGTCAGAGTGAGTCGAGTAAGAAAACATTTCGGATGTTGAATCTGAAAAAGTGTCCGATACTTCTTCAAGAATTGTGTGTAAGGAATCGCCTTGATTTATGCTTTCTTCAGTGGATACTCTACTGGTGTTTTCTCCAAATAGGCCTTGTTTTCCTATTACACAACCAAATCTAAGGTTCATATAGACTTATGAAGCCCTGGATAGAGTACTCACTTTAGATTGACTTGTCATCAATTTCCACTTAACTCAATTGCAACTTTCTGTCAAGCCACTGATTCTTCGTCTGCAACCTGATTCCTGTACACAATTTGCCAAATTAGCTATTTTTCTATAAGGACAGTCGAGCTCTTGAGAACTCCAGTGATTGGTCTCTGTATTTCACTTCAATTCGTGCTATGGAAGTCAAAACTTTGACTTTTAGATTCACCATAGCAAAATCAAAGGTTTAATCTGTACCAATTTTGATCCGATTGACACCAAAATTTTCCAGTGGCCTTACTATTTTATGTTGGTCTAAAACTGTATAAGCCCAAAAGTCAAATTTGAAGTCTATGGGTAGCATAAGTAAATAATCGTGATTATTTACTTTTGTCACTTTTTTTGCATTTTCTGGATTGGTTTGGTAAGTATACAACTTGTTAAAGCCCTTGGGAAAGTTTCAACAAGTTTGGACAAAATTTGATCAAGTTTACCCACTGTTCCATGTCCGCAGACTTTGATTTCGAGAATCTGGCTTAGGTTTCACTTTTGTTGTCCAAATTTCACCAAAATTGATTTGTGGGGTCCAATTGATGTGCTTGACTTTGTGGTATACTCAAATTTATAAAATCACCAAGTTTGGAAGCAAAAGTAAATAATCGCGATTATTTACTTTTCACAATTTTTTACAAATTTTTGTCCCAACTTTGACAGAGATCTATTAAGAACCTTATGTTAAGGTCACTAGCCAATTTTCATCAAGTTTGGATAATTTTTGGTCAAATGGTCATTAATTATCACAGTTTTCACTCTAGTGATTCAAATATTACCAAATTTGGTTTGTGGGGCTTATTACAACATGGTAAAGCTAGTGGTATGCCAACTTGGTCAAAAAAGTTCAAAAACAGGGCAAATGTAAATAATTGCGATCATTTACTTTTGTCAAATTTTTGCATGTTTTTGGTCAACTGAGCATATACACATGTTTATCACCTCAATATAAGCCTCTGAATCAATTTTCACCAAGTTTGGATAAATTTTTCCTCTATTCACACTCAAGATTCAAAGACAGTACAAACTTTAGTTTTCACCCAGTTTTTTGTCAGTTTAGTGATCCAAATCTCTTGGGCCTTTACAAAAGTTGTTTGTACACATGCAATCACGATTATTAACTTGAGGCTTGAAATGAGCACTTTTTTGAAATTTTCTCAAGGACAGTCCTTTTATGATGTGTTTTAAGCCTATGAATCAAGTGAAAACTTAGTTTGGCCTAAAAAGTCAAGAAAAAGTAAATAATCTGAGTTTTGGTCAACTTCTTGAAATTTTTACCTCGAAGTGTCCTTGAGCTTACCCACTAGTTCATACAACTTTTAGGCTTACTCCCTAGTTGGATTGAGTGAATTCGAGTCTTTTCGTGCTATTTCTAGTCGTAGACTTGAAATTCTGCAACCTTACACAACAACTCACACTTGATTCTTTCAGAGAGAGAAATGCTATGAAATCCATCTAGGATCCTACTTACCCTACTCCTAGTTTCTCATGCAATGAGGTTGTGAAAAATGTCCACCCACACTCGTTTTCTTGTGTTTTTTATGTTTTTCAGAGTCTTGATCTTAAGACTTGTTTCGTCTACCAATCATTCTCCAAATCCTAAACTAAATCTACAATCCTACAATCCTAAAGGTACTCAGCAAGTACGATTACTTCCAAGCTACCTCTACACAGCAAAAGATGACAATCTTAAGCTATGCGGTTTCTAAAAAGAGTTTTGAACTCTAAGCGAACCTAGAGGAAGTTAAAGGACAATTACACAAGACGCTCATGTTTTTCCCTAGTTTAGGTATCTTTGTTCCCCGACAGCGGCGCCAAATGTGGGACGCATGTCTAACCTCACCATCCTATCTTATTACAGTATTAACGAGAACCACGATTAGTTTGTCAAACCATGGGATGAAGATGACTCGACTAGTTCATAGAGGCTACAAGAGGTTGTCAATCTCTTGGAAAACAACTAACAACTCGCATCTAACTCAGGCTACACTCAAGTGACTAAAATCACCAAAAGCCAATCGCTCATCGGCAAGCAAATCACATCCGTTACAGCATCAAATGACATCCAAATGTAACGAAACTTCTAGGACAAGTTTATAAGACCTAAGCACACATGCCTATGGTCTCAAACCCCACTTTAGGTCAAGGTCCAAAATCGCGATTATTGTGACAGCAGTGGATTTTTGACCTAGTCGTTTTTGACCCAGAATGATTCTAAATTCTTAGCAATGATGCCCCAATACCCCGCCTATGCTTAGTTTTTGTTTTAAAAGTGAAAATTCCTAGTTATGATGAAATTAGGCTGCAGGTCGGCGATGCCAAATGCTACGAAATATTGTTAACGGCTTACGTTGGTGCAGCTAAACTTGGTCAAAACTAAGAGGTGATCTATGCCAAGCCAAGGCAGCAGTCGAGTGCAATGCAAAAGGCTAGGGAAGGTGCCAAGGCCCTTAGCAGCCAAACGGTAGCGGGAATGTATGCTTAAAGCGGTTTTTTAGGCCAAAAGTGCTACAAGATAGTCCAGATGGGATGGAAAGTCAATGTATTTGAAATGCCAAATCAGTGTCCTACAATGCAGTGCTTAGTGCACTCTAGAGGCCGGTCCATACGGCTCGTCAAACGGAGCCCCGGTGCTCTAGATATTGCAGTTTAAAGAAAGGGTGTGGAGCAGATCCCTGACGGATCGGGAAGTTGGGGAGAGGTGGCCCGGGCTGATGTCAGTACATATGTACGTAGTGCTCGAGTTGTGGAGCATGCCTGTCTTCTCGGATTGTGAATCGGAGCTCTGGATAGCAAGATATGGTCAGTTGAAGTAGTGCAAGCCGGTGTATGTGTTTTTTGAAGTGCAATCAAGCCACTCCCGTGGCATTGTTTCCCGTTCTCCCCTTCTCTTTCTCCTGCTTTCATAGTTCTCCTTGGTGCCGGCGGTGTGGAAGTATGTGCCCCCCGTACCGAGGGTGTTTTGAGTGAGAGAGTGAGATTGAGTGTCTATGTGTGTGTGTGTAAGGGTGGAGACGGGTAGTGGTAGTAGGTGTACCTTGTGTGGTGGTTTTGTAGAGTGTGTGAGCAGTGGCAATTGAGCAGACAGTGGTCTACTAGTGTGAGTTGCTTGTTTGAAGGTGTTTTCTGAGAGGATAGGGTGCTGTGAACACCCTGAGCTATAGAGAGGCCCTTGTGTTTTTGCTGGGCGTGTTCCCCCATTCCCTCTCTCCATCTTCTGGTGCCCCCATGGAGGAGCACACTGATTTCTTTGAGTTAATTGAAAAGAAACGGTTTTTCGTGTTGGAAGTCATGGTAGTTAGAAGCTATGGACCAATTTTCATAGGAGAAGAGAGCCTTGGCGAGTGGATGTCAGATTTCGAGATGTACATGCTATCGTTGCGTATGCCGAACGAGGATAGCAAAATGGAGACTTTTCTTTTGGTGATGCATGGTAGAGTTAAAGCATGGTACGACTCATTGGAAGATGATCCGAAGCAAGCATGGCCGGCTCTACGGGCGAGGTTTCTTCACGACTTCCGCAAGGAGACTTCCCCAATCGAGATGGATGCAAAGCTGAAGGCACTTAAGCAAGATGTAAGTGAAGAATTCAATCTATTTTTGGGTCATTTTGCAGAGTGTTGGGCAGAACTAGCGGTAGCCATGCAATTGGCTAGTGGGGATTACTTCAAGCTAGACAAATTCATGGCGTGTCTGCATCCCAAGGTGAGAGAGAAAGTTGATTTTGAGAGTCCAGAGAATTACAATGGTGCGGTAGCCATTGCACGGTCGAAGAGCAGAATGATAAAGAAGAAGATAGAGTAGGGCGTGTCAAGCTATGAGACAATGGCCCACGTTCAACCGCAGAGTCCGAGAGAGACTGTACACGAAGATAATCATGGAAATTGAGGTCTAGCTGTTGTGCTGCAAAATTGGGTGCGCACGGGACAAGATTTGTTTGAGCAAATGCAGGAGTTGTGGCTCAGTGTCATGGATAGAGGATAGCCAAGAGGAGCAAGGGGCAGGGCAAGGCCACTGCCAGGTAGGTGTTATAATTGTGCGGAAGAAGGGCACTATGCACCCGATTGTCCTCAACCACACAGAGAGAGAGGAGGTATGTACCCGCTTTTTGGTAGAGGTCGAGGTCAAGGACAATACAATGGTCCAAGAGAGAAAGCGGTGGAGAATCCTGTGCAGCCTGCTCACAAAATGGGGGTGAGGTCCCAAGAGTAAATATCATAGGGGTGGATAAGCAAGATGTTGAAGTTTTGGCCAATAAGAGGGCAAGAGCTGAGAGGGAGACAGAGAAAGAGCAGGAAACTAGAGCTCGCAAGGGCAAAGAGAAGGTATACGAAGGCAGAGAGCAGCCTGAGCCAAGCAAAAGAAGGAGGCATCGCAAGATCAAGCAAGTGGATTTCCAACTAGGACATGGCTATCCTGAGTACAATCTGGTGAGTGATGTTCAAAAACAAAAAGCAAATATTACGTTTGGTCAGCTGCTAGCTTTAAATCCAAAGTTAAGAAGGCAGTGGTCCACAAGTGTTAGCACCAGGCTACCGAGAGCTAAGGGAAATGTGCAAGCTACAAAACATGGCTTTGAGGGTAGGTAGCCCCACGGATGTTCTTCCGCTTGTAGATGCAATTATAGAGAAGAGGATGCAAGTACAAGCCTACATAGACGGTGGAGCACAGGTTTGTGTCCTGACGGAAGCATCCATGAAAGAGACAGGAGTCAAGGCAGTAGTCAGGTCAAATGTGCGCATGAGGATGGCTAACCATACTAAAGCCAAGTGTCTGGGTGTGGCTCACGATGTGAAGGTCACGGTGATGGGTATAGAGTGCCTGATAGACTTTTTTTGTGATGAAAGCAGGGGATAATTCTTATCCAATCATTTTGGGTAGGCCATGGCTTTTGGCGATAGGTGCAAAGCAGGATTGGGAGAGCAAAGTGTTCACTTTGTCTGACAAAGAGAGAGGCAGACAAATTGTGCTTGATTTGAAGACCAAGGAGAGCAGTTCTCATCCTCTAGAGGTTAAAGATGATGGCGACACGGCGAGCTATGAGTACGAGACAGAGACGGGCTATCATGAAGGCTATACTAGTATAGAGGAAGAGGAAAGCGAGGACGACATGCTAAAGATAGATGGAGACTTATTTGGGGTCACCATAGACGACTCTCCACCTAAAGAAGAAGGTATGCAGCCTCAAGCTCATGGTTTAAGCATAGAGCAGGTTTCAAGCATGATAAGTGAAGACTTGACCAAGGGTGAATGAAGAAGCAGGATCTGTGAAGGAGAAGCTGTGGGCAGGGAGAAAGAGCACACAGACACACGTATGGAAGGGGGTGAGCCAAAGATTAAGGCCCCCAATTATAATGTACAAATATATTGAAGAGTGGCTCAAGTGTACTATACACTTGGGTTAGTAGCACTTAGATGGGCGGCCGAACATGGCCAGCATAAACCCAACAATCTCCCACTTGATGGACAATGTGAGAGGCCAAAAGAGAGAATGAATGAGTAAGTCTCTATCTTACCCAATGCCCATCAACTCACGACAATGTTGAAACTGATGGTTGGAGAGACTCTTGGTGAGTGCATCCGCTGTGTTTTTTGACGTAGGAATTTTCACTAAGTCAAGGCTTTTGTTTGCCAGGCATTCATGACTGAAGTAATAACGCACATCAATGTGTTTCGTTTTGGAATGAAACACTGGATTTTTAGCCAAGGCAATAGCACTTTGAATATCACAGTGAAGAATTGGTAAGCACTGCTTCAATCCAAGATCCTGCACTAGGCGAGCAAGCCAAATAGCTTCTTTGCATGCTTCACTCAATGCAACATACTCTGACTCTGTAGTGGAAATGGATGTACAATCTTGAAGAGCTGATCTCCAAGAAATGGCAGAACCAGCAAATGTGTAAATCGAACCTGTAGTTGATTTATGAATTTCAACACAGCCTGCATAATCACTGTCTACATATCCCTTAATGGATAACTCTCCATGACCATAGCATAACTGTCTATCTGCAGTGCCACTCAAGTATCTGAAAATCGACTTGACAGCATCCCAATGCTTTTTACCCGGGTTAGACATAAATCTGCTGACAACTCCCACTGCATGTGCAATGTCAGGTCTTGTAGCCACCGTGGAATACATAAGACTACCACAAGCTGTAGCATAAGGAACCTTAGCCATGGCAGCTTTTTCCTCGGCAGATTTGGGACAGTCTTTCTTGCTAAGTTTCAAGTATGCAGGCAATGGAGTACTCAAAGCCTTCCCCTTCTGCATGTTGAAACGATCAAGAACCTTGTGCACATACTCTTTTTGAGAAAGGTAGAACAACCTCTTCTTACGATCACGAGTAATGCGCATATCCAAAATGTGATTGGCTTCACCCAAATCTTTCATGTCGAATTGACTTTTCAGCTTGGTTTTCAAGTCAGCAATGTCCTTCTTAGAATGACCAGCAATAAGCATGTCATCTACATAAAGGATAAGCATAATAAGCTGTCCATTTGGTTGTCTTTTTACGTAAAGACATGGATCCTCATTACTGCGCTTATAGCCTAGGGAACGCATAAATGCATCAAACTTTTGATACCATTGTCTGGATGATTGCTTCAAGCCATAGAGACTTTTCAAAAGCTTACAGACCAAATGTTCCTTGCCCTTAAGCACAAACCCTTCCGGTTGCTGCATATAAATCTCTTCCTCGAGATCACCATGTAAGAAAGTTGTAATGACATCCATTTGATCAAGCTCCATATCTTCAGTGGCAACCAAAGCAAGCAACATTCTTAGTGTCGTCATCTTGACCACTGGAGAAAAGATTTCCTGGAAATCTACACCATATTCTTGCTTGAAACCTTTGGCCCCTAAACGAGCTTTGTAATTCTCAACATTGGATGCAATCTTCTTCTTGTAAACCCATTTACAAGGCAAATCTTTCCTACCTTTTGGCAATGGAACAAGCTCCCATGTTTTGTTCTTTTCAATACTGGATAGCTCCCTCTTCATAGCATGTTCCCACTGAACCTTATCATTGGCTAGCATGGCCTCTTTGTAACAAGAATGCTCACCACTATCTGCGAGCAACACAAAGTCCACGCCTGGAACAAACCGTTCTGGCGGATGTGAGATTCTTTGAGATCTCCTCGACTGATCAGAGCTTGTACTAGCCTATGTAGTAATTGGCTCTGGAGTTATCTATGCAGGAGGTGATACATCGGAAAACGTCACTTTCCGGAATTCAACCTCTTTCGTTGGCTGCCTATGCATCTTGGTCTCATTGAAGACAACATCACTGCTACGGATTACTGATCGGCTTTTCGGATCCCATAAATGATAGCCAAATTGACCATCTACACCATATCCAATAAAGATGCATATTCTGGACTTAGGGTCAAGCTTAGCACGCAACTCCTTGGGTACATGTGCATAAGCTTTGCAGCCAAATGTACGGAGGTACACAAAACTGTAATGAAGCATGTGGTGATCTATTGATCAAATACACAGCAGTGTATAATGCTTCAGTCCAAAACACTTGCGGTAAATTAGCATGTGATAGCATAGACATAATCCTCTCTTGGATGGTCCTATTTATTCGTTCGGCATCACCATTTTGTGCAGGGGTATAAGGAGCTGTAAACTCGCACTTAATTCCCCTACTTGAATAGAAGTCTGCAAACTCTTTGGAGACATATTCTCCACCATTGTCTGAGCGTAAAGCTTTCAACTTATGTTCAGATTGAGTTTCCACACTAGATAAGAACTTTTTGAAACAAGAAAAAGTCTCGTCTTTAGACTTCATGGCATAAACCCAAACATGTCGTGTTGCATTGTCAATGAATGTAACATAATAAGTTGCACCACCATGGGATTTAGAAGGCATAGGCCCACATAAAGCACTATGCACAAGGTCTGAGATCTTTCTTTCTTTGAAAAAATACTGTGTACGATGTGCTCGTGTTTGCTTACCATATTGACAGTGTTCACAAAAGGGAAAATCAGAAAATGATAAAGACGGTAAGTACTCCAAACGAGAAAGAGTTTCCATTCCCTTATTTGACATATGACCTAACCGGCTATGCCACAAAGCAACAGTTGGCAGCTCGGTTACAGAAAGAACATTGTTCTTGTCAGATACATAAAGAGGATAAAATGTACCAACTTTAGAACCATGGGCTAAAATAAGATGACCTTTTGCAATATGCCAAGACTGCTGATGAAAAGTGACTTTGTAACCCAAGTCATCAAGACGTCCAACCGAAATCAAATTTTGTGTCAAAGATGGAACATGATGCACATTATGTATGGTAAAACTCACCCCATTCGCCATAACCATAGCAATATCACCTATGCCCACAATGTCACAAGAGTAGGTGTCACCTAGCATAACAATGCCAATGGTTTCTTCATATGTAGTAAACCAATGTCTATGGGGTGTGACATGCAACGAAGCGCCCGAATTAAGAATCCATGTATGGGACACTTCACCACTAACAAGTAGCTCTGCTGGCATAGAACTCTGCAAAGATAGAGTTTCTTGTGCATCATAAAATACATCATTATTTTCAGTCAACATATTGATGTCTTGTGCATCACAATCATCTTGCACTATGTTCAGTTCTTCAATCTTAACCGAACTCTTTGGTTTCTCCTCTTTATCATCATTGTCTTTACCTTTGTCACGCTTCCAAGCATAAAAATCCTTCTTTATGTGACCAAACTTATCACAATAATGGCATTGAACATTGCGGCGACCACGAGACTTTGATCTATCCTTTGATGCATCTCTATTTCCCTCTTTCTTGGACTTACGTTGCGAAGAACGGCCCTTACATTGCTTATCATCCCTTTGCACGTAATGAGCTTCACCATGATGCGAGCTAATCATGGTCTTTCAACACATCTCCTATGACAAAAGTGCACTAGTAACATCATCGTACTTTAGCATACCATTAGGAGCAGAGTTACTAACAGCTGTGCAAAAGATATCCCAAGAGGTGGCAACGAACAAAGCAAAAAGATTTCTTTCATCTCATCATCAATGGTCATGCGCTATGCACGAATCTGGGCAAAAAGAGAATCAAAATCATTGATATGGCTGGCAACGCTAGTTGACTCCTTCATACAAAGGTTGAAAAGTTTTCGCATCAGGAAAACCTTATTGCTAGCCGTATCCCTTTCATAGGTGTCGCATAATTTCTGCCATAAAGCATGAGCAGTCTCGCATTCTAACACTAAAAAGTACACCGACTCTCCAAGGTGCAGTCTAATCGTAGACCTGCATAGCTCATCAAGCTCCTCCCACTGAAACTGAGTCATGTACATATCTTCAGTTCTAGCCGCATAGGTAATAGGCAACTTTTGCTTCTTTTGGACAAGCACATCATGCATTGGTTCTTCGAAAGCTGAAAATTAGCGCCATAAAACTTCTTTATGTCATAAATGTCATGGTCTTTGCTAGTAGACATGGTGACAAAACTACCAAAAGATTCTGGGAAAATTTTGGCAGAGTCTCCTTTGTATTTGGGACTATGTCAACCAAAATACGAGACAAAATGACCAAGTATGTCACTCACAAAGCATAGAAGAGAGCAATGCCTCTCAAAAGCACACTGTATAGAGACCAACTGAGGCGCATAAACAGTCAAACTGACCATAGACCGCTAACTCGGCGTCAAAAGCACCTATACCACTCTATACATATCCTATGGTGAGGCCTCGTAAGGGATGCTCCAGCTACTTGTGTCACGGAAGGTATCTCCACATTTGAGAATACCCTAGCTCAATGAAAACCTCACGCTATCGACCCTCAACAACATAGGTTATGCAGCAAAAACCGTATAGCCAAGTCTCAGAAATGGCTTTCTTCCGGACCAAGTCTTAGAAATGGCCGGGACTGCCGTACTAGCCAAAAGATGGCTCCACAAAAGACGTACACTGGCAGTATCCACAAAGACGTACAAGGCTGTCACTGTACACAAACAGGCGCCAAAAGCATATGCATGCCAAAAAGTATCCCTGCAGGGAGGCAAATTGCTCTCAAAAGAGCTCAAACACTGTAAAAAGTGTCAAAATATGCATGTACGCATATAAACTGCTCCCAATGGAACCAATATTGACATAAATGCTGCAACCTGTACTCTGTGTGTCGATGCCGTTGTCGGAATGCAATCCGATGCCGAAAACCTGTGTAGAGTAGGGATCTAGGAGCTGAAATGAAAGAGCTATGGAAGCCCTCACACAAGAGGCAAAACACTTGTAGAATGCAGATATGCAAGAAACATGTTGTTGTCTGCATACAATCTCCTGATCAAACGTATCTTCCAAACGGTGAGGAATTAGCAGATGCGCGTGAGAGGCAAAAAGTTGCGAAACACTGTTTTCGATAGCCTTCGTGGACAGAATTTTGAAAAACGGATTCTGTCAGAAATTCTCTTAATGAACACTAAAACGGGCTGAAAATTGCAACACACACACACACACACTCTAGTACACAACCATCTGCAAGCACATTACTCTCTTGTAATGTCTCAGATCTGATGTGCATCCCTCTCTCTTCTCCTCCTCTAAGCTTGAGCTTCAACTCCGCTCAAGCTCCGAGCTCAAGCTATGGCTGAACTCTCTGCTCCCACGTGTCGCTCTGATACCAATTGATGAAGCAGGATCTGTGAAGGAGAAGCTGTGGGCAGGGAGAAAGAGCACACAGACACACGTATGGAAGGGGGTGAGCCAAAGATTAAGGCCCCCAATTATAATGTACAAATATATTGAAGAGTGGCTCAAGTGTACTATACACTTGGGTTAGTAGCAGTTAGATGGGCGGCCGGACATGGCTAGCATAAACCCAACAGTGAAAAGGAGGACTATGTTCAACTGTGTGAATCCTATCCAAATCTGTTTGCGACAGAGTACAAGCATTTATGAGGTGCAAAGAGGGTGGAGCACAGGATTGCTCTTAAGGAGGGACATAAGCCTAGAGCACAAAAGGTGAGAAGATTAGGGGAAATCCGAAAGTAAGCCCTTTGGCAAGAGATCAATAAGCTATTTGATGCAGATATCATATATCCTGTGAAGGAGTCAGAGTGGGTCTAGCCAGTGGTCATAACCCCTAAGAAGAATGGGAAATGGAGAGTCTGTGTTGACTACAAGCCATTGAATGCCGCAACCAAGAGGAATCACTACCCCTTGCCGTTTCAAGATGAAATCCTAAACGAGGTGGCTGGGCATGAGAGGTACTCGATTATGGATGGCTTTACGGGGTATTTTCAAATAGGGATTGCACTTGAAGACCAGCTGAATACCACGTTCATATCTCCAGGGGTTGCTTCGCTTACCGCATGATGCCATTTGGATTGGTGAATGCATATGCCACGTTCCAAGGTTGGATGAACATGGTATTTGGTCCATACTTGGGCCGTTTTATTAGGGTCTCCATGGATGATATTGGCTGCTATAGTTCGATGTTGGAGCACCTATCGAAGCTCCAACATCGAAGCTCATGAGGCTTTTGATAGGGTTAAAGAGATTTTATGTCAATTGCCAGCGGTGTGTCCTCCCAATCGAGAGGACGACTTCTATGTGTCTATGACGGTGGGCACAGTTGTCGTTGGAGCGGTTCTATTGCAAAAGGTAGGGAGAAGCTATAAGCCGATATACTTCGAGAGCAGGGGGATTAGCCCAGGAGAGGCTACCTACACCGAGGCAGAGCAGTGGGTGATGGCTCTAGTCTTCGCTGGCAGGAAGCGCAAAGTCCATTTGATTGTGCGTAAGTTTTTTGTGTTGACGGCTAATAATCTATTGCCAGAGGTAGTGCTACATTTGAAGCCAGAAAGGAGAATTATGAAATGGGTGTTGGAGCTACAAGAGTTCGAGTTCGAGTTCAAGGTAGATCACACGAGTCGGTCTCACCTGGCAGACATTCTTGTCAGCAAGGCCATCGATTTGCCGACCTATCCAAGAGTGGTACGAGATGAAGCTGAGGAGGAACCCAACTTAGAAGAGCTTTTACAATGTGGTTCGATGGAGCATATCGAAGGGTAGTACAGAAGGCAGGAGGAGGTGTGGTGATACACGACCCACACGGAAAAACTATATTCTTGAAGGCGTGTGATTTAGAGGATGTACACACCAATAATGAGGCGGAGTATCTCACTCTACATTTGGGTTTAAAGCAGTGAATAGAGTTAGGCATTTCAAGGTTGGTGAAGGGAGATGCATTGCTAGTCATCAAGCAACTGTTAGGCCAATGGCAGGTAAAGCATGATTATTTGAAGCATTGGTTCTTTTCAATCAAGAAGATGTTGAAGTATTTTGAAGAAATCCAATTCAAGCATGTGAAAAGAGAGCACAACCAAGAGGCGGACCAGTTAGCTAGCAGCAAAGTACAAGTGCATGTTGCAGGTCTATATGTAGAGAGACTCTTAAGGAGATTGAAGGTTTTTTGGGTACAGGGCAATGTTCAGAAGGTTTGTCCAAGCTGCAAAAGAGAAGAGTGGTGCAAAAGGCACGCAAATTCACAATGGTAGTAGGTGAAGATATCATGAACTATGGGCGTGACGAAGTGCTTAGAAAGGTGCTATACAAAGAGGAGATAGGAATGGTGCTGGAGCAATGTCATGAAGAGAGCGGACATTTGGTGGCCTTCCCTTGTGAAGGACATGCATTATTGGTGGAAGACGTGCCATGAGTGTCAGACTATAGGTGAAAGACGACTAGTAGCGGAGTCACAGGGCGCCATCATCGCACAAAGTGCTTTCGAGAAGTGGGGTCTGGATGCTATAGGCCCTCTCCCAAAGTCTACTAGTGGTAAGAAGTACGTGGTGGTAGCCATTGACTACCTTACAGGGTGGGTCGAGGCCAAAGCAGTGAAAGAAGTAAATGCTAATGTGGTGGCTCAGTTTGTGTTTGATAATATATGTTTCCATTTTGGTGTTCCATGGGTGTTAGTTTCTAATAGGGGTCAGGGGTTTAGAAGCAAGCTCATGAAGACATTAGTGGAAAAGTTAAAGATTCAGCATAGGTTTTCCTCACCCTATCACCGCCAATGCAATGGTCTAGTCGAGAGTGCAAATGGTCAAATCGTCAATATGTTAACGAAATACGTGTATAAACAGGAAGTTGAGTGGGAAGCAAATCTGGAGAAGTGTCTGTGGGCGTATAGGACGTCCTATAAAGTGGCTATAAACTTGACTCCATTCGAGCTTGTCTATGGTAAAGAGGCTCTGTTTCCAGTCCATGCACAGCTAGGTGCTTTAAAGGGTATGTGGCGTGTCAATGCCACTCAACAAGGGGTTCTACAGGATCGGATAGCCAGTTTGGAGGCTTTGCAGATGGACAGAGAGGCAGGGGCAGACTACTATGTGAAGCAGAGAGAGAAGCAGGTTGCTAAGTTCAATCAAAACCTGCCAGACAAGAAGATAGAGGAAGGAGACCTGGCCATGAAATATGAAAGCTACGTGGATTTCACATTCTAGAAGAAGTTCAAAAAGAAGTGGACAGGTCCATATAAAGTGAAGAAGGCCTTTCCGAATGGGATGTATCAACTGATAAGAGAAAATGGCAAGCTTCTGAGGAAAAGGGTAAATGGTGTGCGGCTCAAACTGTATTTCGAGAGGAATCTAGTGCTTGAAGTGCATCAGATCATAGTCAAGGAGGGTGGGTGACCCACCTAAAGCATGCGGTGTGTGAAAGAAAGAAGATGAAGCTTTGTACATAACCTGTACATACAGTTGTGGTTTTGTGAGTTCTTTCAATCATCAGTTTGTGTGCCAGTTTAAAAGTTTTGTACATATGCTTTTGGTCGAACATAAATGTTCGACGAGGGGGTTGGGTAATGATGGTGCAGCTAAAGTTGGTCAAAGCTAAGAGGTGATCTATGCCAGGCCAAGGCAGCAGTCGAGTGCAGTGCAGAAGGCTAGGGCAGGTGCCAAGGCCCTTAGCAGCCAAAGGGTAGCGGGAATGTATGCTTAAAGAGGTTTTTTAGGCCAAAGTTGCTGCAAGATAGTCCAGATGGGATGGCAGGTCAAGGTATCCAAAATGCCAAATCAGTGTCCTACAATGTAGTGCTCAATGCGCTCTAGAGGCCGGTCTAGACGGCTCATCAAACGGAGCCCGGTCTAGACGGATTGGGCAGCTGGGGACAGGTGGCCTGGGCTGATGCTAGTACATATGTGCGTAGTGCTCGAGTTGTGGAGCATGCTTGTCTTCTCGGATTGCGAATCGGAGCTTTAGATAGCAAGATATGGTCAGTTGAATATTTTTCAGGGGCCGGGTCTAAGCTCATTTGACCGCATTGGGAAATACGCCATCTGGCAGTTTGCGACCTCGCCAAGTTTCTCGGTGGTAGAATGAGTCATGTGAAGCTAGCACAAATAGACAGCACATCAATTGGATATTCAGTTGGCCAGATACAGCGAGACGAAGTTGGGAGCATTGGGGTAAATGACAATTGCAAATGATTTTTCAAGTTTTTGGTTGCCTTGTATAGCGAACTCCGGGGAGTCGGAATGTAGTGAGGTTTGCACGGCCAGGGACCGGCAAAGTGGGAACTCGGCACCACTTTACGAATCAATGATTGGATCACCAGGTGCCAATCGGCAGACAAGACAAGCAGGGGAGGAAAGTGGATTTTTTAAGGGAAGGTTTTTTTTTAAATTTTAAGGGCCTTGGAGGCTATTGCAAGGGGGGGTCACTCACATGCTGCCACGTGGCATCGGGACAAACCCCACATGCGCAGAACTGAAGCCAAGTGGCCGGGTACTTGAGCTAGGCCATGAGCTCCCATTAGCATCCCAAAGAGAGCCCATGAGCTGCGGTGGCTATGGTGTTGGCGGCCGTGTGCGTTGCGTTGGCTGAAGGCGGCGGTGTGCAGGTGGAGACATCGGAGGTTTTGGCGGTGGCCGGCAAGGCGGGGCGGCGCGCCCGCATGGGAGAGGAGCAGAGGTGACGTGGAACCTGGCATGGGGCAGTTCCCATGGCCCATGGGGCCCCGAAGTTTTAAAGGAGAGAGAGGGGCAATAGCGATATCGCTATTGCCCCCCCCCCCCTCAGGTAAGAGAAGGATCCCGCGGTAGGAAGCATAGAGAGAGAGAGAGAGAGAGAGAGAGAGAGAGAGAGAGAGAGAGAGAGAGAGAGAGAATCCGGAGGCCTCCAAATGGTGCAAAGCAAAGCCAAGGCCGGCCAAGGTGAGGGCTAAGTGGACAAAGAAAATGCAAGGCCAAAAGAGGACAAGAGGAGCCAGACAGGTGAGTTAAAGTCAAAGCCAGGCAAGGGCAGTGCAAGGTTAAGCTCCAAAAGGGGTAAAAATGAAAGGTAATAAATAAAAAATAAAAGAGCTAGGGGGCAATAACGACATCGCTAATGCCCCCTCCCAAGTGCAGAGAGTGAAGAAGAGAGAGGTAGAGCAAGGTGGTGCCCCCCTTCCCAAAAGATACCAATTCAAGATGCCAAGTGGACCTATTAAATTGTAAATTCCCAAATTAAAGGCCCCCCCTATAAAAGTCAAAATTGGATCAAATTAGGGGATTTTTTCTTGGCCTATTGGTGTGCCGTTTGAAGCCTGCAAAGTGGAGTTCTCTAGCAAGCTAGCCCCTTTGTAACTTTTGCTTGAAAGTGCAAACCATAGTTGCCGCCCGTGCCGTTGTTTCCCCTTCCCCCCTTCTCTTTCTCCTGCTTTCATGGTTCTGCTCGGGGCCGGCGGTGTGGAAGTATGTGCCCCCCGGACCAACGGTGTTTTGAGTGAGACAGTGAGATTGAGTGTCTGTGTGCGTGTGTAAGGGTGGAGATAGGCAGTGGTAGTAGGTGTACCTTGTGTGGTGGTTTTGTAGAGTGTGTGAGCAATGGCAATTGGGCAGGCGGTGGTCTGCTAGTGTGAGTTGCGTGTTTGAAGGTGTTTTCTGAGAGGATAGGGGTGCTGTGAATACCCTGAGCTATAGAGAGGCCCTTGTGTTTGTGCTGGGTGTGTTCACCGATTCCCCCTCTCAAACATCAATGCGTAGAGCTCTTACCTGCGCATGATATGTTGTCTGTGTTTTGGAGGCAATGAATCTATGTAGAACACAACGTAGCTTTTGTTGGGGTAAAGGTGCACCGTCTTTTGCCCAGGTCGCCAACCGATTGTCCACTGTGTGTACACACTTCCTTATTCTTATGTATTTCTATACATAAGAATAAGGAGCACTTACTAATACACCGAGTCATCTTCTTCTTGAAGCTGCTCCAGCCACACCGGCTTGTGCTCTTTCCCTTCCCCGCACCCACCACACCGCGCACACATGCATGCATCCACACACACGTACACTCACAATTAATATCAGAGCTACCACGGCCAACAATGTGCACGCGACCACTTCCCGACGATAGACACATGAGAAATGGAGCTTGGCCATGGAGGCTTCAGGTTGGTGGGAGCAAATCTGACACGGATTAGAGCACTTGGAGGGGATCTCGAGGGTTCCCGGCCATCCAACGCGTGTAGCCCATCTTGGGGAATCAAGCAAGAAAGAGGGCTGCAATAGAAAACTTAAATTTGTAGGTTGGAAGGCAAATCGAGTGAGCTTCAAAGATCTTTGCGAAGCTCACACACACACACACACACACACACACACACATAGAAACACAATTGTAGAGATTGGGAGGCAAGCAAAGGGCTGTGAAAATTTGCAAATCAAGTAGTGAAACGGGTAGAATCAAGATTTTATACTGTGAATTGGGGGAAGCCCCGAGGAGTCCACTATGTAAAAATGTCATATAGCACGTGCGAACAAAAGGTATTTAAATAATCTCTTACCTTTACATTTTCAAGTATTATATGTAACCCTTATGTATGCATTTTTGTAAAACAACTAGCCCTTGCGTATGAAAATTTTCACTTTCTCAATTAAAAGCCCTTTATGTAAGTACACTTTTTTGCAAATGTAGCTAATTATAAAATCCTATTTTGATTGTACATGCTATCTTACATATTTCGTAGTGGACGCCATGGGGAGTAAGCTCACCCTCGACCTTGAGAGCTTGGCAAAACACTCAAACCTTGTGTGTGCAAAGGCTTTGAGGGGCAAGCAATCAAAGGCAAGACAAATCCATAGTGCACAGTCAGGAAATTTAGTAGGTAGTTGAAAGCTTAGAAGAGCAAAGCGAGGCTTGGTAGAGCATGGGAATTGGGGTCAATTTTCAGTACACAGGCGTCAAACTAAGAAAAGCAAGAGAGAAGCCAAGCCAAGCAGTGGCAAGCAAGGAGAGGAGAAACCATTTCGGAGCTGCAGACAATCGAGCTCGACGAGCATCTGCTGGTGGTGTGTACTCACACACACTTAATAGCAAGCAGAGTAAGAGTCGCCATTTGGGCAGCGCTGCAGTCAATTCAGCTCGTAGTCAAAGGCAAGCCTGTACTGGGCATAATCAGGCAGCATTAGCAAAGCGTTTTTGGAAGGCTTGGAGAATTCGGGGTTGTCGTCAGAGCACTGCTCGTTAGAACCCATCAGTTTTTGTTGGAGATCTACAGTTAGTTTGACAGTGAAAGGAATTGGAATTTGATTTTTCTACGAGAAATTGAGTTTGACTTAATACAATTTGTTTATGTGAAAGGATCCATTCACGCAGACCCCGCCCCCCACTCCCTTTGCGACTCCCTACATTCTCACACACCCTGAACTCTCCCACCCCGGGAGAGAGCTTCATTGAAGCAGTGCAGAAAGAATGAGTGCATCTTGAGAGGGAAAGAGAGCGAGCGTTAGAGATTGAGATAGAGAGAGATGATCACCTAGTGAAGGAGAAAGCTAGAGAAGGTGTTGGCTTTTGGTGATTGCAAAGCTTTGGAAGCTCATCCTCGGCATGAGAGAAGTGAGAGTGAGAGCAAACTTCGGCGAGTAAGTTCAGACATCACCCGACATCGGCCCATTTTTTGATGCTTTCCTCGACATCATAGACCCCCGTCCAACGGCGAGAGGCATCCTCGTTATCGTTTTCGACACCAATTTTGGTGTTTCCTTGGCAGAGATGGCTCAACATCGGCTTTGAGCATTGATGGCTCGGCGCATTGGTTTTGACACTGATTTGCCTCTATTCGACTAGCGTGCTTCCGTCGGTGCCGAAAGCCGACATTGAGCGTTTCCTTGACTTTGAGCACCCGGTGGCAAAAGATGGCTCCGACGGCCATCCGCGGCTTTCGAAATTTGACGGTTTTTTCCTATTTTGACTTTGTCGGCACATACCGATATTTCAGCTCCAATGGCCCATTCTGGAGCGAGTTTTTCCTTAAGCGCACACAACTGCTCTGGCAGGTTTTTCTACACGACGTCTTAATTGACTGATAAGGTAGTAGTTACCAGTTTTCCAATAGTTTTGCTCATAGGTTGCAATGTAGCTTGTGTGGAGCCTAAGAGTAGTTTTTGCACAGTTTGGTGTAGTTTCAGGCTATGTATGCATTATGCGGATACAACTGGAGCTTGGTATAGCTTGCAGGTAGTAGGTGTATAGGTTTGTAGTGTTTTTGGATAGGTACACGTCCATAGAGCGACTCGGTTAGGAGTGAGCCAGTTTGCCAAGCTTTTGGCATTGCATGTAGACCATTTGTGGATCTGTTTACTGAGAAAATGAGTGTCTATTCTTTATTTGATTTGGTGAGGCTTTTTTGAATTTCTACCCAGTTTCTAGGGGAAACTCTGTCGGATTTTTCCCAAGATCTCTCACCATGGTTTATGCGTATTCGTTTAATAATCGATACATTTCCACTTTTACAGTGCTCAAGTGTTCACTCTCACTTTTGACAGGTTTTGCCAGTTTGAACCCAGTTTGGTGTTCTTGTACCCACTCCCACAAGAGTGGGGATTATATATGCTTGTGTGGCTACAAACTTTGCTAGTACAAGTTTCACAAGTTTGTGAGAATTTTTGCAAGTAGTCTTGTGGGATGCATTTTGAGCTAGTTTGCTCTCTAATTGCATATATTGTTATGCACTTTACAGTCAGCTGAGGAGTTTGTCCTAGTTTATGCACGCAGACTTTGTAGATTGTAGAGTTGGTTTTAGGTATATGTGAGTGTCAGTTTTGATGCGTTTGATCATGATTTTGATGATTGTGTAGTGGTCGAGTCACCTCCCACTTTTGTTGCCAGTTTGATATGGCATATGATTGAGATTGTACTTGAGGCTTTTCTCACTTTATAGGGGAGATTCTACCAAATGTTTCCCAGATTTCTTGCCATACTTTGGATTTTAGCAATTCACTTATGGCTGCAAATATATGTGACAGTGTAGAGTCCATCACATTGACTTTTGAGAGACGACAGTCTCGCTTTTGTCGATACTTGCGTTGTTGGCATTGCGGTCACAGAGGGCACATTTGATGTCGTTGTTTCAAACGTATGAGGCACTAACAAAGACGCATACATAGTGCATACACGGATTTGACACAGGTTAGAGAGGCAGTTCCAATGGCAGTTTATGCTAGTGACAATCATGTCATTCTTGTCTGGAGTGTACCTCTTGCAGATTTGTCTATGGATAGCATACTTTCTCCACATTGGTTACTAGATAGCGATGCTACTTTCTACGTCACACCATGTCGTAAGTGGTTAAGCACATGTTCTAGTGGGAGACTTGGTTGCGTGCACTTGGCTGATGGTCCGGAGTTTGACATAGAGGGTGCAAGAGAGGTTTGTTTGTGTTTGCCGAATGGTGCAAAATACACACTACAACATGTGCGCTATGTTCCTCAGCTGAGATAGAGCTTGATCTCAGTGAGACAGTTAGCAGATTTTGGATGCCAAATACTTCTTAGAGAGGAGTCTTTCTAGATGCAATACGGTTCATTATGATTGCCAGAGGAGCCCACAGCGGCCTGGTAATTCTTGCAGACAAAAAGTATTTCAAGTAAAAGTTTCTCATTGAATGGTTGGTAGTGCAAAATGTTGGCTCTCATTTTTTAAGGTGGATGTCGATTGTGTTCTACCTTTCTTTGTTCGTAATTATTTGTGACACCTATGTACTTGCGTCTCTTTTGGCAGCATATGATGGAGTAGACAATGTATCCGATATTTGTTGTTTTTTGTTGGGCTGATTGTCTTGCTCAAGCAACAGAGTTTGACTCTTGTTGTCTTGTTCTGCACAAAAAAATGAGAAAAAAGGAAACAAGATTAGCAGAAGATTGCATGCTAGTGCTTGAGAATATTGGAGTATATATTTGAGTGAGATATTTTTTTGAAATTTTTTACAAGTGTTGTGACCTATGGGTTGGTTGTCAATGTTGATGAAGGCATACAAATAAGAACATCCAAATTATGCTTTGTGAATATCCTTCTCATGTTTCCATGTCAGTTTTTTCTCTGTGATTGATGTTGGTTCGTCATTGTATTGTTTCCTAAAGCTTACTAGGATCTTGCTTGAGCCACTGTTCGTTGTATCCAGTAGGTCCTCGAGCACGACATCCTAGCCATAGTGCAACATCTCAAGAATGTAGGCCTTTGTTGGTGTCTTTATTTGAAGCAAACAACTACCATCCTGGACAAACATGAGATCCTTTTGCATGTCAATTTCTATTTTGTAGTTTTTAAATGATCTCTTTCATTAGACCTAGGAAA
This sequence comes from Adiantum capillus-veneris, assembly GCF_014529385.1. Classification (NCBI taxonomy): domain Eukaryota; kingdom Viridiplantae; phylum Streptophyta; class Polypodiopsida; order Polypodiales; family Pteridaceae; genus Adiantum; species Adiantum capillus-veneris. The sequence continues at coordinate 81,878,641 of NC_140931.1, read as the reverse complement.
AAAGAGTAATGGAAAGGATAAAAAAATAAATATTTTCTTTTAAAGCCTGTTTATTGTACATAGAAAAGCAATGACAGAAGGAAAAAAAGAAAATCACACTCATGTTGATGTGTGTGTAGAACTAACCTGTTTCTTTTTTGATGCCCATGCTTTTGTTTTGCTCGAGGTGTTTCAAGGATCTCTCTATTAACAATCGTATCTTTGCATAGTTTGCAAAACCCTTGATGTAAGCGTTCGAGCAGCAACTTGCTAGGTTAAGTAGCTACATTTGCTCCTCCGATGGATACTGACATGGCTCGAGTTGGGGGTGAATCTTTGAGGAAAATTTTTGCTTGAAAAGGGTAACAAGTCTCTGTAAAGGTTATACAAAATTTTATCAGTACGTACACTTGTGTGCACTGAGAAAACATAATATATTATGTTTTATAGACCAATCTACCTTTGAATTGCACGTTTTGTTTTGTTGGTTGTCTACATTGCCTACAATAATGACATGATTAGATTTTGTACTGTGAAAGTCAATAGTGGAAATGTGCAAACGCACTGAGAAAGTGGTCATAAGAATGAAGAAGAAATCAAAGTAGGACAATGTTATAAAGAGTGGAGTGTAAATGACGATTCCAAAAAATAAACACGGAGGAAGAACTCTTGGGACATCAACTAGTTATAGAGTAGTTATTGCACAGATGCTACAAAGCAAAGTCATGTAGAAATTTCATGAACTATCTGAATACATATTCAATTGGCTACCAAAATATTTCTAAAGAATTTTGTGCACAATATGAAATGGAGCAGGAGATGGTAGGTTGAGAATTTTGATATTTTGACGGTCTGTGATTCATGATGACATACACAAGCCTTGGTGCAAATACATCTTTGAAGATAAGAAAAACTTTTCTAGAAATGGTTTCACCCTATGCCTTGTGTCCATTCATGGTGTATACAGGTGTAAAGGGGAATGCGGATTTATGCAACCATGACCCATTGACCAAAGTTTGCTTATGCTTCATTTCACAAAGTGCCATCTTTTTCCAGTACAATGAATGAGAACATTGATACATGTAGCTTGACCTTCTGTGTTCTGTGTTATGGCATCGACAATGTATGTTACATCATTTGCTGCACCGATTGTCAAGTCCATGTTTTTAGTGATCATGCAACGAGCACCAATTGCGATTGAATCTAGGTCGTTACTTAGGGTCTATGAGCCACTGTTGAAGTACATTTATGTTACCCACGTTTGTCTTTATGTCAACTTTTGTAATTTCAGTTTGATTGTACAACTTATTCAAGGCAAGGTTGTTGTAGTGTTGGACATTTGATCTATGAGTACAGATTATCATAGTGGAATTATTGATGTAGTCATGCACATCTGCTTCGTCTATAATACATGCACCCAGGGTACAATTGATCTCATCTACAATTGGATTTCTTTCACGAAAAATGGTCAAGAACCAAAGCAATTGAAGGTGCGTTGCATGTCATACATAGTATAAATTCCTGTAGAACGTTGCATGTAGCCAATGGACTGAGCTTGTGATATGGAATGTGTTACAAATCTCTCGTATGTGACTACAAACTAGTAGTAGCTGCGCAAGGTCATGAGCAAGAGAACACATCTGTTGCTAATGGGATTTGCCAATGTAGTGCATGTTACATTGAATTTTTTTCTTACGATAAGGTCAAAACTTGTTCGGGCTAACATGGATATCCATCTATGCTTATAATATCTGTCTCTTTTATGTACAAATATCACTCATCAATCTCGTGAATAGAGAGGGGATACTGCTGGTTCTTGGTTGGTATCTTGAACTGATAATGGACTATAGATGCAATGCTGCGAAGTCTTCTTGTTGCCACTTCGATAGATGTAGTAAGTATGACGCGCATGTTTTATCTAATGGATTCATATGTAAAATATCTGATAAGATGTGTTTTTCCGCTCCCTGGTGTGTTGTTGCAATGTGCAAACCATTCTTGGTACTCAACAGTTTATTGTATTCATTCAATTGTTCCGTTAAGAGTTTTGAGTGGTTCACAACAACAAACTCCTTTAATACGGCTAGTGACTTAAGTTGATGCTAGTCCATGATTTTGTCATTGTTTGTCGAAGACATCATTGTTTCATTTTCTCTTTGCAATGCGGTCTTCTGAAGTATCAAATGGTCAAGCAGATTGATTTGTTCATTGACTTGCATAATTTGTTTGGTATACTCTATAATATACATCTCCAAGTCCGTTGTCGTATTGTGGCACGTACATAGTGGAAATTAAAACATTCACCTCAATTTTGACACTTCTCGATGCATGGAAAGAAATAAAATAATGTACATATCGTGATATATGCTAAAGTGGCTACTACGGTCGCTATCATGTACATACCTATCCGGGGAGTTGTGGCCCTCGATGTGGCTCATTTGCGTGGTTTTTCACTTGATAATATGTCTAATTTGATTTGAAAATGTATATAGTCCAAGTGTTTCATGGCGGCACACTCATCTCCCCTACAAAGACTGATGCGGGCAAAAACTGCCACAAATTTAGGGATTTTTGTGACTCCGTTTGGGATTTTTCGCATCAAAAATGAGTTGAAAATGGCCTAGTTTTGGTCCAAAGTGGAAAAATGGCCAAAACATTGACACATCAGCTCGTGTTTTTGTGGGGAAGAGAGAGAAGGGGTCTTTTTACAGAAGAAACCAGCAATTTTTGACTGCGGTGTAATGGCTTCCATGGTTGCCCAATCTATGTGTGTTGCAGTCTCGCCTCTTCGCAATCTTGTGTCTGAGCTTGTGAGGGAGTGAATTAGGGTTTCCCCTTATCAAAATGGTGTGTGGGCTTCACTTTAGAATCTCATAAATCTCTACAAAATTAGAAAATTATCGTCGTGAAGGTGGAAGCTCGAGCATTCCTTTCAATTGCGTGATGTTACAACTATGAAGTTGGGGGCGAGGCTACATGATACCATGAAAGAGGTTTGCTTTTTAATTGAGAATTGTGCTTGTATGAGCATCAAGGTTTCATGGCTGGAACATTAGTGTTTTTCAATGTTCCTTTTAAGTGAAATTGAATGTGATTTGGTGATCCTCTCATCATACTCTCGACTACGAGAACAAGCAGACTCCAAGGACGATAGGAAAGAGGGTTTGTGACTTTGCTGTCATGAATGCTGTCGTGCAGCTCTGCTGCCATGAATAGAAAAAGAGCAGAGAAATGCAAGTTAAGATTCTTTGAAGCCTACACATTTATCGAGCAGTGATCAGGCCCTGGTAACTGGCCAAGTTTAATGCTGAATGTATGTCAGATGCTTCTTAAAGGGCCAACGGATGCTAAAAAGGAGTATGGTTGAAGTGAGCAGAGATGGGAGTTTATGATGTATAACTACTTGTCTTTACGGCTCATCGATTAGAGCTACGGTTAGGAAGTTATGGAAGTTTGTAGATCCGTACCGGATTGGGCAACTACAGCTAAGGGGACAAAAATGAAGTGAGTGCACGGGCCTGAAGTGCTCAGCACTTTTCTTTTTGGAGCGTGTCGGTCTTTTCAAATCAGTGATCGGAGTTGCGGTTGTGAAGATATTGTCAGTTAAAGATTCATCAGGGGCCGGTTCCGTACTAGTCTGGTCGGCTCCGTTGGTGTGCCATCTGGGAACTTTAAGCTTCAATTAGGGAGTGCACGAAACAGATGCCACACTTGGCAGTTAAGTTGCATGCCAAACGGCTGATGGACACACATGCTTTCGAAGTTAATTATGCTAAATGTGATGCCCATACGGAAGCACATAAGGTATTTGAAGAGCTTCGTGTTCGGAATGTCATCTCTTGGAATGCAATGATCACGGGATATACCCAACAAGGTATGTCCAAGAAGCTAGCTATTTTGAGCAGATGCAAAGAGAGGAAAACTCTCCAAATGCATCACTTATACTTGCATATTGAAGGCATATGAATTATTATGCGGGCATCATAATTCATGAAGATATTGTTAGTGAAGGACTGCTTGAGAAATATGTTGCGCTTGCCACTTCTTGGCAATGCCTTGGCCGATATGTATGCCATGTGTGGTGCCCAAGGGCCATAATCTAAAGGCCACCCAAAGGTGTTTTAATAAGGGTTGTGTGAAAGAAAGAAACTCATGGCGGGCAAGCAGCGAGCAGCGAGGGCGCAGGCAGGCCGAGAGGAGATCTCGTTGGCTTGTGCGGAGCTCGGATGAGCTTGCACCGCATGCCCTGGCACCGTAGTTTGGTAGCATTCCGGGTGGATTTTGCGTTGATCGACTCCGTCAATTGCCATGTCATAGGGCTCAATTCTTTGCCACGTCACCAACGACGCCGTTGTTGCAAGCTTGGGGTAAGTGAGACGGGGTTTTTTAGGGCAAGGTAAGGAAAGGACTAATGGGGTAACCATAGCATAAGGCAAAGAAGGTTACAAAGGGAATAACCTCGGATCATGCAAGCTCCCTCTCTCTCGCTCTCTTCTGCGGCTACCAAAGCAAGGAGAAGGGGAGAGAAGGGTTGCCATACCTTAGGGTCTCAACCTCAAGGTGCGTGTGATGATGAGGCAAGGAAGGGATCCCTTGAGGAAGAAGAGGCCACTCTCTCTTTCTCTTGACCATCAACAGGAAGGATGTAAAATAGAAGCTTAATCAAGAGCGGACTCGGACGACCAAGGATAAGAGCAAGAAAGTCTCTCGGCATAAATCTTTTCGTTCTCTAAACAAGGTAATACGGGAGGATATAGCAAGGGCACATGAAGCAAGCAAGGGAATTTGCGTGACGAAGGATACTCTAAAAGAGGCAATCAAAGGTATACAAAGCTTGAAGGCAATAAAAATCAAGTTGAATAGAGAAGAAAGAAAAGCTTGTGAGTGGAAATTAAGACATGGCAAAGCGCATAAAGAAGGAAGTTGCAGCACAATTGATAACAATTGAAGCATGATGATCCGATAGAGTAAACTTAAATAAAGATTGCAAAACCTAATGGAACTTGAAGGAGATAAAGCGACAAGAGAAAATTTCCATAACCGTCATCAGCTAGAGATTGAATTAACATTCTTTTAAGTCCGGTGTTGTTAACGGCCCGGTTAATCCTATAAACGGTTAATAGCTGTTCTCTGTCTTTCACACCTCCCACAGCCAGAGGCCGACGCCTGCCCGGCTCATGTTTCGAACACATATCCATTGATAACACTCTTAGATTTTCTATCACCCTTAGAAAGAGGGTTGCTGATTCTCCACAAACTCTTTCTCACAAAGTGTTTGTGACTCTCATCATGAACTCTCACAACCAGAGGTTCTGCACCTTCCTAGCTAGGCCGCACACATTTCGACATTCCTGGTGAACCCGACGTGAAGTTGCTGGGGTGGGAGTTTGTGAATTGATCTAGACACTTTGCTAGCAATGGAAAAAAATCACGAGACACATGGGATGCAATTTGATCCTGTAGTCATGCAGATGTTTCAAGAATTTTCCATGTACACGAAGCAACAACAAGCAGCAGAAAGAAGCTAGATTTCAACCACAAAATCACTACAGTCCATCATGAGGAGAATTGACCAGTTTGATGGCAAGGACATCACAAAGTATCTACGAGATTATATGAAGGAAATGGAGTTGAACCGAGTGGGTGAGGAAGACATGTTTTGAAGTCTTGAGCTAGTTTGTGTCCCAAAGGTCAGATACCGTATTAGGGCAATTCAAAATGCTCATGGAAGAAATTGGGAGGAATTCAAGCTTGCTCTAAAAGAAAAATACTTTATGGAGGACTCTGAGAGGGTGACAAAAAGAACTTTCTTAGATTGGGTTGCAAAGCCTAAAGAAGGGATTTATGCTACAGAGCTTCTCAAAGAGTTGGAGCGACGCTATGCTCAACTATCACAAACTAAACAAGCTTCCTTCGATAGGGAGAAGGTAGAACTTTTCCTACAAGCAGCGGGCGAAGAAATTGAAGAAAAGTTAGAGCTTGTCTTGGAAGACAAAGATGCGGAGCAAGGTTTGAAGACAAGGTGGAATGATGTACAAGATGCAGTCTCCCTGTTGGAAAAAAGACAACGCAGAAGAGATAAGATGGTGGCTATTACTGAGAAGCATCCAAAACCTGCTATTGTAGCTTCTAAGGATGATGGGTCTATGCTTGAAGAACTTGTGAAGGGCATACGCGAGCTGAAATTAAAGCTAGCAAGGCTTGAAGAAAAGGGCAAACATCTCGACAGTCATCAAGTCAAAGACGTCAAAACAGAGAGGGATTTGTAAATAGGTGCATCTAGTGTGACAACCTAGACCATCGAAGAAGGGACTGTGAAAGCTTCAAAGATGCCTTGGGTAATGATCTTGTATTCTTCAAATAAGGGAAGATAAATCTTAGTGAAACAGGGAAGCCCTTGGCGACCAACTTTGGCAAAGGAGGGATGAAAAAGTTAGTTGAGGACATGGAAACTAGTCATGCCATCTCAATGGTTAAAGTAGCATCATTTGGCTTAAAGACTGGTCAAGTCATGCTCAAATGGTCAAAATATATTGAAGACGTGAGTGAGGATGGTGAAGATGTCTGGCCATCGGCAATGGAGTTAGCTATGAAGGGAAAGTTGACTAAAGAAGTCTTACATGACGCAGGAGATTGTATCTCTCTTGAGACTGGGTGGAATGAACCTATAGATGCTTTGTCACTGCATGCCTACATTGCAAAGTGTCGAGAAAACAAGGCACTTGTTGAAGAAAAACGCAGGAGAGAAAATGGGGATGAAGTCCCCTCAAAGAGGGCTACTAGAGGTGGAGGGAGAAAGGATCCGAGTCCCTCTCAAGAGCCCATGGCAAGGGAGCCTCCATCACAAGAAGTACCAATGAGAGATGCTGCATCAAAGAAGCAAGATTAAAAAAAGAGCAGGGGAAAAATCCCATCATACAAGCTACAATCAGATATTGAAGTTGCCATAGATTTAAAGAAAGTTTTAGAGGAAAGGATCTTAAATAGAAAGGTGGAGTTTACATTGGGAGAAATCCTTGGCATTGCAAAAGAGATTTCGACGAGGAAATCATTGATATCATAAGAAGGAAGCGACAAGATTTAACAGAGTCTATCCAATCAAAGGCTGAAGAGAGTGCTTCAAAGACACATGTGATACAAGTCTTCAGGCGGCAGAAATAGGCATGTTAAATTTGAAGATGAAGATGAAGACGAAGCCACTCATAAGAGCCACTATTCTAGAAACCACTGGGCAAGGGCTACAACAGAAACCTTGGTTAAGGTGGGAGATCTTGAGGAGCTTTATGTGTCCTTGATAGACTATGGTTCAGAGATTAACCTCATGTCCAAGAGTCTCTATATGAAGGGAAAGTGGCCAATTGATACTGACCATGGGTGGATGATTAGGGCTACAAAGAACTCATCCGGGGATCTCTATGGTGCTTGTCCAAATGTTAATGTAACCATAGGGGATGTGAAAGGTGAGCAATATTTCTTTGTTCAAGAGATGTCAAGCTATCCTCTAATACTTGGACAACCATACATCACCGCAGTGCGAATGGAGACAAAAGTATTGGATGATGGATCTGTGTATGCCAAGGTCAAAGGCAAAGATGGAAAACAAGCTATTCAATCCTTGACAATTTGCGTTGACCATGAGCAAAATCGTGACAGCTTAAGGGACCATTCTCTACCAAAACCAAGCAAGGAGTTTCGAGATCAAAGGGAGATGAGGGGTTTTGGCCAAGTACCATTGTAAAGCGGGAGTGCAGTGGTACAGAAACAAAAAGGTTCTCGCTTGATCCAAAGGGAGAGGAAGCTTTTTCTACAGGTGCCTTAGTAGCAAAGGATGGATCAGTATCTTTCACAAAGCTTGGAGATTTAAAGAAAGGACAAAACAATATATAAATAGTGTACAGAGAAAATACAAAAACCATAATTGGCTAGATGAAGACGAGTACATTTCAGGTGTTTTTGAGGAGGTTTGTTTTGTAGATACTACGGGTGATCTCAATGCTATAACAAGTTCTAGTTTCCAACAAGGAAATGACCTCGTAAAAGTAGCTTCTATGGACATGTATAGAATCATTCAGTCTTTCAAAGATGAGGAGTTCTTCAATGTGAAAAAAGATCTAGAAGTGCGAGTGGAGACGAAGTACAAAACTATAGTAAAGAAGGTGAAACCAATGGCATTGCCTTTGCCTGTAGATTGCAAGGAAACGATGGATCAAGCTTCTTTGCAACCTAGCCTCCGAGATCCAAAAAGAATTGCACACAAGTTTACGCAAGAGTCATTGAAGATGTTAAAAGTTGGAGGCAATGACTCCTTAACAGAGATTGAAATAAAATTCCTTGAACAGACACTCTCCAAACATGGAAAATCTTTTGCATTTGAGCCATATGAGATAGGGTGTGTGGATCCATCTATAATTGAACCAATTCTAGTGCCAAAATCACTCTTGCCAAAGATTATAGATTTACTACGACCAATTCTAGTGCCAAAAGCACTCTTGCCAAAGCTTATAGATTTACTCAATGAAAAGATAAAGATGGGGATTTTGGAACCTTCATGTGTCCTCTACTCAAGCAAATGGTTCACAGTACCAAAGAATAATGGAGCTCTACATTTCATTCAAGACATGCAGCCTGTCAACAAAGTCACAATCAGGAATATGGTTATAGGGCCAATTGTAGATGAGTTTGCAGAAGCATTTGCAGGAAGGGTAATATATTCTATGGGGGATTTGTACTCAGGGTATGATCAATTCCAACTAGCAACAGAAAGCAAGGACTTGACTACCATGAGAACACCCTTGGGTTTCGTAAGGATGTGCACCTTACCGCAGGGAGCAACCAACTCGGTTGCGCACATGATGAACGGTATGAACAAAGTCCTTCGTGACTTCATACCTCAAATTACAATGCCTTTTCTTGATGACGTTCCAATCAATGGATGTGACTTAGCTAAAAAAGATGAGGCTCTAAATTCGAGGGGGTGCCGTAAATATGTAGCAAGCCACATCAATGATTGTGATAGAATTTTAACAAGGTTGGAAGAAGTTAACCTTACATTATCTGGGCAAAAGTCAGTGTTTGGGGTTGAAGAAATATTGATAGTGGGACATCTTTGTAATCCTCATGGCCGCCAACCTTGTCCAACTAAAGTGGATGCAATACAGAGGATGAAGAAAGTATGCGTAAATATCACGGAGGTGAGAAGGTTTCTAGGTGCATGTGTCTTCTATCTCATATGGATTCCACATTATGCACATGTTGCAGATCATCTTTATCAACTGCACATGGATTCTTATTGAGGGATTGCTACTTATGGAAACATCCTAAAAGAAGAGATGGGACTCCATTACGAGTAGTATGTGATAAGCCTACTCAGCTCAAAGTTATCAAAGTTATCAAAGAGCTTCATGAAAGCCTATATGCTGGACATCAAGGTGTATGGGCTACTTTTTTCAAAGTGAAAGAGAGATATTGGTGGAAAGGCATATATAAGGGTGTAGTGGATTTTATGGAGTCTTGTGTCACATGCCAAATCTATCCCAATGTACGTCATCATGATGGATTGCATCCTACATACCCATGAGCCATGCACTATAAATGGGTTGTTGATCTAGTCACAATGCCTTTAGGACTTTGGAAAATGAGATAATTGGTACTTGCACGAGAAGATTTGACAAACCATGTGGAAGGGCGTGCATTGAGGACAAAAACTACAGAAGCTGTTTGTAAATTTTTGCTTAAGGATGTAATTTGCCGCTATGGCTGTGTGGGAAAGATAGTTGCTGATAGAGGTGAGTTAGATGCTGATGAAGCAAGGGATTTCTTTACAAGAATTGGTATCAAGCTAGACCTGATTTGTGCTTATAATCCAGAGGGAAATGGGAAAAGTGAAAGAGGACATCCTCCTATTGTCAAAGCTTTGGCTAAGGCATGCAAAGGTAGAATGCGTGAGTGGCCAAGGTTTCTACCATATGCTTTGTGGACTGATCGTACAACTCATAGCTCCGTGACTAGTTACATGCCTACTGAATTTATGTATGGTCAGAAGCCAGTCACGCCAATTGAGCATGTAGTTCCTACTTGGAACATGTTACCTTGGGAAGATGGTGTAAGTAGGAAAAATCTACTTGCTTTGCGCATAAGGAAATTGGAAATAAGACAGGAAAACATAGACATTGCTAAAGCTCGATTGAAGGATGCAAGACTAAAGAATAAAGATAGGTTTGATAAAAGACATAGGTCCTAACGTACGACAGTAGCCTTGACAACCAACACACCACACAAAGAAAACTTGCAAAAAGGTGGTTTGGTCCCTATGTTGTCAAACATGTGCATGGAAATGCTACATATACTTTGAGGTAGCTCGATGGAACAGAGCTTAAAATTCCCATAGCGGGAAAAAGAATCAAGAGGTTCAAGAGGAGACATGATAATGATCCTTTTGATTCACAAAAAGATGATGATGAAGGACCTAATTGAAGTCGTGGAGTGGAGCTTAGATCGACTTAGACACACACACACACACACACACACACACACACACACACACACACACAGATACACAGACATAGAGCTTACACAGGGGTTAATTTTATTTGCGAGTTAATCAATTCGTGTTTTTTTGCTACAGGTGATGCTTTTTCGAGTTTATAGAAGCATGGATTCCAGTCATATGTATGCTCTCTAAGGTGGCGTTGTGGTATGTTAAATAAGTACCGAGGGAAGGAGAGAGAAGAAGGGTTAGACGGAGAGAGAAAAACATACTTGTGAAATAGAGATAGGATCGGGGTGTGAGAGTACCGACAACAAGAGAGAGAGAGAGAGAGAGAGAGAGAGAGAGAGAGAGAGTGGGAGATGAGGGGGAGAGAGGAAAGATAGGTTCAAAATGAAAAAAGTCCGGCTAAAGTTTGGGCAAGAAGGTTCTCAAGCCGGTTCAAATTATTTCATTTAGTAACTTGGTATAGAATTGTTTATGTGTTGGTTTAATGTATATATTTTATAAATATCCTACATTTTAATTGAGATGAAAGTGGAGTTAAGTAAAAGTGGAGTTTTGTTGTGAAGAAGGAGGTTGTGTGCACGTTTTCTACTCACATGTGTGTATGTGTGTGTGTGTGTGTGTGAGAGAGAGAGAGAGAGAGCGAGAGACAGAGAGAGAGTGGGAGATGAGGGGGAGAGAGGAAAGATAGGTTCAAAATGAAAAAAGTCCGGCTCAAGTTTGGGCAAGAAGGTTCTCAAGCCGGTTCAAATTATTTCATTTAGTATCTTGGTATAGAATTGTTTATGTGTTGGTTTAATTTATATATTTTATAAATATCCCACATTTTAATTGAGATGAAAGTGGATTTTTGTTGTGAAGAAGGAGGTTGTGTGCACGTTTTCTACTCACGTGTGTGTGTGTGTGTGTGTGTGTGTGTGTGTGTGTGTGAGAGAGAGAGAGAGAGAGAGAGAGAGAGAGAGAGAGAGAGAGTTTTCCTGTTCATATGCGTGTGAAAAGGTTCCAAATCCGGGTCCACAAATAATGTTTTCCGAGCCCTTAAAGAGGCAGTTTGTGGTGGTTACTCATTGCACTATTATATGCCTGTAGTATTCATAGAAGAATAATAATCATAGTGTTTCTCGAGCCCTTAGAGAGGCAGTTAGTGTTCTCTACTCATTGCACTTTTAGATGCTTATAAATCTTATAGGGGAATAATAATCGTAGTGACAAATCATGCATATTTTATTGCACACCCCACTTTAAAAGTTAGTGGTGGAGTAGTAGACGATTATAATATTCATATTGACAAATCATGCATATATTATTGCACGTTCCAATTTAGCAGTTAGCATATGCTGCGTGGGACCCCTCATGTCACTAACACATGCCACTCTTCCATCACTATCAATGCTTTTTTAGAGCATGGTGCTTTAGCCTATATATAAATGTTACAAGGCAAGCACCATATGCTGCACAAGTGAATCGGAGGTGCTAATCAAGAGAGATTTTTTCATTTTCCCTGTACTTATACAATGCCTATAGGATATGCTAGTACTGGTAATGAGGTAGTTGCAAAAATCCATGAAGAGCTTCACAAACACCCCCCCAACGCACCCCTTGAAGAAAAGAAGACGTTTACACAAAGAAAGCGTGACACAAACAAGGCGATCCGGATGTTCAACCACCTTAATCGCGCTCGCAACACCGGAGACCAGGAACTCAATGATGGCTTTGAGACAATGCGAGAATCTCTGGGCAAGTGGGAGACATGGGGGTACATAGATAGCTCTCGAAGGGCCGCTTTATAGGCGGAGATTGACCATTTGCTTGTCTGCAAACGCACAATCAACCTGGTCGACATCTCTGGCTCTAATGTGGTAGAAGATTGAGGCAAGATTTAAATAATTATGCACTAAATAATATAGTTAAATAAATATGCACTAGCACATGATAAATTGTACTAGTGTGATGCAAGTTGTACTGTGTGTGTGTGTGTGTGTGTGTGTGTGTGTGCAGGTTTGATTCCCTACGTAATCATGTAAACAACTTATTTTAATTATATGATGCTTATTTTAACTATATGATGGTGTTCCACTCTTCAGTGCCTTGGCGAGAATAATTCATATGTCTCTGTCTGACTTATTATTATTGAAGTAGCTGTGATACTTTTAATCGGCCTGGTCTACTAACACATCTTCAAGATCTGTCATAATTTAGGGTATTGTTGATATCTTGTAGCTAAACTAAACCGTCAAATGTAACTACAAGCTGTTTGAAAGCCAAAAATGTAAAGAAAATCTATGTGAGTTTTTTATATAATGCAAGAAAAAGATGAGCATATCTTTAGTATTTACCCTACTTTTAGTAGAATATACTTTCCTGTCCATGTAGGTGTTGTTGCAAACAAGGATGAATGCCTAATAAGCCAATTTGAAACTAGGAATCTAAAAAATATTGATGGTTGTACTTGTTTGGGCGAAGACCTCAAAGTAATGAAACACGCATAGACTCTTGTATATAAAATAGTAATTAAGAACACTTTACTGAGTTGAAGAACTGCATACATACATAAACACACACGTATAAATAACTATATATATTGTATAAACAAGTACTTAAAAACACTTTACCGAGTTGAAGATCTCCTTACGTACATAAACACACACATATAAATAAATAAATAAAAAGATATTATATATATAATATAAATATTATATATAAAACTATATATATTCTTAGACCGACAGTGTAAAGAAATACTGACAAGCAAATGAAATTTTGACAGCATAACAATGTGAAAAATAAAAATAAAACCATTCCATACTTGCTTCTGTGAAAGCTTGCCTAACTTTTGTTAAGCTTTCCTATTCTATACTTGCTTCCGTGAAGCTTGCCTAACTTTTGTGTATACATGAAACCATGATTATGTTTCTAAACATGAACAAAAAGCATGATTATATTCACAAGCAATCAAAATTTCGACAGCATAACGGCGCAAAAATACAAACAACAAAATTTCCCATTCCATACTTGCTTCCGTGAAGCTTGACTAACTTTTCTGTATACGTGAAATCATGATTATGTTTTCAAACATGAACAAAAAGCATGATGATATTGATAAGCAATCAAAATTTCGGTAGCATAACGGTATGAAAATTCAAACTAAAAAAATTCCCATTCCATACTTGCTTCCGTGCAGCAACGAATGCTCACGAGAAGAAGAAATAACATAAGCAAAAAAGCATATGTTGGTATATTACTTTGGTAAATCCAAAGCTCTCAACAAACTTCTATCTAGTATAATAAATATGAAATCATGGCTGAATTGATAAGGACGATCAACACCAACAACATGTCTTCAGTAATACCAAAAAAGTGGCACCCAAACACCATGGTCACACATCGTTCCATAAAAATCACAAACTAGAAAAAATGATAGATAATACCAATGTTGATGTCAATCAAGGGCAATGTGATCCGGGCTCATATTGTTGCCAATCAGTCTCCTCATCACTATCTGCATCAACTGCTGAAATAGCACGTACACATGGAGCCTTGAAGCGTGAAAGATGTTGATGGAAGACCTCTGGATCACTATCTATGCAGAGACAATGTCTAGACAACTCAACGCAAACATTGCCCAAGCCACCACATCCAGAAAACATATCAACAATGTAGGTGTGCTCCGCAGTAAATGTCCGCACAAGCCAGCTAAAAAAAGCAAAAAATATGCGTATTTTTACTTTATGTAACACAGTCCAATAACGCATAGTAGGAAGCATATATTCTTACCGAAATAAGTCAAGGCTACGCTCGGCGGCACCTCTAAGAGCGTGTCCTCCAATGTACTCTCCGTCAATGCGCTCCACCAGTATTCCGGACTTGGCATCGAAAGAGTTGTTGTCCACGCTCTCTCCATCTCGTCGATCGTAGATAGGACGTTGACCCTTACGATAAAACAATCCTAGCAATAGTGTTTCCACCTACAAATTACAACTAGAATGTGATCTAATTGAAGAAAACTACAAGCATGCTTTTCAATCAACAAATAAATTTACTTACTCTCTCAATCTCAATGGTCTTTCGCACATAACCATCGGGGATCAAAATAAGGATGGTGTGCATCATTTTGAATCCCATCTCGATGGCATGGCTAGACACAATGCCAAAGTGATCAGTGGAGCTTAGGGTGATGTACCACCCATTGTCTTCCACATACTTTGAAGCTATTACGGCCACTTTCTTACTTAATTTTTGAGAGAATTGATTCCATGGAGGGACCTGCATAATACGCATTGTTAATTTAATTAAAGTTCCAAAACTATCATAGACTGTCCATTGTGGTTTTGAAGGATGCATACCTCATTCTCTGAAAAATTTTCAACTTTAAAGTTTGTTGGAAAATCCGCAAACAAAAGAGAGGCCACTTCATTGCTCTTTTCCCCATCAACATGGGCTGAATGAAGAAAATCCAAGATCCTGCATACGATCAAATAAATGTATTTCAAACATTCACAACACACACCACACATAGTTAGTCTTTCTTTTCACATGTGTTTACCATTTCTCATCATCGAGAGAAATTTTGTAAACATCTAGCATGTTCCCAATAACGTTCACATCACAATCTATGGAAGGCACTGCATAATCAGAAAATAAAATATTTCATCAAGAATTGTTGAGTAGAAAGAAAGTGACAGCTAGATATCTATACAAGCAAGTTTACCTGTGGAGCCTTGAGCACCTTTTTGGTTCTTTTTGGGAGACTTATTGGGCTTCTTGGATCTAACAAAATCCAATCGTTTCTTTATAGAGGAGATTGTACTATTGTTTACTCTTTTCGAAGAGGTGGATTTCTTGGAAGCTGAGCCAATCTCCTCAATACCATTTTCATTTCTTTCAAGAACGTGCTCTAAAGCAAACAAAAATATATTTCTCACAAACATAATCTAAATAGTATGAGCACTTTAACAATTTTGTAGTTTTTATAAATGCCAAAAATAACCTTTATATAAGTTCCCTTCATCACGTGGGTAGGTGCCTCGAGTGTAATCTAGCCACCAAGGGCAATACTCAATTTCCCAAGCAATCAAACCATAATCTCTCGTCCATAGTGGATACATACACTCCTCACAAGAGAGGTCCCTCCAACTTTCAACAGCAATTGGCAACTTCTCCAACAAAGTTTGATCGTAAAGCTGAATTAGCCATCTACATAAAATGCAGTTAACTTTATTTGAGCTCCTTTCCTAAGTGACTTATTTATTATACAAACTCTAAGTAAAAAATAGAATGACAACCATAAAGATATCAATTGTATTACCTAAATAATACTCTCCTTGAAGATTCCATAAGCTTTGGAATTTTTTCATCCGACTCTTTTGTGTTGAGCTTACTCCAAAGCTCCACAAAAGCTTTATCAATGTGGTCCCTCAATTGGTGATGAAACCATGCTTCAAAGCCCTCCGGCATTTCTTCAATCATTTTCCCTTTGATCCTCAAGCATTGCTTCAAGATACTTCTCCAATACCACTCTTTACGCAAGTACATTCTAAATTTCATTGCACTAATATAACGCTCAGAAGTAACATCATCTACACGGCAATGCATCAAAGAGTGCAATATTTCCTTTTTCCTATAGAGCAAACAATAAACAAACCATAAATGCATTGATTCATTTGATGATTTCATGTGTATTTTTTATCCAAAAATTATTACCTCTCTGGTGATATTTTAGAAGTTGCCAAAGAGTGGACTTTGTCTCTTGTAAGGCCCACTTGATCCTTTTCTCTTATCCAATTGAAGTTAAATAATAAAGAGAAGAACCCTTGGCCATTGGCGGGGTTGGCAATGGCCAACATCTATGTTATATTAGCACGAGATCAAATCAAATCAATTTTTCAATCAAATATATCAAATTCAAATGACATGTCAACTTACAATTTAGTAGAAATTCAAACATAAACGGGGAGAAGAGAAAGTGTTTACCTTATAAGCTCTTTCTTTGAATATTTTTTCTATTCTTCCTCGAGCAACCATTTCCTTTTCTGGCAGTGAAATCGAGGGATCATTGATTTCTTGCATCTCTTTGATAAGAGACAAGTCAAAGTCTTCCTTTTGTAGAGCAAATGAAAAAAAAAAGTAAGATTTTACAAAATAATGTCAAGCTTTAGAAATTACATAAAAAGTGTACTTTAAGGCAAAAAAATTTACCTTCCATATGAGCATTGCTAATAAAAGAGCAGGAGCGTTGTACCAACTCCCTTTAGATGCCTTCTTCTCACAAGCAAGCTCTACCTCTATCCATCAAATCCAATCTTGGGGAAAGTCTTTCATTAAAGAATCTTTGCTTGCCACAGCCAGGTTTTGGAACAAGAAGATCTCCTGCCCAAAATTTGTGCTCACAGTGGTTCTACCAATCCTAAACCACAATATCTTAAATTAAATGGCAGTAGAATGACATTGATAAAGTAATAGCAATAACGTTTAAAACAACAAATGTGCTTACTCATTTTGAGAGCGCAAAGCTAGCATAAGCTCCCCCTCTGCACTTCTATCAACAAAGACAAATTGACATTTCACAGAACAATGTCTCCACTTTATCATTGGAAATTCTACAACAACAAAAAAGAAAATTAGAAAGCATAGAGTAATACAAGTCAACTTTACACTAAACAAAAAAGAAATCACTTACGTGTTTTTATTAAGCGCATCCAAGTTTTCAAACGGTGATTACCATCCCAAACGATAAATTTTTTTCCCCTTAAGTCTTCCCACTCAAGGGGAAGGGAATTATCAAAATCATCGCTTATTTCTCGCCAAATAGGCCCCCATTCATCTTTGTCTAAGTCGGAAACATAATGTTGATCATGGCCTGGCTTCTTAAATGACACAAGAAATGGAGCTCCAAGCACACCGTATCCAGACATCTCAAACCTTTCCACCAAGCCCTCAGTGCCTGGACCCACCGCTCTAATGGATTCATTTTCTATCAATCTACAAAGAGGAATTCGAGGAGTTTCCCCACCTCTCTTTACAATAAAACCCTCTACAATCTCCTCTAATATTCGACCATGAACATCCTTTCCAAATACTGTTGGATGATCGGGAGGTTTAGCAACAATTGTTGTTGCTTCAAACACGCTGTGAGCCACCAATTCACCTTGTGTAGCATGAATATCTATGAACACCTCTTCTTCATGCACATCACTCAATATATCCTCTTCTTCATGCACATCACCCAAAATATCTTTATTTCGATGGACATTTGAAGAAGCAATGGAAGATCGTGCATTGGCCCTATGCCCTGTAGTGCCAGATCTTAATGTGTATCCTACTCCTACAAGCAAAAAACAATAAGAACACAAATAGTTTAGTGAGTATGATGAGACAAAAGAAAAGAAAACAAATAGCTTAATGTATTTGAACTTACTTTGAGAGATACCTGTCCTGCCACGTTTAGATGGTGTACGAGCCATAATCTATTAACCACAAACAATAAAAATCTTCTTAGCAATGACAATACAAATATAAAATTCTAAATTTTGGCAGCATAACGGCGTAAAATTCAAACTAAAAAAAAAAACCATTCTCAACTTTCTCATGGCAAGGAAAAATACAAATCCACTTTGACATTTGTATACCTCTTCTCTACAATGATCTGTTCTTACATCATTGTAATTGTTACTCTAAGTGTGTATGCAAGTGTGTTCAAGTGTGTGAATGCAAGTGTTCATATGTGTGTGTGTGTGTGTGGATGTATGCATGATTGTGTGTGTGAATGTAAGTGTAATATGTGTGTGTCTTTATGCATGATTGTGTATGTGTTTGTGCTATGTATGCAAGTGTGTTGATGTTGTGAATGCAAGTGTTTATATATGTGTATGTGTGTATGTATGCAAGTGTGTTGATGTTATGAATGCAAGTGTTTATATATGTGGGTGTATGTATGTATGTATGTGTGTGTATGCAAGTGGATGTGTGCATGATTATGTGTGTGTGAATGTAAGTGTAATATGTGTGTGTATGCAAGTGTGTTGATGTTGTGAATAAAAGTGTTTATATATGTGTATGTGTGTATATGCTTGACAATACAAATATAAAATTCTAAATTTCGACAGCATAACGGCGTAAAATGCAAATTACAAAAAAAACCATTCTCAACTTGCTCATGGCAAGGAAAAATACAAATCCACTTTGACATTTGTATACCTCTTCTCTACAACGACCTGTTCTTACATCATTGTAATTGTTACTCTAAGTGTGTTTAATATGTGTGTATGCAAGTGTGTTGATGTGTGTGACTGCAAGTGTTTAGATGTGTGTGTGTGTGTGTGTGCAAGTGTTTTTGATGTGTGTGTATCACTGTGTGTGTGTGAGTGTGTGTGTGTGTGTGTGTGTGCTTACCTGAACACGCTCGCCCGATCCACCGGAGGAGGTCCAATGGAAGCTCCATTGGAGCTCCATTGGAGCTCCTCCGGTGGATCGGGCGAGCGTGCGCAGGTAAGCACACACACACACACACACACACACTCACACACACACACACACACACACACACACATATCATTTGATAGAAAATCTACACACACACACAGAGTACCTTGTCTTCTCTTGCTCCTTCTTCTTCACAGCAAACTCCACTTTCTCTTCACTCCACTTTCATCTCCTTCTTCACAGAAAAACTTCACTTTCACTTCACTCCACTTCAATCTCAATTAAAACTCCATTTAAACTTCACTCCACTTTCATCTCAACTATTTTTTTTTTCACACACACCATATATTACAAAAATGATATTGTGGTATAAACACTCACACACACACACATTCATTTATATATATATATATATATATATATGTATACACACACACAAAGATATACACAAAATGGATTCATATATATAGTTTTACTAAAAAAATACTATGTTTTTTACACACACACACACACACAACCATATATTTAAAAAAATGATTGTATGTGTTTGTGTGTATAAAAAACGTAGCATTCCTAAAGTTAAGTCATGCACACACACACACACACACACACACACACACACACACACACACACACACACACACATACACACACACACAAAATGTAAAAACTATGTGCACAGTTAAATATCTTATGTGCACATACACTCAACTTAAATATCTTAACTTAAAAAAATGCACATACAATCAACTTAAAAATATCTTAACTTAAACTATGTGCACATACACTTAACTTAAATATCTTAACTTAATAAAATGCTACGTTGTTTACACACACCCACAAAATCATTTATACACACGCACAGTAATGTATATAGCTTAACTAAAATAATTATATATACACACTACCAAAAACACACACACATATATATAAAATGGTAAGATGGAATCATATATATAACTTAACTAAAAAAATTCCTACGTTTTTTATACAAAGTCAGTCATATAGAATGTTACGTTTTTTATACACACACTCCCACAATCATATATATATATATATATATATATATACACACACACACACACACACACACACATACACAAAAGATGAAGACACTATTAGACTGCATTAAATGCAGTCCTTGAACCACCATTTAGAAATTAAATGGCCCCTCAAATTTGATGACATATTCCATTGCACATACATTCAGAACCGTCATATATTAAATGCACTTCTTCAATTATGATTTTCATTATTCTTTGAGCCGTCACAAGATCTTACGCAACTGTCTTTTCGTCTACCTACCAATCTTTCACTTTCATTAACCTTCACATCTTTCATTAACTTTCACCAGTTTCATTAACGTTAACTTTATCTTTAACTTTCATTAACCTTCACCACCTTCACTTAATCCACCACAGTTTTCTCGCATCTCCACCCTGTAATCTGTTGCTTGAGAGAATATGTCCAACATGAAAGTAACAATAACTTGGAAGGTTGGTGGTCAAATAGTCAACCGCGACATTCAATTGAAGGGAAACTCATTGTTGCTTAGTGCTTACTATTTGCAGAGTTTGCTGCCTCCATCTTGCCATTTTCAGTCACTATATGCTCTTATTGAAAGTGATTGTGGCCTAACAAAAGTCTTGCTGCAACCACAGTGGGATATAGAAGGTCATCAGCATTTCTTAATAGATGGTTCTTTTTCGAGCTTGTTTGAGATGCTTCATTCAGACACATTTATACAGGTATCTGACAATGAGAAAGGAAATGACAAAGAGATATCTGAAGATGTTTTAAGCATTGTGCATCTTGAAAGTAGTGGTGACGATATAGGACAGCTCAAAACTCATTCAATCGTCATTTGGATTCAACAAAATCCAAGGGCAAAAAAGTTAAATGATCTGTTAACATTATGTGGAGCTCCTTTGCAAGTTGCTGAACTTCCACAGCATTATGATGGAAATTTGTGTTTTGAGTTACCTGCGACTCAGGATAAAACAAAACGAATGACAGGGATGGAACAACGCTTTGATGGTCACTTGTGGACTCGCCCATCTGTGACAACCATGGCAATAGCATGCACAATTCGTCTAAGCCACTGTTTGGGATTCATGCAGTGTAATTATTCAACGTGTCCTCATTATATTAAGGAACAAGAATTCAATAGTAGAGATTTTCATGGATATTTGGACAGACAGGTGAAAAAGGACTACCTTGCAATGGAAGAGAATACAACAATAACTTGTCATTATTATCAGAAGGTTGTTACTTGTGTTGCTGCTTGTCCCTGCAAAATCTATTATGTTTTGCCTAGAGATGGTACAATGTCGCGACTGGCAATACATGTTGGTAAACATTGTCATAATGTTAAGGCAGGTACCTCTAGGGCTGCTATTTCAAGAGTGCGGAAACTGGTAGGTGCAGTACTAAAAATAGAAAAGGGTGGCCCAAGAAAAATTCAAATGTTGGTGGCTCAACAACTTGTTCATCACTCCTTGATTGGTGAGGAAGCTGAAGCTACATCCGATGTACAATTCAATGATTTTTTGGAAGAAATGATGCCACTGGTTCAAACCAAAGGGTAAGAAAACTCAATTTGGTTCCTTGAATTTGTTAATTTTTTAACTATTATAAATTTAGCCTTCTTGTGATGCATCGTGTAGGTTTTCTTCAATTGTTTCAAAGGAGAGAAAGAGTCAAGGTGCTGTTATTGGGGATGGATATGATAATATTTTATTGCTTCAAAAAAAGTGCATGTTTCCTTTTTTTCATGGGAGTAGATTTCCTGGACAGGGTGAAGAGGATGACAAGTGCTTCCTATTTAAAATGTCCACTAAAGGACCAGGTTTTGGGATTGATCTAGTAAATCGGATGAAAAGAACTGAAACTGGTGACTTGAGAAATGCGTGGGTACATTTTGATTTTACCCATAGAATAGATGGATGGGCAACAATGTCATGCTCAGTTTATGATCCAAGGTAATCTTTAAGTATTTAAATATCTCGTATTTTTTTTATCATTAAATAAAAGAAGATGTGTGAAAATGTTTATGTTGAATATCTTGCAGCATACGATCACTACAAATAATTGCTATATGTGAAACTAAAGAGGAGGATGCAAAGACTCAAGTTATTTTTTGGGAGAGCCTTAATTCAACAATGGAAAAGTATGGACATGGTGCAGCTGACTTTGCAGGTTTTATGTCTGATGAAGCTGGTGCAAGTTGGAATGCTATTCGAACAGTCTTCAATGGCGGGCCAGATCATGGAGGGACGTGAACGATCATGCCTATTTCATTGGGAGCAGAGTCTCCACAAATATGCTAAAAAGTGGATACCTCAACATCTAACAAATCAACACATTGATATGTGTGAGGACTGGAGAGCTTGTAAGACCATTGTGCTTGCATCTCAAAAGGCACTTTCAATTCAAAAGTGGTGGAGACAACATCTATCTACAGAGAGCATCACAAGAGTGAGCAGATGGTTTAAATGGTGGGAGCAACGAATTTCACACTGGGGAGGAATTGGAACAGATGTAAGTACCTTTATGACAATCTATATTTTTAGAAAAAATTCTTTTCATACATGAAATTTATAAATTTTAATTCATGTTTCTTTTGCATTTCATAGGGTGGTCTAAGTCCGTGGGAGCGGGCACAAATTCCCAATGTTAATTTATCAGAAAGTGTACATACCAGTTGGTTAGCAGGTGAAGGTGGAAAGGGAAAAATATCCTTGTATGATGCATGTGTAACAGATGTTATAAACTCATATATTCAATGTGCAAAGCGTTTGGGATATACTACTGGGCGTTATATAGGAACGGGTCCCACAATGGAGACCTTGCTTTCTCGAGTTGAATCTCAGCAAACTCCAACTCCAACCAACGTGGCCCATCTATTACACGAGGCTGTTGCAGGGACTCCCATGTATGCGCAACCAATTTTGCATGGAGACAAAGAAACAGTACAACGCAAAAAGAGGGGCAGAACAGGAACAAGTAGCTCCCATCGGCCGGAATATGTCATGGAATCTAAGCAACGAAACCATCGCGGTCGACCAAAAAAATCAAGTTTGATACCCAAGGACCAGGTATTTCTAACATTCCGCTGCAAATTAGTGACAGTGATGATGATATTGGATCTCAAAAAGAAACAACCACACCTTTGTCATCTAAAACAAACAATGTGTTTGAGAGTGATGTGCCACGCACTCAGTGGGCCCTTAGGAGAATGCCCATTCAAAGTCAAAGAAAATGTTTTGGAACAGTAGGGAGAAAAAAGTGTGACAATATCTTGCATAGTCGCTCAATTGGTCTTGTTGCTCCATGTATATGGTCCGAAAGAATGTTCAAGGGTAAAACAATCGAGCAATGGTTATGGTTTTGTAATCATGATATTTTGCATACCCAATCAATCAAAAGACAAGTCAAAGATTTACCTCCTGCTCCAAATGTTTGGCCAGTAGCAAGAGGAACAGATATCTCCACACAAGAACTTGCCGCGCTGCATCAGAGTGGATTTCGGACAGAGAATTCAATGGTAAATCCACAACCTCTTGCTGGCGACCGCAAAGAAGGTGGTGGCAGCTCGAGGAAGAAAAAGTGGAGGCATGGAATCTCTAAAGAGGCCATGAAGAAATTGGAAGCATGTAATAGTATGACAATTATATTTTTGGATGAAGTGAAAAGGTCTCAAGAGCATGTAATTTTCCGAGTTCTCACTGAAAATAGTTATGAGATTCATATAAAACAGAGTCTAGCATGCACGTGTCCGGATTTTCAGAAGCGAGAGAATACCAACAAATCCTTTTTGGCATGCAAACATATGTACTATGTGTACACAAAAGTGCTCGGACTTGAACCTAAGGAGCACATGATTATTCATTAGCCAACCCTCTCACCAATGGACATCGCTTTTATTCTTGGACAACCAAGGATGATTTCTCCCTCCATTTAATTACAACTGGTTTGGTATGCGTCTTTCACTGAACTAGAATATTGATCTATGATATGAAAGTGTTTTTCTGTATTTATTTTGGTTTATTATACTTGTGATTATTTATCTTGAAAAAACATTGTTTATGCAGCAAAGGATTTCAAATTTCAAGCAAAAGATATGAAGCATCTTGCAAGCTATTTGGGAGCAAATTACTTGCCTTTTAGAGTGACCATTACATTTATGGCGACTATCCTTTTTTGTACTCTAATTTTGATCTTATCCTGTGGTAGTTTTGCGAATGTACTTACATCCTCAAACTTATGTTGTTTCAAAAAGCAATTGCTTGGGAAAAATAGTATTGTCTCTATCTGGCATTCTTTTTTACTTCATCACATTTATATATGCTGTGGATTATATTTAACTCTGAAATTAGTGTTGTCTCTATTCTGCATGATTTTTTACTTTATCGCATGTTTATATGCTGTGGATTATTTGACTCTGATCACATGCGTTGCGAGCATATTTGACTCTAATGGCATGAGTTCTGAAATGGTGATTTTATTTGTTTACATTTTTCCGTCGTTATGCCCTCTCGGTCTCTCTCTCTCTCTTTCTCTGCGTAGTGATATACAACTCTATGATTTTACTTTCTCTCTCTAGAAGAGAAGTCACTCTCTCTCTCTCAAGGATTTACTCTTCTTCCAATGGTAACTCGCATAAATACTATCTCTCTAGAATTTATACTTTCTCTCTCCGTCAACCACACATATATGGAGTCTTATGACGATTGAAAATTACATTAAATAGATACTTTATGCTATGACACATATTTGGTTAAAAAAACTCTAAAGATTGCTCAAATTGTCAAAAAAAATTGAAATGAAAAACTCGCAAATGTTAAATCCCCCTTACACAGTACGCAGAGAATTCATTGAAGGGTTATCACCCAAGTCCTATTATGCACACAAGTATAAGGGAGTATATACAAAGAGTTAGTGATAAGCGAGTTAGGTGGGCGGGCGGCCATATGCGTATAAGAGGCCACTTGGGCTTTAATCCCAACAACCTCCCACTTAAAGTCCAATGTGGCACTTTAAGTAACTGTAAATCTATGAACATAAATGTACAAAGTCTTACATGGCTGCCATCTATCCAATGCCCAATAACTCACAACAATGCACAAAGCACTCTCCTGGAAGTCCCTTTGTGAGTAGATCAACAGGATTGTCCTTGGTGTGGATCTTCATCACTTGTATCTGCTTGTCTTCAAGTACTTCCCTAATATGCGATATTTCACATCAATATGCTTAGTCTTTGAATGGAACACTGGATTCTTTGCCAATTGTATAGCACTTTGACTATCACAATATAACTTTGGCATTTCTACTTTGATTCCCAAGTTTGCTACCAATCTACCAAGCCAAATAGCTTCTTTGCATGCCTCATTTGCTACAACATACTCAGCTTCTGTAGTAGACTGCGTAATACAATCTTGTAACCGAGATCGCCATGATATGGCACCTCCAGCCAAGGTAAAGACATAGCCTGATGTAGATCTCCTCTTATCCAAGTCTTCTGCATAATCTGAATCAGTGTATCCTATGACACTCAAATCCTGACTACCATAGCATATGTGCATACTCTTTGTATGTTTTAAGTATCTCATGATACCTTTCACTGTCTCCCAATGTTTCTTGCCGGGATTTGACATATATCTGCTAACCACTCCCACTGCAAATGCAATATCCGGACATGTAGGAATCATTGCATACATCAAAATCCCACATGCAGACACATACGGCACCGTATCCATTTCAACCTTTTTCACCTTAGACTGTGGGAAATCTTGGTTTCTTAGTTTCACATATGACGGCAATGGTGTCATCAATACCTTTCCCCTATCCATATGGAAACATTGCAACACTTTGTCGATATACTCTTCCTGAGATAAGTAAACCATCTTCTTTGACCTATCTCATTGGACACGCATACCTAGTATATGACTTGCCTCACCCATGTCTTTCATGTCAAAAACCTTTGCCATTTTTGACTTAAGAACTAAAAATTATGCCATTTGTCTACCAGCAAGTAACATGTCATCCACATAAAAGATGAGGATTATCAAGCTACCATCCTTATGCTTTGTATTTTGGTTGTCCATCATGAGGAGTAAGCTTATACCTATAAACCCACTTACAAGGTAGAGCTTTCTTGCCCTCTGGCAATTGAACCAAATCCCACGTTTGATTATTATGCAGAGCCGTCATCTTTGATTGCATGGCCAACTGCCATTTTTTCCAGTCAACCACTTGTAATGCCTCCTTGTAACAAGATGGTTCTTCGCAATCCGTGAGCATGAAATAATTTAGAGGTGGCACATAACGATTAGGTGGTTTGGAGACACATAAAGATCAGGTGGTTTGGAGACACATTTAGAAAGTCTCACCACAATTGATTCTCCCTCTCTAGTAACAATAGGCTATTCCTGAGCCTGACCACCCTTTCTTGATGTGCTAGCACTAGGTCCATCTTCCCTAAAGACAACTCTTCTGATCTCCTCTGTCTTCTCTGGCTTAGCATGAAACTTGGCTTCATTGAAATGCACATCATTCCTATGAATAACTTTTCTGGATTCAGGATCCCAAAGCCGATAAACCATCTTGCCTAATTCTCTGTAGCCAAGAAATATACATTTTCTGCTCTTTGGTTCTAACTTATTCCTCAAATCTTTAGGAATATGGCTATAAGCTTCACAACCAAAGACTCTGAGATGATTATACAAAGGTGCCTTGCCTGTCCATAGCATCTTGACCACTTCATTCTTATCCAGAACCCTACTAGGAGACCTGTTGATCAAATGGACTGTTGTAGCCACTGCTTCCGCCCAAAATCCATCAGGCAACTCAGCATTTGACAACATGCTTTTGACCTTCTCTTGTATGGTCCTATTCATATGTTCTGCAATTCCAATTTGTGAAGGATTGTGTGGTGCAGTAAGTTCCTGCTTTATCCCTTTTGCTTCATAAAAGTCTTGGAAACGTACTCTCCCCCATTGTCTGTCCTTAAGCATCTTAGCTTCTGACCACTCTGATTCTCCACAAGTTGCAAGAATGTCTTAAAGACCTTGAGCACCTCATCCTTGTGCTTCAAGAAGTAAACCCATACTTTGCAAGAATAGTCTTCTATGAATGTACAAAAGTACGCTGCTCCCCCTAGTCACAAACTAGGCAATGGTCTACATAGATCACTGTGCACAAGAGCTAACCGTTCGTCCCTATGATTCATCTTTGATTTGTGCGGTTCCTATGTTTGCTTACTATAAACACAATGCTCACAAAAATCAAAATCTTGAAATGAAAATCCAGGCAAATAACCATAACGAGAAAGTATTTCCATTTCTCTTTTTAACATATGTCCCAGCCTACGATGCCACAGTGACACACTTGGCTGCTCAATCACATTAATTACATGGTTTTTAACCTCTGAAACATGTAAAGTGTACAGAGTTCCTGACTTGCTTCCATGTGCTACAATCATTGAACCTTTGGAGATCTTCCAAGCGCTGTTCCCAAAAACTATCACATAACCCGCATCATCCAACTTCCCTATACTGATCAAGCTCTTTCGGATTGTTGGAGCATGTCTGACATTCTTGAGCCATAAAGAAGAGACATTCTGAAACTTCAACTGCACATCTCCCACTCCAAGTATGTCACAAACCTACTCATTTCCAAGTCTAACACAATCTTTAGTAGCCACATATGATGTAAACCACTCTTTGTGCGGAGAAACATGTAAATATGCCCCTGCGTCGATAATCCAATCACTCATATCATGTCCATCCTCTGCAGTCATGAAAACACAATCAAAATTTCTTGTGAGGAAGATGTCACCATCTGCTATAGCAGAATCACTGTCTGAACCAAATCCTGTGACATTCACCTCTTCAATCTTCATTGAACTCTTCTTTTCATCTTTCTTAGAACTCTTTATTTTGCCTTTTTCTTGTTTCCACTTCGTACAGTCTCTCTTCATGTGACCCTTCTTGCCACAATGGTAGCATTCTATGTCATCCTTTGACTTTGAGTCACGAGACTTACTTATGTTTTGTGCCTTCTTACCCTTGTTCTCTTTAGACTGTTGTCTCTCTCAAACAAGCAAAGCACTATTGACTTTGCCTTTGTCAATGTTCTTCCTGTTCACTTCCTCTGTAAGCAACCTGCCTTCTACATTGGTACTTGTAAGACCCTCTGGCGCGATAGAATTACTTAATGCCGTGCGAAAAGTATCCCAACTGTGTGGCAAAGTGATTAAGAGAAACATAGCCTTCACTGAATCTGGAAAGACTAACTCCTATGCTGTTAACTGGCTGAAAATTGTGTGAAATTGATTGAGATGATTTGACATGGCTGTCCCTTCCTTCATCTTCAAATCCACCAATTTCTTGAGCCAGTAAATTTGAGAAGTAGCACCTTGTTTCTCATACATACCGCATAGCTTTTGCCATATGCCATATGTTGTAGTCTCTACTGCTACATTGAAGTAAACATTTTCTGCCAGTGTCAACATGATTGTGGAACAAGCTAACTCATCAAGATCTTCCCACTCATCTTCAGCCATACCTTCTGGTCTCTTCCCTTTGAGCTTCAGTGGCTTCACTTGTTTTTTTTGCACCAAAACCTACCAAATCTGCTTCTTCCAGAATGGAAAGTTTGTGCCATCCAGCTTCTTTATGTTGTAAAGAGTCTCACTAATTTGAGAAGATGCCATGTCTGCCAAACTGTTTACTCCTAGGAAAAACCGGTAGAGTTTCCCCTGTAAAATGCCCTCTGTACACAATAAACAAGTTGTAAACAACAAGCTAAACACCTCTCCTCAAGAACTATCAGTATTTTGAAAACTTTTGAGAGAGTCTCCCCTGTAAACTGAGCTTTGGAAACCAAAAGATAGCTCAAAAACAGCCATAAATAGCTGATCAGTGACAAATCTAAAAATCTCAATAATATGCTATCCTGTAAGCATACACTGTCTCCTGTCTGGGTGATCACAGAACCTGTATCTTTCTCAAGACTGAACCCTGAACAATGCCTCAACGGCCTCACGCATAAGATGCAATCCAGTGTCTACAAAAAGTCATACATCCTATGGGATAAAAGTCACCCGAAGACAATGCATGTAGAGGGGAACTTGAGCAACCTCATCCACCTCACACTGGGTAACCCAGCCCCGAGTGCTTGGATTCAAAAAACCTCACACACGACCCTCTCAGATGGCTCAACAAACTACCTAGAACTAGCATACATCCTACAATAGACCAATCACTGTCCTATGACCACTGTGGCAGTCTGTCTGCTAGTGTGAATCACAACTAGCAGACCCACAATCAGAGTACATCAATCTGCAATACATCCCAGTGGTGTCAAGTCGTCCTATGGCCACACCTCCCATAGAACCTGGCAAGCACAAGAAGTAGCAATGCAGATTGCAATATATATATCTGATGTTATATATGTGTACCTAGTCTATAGATGATGCTTTGAAGACTAATGAGTGATGCATGTCGATGCCGATATTGATGCCGACCACCTTCTACTTGCCAATCTACACAAGACCGGTTTCTTTGTGGGCCGAAACCTATCTTTAGATGTAGTGCTCAGAACAAAATTCTGAGGGCATAAATAGCTTTGAAAGGGGGGGTAAAACCACAGGTTGCTTAATGGAAATACTCCCAGAAATCCGCGTGTGAATTTCTAAGCTCCGGATCCAGAATCTGCCTGAAAAGTGCGTGCGCGCGCGATTACATGAAAACGCACTGAACCTTGCTGTGATACAAATTGAAGTCACAGAGCGGAGCTTAGATCGACTCACATACACAACCACACACACACAGATACACAGACCGAGGGCTTACACAGTACGCAAAGAATTCATTGAAGGGTTATCACCCAAGTCCTATTATTCACACAAGTATAAGTGAGTATATACAAAGAGTTAGTGATAAGCGAGTTAGGTGGGAGGTCGGCCATATCTGTATAAGAGGCCACTTGGTCTTTAATCCCAACACTAATGACATTGCTACAGATGAGGATGAAGAAGAAGAGGATGATTTTCCAGACTTTGTAGAAGATGAAAATGACATCCAAATATTTGTGAATCTTAATGAAGATTAAACGTGAAAAATGTTGGCACATGCCGGAGGATGTGCAGGTTCAAAGGGGGTGCATGTCATGCCGTGGCACATACACAGTGTGAAATAAAAACATCCACCTCACTTTTGACACTTCTCGATACATGGAAAAATAAACAATAATGTAGATATCGTGATATATGCTAACATGTACATACCTATCCCGGGAGTCACGGCCCTGGATGTGTCTCATTTGCGTGCTTTTTCACTTGATAATATGCCTAATTTGGTTTGACAATTTACATAGTCCAAGTGTTTCATGGTGGCACACTCATCTCGCCTACAAAGACTGATGCGGGCAAAAAATGCCAAAAATAGCAACTAACAGGCGCCGTTGCAGGATTGCATGGAAAGTGACCCAAAATAGTATATTGATGAAAAATTATTCTTATCTATGCTTTTAATTCTTATGCAAGTGATCCCATAAGTTTAGAGATTTTTCTGACTCCGTTTGGGATTTTTTGCATCAAAAATGACATTTTTTGGGTCAAAATTGAGTTGAAAATGGCCTAGTTTTGGTCCAAAGTAGCAAAATGGCCCAAAAATTGACACATCAGCTCATATTTCCATGGGGAAGAGAGAGAAGGGGGCTTCCATGGTTGCCCAATCTATGTGTGTTGCAGTCCCGCCTCTTCGCAATCTTGTATCTGAGCTTGTCAGGGAGTGAATTAGGGTTTTCCCTTATCAAAATGGTGTGCGGGCTTCACTTTAGAAGCTCATAAATCTTTGAAAAATCAGAAAATTATCGCCGTGAAGGTGGAAAATGGAGCATTCCTTTCAATTGTTTGATGTTACGACTATGAAATTGGGGGCAAGGCTACATGATACCATGAAAGAGGTTTGGTTTTTGATTGAGAATTGTGCTTGTATGAGCATCGGTGTTTCATGGCTGAAACATTAGTGTTTTTCAATGGTCCTTGTAAGCAAACTTGAATGTGATTTGGTGATCCTCTCATCATACTCTTGACTACGAGAACAAGCAGACTCCAAGTACGATAGGAAAGAGGGTTTGTGACTTTACTGTTACGAACGCTCTTAGATTTTCTGTCACCCTTAGAAACAGGGTTGGTGATTCTCCACAAACGCTTTCTCACATAGTATTTGTGACTCTCATCACGAAATCTCACAGCTAGAGGTTCTGCACCTTCCTAGCTAGATAGCACACATTCTGACACCGCATTGATTTGGATCGGATCCCTCATCTGACACTCTACAAAGTAAGAGCTTGTTGTATTATAAAGGGGTAGAAGCTCCGCCTCTCTTTGGAAGCATACATTATGCAGCAAGATGCTATACAAGAAGGCCTCTCTGTGGTGTCTTGGATGGTATTTAGTGAACTTACTCAATATTTTATGATGTTTGATGGCATTTCCCTAGTTTTCCGCCAAAGGTGTGGATTGTGCACTTTGCAATGACCATTTTTTGATAATGTGGTTTTTATGGTACTCAAAGAATGTCAAGTTTTCAAGGTAAGTTGGTTTAGCACAATACAAATCAACAGGATTCCTCACAACATTGTGTGCTTTGGACATGATATGTTGTTTGAGTTCTGGAGGCAGTGAATCTATGTAGAACTTGGCGTTGCTTTTGTTGGGGTATAGACGTGCCGCCTTTTGCCCGGTTTGGCCGCCCGCCCAATGTGTTTACACAATTCCTTATTCTTTCTATACATAAGAATAGGGAGCACCTCACTCATACATTGAGTCATCTTCTTCCTGAGGCTGCTCCACCCACACTGGCTCGTGCTCTTTCCCTTCCCCGCACACACCACACCGTACACACACGCATGCATCCACGCACACACACACTCACAATTGGTTTCAGTTCTATGGTGGCTAAAGAGGTGCACATGACCGCTTCTTGGCGACAGACACATGTGCAATGGACCTTGGTCATGGAGGCTTGAGCTTGGTGGTAGCAGATCCGACATGGATTGGAGCACGTGGAGCAGATACCACCTGGCGCATGCAACCCCTCTCGTGCGTGTGAGAGATCTTGGATATTCTTGAGGAATCAAGCAAGAAATAGGGCTGCAACAAAAAACTTAGATCTACAAGTTGGAGGGAAAATTGAGTGAGCTTAGAAGATCTTTGGGAAGCTCACCAAGGCAAGCAAAGACTTGGGTAGCAGGTTCCCGTCAAGGAGCATAGAGACGCATTGCAAGGGAACAGGGTAGACATTACCCAACAGTCCCTGTGTGTGGTGGTACCGTGTGCGTGCGCACGCACACA
Organism: Adiantum capillus-veneris; assembly: GCF_014529385.1. NCBI lineage: Eukaryota > Viridiplantae > Streptophyta > Polypodiopsida > Polypodiales > Pteridaceae > Adiantum > Adiantum capillus-veneris. Next base: position 81,846,389 of record NC_140931.1, on the reverse strand, counting down.
CACACACACACACACACACACACACACACACAACTCAATTGCAGAGATTGGGAGGCAAGCAAAGGGATGTGAAAATTTGCAAATCAAGCAGTGAAGAGGGCAGAATCGGGATTTTATGGTGTGAATTGGGGGAAGCCCCGGGGAGTCCACTATATTGTAAAAATGTCATATAGCATGTGCAAACAAGAGGTATTTAAATAATCTCTTGTCTTTATATTTTCAAGTATTATATGTACCCATGTATGCATTTTTGTAAAAAAATTAGCCCTTATGTATGAAAATTTTCACTTTTTTAATTAAAAAACCCTTTATGTTAGTACATTTTTCTGTAAATGTACCTAATTATAAATCCCTTATTTTGTTTGCACATGCTATCTTACATATTTCCTATTGGACGCCCTGGGGGGAAGCTCACCCTCGACCTTGAGAGCTTGGAAAAACAGTCCAAGCGTGTGTGTGCAAAGGCTTTGAGGTGCAAGCAATCAAAGGCAAGACAAAGACGTAGTGCACAATAGAGCAATTGAGTAGGCATTTGAAAGCTTAGCAGAGCAAAGTGAGACTTGGTAGAGCATGGAAATTTGGTGCAATTTTGAGTACATAGTCGAGCTGGAGCCACGGACTCAGAAAAGCAGGAGAGAGGCCAAGCTGAGCAAGGGCAAGCAAGAAGAAGAGCCGTTTTGGAGCTGCAGAGAATCTGGCTCGTAGAGCATCTGGTGGTGGTATGTACTCACACACACTTAATAGCAAGCAACGCAAGAGTCGCCATTACGGACAGTGCTGCAGTCAATTGAGCTCATAGTCGAAGGCAAGCAAGCAATGGGCAGAATCGGGTAGCATTAGAGCGCTGCAATTCGACAGTGCAAGGAACTTGAATTCAATTTTTCTCTTCAAAATTGAGTTTGACTTGATACAATTTGCTTACGTGCAAGGGTCCATTCCCACGGACCCCCCCCCACCCCCCCCCCCCCCCCTCCTTCCCCCTTTGCGACTCCCTGCATTCTCACACACCCCAAACTCTCCCACCCCAGGAGAGAGCTTCTTTGAAGCAGTGCTGAAAGAATGAGTGCAGCTTGAGAGCAAAAGAGGGAGAGTGTGAGAGATCAAGATAGAGAGAGATCATCACCTAGTGAAAGATAAATCTAGAGAAGGCGCGGACTTTTGGTGAATGTAGAGCTTTGGAAGCTCATCATCGGCACAAGAGCAATGAGAGTGAGAGTGAGCTTCAACGAGTAAGCGCGAACATTACCGAGCATCGACCAATTTTTTGATGCTCTCCTTGGCATCAGAGACTCCCTTCTGACGGCGGGAGGCATCCTCGGCATTGGTGTCGACATCGATTTTGGAGTTTCCTCGGCATCAACGGCTCAACATTGGCTTTGATGATTGACGGCTTGGTGTATCGGTTTCAACATCGATTTGCGGCCCATTCCGGAGCGATTTTTTCCTTGAGTGCACACGAGTGTTGATAGGTTTTTTGATTTATGTATTAACCGACAGATGAGGTAGCGGTTGTTAGATTTCCAGTAGTTTTTCTCACAAGTTGCAGTGTGGCTTGTGTGGAGCAGTAGAGAGCGGTTTTTGCACAATTTGGTGCAATTTCCGGCTATGTTTGCATTATGCGGATAGAGTTTGGAGGTCTTGAATATAGAACCAACATCAAAGTTTACGCACGTAGAATTGTAAACACAGTGATGGTCATGACCATAAGCACACAGTTATACATACGGTTTGGCATACTTATATACATACGGTTCGGCATGCATGTACAAAAGCATAAGCACATAAAAACATTAAAACATGGTATTGGCTTATAAACCGATTGTATAATGTGCATAAGTTAAAAGCGGTATCATAAGACTAATATCTCTTCACAAAATTATGTGACATTTGAAGGTAACAGTCTCAAGTGGTGTATTACCTTGAGCACTAAGTGAGAAAGAGGAGCACTACAGGTGTCTACGTACTGCAAGCAATAACCATGTGAATCGGTACAGAAAGCTTCGAGTACAATTGTTTCTAAGCAATGATGTTAAAAAGAAAAGTTTTTTTTTCTTATCTGCTTTTTCTTTATGACTACTATCTAGCATAAAAATGTAGCGAAGATTTGAAAGAGAGTCTATGACAACCTCCTGTAAGGACAGAGTTCATTGTGTAAGACTATTTTTTTTGAAAAAAGAAAGCTTTTACAAACAAAATGCTGCCAAAATTTTCACAAATTAGATATACTTATAAATTGGAAATCTGACTTATAAACCATAGAGATAAGGATGCCCCTAAGGCAACATCTAGTATAGTATCTAAGAATGCTAAACTCATATTTGTAACCATTGGTGACAAAAAGGGGTACATGCAGACAACTAGGATGAGCATCACTCGAGATGTATTTAAGCTACAACAGATTCGGGACAAGCTCATGGCAGCACATACAAAGAGAACCAAGCCATTAGCAGTTAGAGACCCCATCTTCAAGCCGTGTAAACCGATAAACACTTTCACAGACCGTAATCGGCCCTACTTGCATAGACGAGCAAAAAGAAAACATAATATATGATTAGGAGTAAGGTTGGGGATCCAGGGTGTGACAACAATAACAAGCAGTGGGGATTGCTTGATATACTTGTCACCCATTTAGTGCAAATTTCATTCTAATTAATTTTACTTGTGGTTGGTTGGTAGGTAAAGATCCCTACTCTTATTTGATTGGAGTTCCGACTTAAGCTCCTACTTTGCCATGTATCAGAGTATTTTGTAATGAAGTTTTTATCAAGAAATGATTCTTTTTTTTTTCTTTACACAAAAGCCTTTTTTAATCAGTATTTAAGTCTCTCAGTATATGATTCTAAGTGATGGGATTTTGAATTCAAACACACACACACAGAGACACACCTACACACACAAGCAAATCAAAACACACCCTCACTTGAAAATACACTATACCTACAAAAATCTATGCATGTGTATAAAATCTTGTGCGCATGTGTGTTGGTGTGTGCACGTGTGCACACACAATCACTGTAAGTAAGCAAAGCTAGAGATTATAATTAAATATACTTCTAATTGACCTGCGCACGCGCACGCGCATGCGCACAGACACACACTCACAAACACACAATAAGAAATTTTGACATAGTGCAAATGTAAATTGGCTTATTTTTTACATCCATATAATGAAATTTAGGGTTTTGTGATAAATACAATAGAGGATTATATACTACAAACGTGGTGATGGTTTTACATCTATAAGTTTCATGGACACACCCTCTTTATTTATAGATACATGCATATTCACAATAATATTTTTATTGTCAATATTTTATAATTTGACTAGCGCGCTTCCGCTGGTGGTGAAAGCCGACATCGAACGTTTTCTTGACTTTGAGCACAGACAACCATAGTTTTGACGCTTCCACCTGGTGGCGAAAGACGGCTCCGATGGCCATCCGTAGCTTTCTGAATTCCATGATTTTTTCCTGCTTTGACTTTGTCTGCGCATATCGATATTTCAACTCCAATGGCCCATTCCGGAGCGAGTTTTTCCTTGAGCGCACACAGTTGCTGGCAGGATCTTCTAGTCGACGTGTTAATCGACCAATGAGGTAGTAGTTACCAGTTTTCCAATTGTTTTACTCATTGGTTGCAATGTAGCTTGTGTGGAGCCTAGAGAGTAGTTTCTGCACAGTTTGGTGTAGTTTCAGGCTATGTATGCATTATGAGGATACAACTTGAGCTTGGTATAGCTTGCAGATAGTAGGTGTATAGGTTTGTAGTGTTTTTGGATAGGTACACGCCCATAGAGCCACTTGGTTAGGAGTGAGCTAGTTTGCCAAGCTTTTGGCATTGCATGTAGACCATTTGTGGATCTGTTTACTGAGAAACTGAGTGTCTATTCTTTATTCAATTTAGTGAGACTTTTTTGTTTTATAGACCATTCTACCTTTGAGTTGCACGTTTTGTTTTGTTCGTTGTCTACGTTGCCTACAATAGTGACATGATTAGATTTTGTACTGAGAAAATCAGTAGTGGAAATGTGCAAAAGCACTGAGAAAGTGGTCGTAAGAATGGAGACGAAATCAAAGGAGGATAGTGTTATAAAGAGTAGAGTGTAAATGACGATTCCAAAAAATAAAAATAGAAAAAGAACTCTTGAGACATTAGCTAGTTATAGAGTAATTATTGCACAGATGCTGCAAAGCAAAGTCATGTAGAAATTTCATGAACTATCTGAATACATATTCAATTGGCTACTCAAATGTTTCTAATGAATTTTGTGCACAATATGAAATGGAACAGGAGTTGGTAGGTCGAGAATTTTGATATTTTGACAGTCTCTGATTCATGACAACATGACATACGCAAACCTTGGTGCCAATACATCTTTGAAGATAAGAAAAACTTTTCTAGAAATGGTTGCACCATATGCCCTGTGTCCATTCATAGCATATACAAGTGTAAAGGGGAATGTGGATTTATGGAACCATGACCCATTGATCAAATTTTTCTTATGCTTTGTTTGACGAAGTGCCATCTTTTCTCCGATACAATGAATCAGAACATTGATACATGTAGCTTGACCTTCTGTGTTCTGTGTTATGGCATCGACAATGTATGTTACATCATTTGCTGCACCGATTTTCAAGTCCATGTTTTCAGTGATCATGCAACGAGCACCCATTGCGATTGAATCTAGCTCATTGAACTTAGGGTCTATCAGCCACTATTGAAGTACATTTATGTTACCCACGTTTGTCTTGATGTCAAATTTGGTAATTTCAGTTTGATTGTACAACTTATTCAAGGCAAGGTTGTTGTAGTGTTGGACATTTGATCTATGAGTACAGATTATCGTAGTGGGATTATTGATCTAGTCATGCACATGTACTTCATCTATAATACATGCACCCAAGGTACAATTGATCTCATCTGCAATTGGATTTCTTTCACGAGTAATGGTCAAGAACTAAAGCAATTCAAGGTCCGTTGCATGTCATACACAGTATGAAATCCTGTAGAACGTTGCATGTAGCCAATGGACTGAGCTTGTGATATGGCATGTGTTCCAAATCTCTCGTGCATGATTACAAACTAGGAGTAGTTGCGCAAGGTCACGAGCAAGAGAACACATTTGTTGTGAATGGGATCTGACAATGTAGTGCATGTTACATTGAATTTTTTTCCTTACGATAAGGTCAAAACTTGTTCGGGCTAGCCCGGCTCACGTTTCAAACACATATCCCCCCACACAGCTTCCTGGTGTGTTGTGACAACTTGCAAGCCATTCTTGGTAGTCAACAGTTTATTGTATTCATTCAGTTTTTCCGCTAAGAGTTTTGAGTGGTTCACAATAGCGAACTCCTTCAATACGGCTAGTGACTTAAGATGATGTTAGTCCATGATTTTGTCATTGTTTGTCAAAAACATCATTGTTTCATTTTCTCTTTGCAATGTGGTCTTCTGAAGTATCAAACGGTCAAGCTCATTGATTTGTTCATTGACTAGCATAATTTTTTTTGTATACTCTATAATATACATCTCCAAGTCCGCGTTGATTTGGAGCAGATCCCTTATCTGACACTCTACAAAGTAAGAGCTTGTTGTATTATAAGGGGAAGACGTTATAGAGGAAGCCCTCTGTGTGGTGTCTTGGATGGTATTCAGTTAACCTAATCAATATTTTATGATGTTTGATATCATTACCGTAGTTTTCCACCAAAGGTGTGGATTGTGCACTTTGCAATGACCATTTTTTGACAATGTGGTTTTTGTGGTACTCGAAGAATGTCAAGTTTTCAAGGGCAGTTGGTTTAGCACAATACAAATCAACAGGCTGCCTCACAACATTTTGTGCTTTGGACATGATATGTTGTCTGAGTTCTGGAGGCGATGAATCTATGTAGAACATAGCATTCCTTTTGTTGGGGTAAAGGTGCGCCGCCTTTTGCCCGGGTCGGCCTCCCGCCCAATGTGTGTACACACTTCCTTATTCTTTCTATACATAACAATAAGGAGCACCACATTCATACATTGAGTCAGCTTCTTCCTGAGGTTGCTCCACCCATACTGGCTCGTGCTCTCCACCTTCCTCACACACACTGCAACGCGCACACACGCATGCATCCACGCACATGCACACTCACAATTGGTATCAGAGCTACGGTGGCCAACGATGTGCGCACGATCGCTTCCCGACGACAGGCACATGAGCAATGGATCTTGGTCATGGAGGATTGATCTCGGTGGTAGAAGATCTGGCACGGATTGGAGCATGTGGAGCAGATTCCACCCGGTGCACGCAACGCCTCTCATGCGTGTGAGAGATCTTAAAGATTCTTGAGGAATCAAGCAAGATATAGGGCTGCAACAAAAAACTTAGATCTACAGGTTGGAGGGCAAATTCAGAGCTAAGAAGATCTTTGGGAAGCTCACCAAGGCAAGCAAAGACTTGGGTAGCAGGTTCCCGGCAAGGAGCATAGAGATGCATTGCAAGGGAAATGGTATACATTACCCGACAGACCCTGTGTATCGTGGTAGCACGCGCGTGCACACACACACACACAAACTGAATTCCAGAGAATGGAAGGCAAGCAAAGGGATGTGAAAATTTGTAAATCAAGTAGTGAAGAGGGAAAAATCAGGATTTTATGGTGTGAATTGGGGGAAGCCCCGGGGAGTCCACTATATTGTAAAAATGTCATATAGCATGTGCAAACAAGAGGTCTTTAAATAATCTCTTTTCTTTATATTTTCAAGTATTATATGTACCCATGTCTGCATTTTTCTAAAAGAAATTAGCCCTTATGTATGAAAATTTTTACTTTTTTAATTAAAAAACGCTTTATGTAAGTACATTTTTCTGTAAATGTACCTAATTATAAATCCCTTATTTTGTCTGCACATGCTATCTTACATATTTCCTAGTGGACGCCCCGGGGGGGAAGCTCACCCTCGACCTTGAGAGCTTGGAAAAACAGTCGAAGCGTGTGTGTGCAAAGGCTTTGAGGTGCAAGCAATCAAAGGCAAGACGAAGCCGTAGTGCACAGTCGAGCAATTGAGTAGGCAGTTGAAAGCTTAGTAGAGCAAAGTGAGGTTTGGTAGAGCATGGAAATTTGGGGCAATTTTGAGTACATAGTGAAGTTGCAGCCGCAAACTCAGAAAAGCGGGAGAGAAGCCAAGCTGAGCAATGGCAAGCAAGGAGAGGACCCGTTATAATTTGTTAGAGCACTACAGTGCGACAATGCAAGGAACTTGAATTCAATTTTTCTCTTAAAAATGGAGTTTGACTTAACACAATTTGCTTATGTGCAAGGGTCCCTTCCCACGGACCCCCCCCCCCCCCACCCCCCTCGCCCCCCCCTTCCCCCTTTGCGACTCCCTGCATTCTCACACACCCCGAACTCTCTCTCCCCATGAGAGAGCTTCTTTGAAGCAGTGCTGAAAGAATGAGAGCAACTTGAGAGAGAAAGAGAGCGAGTGTGAGAGATCAAGATAGAGAGATCATCACATAGTGAAAGAGAAAGCTAGAGAAGGCACCGAGGTTTGGTGATTGTAGAGCTTTGGAAGCTCATCATTGGCACGAGAGCAATAAGAGTGAGAGGGAGCTTCAACGAGTAAGCCCAAACATTACCTGGTATTGACCCATTTTTGGATGCTCTTCTCGGCATCGGAGACTCCCTTCTGACGACGGGAGGCATCCTCAGCATTGGTTTCGACACCGAATTTGGCGTTTCCTCGGCATCAATGGCTCAACATCGGCTTTGATCATTGAAGGCTCGGCGTATCGGTTTCATCATCGATTTGCAACCCATTCCGGAGTGAGTTTTTCCTTGAGTGCACACAGGTGTTGGCAGGTTTTTTGATTGATGTATTAACTGACGGATGAGGTAGTAGTTGTTAGATTTCCAGTAGTTTTGCTCAGAGGTTGCAGTGTAGCTTGTGTGGAGCACTAGAGAGAAATTTTTGCACAGTTTGGTGCAATTTCACGCTATGTTTGCATTATGTGGATAGAGTTTGAGCTTCTTATAGCTTGCAAGTAGCAGGTTTATAGGTTTGCAGTGTTTTTGGACAAGTACACATCCATAGAGCTAGTCAATTAGGAGTGAGCCAATTTGCCAAGCTTTTGGCATTGCATGTAGACCATTTTTGGATCAGTTTATTGAGACACTGAGTGTCTCTTCTTTATTGGATTTGGTGATATTTTTTGAGTTTTTGCTCAGTTTCTAGGGGAAACCTTGCCGGATTTTTCCCAGGATCTCTTGCCATTGTTTATGCATATTCGTAGTTTGCTCTTTTATGGTTTAGTGGTTGATACATTCCCACTTTGATCGAGTGTTCACTCTTACTTTTGACAAGTTTTGTCAGTTTTGACCCAGTTTGGTGTTCATGTACCCACCTTTCCCAGGAGTGTGGATTATGTATGCTTGTGTGGCTACAGACTTTGCTTGTGACAGGTTTCACAGGTTTTTGCAGAATTTTGCAAGTAGTCTTATGGGATGCGTTTTGAGCTATTTTGCTCTCTACTTGCATATATGGTTATGCGCTTTATGCCCAGCTGAGCAGTTTGTCCCAATCTATGCTTGTAGAGTTTGCAAATTGTGGAGTTGGTTTAAGGCATATGTGAGCATCAGTTTTAATGCATTGGATTATGAATTTGATGATTGTGTAGTGGTCGAGTCACCTCACGGCCACTTTTGTTGCCAGTTTGGCACTGCATATGGTTGAGATTGTACTTGAGGTTTTTCTCAATTTGATTGTGTAGTGGTCGAGTCACCTCCTGGCCACTTTTGTTGCCAGTTTGGCATTGCATATGGTTGACATTGGCCCTGTGCAGGGGAGATTGTGCCAAATGTTTTTGAGATTTCTCGCCATACTTTGGTTCTTATCCATTCACTTATGGTTGCTGATGTGTGTAATAGTGTAGAGTTCACTAAGATGATATTTGAGAGAGGACGGTCTTGTTCTTGCCGATACTTGCGTTGTTGGCATTGCGTTCACATAGGGCACATTAGACGTCGTTGTTTCAGATGTATGAGGAACCAACGAAGATGTATGCGTAGTGTAGACATGGCTTATTTAAGTTCCGCTTACCACTGTCGTAAATGTCTCATTGAAAGCCGTTGTTTTTTCTGCTAACACAACATCCTCTTTCTTTGTTTTGTCAATTATTGTGACCAACTCATTTGCAAAATTCACATCAAGTAGATTGGTTCATTGTTAAGATAGTTACAATTTTATCTAAACCAACAACATGGTGATTTCCAATATCAATCTCTATTATTTGATGCACATAACTTTGTATCCTCCCATAATAAACATAATAACAATTTTAAAATGCATCTGCTTCTCTTCAAAACTCAACTAACTCTCCCAAAAAAATCATCTCGGTAATCTCTAGTACTTGATGCACTTAACTTTCCTCCTCCCCACTGTCCATTAAGACTCTGCTATGAGCATTTTTGAACGCCATGCTTCTTGCCTACAAGTATTAAATGCCTCAACATCTTTCCCAGATCTCCTCTTCTTAGCATGTGCAGTTCCTCACATGATTAATCACCATAAAGTTCTGATACCATGTCAAAGTAGATGAAGCAAAAGTGTAGAGCATCTCCGTAATCTCTAGTAATTGATGCACTTAACTTTCCTCCTCCCCACTGTCCATTAAGACTCTGCTATGAGCATTTTTGAATGCCATGCTTCTTGCCAGAAGGTATTAAATGGCTCAACATCTCTCCCAGATTTCCTCTTCTTAGCATGTGTAGTTCCTCACATGATTAATCACCATAAAGTTTTAATACCATGTCAAAGTAGATGAAGCAAAAGTGTAGAGCAATAGGGAGAATACGCGAGAGAGCGAGAGAGAGAGAGAGAGAGAGAGAGAGAGAGAGAGAGAGAGAGAGAGAGAGAGAGAGAGAGAGAGAGAGAGAGAGAGAATTCAGCCAACCAGCTGGGCAATGAGTTAGTTATTATATAGTGGGGGCTTGGTGTTGTTTATACTAGCCTGGGGCCTTTAAGTAACCCCCTCAGTAAATGGACCTACCCAAGACTTTGCCAAATACGTAAAATAAATATGCAAAGCCAAAATAAATATTGCATCGATCACATTGAGCTATTCACTTGAGATACTATAGCTTTAACATGACCATCATGTCATGCACAACTTATACCTCTCCACTAGCTTTGATACCACCGAGAGGGTAAGGGACTATGCGTGCTCATATACACCCAACCACCTTCTCTTATAGCTTGTCTCTTGCGCTATCTTTAGAAGCCCCTTAACTAATTGCATGCCTATAACCTCCATTAAGTTGCATGCCTATAGTTGGCTTACTTCCCTATCTCTGGAGGCCCTTAACTTGCATGCCTATAGCCAGTCTTGCCCAAGAGCTCTTCTGAGATGGAGGCTAGAAGATTGGGCAAAACAGAGATAACAATTTTCCGTTTTTTAAGTTCTAAGTCTTCTTAGAGCATGATAGTTACCCAAGAGCTCAATAGATTTATGGTTTTTGGCATACATTTGTAATTCATAATGGAAATTCCTTTTGAGGGGGGTCAATCTCAACAAATTCGTCCCTCTACAGTGTGTCGATGTTAATTTCTGTGCGTTTTGAATATCTTTCTCATCAGCAAACTAATAAATTAGACAACAATTTTTAGATTCATCAATTTCAAGTTTCAGTTTAGTTACAAAGTCGAACGAGGCTTAGCTCGTTCTTTTAAAATCAGAAGCAATGAGGTCTCAATCATTGGATGATATCTTGTACATAGCAAGTTACAGTTTATATACAAACTGAGACGAGGATTTTAAAATCACAAGAAATGAGGTCTTGATCTTTGGATGATATCTTGTACATTATGTCACAAAAATAGAATTTCATCGGGCCATTTATACTCACATCTATGTAAGAGGTATTGACCATGTACTGTTTTGAGTAAGTAATACTACTCAATCTGATTTATGTCCTTTTAGCTCAGTGCGGTAGAGTTCTAAACCTTTTTGTGGCCAACTAGGATGCACGTGTGACCTTTGGACCCCTATGACTGCAAGAGGAAGATGCAAGTGACCACATAAACTTAAATTATACTTGTGGCTTGGCGATGGTAGGGTGCTAGCATGCTAAGATATTATAGGTATCTGAAAACAACCTTGGTCAAGAGGATGTATCTGTGGCATATGACGACACTCACCAACATCACATGTAGAGAGATTATTCTAGCTCTCTCTTTGGTTTGCAACACATACATGTCTACAGATGGCACGAGGTGCTTGAGGGGAATATACAATGGAGTTTACAAGTGAGTGAACTGTCCTTCGGATGTGTGGAGAGAGAGAGAGAGACGAGTACATTACGACGGTGAGTTCCCAACCGTACATTCCAAATTCATCGTCATTTACTATATAGAGAGAAGCATTTGGGGAGTGGCCATAAGCTTGGCCTTGGATGAAGCTGGTGAACTAGAGGTGAACTACTTGACCCCATGATAGCTTTGCTCTATTCAACAACCCACTCAGCATCACAAATAAATCTCTCAAATTTGGAACAAAAAGAACTGAGTCCCTCTCAGAGTTTACAAAAATAAAGAATTCAGCCCCAAAAGTGACTAAATGTGTCCTAAGATTTACATTATATAGATACAATACAACAATGAGCAGTTGCAATAGGCCAGGTAGTCCAACACTTGCTCCTAATTATAATTATCAACATTCCCATTAAGGATTACAGGAGCAATTCTAATTATCAATAGCATTATTGTAAATATGCTCGAATGTTGACACTTAATGAACGGGATATAAACATTGGGATCAGTACCTCACATTTATATCCGAGCAATAATTCAATAATTACTTGTACCTAAATCACTAATTGGGCACTTCTTGGATCGTGTCAACGCAACACCAGTACCAGAGTCATGTAAGGGCTGACTGCAATTGGCTGCCATCCGGGCTGATGTCGGCACCGCCGATTTAATGCTGCGTCGACATCCTGCTGATCCTGATGGACGTGGTGCATGTGGAGGTGGAATGAGGACTTCGTCAGCTGCATGATCGTCAACAATGACATACACAAAGGGCGAGAGAGGGCGTGTTGGTGATGCAGAATATTCCTTGCACGTATAAGTGTTTGCGGAAGGCCGGCCTTCCCCTCCTTCATGGCGATGATGGCATGTGTCCAGGTGTGGAAGACCTGCTCGGCTAGGGCGACCACGCGGCACGAGTTAGGTTACCTGCGCAGGCCATTGACGACCTTGCCGATCTCCGTGGACTGTAAGAGGGTGAGGAGCACGTACACAGATTAACCGCGACCGTGAAATCATGACTCACTCATGCTTTGTTAACCCTTGAAAACCTATTGAAAAAGCACCACTTCACAATGGTACATGGCCAAAATCCCTATCTCCTTATAGTCCCCAAACTCTTGTTGCTACAAATGTCTTCTCGTTGATAAAACCCATTTTTTTGACGTTTAATATATAGGCTCTTGACAAGCAGGTGCTCTAAGGCACCCCCAAAAAGCAAAAAACACACAACAATCTTCTCTTGGTTGGAACATTCCAACGATAGTAAAAAAAAAGTGGGGTTAATCATCGATTAGCAGATTAATCACACGTGTAGCTACGAGATCAAAATGACAATGGTCTTTTTCAGCGGGAAAAATTTTCACTCGGGATAAACAATGAGGTTAAGAGAACACTTTAATACCCATATACCACCCCGTTCTCTTTTTAATCATACCCCTTATTTGACTACTTATCTACAATTGTCTTCTCAAAACGTTGGTGCAGCCAAAGTGTGTCGATCCTGATAGAGGGCACAGGCAGTGATGTGTATGTTATAGATACATAGCAGAGAGCTAGAGCAGATGGGAAGAGCCTGAGCAGGCAAGTGACAGAATGCTTTATGAGGTTTTCTAGGCCCAAAAGGCTCCAAATAGGGCCTGACAGGGTGGCAGATGAAGGGTGGTCAAAGTGCCGTTCCTTGGCCCAGACATGTAGAGCTTGAAGTACTAAAGGAATAGGTCCAGACGGCTCATCAAATGGAGCCATAGTGTGCAAGATACAGGGCTTTGGTGGTTGCAAATCTCATACGGAGAGGCCAAGTGATGCCAAGTGGTCGAAGCCAGTTTGGGACTATGGATGTGTAGTGCTCAATTTATGGAGCGTGTCGGTCCTTTCAGATCGTCCATCAGACCTACGAATACTAGGTTATTTCTAGATGAATTTTTGCCGGGGGCCAGGTTGAATCGGAGGCTCAATTTTTTTGGCCACCCTGAGAGCCGTGCCATGTGATGATTTTGGAGCTCCATCAGGAATTGCATGTGTTGTGTGCAACAAGCAAAGGCCACGGAAAGTTACGGCTTGCGCATCGGACATCAGGTCTATCGGATATTAAAATTTGAAAATGATGGCAGTCGCCGATCAGGTGGTAGCAAATGATTTTCTCCAGTTTTTAGATGGCGTTGTTTGAGGACACGGTAAAGCCCAGGTGTGGAATAATATTTGAAGTCCGAGGCGGGCAAGCAACTCTTTGGTTGGACTTTACAGTCTGGCAGTCGGATCACCGAGCACACTATGGCAAGGGGTTAAAGCAAGACTTAGAAAAAATGGTTTTTTAAAAAGGTTTTTGTGAAGGTTTTTGAGGCTGACCTGGGGCCGCCACGTGGCGAGCAGATGGTCCTGCATGCGAGGACACAAGACAAAGGCGGACAGTATATGGGTTGCGCAAAGCACCCTCTAAAGGCATCGCAGTGGGGGCGTGGTCTCTTGATGAGTTGGCGATGGTGGGCCTCCGGGCGCTGCGCGCGATGGCACGTTGTCGGGGGATATGTGTTCGCTACGTGAGCCGGGCAGGCGCCGGGCCTCTGGCTGTGGGAGGTGTGAAAGAGAGGCAAGATGTACGACACAAGGCAAAAGATTCTGTCAACACTTTAATACTTAAACTTCACAACCGAAATGGTTTAAACTGTTAATGATTAGCCGAAGTGGATTTCGATTACAAATGGTTGCATTAACGGCACTGATGGAGTTACGAGAGTCTAATGCTCTAAAATTAGATCAAGATTGTAAAATTTCCACTTATCCTCTCTATTAGAGTCTTTATAAGCTGATTAGTACGTAAGTATCCGACAAAATACCCTGCTTGATACCCTTGTTTCTTTCTTGCTCATCACGTAAACCCGTCGAGTGCTTTCAATTATCCTCCTTGAGGTCGACATAGAGAGAGAGAGAGAGAGAGAGAGAGAGAGAGAGAGAGAGAGAGAGAGAGAGAGAGAGAGAGAGAGAGAGAGAGAGATCTCCCTTGCTTATCCTCCTCGTTTCTCCTCGCCTTGCTTAGATTAGAGATTGAGAGAGAGGGCTCGCCCTTCTTGGCCCTTACCTCCTTGCCTGAGCCGGAGATCGAGAGAGAGCTCCTTCCTTGCCTCTTTTCTTCCTTATTGCTTCAAAGTACCGAGAGAGAGAGAGAGAGGGAGAGAGAGAGAGAGAGAGAGAGAGAGACCCTCCACGAAGAGAGAGAGCCTTCCTCCTTCTGCCCTCACACTCCAATTCTCCCCACAACCTACTTTCTCCACTCCTCTTCGTAACCCTACTCCCCTATGCCCTTGTAATTTTCTGTGGTAAAAGCGCACAATTGTAAGGCCCCCATTATGAGGAGAAGCCATCGTGCGTGAAGGAAAATCACTCGCCGAAAACCAAAAATTTTCACGACCAAAAATCAGGGGCAACTTTAGGGGACTCGCCGGAATATTCCTTTCCGCCGGAATATTATGGCCGGACGGCGGCCGGAAAGTGGTCGGAAAACAACCGGTCGGTTGGCCGGTGGCCGGTAGTCAATGGCTGATGGCCGGTGGTCGGTGGCCGAATTCAATGGCCGATGGCCGAATTCAAAAGCAGACTTGTCTTCTCAAGGGCGGCCACACATGGGCGGATTGGAGGGTCCGATTTGGACTTATCTACACAAGGGCGGCTACACATGGCTGCCTCTCATGAGAGAGGGCAGCCCTTTTGGCCTATAAAAGGAGGCCATTTCTACACGCATTTCATAGTGTGAAGTTGATGCAACAAGGTGAGTGTGAGGTGGTGAGAGTGAAGCAAGGCGCGAGCTCCATTAAGGGTATAATCCCTTTGTAAACTACTTCTTGTTTTGAAGTACTAAAGCCATTGAGTGGCTGGTTCCCGTGGACGTAGCCCACATTGGGTGAACCACGTATATCGTGTGTACTCTCTCTCTCTCTGCTCTATAATCTCTTGTGTGTGAAATCTATCTCTCTCCATTAAGTAATCTACTCAAATATCTACGTCTTATTTCCTAACAACTGGTATCAGAGCAAGGTTTGCTCGTAGCTAAATTATCTCAAGGAAAGGATTCCTTGAATTGAGTGGGAGTTATGGCGGAGGAAGGGAAGCTCAAGATTGAGAAGTTCAACGGCAAAAACTACCAACATTGGAAGATGCAAATTGAAGACTATCTCTACCAGAAGGACCTCTATTTGCCACTAGGCGGTCTTGCGAAGAAGCCCGCAACGATGGCAGATGAAGCATGGATTGTCCTTGATCGAAAGGCACTGGGAACAATCCGGTTAAGCTTGGCGTCAATGTTGGCCTTCAATGTTTCGGAGATGAAGACCACCGAGGACTTGATGAAGTCACTTGATGACTTCTACGAGAAACCATCGGCATCGAATAAGGTATTTCTTATGAAGCGCTTGTCCAATCTAAAGATGGCAGAGAATGGTTCAGTTGCAGAACACCTAAATGACTTTAACACAAACATAAGTAAACTTCGATCAGTGAAAATCAATTTCGATGACGAAGTGCGAGCTCTCCTTATACTATCATCTCTACCGGATAGTTGGGACAACCTTGTGATGGCTGTAAGTAATTCTATTTCTGGCACAAATACTCTTAAGTTTGATGATGTTGTGGGTGTTCTTCTAAGCGAGGAAATACGAAGGAGAAGCACAGGAGAATCATCAAGTGCTGCATTGTCAGTGGAAACAAGAGGAAGGCCTAAGGAGAGGTTCAAAAACCAAAAGGGTCGTGATCGCTCAAGGCGTAGCAAGTCACGCACAAAGTCAGTTCTTGAATGTTGGAACTGCGGCAAGAAGGGCCACGTCAAGAAGGATTGCTGGTCCAAGAAGAAGAAGGAGACAGAGTCTCAAGACAACAAGCCAACATCGGAGGCCAATGTGGTAGGTAAAGTAGAGCAAGATGCTCTAATTCTCTCATTAGACAATGTGTCTAATTCCTGGATAGTAGATTCCAGGGCTTCATTCCATGCGACACCACACAAGCAACATTTCCAAGACTACACCAAAGGTAATTTTAGGTATGTATACTTGGGAGATGATGAAGCTTGTGAGATTGTCGGCAAAGGTACAGTTTCTATCAAAACTACTAACGAAAATGAATGGAAGCTTAAAGATGTTAGGCATGTTCCTCCTCTTCGCAAACATTTGATCTCTACAGGACAATTGGACGATGAAGGTCACAACATTGCATTCTAAAACAAACGGTGGAAGATCTCAAAGGGATCTTTGGTGGTTGCCAAGGGAGAAAAGATTGGTACACTTTACTTGTGCACTGTTAGCACACAACCTTCAGCTTGTGCAACAACTACAGAAGTTGATAGTGCGGTGTGGCACTATCGACTTGGGCATATGAGTGCCAAAGGAATGCAAATCCTTCAAACAAAGAAGCTTCTGCTAGGTTTGAAAGAAGTGTACTTAGAGTTCTGTGAAGATTGTGTTTATGGTAAACAAAAGAGGGTAAAATTTCAAAAATGAGTAAATGAAAGAAAAAATAAAAAACTTGAGTTGGTTCATTCTGATGTTTGGGGTCCTGCAAGTACACCATCATTTGGTGGCTCATTGTACTATGTAACATTCATAGACAATGCGACTAGAAAAACATGGGTTTATGTCATGAAGAATAAGTCCGATGTATTTTCCATATTTCAAAGGTGGAAAGCCTTTGTGGAGAATGAAATAGGTACCAAGGTTAAATGCCTTAGATCCGACAATGGAGGTGCATATTGCAGCCAAGCTTTTGAAAGCTTTTGTGCTAGCAATGGCATTCGGAGGTAAAGGACAACCCCAAGGACACCTCAAAAAAATGGGATTTCGGAAAGGATGAATAGGAAAATCATGGAGCGAGCACGAAGCATGCGGTTACATGCTGGCCTACCGCTTAAGCTTTGGGCGGAAGCTGTAAGTACGTATGTGTACTTAATCAATCGGTCACCCTCAACGGCATTGGATGGGGGAGTTCCAGAAGAGGCATGGACAGGTAAACCGGTGAATTATGCATTTCTCAAAGTGTTTGGGTGTGAGGCTTTCATGCACATAGATAGAAGCCTAAGATCAAAGCTACATGCAAAGTCCAAAAAGTGTTTCTTCATTGGCTATGGAAAAGGTGATTTTGGGTATCGCCTATGGAATCCTGAAGATGGTAAAATCTTAAGGAGTAGGGATATAATTTTTAACGAACAAAATATGTACAAAGATTACTTGGAAAGAAAACAAACAAAAGAAACAGGTGATGAGTACATGGAGCTTGAGGACGGTGAAGACTCAAGGACTACAAATGGTGACAATGTGCAACAACGACAACCAAATGAGGAGCCTCAACCTATTCCTTGAAGATCTACAAGAGCAAGTAGACCTCCACAAAGGTTTGTTCCTTCCTTCAACCATCTCTTGATCTCAGATTCTGGAGAGCCAGAATCATACGAAGAAGCTATGCAACATGAATCCAAAGAAGAATGGACGAAGAGCATGCAAGTGGAGATGGACTCACTACATCGCAACCAAACATGGGAGTTGTTTGAGTTGCCTAAAGGGAAGCGGGCACTTCAAAACAAATGGGTGTACAAGGTGAAGGAAGAAGAAGGTGGGAAGAAAAGGTACAATTCTAGGCTTGTGGTAAAAGGGTTTTCTCAAAAGAAAGGTATTGACTTCAATGAAATATTTTCTCATGTTGTAAAAATGAACTCAATTAGGCTTGTCTTAAGCCTTGTGGCTGCTCATGGTCTAAATTTCGAGCAAATGGATGTAAATATGGCATTCCCTCATGGTGACTTAGAGGAGGAAATCTACATGCTTCAACCAAAGGGGTATGAAGTAAAAGGTAAGGAGAAAATGGTTTGCAGATTAAAGAAGAGCTTGTATGGTTTAAAGCAAGCATCAAGACAATGGTACTTGAAGTTTGATCGATGGATGTTGGATCATGGATTCTACACGAAGAATTTGGGAGATGGGAAATTCATCATCCTAATGTTGTATGTTGATGACAAGTTGATTGCAAGTGCTAACATGCAGGACATCAAAGACCTAAAAGAGGAGCTGTCTAAATCTTTTTCAATGAAAGATTTAGGTGCTGCAAAGAGGATACTTGGTATGAAAATATCAAGGGACAGGACGAAGAAGACAATAAAGCTATCTCAAGAAGATTACATCAAGAAGGTACTAGAAAGGTTTGCAATGCAAAATGAAAAACCGGTTTCTACACCTTTGGCTGGTCATTTTAAACTAACGAAGGATATGTGTCCAAAGACACAAGAGGAGATATCCTATATGTATAAAGTTCCATATGCTGCAGCGGTAGGTTCTCTAATGTATGCTATGGTCTGGACAAGGCCAGACATTGCACATGCAGTGGGAGTTGTGAGTAGGTTCATGCACAACCCAGGTAAAGAGAATTGGCAAGCTCTAAAGTGGATACTTAGGTATCTAAAAGGGACAACAAAAAATGCTTTGTATTTTGGAGGAACTGATATTTTTCTAGAAGGGTATGCTGATGCAGATATGGCAGGTGACAAAGATACTCAAAGGAGCACTACTGGCTATGTGTTCACGGTTGGAGGCAGAGCAATAAGCTGGGCTTCAAAGCTGCAGAAAGTGGTTTCACTTTCTACCATAGAAGCATAGTATGTAGAAATGACAGAGGCAAGCAAAGAAATTATGTGGCTTCACAGATTCTTAGAAGAGCTTGGATTCAAACAAGACAATTGTGTCTTGTACAGTGATAAACAAAGCTCTATCCATCTTGCGAAGAACTCAGCCTTTCATTCAAGGAAAAAGCACATTGAGGTGAGATATCACTTCATACGCACTCTTTTGGAAGAGGGACAGCTAAAGCTAGGAAAGGTGCATACAAGTGAAAATCCTGCAGACATGTTTACAAAGGTGGTCAACAAGGAGAAGTTGAGCTTTTGCTCATCTTCAATCGGCATTCAAGGATAAGAAGCCAGGATAGAAAGCAATCACAGGTTTGGTTTGGAGATCAGTCTCCAAGTGGGAGATTGTTAAGTATGGAGCATGACTTACCCTTGTAATTTTCTCTCGTAAAAGCGCACATTTGTAAGGTCCCCATTATGAGGAGAAGCCATCGTGGATGAAGGAAAATCACTCACCGGAAACCATACATTTTCACGGAATATTCCTTTCCGCCGGAATATTATGGCCGGATGGCGGCCGGAAAGTGGTCGGAAAACAACCGATCGGTTGGCCGGTGGCCGGTAGTCAATGGCTGATGGCCGGTGGTCGGTGGCCGAATTCAATGGCCGGTGGTCGAATTCAAAAGCGGACTTGTCTTCTCAAGGGCGGCCACACATGGGCGGATTGGAGGGTCCGATTTGGACTTATCTACACAAGGGCGACTACACATGGCTGCCTCTCATGAGAGAGGGCAGCCCTTTTGGCCTATAGAAGGAGGCCATTTCTACACACATTTCATAGTGTGAATTTGATGCAACAAGGTGAGTGTGAGGTGGTGAGAGTGAAGCAAGGCGGGAGCTCCATTAAGGGTATAATCCCTTTGTAAAATACTTCTTGTTTTGAGGTACTAAAGCCATTGAGTGGATGCTTTCCCGTGGACGTAGCCCACATTGGGTGAACCACGTATATCGTGTGTACTCTCTCTCTCTCTCTCTCTCTCTCTCTACTCTATAATCTCTTGTGTGTGAAATCTATCTCTCTCCATTAAGTAATCTACTCAAATATCTATTTAGCTACGTCTTATTTCCTAATAGCAAAAGTATCAGCTATAATTGAATCTTTCTGCATGTCTACTTGAATATGGCTGCACTCATTCACCTGCACATCTTCCTGAGCTTTAGCCAATTCATTGTCTTGATCCCATGATTTCTTTTCTTCGTGTACTACAGGCACATGTTCTTTGAAAAATTCACCCTGCGTAGTTTGAGGCTGTAGAGACTCACCCTCAAGGACTTCTACTTCATGCAAGGCATCTGCAAACCCCAACTTCTCATACACAGCTTTGACTATGTCTTCATCATTAGCCTGTAAGAGGGTACCATCCTGTATAATAAACTCATCAATCACAGCTTCTAACTTTGATCGTAATTGTCCTCGAATATCTGCGTAGTCTAGTAGACTTGAAATCTGTTCTTGATAGATTTCATACTCCTCATAACATGCTTGCACAATAGCCTCTTTGAAATACTTCCATTCGTTGTTGCAAGCTCTGGTAACCTCTTGAATCTGCTCCTTCACATCTGAACTCACTAACTGCTCAAAAGATTTGATCATCAATTGTTCTGGTATCCCTCTTACCTTGGTCTCCAGCTCATAGCACTCTAGGTAGCCCTCTAGATCGTATCCATCAAAGAGTCATCTCTGGTTATACACTGCATCCAAAGCTTCATCAATTTGATTTTTCTTCTTCATGGTCTCTATTTCAAGCAGAGACCCTTGAACCAATTGAAGCATCTTTGCAAAATCTGGAACTGTTGACTTATCATCAAAATCGTCCGCACTTAATTCTGCAATCATCTTCATCATCTGCTCTAAATTCTCCATCTTTACCTCCCACCCCAGCTTGTTTTGCATCGGGTTCACCAAAGATGTCGGGGGATATGTGTTTGCTACGTGAGCTGGGCAGGCGTCGGGCCTCTGGCTGTGGGATGTTTGAAAGAGAGGCAAGACGCACAACACAAGGCAAAAGATTCTGTCAACACTTTAATACTTAAACTTCACAACCGAAATGGTTTAAACTGCTAATGATTAGTCGAAGAGGATTTCGATTACAAATGGTCGCCGTTAACGGCACTGATGGAGCTACGAGAGTTTAATGCTCTCAAATTAGATCAAGACTGTAAAATTTCCACTTGTGCTCGCCATTAAAGTCTTTTTAAGCTGATTAGTACGTAAGTATTCAGAAAAATCCCCTGCTTGATACCCTTGTTGCTTTCTTGCTCGTCTCGTAAACCCTTCGAGTGCTTTCAATTATCCTCCTTGCGGTCGACATAGGGAGAGGGAGAGAGAGAGAGAGAGAGAGAGAGAGAGAGAGAGAGAGAGAGAGAGAGAGAGAGAGAGAGAGAGAGAGAGATCTCCCTTGATTATCCTCCTCGTTTCTCCTCGCCTTGCTTAGATTAGAGATTGAGAGAGAGGGCTCGCCCTTCTTGGCCCTTACCTCCTTGCCTGAGCCGGAGACCGAGAGAGAGCTCCTTCCTTGCCTCTTTTCTTCCTTATTGCTTCAAGGTTCCGAGAGAGAGAGAGAGAGAGAGAGAGAGAGAGAGAGAGAGAGAGAGAGAGAGAGAGAGAGAGAGAGAGAGAGAGAGAGAGAGAGAGAGAGAGAGAGAGAGAGAGAGAGAGAGAGACCCTCCACGAAGAGAGAGCCTTCCTCCTTCTGTCCTCACACTCCAATTCTCCCCACAACCTAGTTTCTCCGCTCCTCTTCATAACCCTACTCCCCTATGCTTCTGCTTCCTCGTTAGTAGGGGAGGCTTCATGTGCCACATCACCGATGGCGTCGCCGGTGTGTAAAAGAGAGAGTTTTCTCTTTTCAATAAGGAGTCAGACCTGCGCGGAATCCAACAGAATGGTGCCGAATATCCGTGCCATGGCGAGCTAAGAAGTTTTTGCCACATGGCAGACTTCAGCCGAGAGCTTCCCCGCCCTGCGCAAGCTCGCCTTGGCTTCTTCCTGCTCTGTTTTCTGCCTATACGCCTCTCCATGTCCTTTTTACTGTTGGCTTCACACTTTTTTCCATTAGGGTAGCCATTGTATAGGGCAGCCATTCATTCATAGTGGGCGGTCCTGCCTTTGCTTTTGGGCGGGCGGCAATCCTTTGGTTGCTCTTAGGCGGCCATAGCCCTTGGGTGGCCACACTTCGTATACACATCGGCAAAGCATTGTCAAGCACTAAATTCAACACTCTTTCATTGGACGACCACATAAGGCGGCACTGACATACATGCCGACTAAAGCAATACCAAGCATACCATTTTTCTCCAGCAAGCCATAGCCATGTTGTCTTTTCCCCGCAATCATTGCATTCCAAGAGACGACATTTCGATCACGAAGCTCTTCAAGCACTTTTTGTGCTTTATGAGAAGTACACCAAATTTGGCGTACATGTAAAACTGTTGTAGTGCCGCTGGTGGCAGTATACCCTGCTTAGCAATGCACTGCAGGATAACATTTGGACAGATTCTCCTTGAGCACTTACTCTTTTGCATTCCAAAACCCTGGATATAGCTCATTGACCGAGCGGCCGGATAGGTACAGAACCGGCCCCTGGTTAATCTTTATCGGCCAATATCTTGGCGACCGGGACTCCGATCACAGATCTGAAAAGACCGAGGCGCTTCAGAAAGTGAGCACTTCAGGCCCGTGCATTCATTTCATTTCTGACACCTCAGCTATAGTTGCCCAATCCGGTACGTATCTGCAATCGCCTTAAACTTTAAACTGCCATAACTTCTTCACCATACGTAGCTCCAATCAACGAGCCGTAAAGATAGGCTGGTATAGCACTTCAAGCACTGTAGTCCTAGATCATAATCTTCCTTTTGTGCTCACTTCAAGCATAATAAATTTTTGGTATCATTGAGGCATCTGTTGGCCCTTTTAAGCCGCATCTGGCATACATTAATCATTAAGCTTGGCCTGTTAACAAGCCCTCATCACTGACCATTAATCAAGTAGGCTTTTGCATCTTCTTGGCATATTGCCTAGCATGGGAGCGGTTTATCCTGGGCTATAGAGAGGCTTGCTATTTCTTTTCGAGTGTGTTCCCCTTTCCCCCCATCCAACGTATGTGTCACCATTGCCCACAATCCAACTATCACATCCACCATCTTCTCCACAAACAAACTTATTGGCCCTTGCTAGCAACACAAGACTCTAAGTAGTAGGTGTGTCACTTTTGGCTTTAGTGGAGAGAATTGAAGCTTGGTTTTGAAAACCAAGCTCCCAACTCAACCAAATCTCCCCTTAATGGCACTATAAGTAGTACAATACTTTTTGCTTCATAAAAGACAAAGCCATAGTGTGTTTCTTCTTACTGCACCAAGAGTCATATCACTACTAAACCAAAGTGTGACTACATAGTCTCTACACTACTCTATTTATATGGATCATACCCAAATTCATGAGTCTCGTTCAATAACACAATCTAAGTTTCATTATACGTTATATGGGAGATGTATAATACGTCATATACGGGTGTATTTTATCTGACCTCACAATATATAGACGTATTATACGTTGCCATGTCAGCAAAAACGGGCAACGTATTTTTTTCCCAGTTTTTTGATCGAAGTTTTTTTCGATTGAAAGAAATTTAGAACAAAATATTTTTCGATCGAAGAATGTTTTGATCGAAAAAAAAGTATATATATCGGCAACGCGCCTTGCTTACACTAGTATTCTTCACAAAAGAAAATAAAAATTTTTATAGTTCAAAGATAAGAAGTTTAAAATAGTTTTAAAATTTTATGATTAAAATCAATTTAATGATTTGTTAAATTTTAATTTATTCTTTTTTTTAAAATCAAAATATGTAAGCTTTGTATGTTGTATAGAGCTCAAACTCTCATTCATACAAGGTGCTTATTTTTTAGGAGTCACTTGCTACATGCTTAGTTTATTGGCATGTGGAAGTGAATTAGTGATATAATTTAGAGATCGTCGTTGCGTGGTGAGGGAACTCTCACATGAGGTTATCTGTCTGTAAAATATAATAGAATAGAGGTTAGTTTTATTTAGGTAATTTTGATTTTAACTTGCAGATACTTTCTCACCTCAAAGTGAACATAGATATAATTTTTTTTGTCTTGTGTAGAGCCATCACACTATGATCTCACTGGAATCAAAATATAGGAATCTCATGTCTAAATACATTGATATTAAATTATCTTTATTTGAATTTCTACGTCTATCATATCGTGTGATCGTACACATGCATCAACTGCAGATAGATAAGGATTCAAAGATCCACAGTAGAGTGTGAGAACTTCATGTTCGCACTTCAGATAGATATGACAATCCTCAAAGTCTGCAAGATTTGATCAATATTATCGATTATCGTAATGTGTAAAAGCTTTAAGCTTGCACTTTAGATAAATCGATATAGTGCAATGTGATGATGAGTTTTGTTTGTATTTTTTTAAATAAGTGATTAAGATTATCAATTATGCTAATGTGTGAAAGCCAAAAGCTTCCACTTTAGATGAATCGATATAGTTTTACTGCTGTTTTACCGCGTTTTGTAGAGAGAAGATCCAAACTCAACTGGAGAAGGAAGAGAGAGGAGGGAAAGGGGGGGTTCTAGTTAAAATATTACCGCGAGCTTTTTTGCGTTTATTACCACGTGCTTTTACCGGTTATATTATCTCGTTTATTTCCGACAAAAAAAAAATAGCGCCTAAACTTTCAAATTCTGGTAGATTTCAGAGAGAGAGAGAGAGAGAGAGAGAGAGAGAGAGAGAGAGAGAGAGAGAGAGAGAGAGAGAGAGAGAGAGAGAGAGAGAGAGAGAGAGAGAGAGAGAGAGAGAGGCGGGGGGTGGAGGGAGGTGATAATAAGACTACACTTCGTTACAACTAAGTTAATCATTGTCACTTGATTAACATAATTAAACATGTTCTCAATATTACAGAGGGAAAGAGGGGGAAGAGATAGATGAATAAATTACACGACCAAAAAACTTGACAACTGCAAAATGTTTATGAATCATCTTCCAAAAGATCTCTACATGAGGCATCATCCAATTCTTAGCCCATGGCTCCTAAATCAATAAAGAGAGAAACAAAATTTTCATTTGTGGATGCTTTAGCTTCATCATTTTTGAATTCGTCATCCTCCATCTCATCATCTTGATCATCATCATGACAATCATCCTCGCTAAGACTTGACGTCAATTGACTTGATTCATTGATCTGCCTCTCCTCTGTCTCCACCTCTTCCAAAGTCGGAGGTGGAAGAGAGTCAAAGATGGTCTCCACTTCATAAATGGAAAAAATGGTTCTCCCCCGAGGTGTTACGGGAATTACAAACCAATGTTTTGGTTGGTGTATTGCTGGGATATAGATGACCTATAAAAGACAATCTCAAAGTGAGTAACATTGGTATAATCAATGCTACAAGAAAATAAGAATAAAAAAGATACATGCCACTCACTTACTCACAATTGCACGGTAAAAATAAATTGTCATACCTCCCTGTGTGATGCACGCTAGAGTTCACCATGTAGAGGTCATTCTCATGTGGTCTAGAGACATTTGCAAACCACTTGCACTCAGAGATGAAGGTATGAAAGGTTCTAAAATTAACCTTTAGTATCCTTTCAATAGTTCCACATTTCCTGGTTTCATCACCGTCTGTGTCAAAGTTGCCCATATGATGGCACAATCCATGGTGGTTCTACACTCGTCAATGTGGCACGTACGAAAGTGATGACCCTTTGACCACATAGAGTTAAAGGAAAGACACTACAAAATAGGAAAATATCTTTTATCAAATACAAATTAAAGATAAAACACAAAAAAATTTACAATGTGGTTTAGGTATATGAGTACTCTACCTTTGGTATGCAACCTCGTGCATACTCCCATTCTTTGTTGCTGATGTCTTCGCAGTGAGATTTTGCTTCGGCCATTCTCTCATGAATCCACTCTACACTAACGAGATCTGGGAAATATGCAAGGTGTCTAGGCACTAGGGGTGCTCTCCTTCCTCCATCTGCTTGTTTCCATGCTTCTCTCTCTTGCAAACGCCTTGCCTTTGCCACTGTCCACAAGTCCACCTACTTGGTCATAATCTTTACATTGAGAATGCCAAAGTTATTGACGAGTACTCGGGATAGATTCATATCCATGTTAAGTAGTTTTCCCTTTCCACTTGGCAAGTGTGAAGTCATCCTTGCATCTTCCTTGTCAGACCACATGTGAGGCATTGAAGGATCAACTTGTGCCAAATAATCTGAGATGTAAACAAATGCCTCTTGCATGATCCACTTCGGCCATACATGCCTCTGGTTGAGATCGTAGCCGCACAAAACCTTTGACAGTCTTTAAAAACCTCTCTAAGAAGAACATCCATCGTGCGTGTACTACTCCACATATAACGATCTCCTCCACTACGTGAACCAAGAGTTGAATTTGACTAAGAAACTTCGATCGAGGAAATGCGTCCTCAATGGCACACATAGTTTCTGTTGCAAGTGTTGAGCAGCAGGTATAGCATCTATTTCAATTTCCTTGGAGTTCACAAATCTGCAAGAAAACACACAAAGATACATCAAGTGCTTGTTTGCAATTATTGTGTACATAAGAAAGGTGTAGTTGAGTGGAGTATTGTGGTGTACCTTACTAGCTCTCCAAGTTTGAAAATAGCATCCCTGACTTTCTTATCGCAACATATACACATACTCACTGGAAGAATGAACTACAATGTAAAATAGGGGAAGAGAAAGTGAGAGAAAGTCATACACACAAACTATAGAAAGAATAGGGATAGGAACATTACTTGAAGCATCTTGTGCCAATCATGGGACTTCCAACACATACAATTGAACTCTTTCACCCTTCTTTTCTTTTGTGAAAGCTCCCTTTAGCTACCTCATGTATCCTATTGGTGTGTGAATAGAAGAAATAGTCCCGTTCACTTTGTCTAATTCTTCTTTGGATAGCATCCATGGTGCTTTAGGAAGCACAATATTTCCATTGGGGACATTGCGTGGAGTAGCAAAGGCAAGGAGACGTTTCAAAAGCCTCAAATCCTCCCTTGCACCCAAAGAGTCCTTCTTGCCAATAATGTGGTCCCATAGTGTGAGTCCACCATGTAGAGGTCATTCTCATGTCGTCTAGACACATTTGCAAACCACTTGCACTCTAAGATGAAGGTATGAAAGGTTCTAAACTTAACCTTTAGTATCCTTTCAATAGTTCCACAGTACTTGGCTTCATCACCGTATATGTCAAAGTTGGCCATGATGGCACAATCCATGGTGGTTCTACACTCATCAATATGGCGTGTACGAAAGTGATGACGCTTTCACCACATAGAGTTAAAGGAAAGGCACTACAAAATGGGGTGCCCTTTAAGGGACACCCTCCCAAGATTATAAATTAAAGTGGCCGCCCGCCATTGAGAAGGCTGCCCTCCCAATTAAACCCTTAGGGGGTGTGAAGCCAAGGGGAAAAAAGAGCATGGCGATGCTGCAGGCAACGAACAACGAGGGGAGGGGGGGGGGGGGGGGGAGGATCATGCTCGCGCGGGCTGTAGTGATGCTCGGGAGACAGCGAGCAAGAGATGCGAATCGGAGAGCTCGCTAGGGTGCACAAATTTGGCCCCGCTGCCATCGGATTTCTCATCGCTCCATCAACCCAAAGCGACATTAGCAAGCACACTTTCATGTGCCTACTAGCAATGACGGTACCGTCGCTGCTTAGGAGGGAAAAGGAGCTATTTTAAGGGAAAAATGGGCATGAAACAAAAATGGGGTATTGCATGACGAGGAAAGATGGGATTTGTGAGGGTGATGAGAGAAGAAGTTTACGGGCATGCAAGGAGGGCAAGAGGAAACAAGGGCTTCGAAGGGCAATCTCCTGCTCTCTCTTTGGTCCTCGGTTAGGAGCAAAGGAAGGTATCTCTCTTTCATGTAGGTTGAGAAAAGCAAGCAAAGGGCTCTCTTACTCATGCGTGAGAACCAAATAAGGTCTCTCGTGTTTAAGAAGAAAGCAAAGGCTCTCTCTCTCGTGCTTGAGAAGTAAGACTCTCGAAGAGGTGAGGTGAA
Source organism: Adiantum capillus-veneris (assembly GCF_014529385.1). Lineage (NCBI taxonomy): Eukaryota > Viridiplantae > Streptophyta > Polypodiopsida > Polypodiales > Pteridaceae > Adiantum > Adiantum capillus-veneris. The sequence goes on along the minus strand of NC_140931.1, from coordinate 81,818,362 downwards.
GCAAAGCAAGCAAAGGGAGTATCTCTTTCTCTCATCCTCGGATCAAAGCAAAGCTAAGCTCTCTCTTGTTCTCGGAGAAAATCAAAAGGATCTCTCTCTCTCTCTCTCTCTCTCTCTCTCTCTCTCTCTCTCTCTCTCTCTCTCTCTCTCTCTCTCGTGCTTGAGAAGGAGAGGATCTCGGAGCTGTTGCATGAGCTCAAAAGAGAAAAACACAAGGCAAGCCAAGAAAGTGTAGAGGCCAAGCAAGGGATAAAGCTTCGGATAGCAATTGAAGAGCAGGAGGAAGTTAAAACTTGAGAGCAACAATTAAGCCAGTGCAAAGCATAAAGAGCAAGAAGCTGCAAAATACTTGATAATAACTAAAACATGAGAGTTGAGGTAGTGAGGAAAATTGAGGGAGTGAGCAGAATTATAGTTTGCAGAATCCAAGGGCAGTTGAGGCAAATAAAGCAATAGGAGGGAATTTCCATCACCACCATCATCAACTAGAGATTGATTAAACATTCTGTTAAGTCTTGGTGCCATTAATGGCCCGGTTAATCGTGTAAAACGGGAGCTTAACTCCTAGTTAACAGATGATCCAAGTGACGGTATTGTTAACAGCCCACCTTGGATAAGAATTAAGTTGTTCTCAAAAAATTATTCAATTAATTGATGGTCACGGTGATTACCACATCTTTCAATGTCTGCTGTTTTCTCTCTTTCACACCTCCCATAGCCAGAGGCCCGGCGCCTGCCCGTATCACATTTCAAACACAGATCCCCCGACATATCTCCCTGGTGTGTTGTGACAATGTGCAAGCCATTCTCGGTAGTCAACAATTTGTTGTATACATTCAATTGTTTCGTTGTGAGTTATGAGTGGTTCACAGTAGTAAACTCCTTTAATATGGCCAATGGCTTAAGTTGATGGTAGTCCATGATTACATCATTATCTGTCGAAGACATGATTGTTTCATTTGCTCTTTGCAATGCGGTCTTTTGAAGTATCATATGGTCAAGCTGATTGATTTGTTCATTGACTAGCATAGTTTGTTTTGTATACTCTATAATATACATCTGCAAGTCCTCATTGCTTTGGATCAGATCCCTCATCTGACAGTCTACAAAGTAAGAGCTCATTGTATTATAAGGGGATATAAGCTTGACCTCTCTTCGGAATCATACATTACTTAGCAGGATGTCCTAGAAGGACTCTGTGTGGTGTTTTGGATGGTATTCAATGGACTTAATCAATCTTTTATGATGTTTGATGGCATTGCCCTAGTTTTTTGCCAAAGGTGTGGATTGTGCACTTTGCAATGACCGTTTTTTGACGATGTGGTTTTTATGGTACTTGAAGAATGTCAAGTTTTTAAGGGCAGTTGGTCTAGCACAATACAAATCAACAGGGTGCTTTAGACATGATATGTTGTCTGTGTTCTGGAGGCGATGAATCTATGTAGAACAGAACGATATTGTGTGCTTTAGACATGATATGTTGTCTGTGTTCTAGAGGTGATGAATCTATGTAGAACAGAACGTAGCTTTTGTTGGGATAAAGGCACACCGTCTTTTTCCCGGGTCGCCGGCCGCCTGCCCACTATGTGTACACACTTCCTTATTCTTTCTATACATAAGAATAAGGAGCACTTACTAATACAGTGAGTCATCTTCTTCCTGAAGCTGCTCCAACCACACCGGCTTGTGCTCTTCCCCTTCCCCGCACACACCACACTGCGCACACATGCATGCATCCACACACACGTGCACTCACAATTGGTATCAGAGCTACCGCAGCCAACACGCAACCGCTTCCCAGTTGATAGACACATGAGCAATGGAGCTTGGCCATGGAGGCTTGAGGTTGGTTGCAGAAAATCTGACACGGATCGGAGCACTTGGAGGGGATCTGGGGGGTTCCCGGCTATCCGACGCGTGTAGCCCATCTTGGGGAATCAAGCAAGAAAGAGGACTGCAATAGAAAACGCAAATTTGTAGGTTGGAAGGCAAATCGAGTGAGCTTCAAAGATCTTTGCGAAGCTCACCAAGGCAAGCAAAGACTCGGGTAGCAGGTTCTCGGCAAGGAGCATCGAGATGCATTGGAAGGGAATAGGTTTGACATCACCCGACAGTGCCTCTATGTGGTAGTAGCACGCGTGCACACACACAGACACACATAGAAACGCAATTGTAGAGATTGGGAGGCAAGCAAAGGGCTGTGAAAATTTGCAAATCAAGTAGTGAAACGGGCAGATTCAAGATTTTATGCTGTGAATTGGGGGAAACCTAGGGAGTCCACTACGTAAAAATGTCATATAGGACGTGCGAACAAGAGGTATTTAAATAATCTCTTACCTTTATATTTTCAAGTACTATATGTACTTATGTATGCATTTTTGTAAAACAACTAGCAAATGTACCTAATATTAAATCCCTATTTTGTTTGCACATTCTATCTTACATATTGCCTAGTAGACGCCATGGGGGGGGGGGCTCACCCTCGACCTTGAGAGCTTGTAAAAATAGTCAAACCTTGTGTGTGCAAAGGCTTTGAGGTGCAAGCAATCAAAGGCAAGATAGAGCCATAGTGCAGAGTCAGGAAATTTAGTAGGTAGTTAAAAGCTTAGCAAAGCAAAGCAAGGCTTGGTAGAGCATTGGAATTGGGGTCAATTTTGAGTACACAAGAGTTGAACTCAGAAAAGCGAGAGAGAAGCCAAGCCGAGAAGTGGCAAGCAAGGAGAGAAGCATCCATTTTGGAGCTGCAGACAATCGAGCTCGTAGTCAAAGGCAAGCCAGTAGTGGGCATAATCAGGCAGCATTAGCAAAGCATTTTTGGAAGGCTTGGAGCATTGAGGGTTGTCATCAGAGCACTGCTTGTTAGAACCCATCAGGTTTTGTTAGAGATCTACAGTTTGACAGTGCAAGGAATTGGAATTTGATTTTTTTCCTAGAAATTGAGTTTGACTTAATACAATTTGTTTGTGTGGAAAGGTCCATTCCCGCGAAACCCCCCCCCCCCCCCCACTCCCTTTGCGACTACCTACATTCTCACAGACCCTGAACTCTCCCACCCCGAAGAGAGCTTCATTGAAGCAGTGGAGGAAGAATCAGTGCATCTTGAGAGGGAAAGAGAGCGAGCGTTAGAGATTGAGATAGAGAGAGATGATCACCTAGTGAAGGAGAAAGCTAGAGAAGGTGTTGGATTTTGATGATTGCAAAGCTTTGGAAGCTCATCCTTGGCATGAGAGAAGTGAGAGTGAGAGCGAGCTTCGACGAGTAAGCCCGGACATCACCCGACATCGGCCCATTTTTTTCCACTTTCCTCGACATCATAGACTCCTCTCCGACGGCGAGAGGCATCCTCGCTATCGTTTTTGACACCAATTTTGGTGTTTCCCTGGTAGCGATGGCTCAACATCGCCTTTCAGCATTGACGGATCAGCGCATTGGTTTTGACAATGATTTGCCATTATTCGACTAGCACGCTTTCGTCGGTGGCGAAAGCCGACATTGAGCGTTTCCACCCGGTGGCGAAAGACGGCTCCGACGGCCATCCGTGGCCTTCCAAATTTGACGGTTTTTTCCTATTTTGACAAAATTTGCCGAAAGACGGCTCCGACGGCCATCCGCGGCTTTCTCCGATGGCCCATTCTGGAGCGAGTTTTTCCTTGAGCGCACACAACTGCTGGTAGTTTTTTCTACGCGACGTGTTAATCGACTGATAAGGTAGTAGTTACCAGTTTTCCAGTAGTTTTGCTCACAGGTTGCAATGTAGATTGTGTGGAGCCTAGAGAGTAGTTTTTGCACAGTTTGGTGTAGTTTCAGGGTATGTATGCATGATGCGGATACAACTTGAGCTTGGTATATCTTGCAGACAGTAGGTGTATAGGTTTGTAGTGTTTTTGGATATGTACACGTCCATAGAGCCACTCGGTTAGGAGTGGGCCAGTTTGCCAAGCTTTTGGCATTGCATGTAGACCATTTGTAGATCTATTTACTAAGAAATTGAGTGTCTATTCTTTATTTGATTTGGTGAGACTTTTTTGAGTTTCTGCTCAGTTTCTAGGGGAAACTCTGCCGGATTTTTCCCAAGATCTCTCACCATAGTTTATGGGTATTCGTTTAATAGTAGATACATTTCCACTTTGATAGTGACGAAGACGCATGCATAGTGCATACACGGATTTGGCACAGGTTAGAGACGCAGTTCCAGTGGCAGTTTATGCTAGTGACAATCATGTCATTCTTGACTCGAGTGTACCTCTTGTAGATTTGTCATGTCGTAAGTGGTTAAGCACATTTTTTAGTGGGAGACTTGGTTGCGTGCAGTTGGATGATGGTTCGGCTTTTGACATAGAGGGTGCAAGAGATGTTTGTTTGTGTTTGCCCAATGATGCAGAATACACACTATGACATGTGCGCTATGTTTTTCAGCTAAGATCGAGCTCTCAGTGAGATAGTTAGCAGATTTTGGATTTTAGATGTATTGCGGTTCATTAGTAATTGCCAAAGGAGCCCAGAGCGGCCTGGTAATTCTTGCAGACAAAAAGTATTTCAAATAAAAGTTTTTCATCGAATGGTTGGTAGTGAAAAATGTCGGCTCGCATTTTTGAAGGTGGATGTCGACTGTGTTCTACCTTTCTTTGTTTCTAATTATTTGTGACACCTATGTACTTGTGTCCGTTTTGGCAGCATGTGATGGAGTAGACAATGTATCCGATATTTGTTGTTTTTTGTTAGGATGATTGTCCTGCTCAAGCAACAGAGTTTGACTCTTCTTGTCTTGTTCTGCACAACAAAATGAGCAAAAAGAAAACAAGATTATCAGAAGATTGCATGCTAGAGCTTGAGAATATTGGAGTATATATTTGAGTGAGATATTTGTTTGAAATTTTTTACAAGTGTTGTGACCTATGGGTTGGTTGTCAATGTTGATGAAGGCATACAAATAAGAACATCCAAATTATGCTTTGTGAATATCCTTGTCATGTTGCCATGTCAATTTTCTCTCTGTGATTGATGTTGGCTCGTCATTGTATTATTTCCTAAAGCTTACTAGGATCTCGCTTGAGCCACTATTCGTTGTATCTAGCAGGTCCTCGAGCACGACATCGTAGCCATAGTGCAACATCTCAAGAATGTTGGCCTTTATTGGTGTCTTTATTTGAAGCAAACGACTACCATCCTAGACAATCATGAGATCCTTTTGCATGTCAGCTTCTATTTTTATTTTGTAAATGATCTCTTTCATTAGACCTAGGAAAAAAGAGTCATGGAAAGGATAAACAAAGAAATATTTTATTTTAAAGCTTGTTTACTGTAGATAGAAAATCAATGACAGAAGGAAAAAAAGAAAATCACACTCATGTTGATGTGTGTAGAACTAACCTGTTTCTGTTTTGATGCCCATATTTTTGTTTTGCTCAAGGTGTTTCACAGATCTCTCTATTAACAATCGTATCTTTGCATAGTTTGCAAAACCCTTGATGTAAGCCTCCGGGCGGCAACCTGCTAGGTTAAGTAGCTACATTTGCTTCTCCGATGGATACTCACATGGCTCAAGTTGGGGGTGAATCTTTGAAGAAAAGTTTTGCTTGAAAAGGGTAGCAAGTCTCTGTAAAGGTTATACAAATTTTATCAGTACGTATATTTGTGTGCACTAAGGAAACATAATATATTATGTTTTATAGACCAATCTACCTTTGAATTGCACGTTTTGTTTTGTTGGTTGTCTACGTTGCCTACAATAGTGACATGATTAGATTTTGTAATGAGAAAGTCAATAGTGGAAATATGCAAAAGAACTGAGAAAGTGGTCGTAAGAATGGAGACAAAATCAAAGTAGGACAATGTTATAAAGAGTGGAGTGTAAATAACGATTCCAAAAAATAAACACAGAGGAAGAAGTCTTGAGACATCAACTAGTTATTGCACAGATTTTTCAAAGCAAAGTCATCTAGAAATTTCATGAACTATCTGAATACACATTCAATCGGCTACCAAAATGTTTCTAATGAATTTTGTGCACAATATAAAATGGAATAGGAGTTGGTAGGTTCAGAATTTTCATATTTTTGACGGTCTGTGATTCATGAAAACATGACATACGCAAGCCTTGGTGCAAATACATCTTTGAAGATAAGGAATATTTTTCTAGAAATGGTTGCACCCTATGCCTTGTGTCCATTCATGGCGTATACAAGTGTAAAGGGGAATGTGGATTTATGGAACCATGACCTATTGACCAAATTTTGCTTATGCTTCATTTGACGAAGTGCCATCTTTTTTCCAGTACAATGAATGAGAACATTGATACATGTAGCTTGACCTTCTGTGTTCTGTGTTATGGCATCAACAATGTATGTTACATCATTTGCTGCACTGATTGTCAAGTCCATCTTTTCAGTGATCATGCAACGAGCACCAATTGCAATTGAATCTAGATCGTTGAACTTAGGGTCTATGAGCCACTGTTGAAGTAAATTTATGTTAGCCATGTTTGTCTTGATGTCAAATTTTATAATTTCAGTTTGATTGTACAACTTATTCAAGGCAAGGTTGTTGTAGTGTTGGACATTTGATCTATGAGTACAGATTATCGTAGTGGAATTATTGATCTAGTCATGCACATGTACTTCATCTATAATACATGCACCCAAGGTACAATTGATCTCATCTGCAATTGGATTTATTTCACGAATAATGGTCAAGAACTAAAGCAATTCAAGGTCCGTTGCATGTCATACACAGTATGAAATCCTGTAGAACGTTGCATGTAGCCAATGGACTGAGCTTGTGATATGGCATGTGTTACAAATCTCTCGTGCGTGATTACAAACTAGGAGTAGTTGCGCAAGGTCACGAGCAAGAGAATACATTTGTTGTGAATGGGATCTGCCAATGTAGTGCACGTTACATTGAATTTTTTTCTTACGTTAAAGTCAAAACTTGTTCGGGCTAAGATGGATAGCTCATCTATGCTTATAATATCTGTCTCTTTTATGTCCAAATATCACTCATCGATCTCGTGAATAGAGAGGGGATACTGCTGATTCCTGGTTGGTATCTTGAACTGATAATGGACTATAGATGCAATGCTGCGAAGTCTTCTTGTTGCCACACGGATGGATGTAGTAAGTATGATGCTCATGTTTTATCTAATGTATTCATATGTAAAATATCTGATAAGATGTGTTTTTTCCTGCTCCCTGGTGTGTTGTGACAATGTGTAAGACATTCTTGGTAGTCAATATTTTGTTGTATTCATTCAATTGTTCCGTAAGAGTTTTGAGTGGTTCACAACAACGAACCCCTTTAATATGGCTAGTGACTTAAGTTGATGCTAGTCCATGATTTTGTCATGGTTTGTCAAAGACATCATTGTTTCATTTTCTCTTTGCAATGAGTTCTTCTGAAGTATCAAATGGTAAAGCTGATTGATTTGTTCATTGACTAGCATAATGTGTTTTATTTACTCTATAATATATATCTCCAAGTCCGCTGTCGTACCGTGGCAGGTACATAGTGTGAAATAAATACTTTCACCTCACTTTTGACACTTCTCAATGCATGGGAATAAAAACAATAAATGTACATATCGTGATATATGCTGAAGCGGCTAGTGCGGTCGCTATCATGTACATACCTATCCGGGGAGTCGTGGCCTTGGATGTGGCTCATTTGCGTGCTTTTTCACTTGATAAGATGCCTAATTTGGTTTGAAAATGTACATAGTCCAAGTGTTTCATGGTGGCACACTCATCTGGCCTACAAAGACTAATGCGGGCAAAAACTACCAAAAATAGCAATTAACAGGCACCGTTGTAGGATTGCATGGAAAGTTACCCAAAATGGTATATTGATGAAAAATTATTTTTATCTATGCTTTTTATGCTTATGCGAGTGATCCGACAAATTTAGGGTTTTTTTGACTCTGTTTGGGATTTTTCGCATTAAAAAAAACATTTTTTGGGTCAAAAATGAGCTGAAAATGACCTAGTTTTGGTCCAACGTGGCAAAATGGCCAAAACATTGATACATTAGCTCATATTTCCGTGGGGAAGAGAGAAAAGGGTTATTTTTACAGAAGAAACAAGAACAAGCAGACTCCAAGCATGATAGGAAAGAGGGTTTGTGACTTTGCTGTCACAAACGCTGTCGTGCAGCTCCGCTGCCATGAATAGAAAAAGAGCAGAGAAATGAAAGTTAAGCTTCTTTAAGGCATACACAATTATCGATCAGTGATCAAGGCCTGGTAACAGGCCAAGTTTAATGTTGAATGTATGTCAGATGCGGCTTAAAGGGCCAATAGATGCCTTAGTGATGCTAAAAAGGAGTATGGTTGAAGTGAGCACAAATGGGATTTTATGATCTATAACTGCAGTGCTTGAAGTGCTCTACCAGCTTGTCTTTACGGCTCATCGATTGGAGCTACGGTTAGGAAGTTATGGCAGTTTGAAGTTTACGTCAATTACAGATCCGTACCGGATTGGGAAACTGCCGGTGAGGGGAAAAAAATGAAGTGAGTGCACCGGCCTGAAGTGCTCAGCACTTCACTTTGTGGAGCATGTCGGTCTTTTCAGATCAGTGATCGGAGTTGCGGTTGCGAAGATATTGTCAGTTAAAGATTCATCGAGGGCGGGTTCCGTACCAGTCTGGTCGGCTCAGTTGGTGTTCCATCTGGGAACTTTAAGCTTCAAGTAGGGAGTGCAAGAAATCGATGCCACACTTGGCAGTTAAGTTGCATGCCAAACGGCTAATGGACACACATGCTTTCGAAGTTAATTATGCTAAATGTGGTGCCCATACGGAAGCACATAAGGTACTGAAGAGCTTCGTGTTTGGAATGTCGTCTCTTGGAATGAAATGATCACGGGATATACCCAACAAGGCAGGGCCAGGAAGCTGGCTATTTTGAGCAGATGCAAAGAGAGGAAAACTCTCCAAATGCAATCACTTATACTTGCATATTAAAGGCGTATGAATTATTATGCGGGCATCATAATTTATGAAGATATTGTTAGTGAAGGACTGCTTGAGAAATATGTTGTGCTTGCCACTTCTTGGCAATTCCTTGGCCGATATGTATGCCATGTGTGGCACCCAAGTGTAGTGCCCAAGGGCCATAATCTAAAGGCCACCCACATGAATTAAATGGCCACCCAAAGGTTTTTTAATAAGGGCTTTTATGTCTAAAATAAAGAAACTCATGGCGGGCAAGCATCGAGCAGCGAGGGCGCAAGCAGGTGGGGAGGAGATCCGCTAGCTTGTGGGGAGCTCGGATGATCTTGCACCGCATGCCCTGGCACCGCAGTTCGATTTTGCACTGATCGAATTCGTCAACTGCAACGTCATAGGGCTCAATTCTGCACCACGTCACCGACGGTGCCGTTGTTGCAAGCTTGGGGTAAGTGAGATGGGCTTTTTTGAAGGAAGGTAACAAAAGGAGTAATGGGGTAACCATAGCATAAGACGAAGAAGGTTACGAAGGGAAGAACCTCGGATCGAGCAAGCTCCCTCTCTCTTGCTCTCTTCTTCGGCTACCAACGCAAGGAGTAGAGGAGAGAAGGGTTTCCATACCTTAGGCTCTCGACCTCAAGGTGCGTGTGATGATGAGGCAAGGAAGGGATCCCTCGAGGAAGAAGAGGCCGCTCTCTTTTTCTCTCGGCCATCAGCAAGAAGGAGGTAGGAAGGGAGCTCACTCAAGAGCGGACTCGGATGACCAAGGAGAAGAGTAAGCAAGGCTCTCGGCATAAATCTTTTCGTTCTCTAACCAAGGTAGTACCGGAGGATTTACCAGGGCACATGAAGCAAGCAAGGGAATTTGTGTGACGAAGGATACTTGAAAAGAGGCCATCAAAGGTATACAAAACTTGAAGGCAATAAAAATCAAGTTGAATAAAGAAGAAAGTTGAAGCTTGTGAGCGGCAATTAATACATGGCAAAGCGCACAAAGCAGAAAATTGCAGCACAATTGATAGCAATTGAAGCATGATGATCTGACAGAGTAAACTTAAATAAATCTTGCAAAATCTAATGGAACTTGAAGCAGATAAAGTGACAAGAGAAAATTTCCATAACCGTTGTCAAGAGTTTTTTGGAGCAAAGAATTGCGCATATGTACATATCCATGCATGGTGCATCGAATAAAGTATTGCCCATTTTCCAGAGCCAGGTGGTTACGTGGGGCCCACATGTGTACAGGTAGGACAACATGTACATAGTGCATCGATTTTCATCGTTATCAGTACCAGTGTGTTTTTTCTACAATAATGAGGAGTTGGTAGCGCGTAAAACTTCTCGAGGAAGCTATCCGCGGGCCGACGACATGAGGTAAGCAGGTGTGTCAGATGGCATCTAGTGGCGTCAGGACGTCGAATGGGGTCAATATTTGCACGTGGATGAGTACAGACACGACGTGAATGTTTTTTTGTCATAATTATGCAGAAAGGTCATCATGAGGACCATATTTTGGGGCCACTTCATGTGGTGGCGAGACTCATTATTGGAAAAAGTTGAGTGCCAGGTGTGCGTATGGATGCAGCAAGGTGACAACTATGCACTGCGAGGTCAATTTTTGGCCTGTTCGGGGTCCGTTTGAGGTCATCTAAAAGGTCAAGGGTGCCCAAGTAATAAAGCTAAGTGTGGGAACTGAAAAAACAGAGAGAAGACCAGAAAAAACGTGGAGAAGAGTGGAGGAACAGCCGCAGGTGTGTTTTTGGGGTTTTTAAGGCCTGTTTTGGCCATAAACTGCTCATCCGAGGTCGGATTTGAGCACTTTGATATTGTAGACTGGGGTTTTGGACCGTTCCGGACGCGATGGCGCTTTCCATTTTTCCAAATTCCTCACCGTTTTTCTGTTGTTTTGGCTGTGTAAGTTTCTCCTATGAGCGAAGCTTTTGCTCCAGTGTGTGATTGTATCTGGTATATTTTACCCATTTTGTGTGAGCTATTTTCCCATTGGTGTTGGCCCAAGCTCATTTGTATCTAGACATCAGAAATTCTCCTCTTTTGAGCTGATTTTTTTGGGTGTGTGTGTGTGTCTCTCTCTGTGTGGAGTGGGTAAGTGGATAGTCTCTCTCCTCTCACTCCATAGGTGTGTTCCCTGTCTCGGCCAGGTGTGTTGTGTAAGCCGAGTGGTGCCCCATAGTGTGTGTGTGTGTATCTTCCGAAGAGTGTGTGTCGGGTTGTTATAGAGGCGCTGTGTGTGTTTTCATCCCGCTCACATTCTTTTGGTGTCCCCACTGAGGATCTTCTTCGAGTACCTTCTCTCGAGCTTCAAGCTTCGAGATTCGGGGTAACAGGTTACAGGTTATAGGTTACAAGGACAGGTACAGGTACAAGTGATTCACATAGGTACAGGTAGCTGGAGTAGAGTGTTATACTAGCAGTGGTGTCACTTGCAATTGTTGTGGGTATGCATCATTTGGCGCCTGTTTGAGGGAATTTTCTGTTGGATTGTACGTTACTTGTGGAAACTGCCATTGTACACATTTGTGGAGCCATATTTGGTTTTATTTGGCAGTACCAGCCATTTCTGAGACTTGGTCTGAAAGATAGTCATTTCTGAGACTTGACTATACGAGATTTGCATAAGCCTTCGTGTGAGGGTCGATAGCGTGAGGTTTTATTGAGCTGGGGGATTCTCAAATGTGGAGATCCTTTCGGTGATACAGGTAGCTGGAGCACCCTTTTCGTGACCTCGCCATAGGCTATGTACTAGTGAGTCCTACTTGATGCTCGAGTTCTATTGTTGACAGTTTATGCATACCTATACAGTCTATATTTGGGATTCCTACTGCTCTACTTCTGGGGAAACTTTGTCAAAAATTTTCCAAGTTATGATGGCTGGTTTCTTGGTCTTTTGAGCCATTTATGCTGTTATGCTGCTGAAATTTTGGCAAAATCAGAGGATAAGACAGGTGTGCCTTCTTGGGAGCTGCATGGTTGACTTTAATGGATGATCAAAATGGACCTCAATTCACTCCTTTTCATTTAACTCAAAGAATCCAGATTAATGTTCATGTGTCCAGGAAGATTTTTTTCCAGCAGCGTATAGTCTTTATGTTCGGGCCAAGAAGATTAAGTGAGATACTGGAATGTCCTTTGCCTGTTGTAATTCTGATGATCAACTATGAAATCTCATTTGATGTGCATGTGTTTGTCCTTATCTAAAGCTAAGCTCCATTGAAGTTTCTGGGGATTGAGTAGTGAAAAGTTTTGGGTTCTTGCACGTGTGTTTGAAGAGGTTCTTAAAGCATTGTAACTTGGGTAGCCATGGCTTTCTCTTATCCAGAATTTCATGGAAGAAGTGGTGAAGATGCGGAAGACTTTCTGGAGCAAGTCGAGGTGGCATGCATAAGCAACAATATGTGTGATGAGGAGAAGATTTTGAGGCTATTTGGATTGCTTTTGAAAGATGAGGCCCGTGTTTGGTTCATGAATTTGGAAGCTAAAGAAGCAGTGGCTTCTTCTTATGGTTTGAGTCTTGACAAGTTTATAGAAGCTTTTTTAGAGCGTTTCCAGGTTTTTGAAGATGCAAATGCAGTATGGAATGAGCTCAATGCTTTTAAGCAAGGTTCTTGTCAAGGTGTTGATGCCTATGTACACGGTTTTACAGATTTATGGACTCGTTGGTGTGTTGCTCTTAAGGATGAGACCCCCCCTTGTTCATTGAAGAAAAGTTCTTTTGTTGATGGTTTGTTACCTTGGTTGCGGTTTGAGGTTGAGTTGAAGATGCCCAAGTCTTTTGAAGATGCGGTATGCATTGCAAAGCACAAGGAATGGAAGTTTAAGCGTCTTGAGGAACATGGTATCAGTACAGGTATGCATGTGCAAAATGGATTTGACATAGAAGATGAAGTTAAGCCTAAGCAAGTGAAAAGTAGCCTATCCTATGATGTTTCTCGTTTCTTCCCAAGGTCTATTGTGAAGCGTAAAGAGGTCTTGCAGGTTGACAGGTTTATGGAAGAGCCTAAAGAGGTAAGTAATGCTTTGGATACAGGATTGAAAAGTCTTGAAGAGGATGCATTGGCTACTTGTGTACCTTGTGATTCTGGGTGTGAGTGTGAGGTTGAGGTTATTGATGATGAGCACGTAACTTTGGATACTAGTATCTTGGAAATTAGGGAAGAGGGCAAGGTTGAGAACCATTTTTTGGATTTGTTGGATGTGGAGCCTGTTTTAAAGCCATATTTTGATGTATGTGCAGTGATTGAACTGATTTGTGAGCATGATTGTGGTTTAGAGCAGGGATCTGTATTCTTGGAGACTGATGAACCCATGCTAGAAGCTATGGATAGTGGTGCTAGCCATGATTATGTTGTGGATAAAGTTATGTGTGATGATGAGTATGCTTATAATGATGAGAAGGGGTTTGGCATATATGAGTCCAATCTCAGCTATGTGGATGCCTATGCTAGGGATATGTGTGCTGTGGGGATACTTTTGTGCTTTGGATATCAACAACTTTACCTTCACACAATGCTTTTAGCTACTTGGGTGCATGATTTGTAGGTTGTTGCTATGGTTGGTGAAGCCAAGATGCCAGGTGATGAGTCACTTGAGTTGTTTCTATCGGTTGGGTTGAATGTGGCATGCAATATTTATGCTTTTGGAACTCCAAACGGGGCGGATGTGTTACTTGGATATGCCTATGGTGCATTTTGGTTGATTGTTGACAAATGTAGGTGTGGTGTTATGATGCTTCTTGTGAATCAGGCAATATGCCTTTGGCCTTTTGATCCAGGTGGAATGAATATCTCTTTTTGCTGCTGCTGACCATAAATGCTCTAGAAGGCTAGGGGGTGGGCAAATTATGTCAAGAGTTTTTTGGAGAAAATATTTGCGCATATGTACATATCCATGCATGGTGCATCAAATAAAGTATTGCCCATTTTCCAAGGCCAGGTGGTTACGTGGGGCCCACATGCGTACAGGTAGGACAACATGTACATAGTGCATCGATTTTCATCGTTATCAGTACCAGTGTGTTTTTTATACAATAATGAGGAGTTGGTAGCGCGTAAAACTTCTCGAGGAAGCTATCCGCGGGCCGACAACATGAGGTAAGCAGGTGTGTCAGATGGCATCTAGTGGCGTCAGGACGTAGAATGGGGTCAATATTTGCACGTGGATGAGTACAGACACGACGTGGATGTTTTCTTGTGATAATTATGCAGAAAGGTCATCATGAGGACCATATTTTGGGGCCACTTCATGTGGTGGCGAGACTCATTATTGGAAAAATTTGAGTGCCAGGTGTGCGTATGGATGCAGCAGGGTGACAACTATGCACTGCGAGGTCAATTTTTGGCCTGTTCGGGGTCCGTTTGAGGTCATCTAAAAGGTCAAGGGTGCCCAAGTAATAAATCAAAGTGTGGGAACTGAAAAAACAGAGAGAAGACCAGAAAAAACGTGGAGAAGAGAGGAGGAACAGCCGCAGGTGTGTTTTTGGGGTTTTTGGAGCCTGTTTTGGCCATGAACTGCTCATCCGAGGTCGGATTTGAGCACTTTGACATTGTAGACTGGGGTTTTGGGCCGTTCCGGACGCGATGGCGCTGTCCATTTTGCCAAATTCCTCACTCTTTTTCTGCTTTTTTGGCTGTGTAAGTTTCTCCTATGAGCGAAGCTTTTGCTCCAGTGTGTGATTGTATCTGGTATATTTTACCCATTTTGTGTGAGCTATTTGCCCATTGGAGTTGGCCCAAGCTCATTTGTATCTAGACATCAGAAATTCTCCTCTTTAGCTGAGTTTTTTGGGTGTGGTGTGTGTCTCTCTCTGTGTGGAGTGGGCAAGTGGATAGTCTCTCTCCTCTCACTCCATAGGTGTGTTCCCTGTCTCGGCCAGGTGTGTTGTGTAAGCCGAGTGGTGCCCCATAGTGTGTGTGTGTATCTTCCCAAGAGTGTGTGTCGGGTTTTTATAGAGGCGCTGTGTGTGTTTTCATCCCGCTCACACCGTCATCAGCTAGAGATTGAATTAACATTCATTTAATTCCGTTGTTGTTAACGGCCCGATTAATCCTATAAATGGGATCTTAAACTCCTAGTTAGGAGATGATCCAAGTGACGATGATGTTAACAACCCCCCTTGGATATAGATTAGGTTGTACTCAAGTGTTAATCAATTAATTGATGATTATGGTATTTGCCAGATCTTTCAATGTCTGTTGTTCTCTCTCTTTCCCACCTCCCACAGCCAGAGGCCGACGCCTGCCCGGCTCATGTTTTGAACACATATCCCCCGACAACACTCTTAGATTTTTTGTCACCCTTAGAAAGAGGGTTGGTGATTCTCCACAAACGCTTTCTCACAAAGTGTTTGTGACTCTCATCATGTGCCAGAGGTTTTGCACCTTCCTAGCTAGACCGCACACATTCCGACATTCTTGGTGAACACGACGTGAAGTTGCTGGGGTGGGACTTTGTGAATTGATCTAGAAACTTTTCTAGCAATGGAAGAAAATCACGAGACACATGGGATGCACTTTGATCCTGTAGTCATGCAGATGTTTCAAGCATTTTCCATGTATATGCAGTAGCAACAAGCAGTAGAAAGAAGCCAGATTCAACCACAAAATCACTATAGTCCATTGTGAAGAGAATTGACTAGCTTGATGGCAAGGACATCACAAAGTATCTACGAGATTGTATGAAGGAAATGGAGTTTAACTGAGTGTGTGAGGAAGACATGGTTTGAAGTTTTGAGCTAGTTTGTGTCCCAGATATCAGAGACCATATTAGGGCGATTCAAAATGCTCATGGAAGAAATTGGGAGGAATTCAAGCTTGCTCTAAAAGAAGACTACATTGTCAGGAATTCTTCAACCTGTAGATGCTTTGTCAGTGCATGGCTACATTGCAAAGTGTCGAGGAAACAAGGCACTTGTTGAAGAAAAACGCAGGAGAGAAAATGGGGATGAAGGCCCCTCAAAGAGGGCTACTAGAGGTGGAGGGAGAAATGATCCAAGTCCCTCTCAAGAGCAAATGGCAAGGAAACCTCCATCACAAGAAGTACCAATGAGAGATGCTGCATCAAAGGAGAAGCAAGATAAAGAAAAGAGCAAGGGAAAAATCCCATGATACAAGCTACAATTAGATATTGAAGCTGCCACAGATTTAAAGAAAGTTTTAGAGGAAAGGATCTTACATAGCAAGGTGGAGTTTACATTGGGAGAAATCCTTTGCATTGCAAAAGAGAGTTCCACGAGGAAATCATTGATATCATAAGAAGGAAGCGACAAGCTTTAATGGAGTCTATCCAATCAAAGGCTGAAGAGAGTGCTTCAAAGACACATGTGATACAAGTACATCAAATAGATGAAGATGAGAATTTTGTAAGCTGCTACCAGTCCTCGGGCGGCAGAAATAGGCATGTTAAATTTGAAGATGAAGATGAAGACGAAGCCACTCATAAGAGACACTATTCTAGAAACCATTGGGCAAGGGCTACAACAGAAACCTTGGTTAAGGTGGGAGATCTTGAGGAGCCTTATGTGGCCTTGATAGACCATGGTTCAGAGATTAACCTCATGTCCAAGAGTCTCTATATGAAGGGAAAGTGGCCAATTGATATTGACCATGGCTGGATGATTAGGACTGCAAACAACTCATCCCGGGATCTCTATGGTGCTTGTCCCAATGTTAATGTAACTATAGGAGATGTGAAAGGTGGGCAAAATTTATTTGTTCAAGAGATGTCAAGCTATCCTCTAATACTTGGACAACCATACATCACCGCAGTGCGAATAGGGACAAAAGTATTGGATGATGGATCTGCCTATGCCAGGGTCAAATGCAAAGGTGGAAAACGAGTTGTTCAATTCTTGACAGTTTGCATTGACCATGAGCAGAATCGTGACAGCTTAAGGGACCATCCTCTACCGAAACGAGTTTCAAGATCAAAGGGAGATGAGGGGTTTTGGCCGAGTACCATTGTAAAGCGGGAGTGCAATGGTACAGAAACAAAAAGGTTCTCGCCTGATCCAAAGGGAGATGAAGCTTTTTCTACAGGTGCCTTAGTAGCAAAGGATGGATCAGTATCTTTCACAAAGGTTGGAGATGTAAAGAAAGGACAAAAACAATATGTAAATAGTGTACAGAGAAAATACAAAAACCATAATTTGCTAGATGAAGACGAGTACATTTCAGGTGTTTTTGAGGAGGTTTGTTTTGTAGTGATCTCAATGCTATAACAAGTTCTACTTTCCAACAAGGAAATGACCTCGTAAAAGTAGCTTCTCTGGACATGTATACAATCATTGAGTCTTTCAAAGATGAGGAGTTCTTCAATGTTCTTCGATTGAAGGATGCAAGGCTAAAGAATAAAGATAGGTTTGATAAAAGACATAGGCTTTGACCAAAGCCTATTGAAGAGGGTGATTGGGTCCTAATGTATGACAGTAGCCTTGACAACCACCACACAAAGAAAACTTGCAAAAAGGTGTTTTGGTCCCTATGTTGTCAAACATGTGCATGGAAATGCTACATATACTTTGAGGGAGCTTGATGGAACAGAGCTTAAAATTCCCATAGCAGGCACAAGAATCAAGATGTTCATGAGGAGCATGATAATGATCCTTTTGATTCACAAAAAGATGATGATGAAGGACCTAATTGAAGTCGTGGAGCGGAGCTTAGATCGACTCTCTCTCTCTCTCACACACACACACACACACACACACACACACAAATACACAGACAAAGAGCTTACACAATACGCAGAGAATTCGTTGAAGGGTTATCACCCAAGTCCTATTATTCACACAAGTATAAGTGAGTATATACAAAGAGTTAGTGATAAGCGAGTTAGGCGGGCGGTCGACCATATCCGTATAAGAGGCCACTTGGGCTTTAATCCCAACAACCTCCCACTTAAAGTCCAATGTGGCACTTTAAGCAACTGTAAATCTATGAACATAAATGTACAAAGATTTACATGGCTGCCATCTATCCAATGCCCAATAACTCACGACAATGCACAAAGCCCTATCCTGGAAGTCCCTTTGTGAGTAGATCAGCAGGATTATCCTTGGTGTGGATCTTCATCAATTGTATCAGATTGTCTTCAAGTACGTCCCTAATGATGTGATATTTCACATCAATATGCTTAGTCTTCGAATGGAACACTGGATTCTTTGCAAATTGTATAGCACTTTGACTATCACAATATAACTCTGGCATATCTACTTTGATTCCCAAGTCTGCTACCAATCTACCAAGCCAAATAGCTTCTTTGCATGCCTCATTTACTGCAACATACTCAGCTTCTGTAGTAGACTGCGTAATACAATCTTGTATTCAAGATCGCCATGATATGGCACCTCCAGCCAATGTAAAGACATAGCTTGATGTAGATATCCTCTTATCTAAGTCTCCTGCATAATCTAAGTCAGTGTATCCTCTGACACTCAAATCCTGACTACCATAGCATATGCGCATACTTTTGTATGTTTTAAGTATCTCATGATACCTTTCACTGCCTCCCTATGTTTCTTGTGGGTAATCTTGGTTGCTTAGTTTCACATATGATGGCAATGGTGTCATCAATGCCTTTCCCCTATCCATATGGAAACGTTGCAACACCTTGTCAATATACTCTTCCTGAGATAAGTAAAGCATCTTCTTTGACCTATCTCGCTGGACACGCATACCTAGTATATGACTTGCCTCACCCATGTCTTTCATGTCAAAAACCTTTGCCATTTTGTACTTAAGAGCTGAAAATTTTGCCTTTTTTCTACTAGCAAGTAACATGTCATCCACATACAAGATGAGGATTATCAAGCTACCATCCTTATGCTTTGTATTTTGGTTGTCCATCATGAGGAGTAAGCTTATACCTGTAAACCCACTTACAAGGTAGAGCTTGCTTGCCCTCTAGCAATTGAACCAAATCACACGTTTGATTCTTATGTAGAGACGTCATCTTTGATTGCATGGCCAACTGCCATTTTTTCAGTGGCACATAACGATCAGGTGGTTTGGAGACAGACTCAGGAAGTCTCACCACAACTGATTCTGCCTCTCTAGCCACTATAGGTTGTTCCTAAGCCTGACCACACTGTCTTGATGTGCTAGCACTAGGTCCATCTTCCCTGAATACAACTCTTCTGATCTCCTATGTCTTCTCTGGCTTAGTATGAAACTTGGCTTCATTGAAATGCACATCATTGCTATGAATAACTTTTCTGGACTCAGGATCCCAAAGCCGGTAACCCATCTTGCCCGATTCTCCGTAGCCAAGAAATATACACTTTCTGCTCTTTGGTTCTAACTTATTCCTCAAATCTTTAGAAATATGGCTATAAGCTTCACAACCAAAGACTCTGAGATGCTTTTACAAAGGTTCCTTGCCTGTCCATAGCATCTCGGCCACTTCACTCTTATCCAGAACCCTACTAGGAGACCTGTTGATCAACTGGACTACTGTAGCCACTGCTTCCGCCCAAACTCCATCACGCAACTCAGTGTTTGACAACATGCTTCTGACCTTCTCTCGTATGGTCCTATTCATATGTTCTGCAACTACATTTTGTGAAGGATTGTATGGTGCAGTAATTTCCCACTTTATCCCTCTTGCTTCAGAAAAGTCTTGGAAAGCCTTGGAAACATACTCTCCACCATTGTTTGTCCTTAAGCATCTCAGCTTCTGACCACTCAGATTCTCCACAAGTTGCAAGAATTTCTTAAAGACCTTGAGCACCTCATCCTTGTGCTTCAAGAAGTAAACCCATACTTTGCGAGAATAGTCATCTATGAATGTACAAAAGTACGTTGCTCCCCCTAGTGACAATCTAGGCATTGGTCCGCATAGATCACTATGCACAAGAGCTAATTGTTCGTCCCTACGATTCATCTTTGATCTGTGCGGCTCCTGTGTTTGCTTACCATAAACACAATTCTCACAAAACTCGAAATCTTGAAATGAAGGGTATTTCCATTCCTCTTTTTTACATATGTCCCGGCCTACGATGCCACAGTGACACACTTGGCTGCTCAATCACATTAATTACATGGTTTTTAACCTTTGAAACATGTAAAGTGTACAGAGCTCTCGACTTGCTGCCATGTGCTATAGTCATCGAACCTTTGGAGATCTTCCAAGCGCTGTTCCCAAAAACTGTCACATAACCCGCATCATCCAGCTTCCCTGTACTGATCAAGCTCTTTCACATTGCTGGAACATGTCTGACATTCTTGAGCCATAAAGAAGAGCTATTCTGAAACTTCAACTGCACATCTCCCACTCCAAGTATGTCACAAACCTGCTCATTGCCAAGTTTGACATAATCTTTAGTAACCACATATGATGTAAACCACTCTTTGTGAGAAACATGTAAAGATGCCCCTGAGTCGATAATCCAATCACTCATAGCATGCCCATCCTCTGCAGTCATGAAAACAAAAGCAAAATTGCTTGTGAGGAAGATGTCACCATCTGCTATACCAGAATCATTGTCTGAACCAGATCCTGTGACATTCACCTCTTCAATCTTCACTGAACCTTCTTTTCATCTTTCCAGAACTCTTTGTTTTGCCTTTTTCTTGTTTCCACTTCGTACAGTCTCTCTTCATGTGAACCTTCTTGCCATAATGGTAGAATTCTATGTCATCCTTTGACTTTGAGTCACGAGACTTACTTCTATTTTGTGCCTTCTTATCCTTGTTCTCTTTAGAATGTTGTCTCTCTCGAACAAGCAAAGCACTATTGCCTTTGCCTTTGTCAATGTTCTTCCTGTTCACTTCCTTTGTAAGCAAGCTACCTTCTACGTTGGTACTTGTAAGACCCTCTGGCGCGATAGAATTACTTAATGCCGTGCGAAAAGTATCCCAACTGTCTGGCAAAGTGATTAAGAGAAACATAGCCTTCACTGAATCTGGAAAGACTATCTCTTGTGCTCTTAACTAGCTGAGAATTGTGTGAAATTCATTGAGATGATTTGGCATGGCTATCCCTTCCTTCATATTCAATTCCACCAATTTCTTGAGCCAGTAAATATGAGAAGTAGCTCTTTGTTTCTCATACATACCACATAGCTTTTTCCATACGCCATACGCTGTAGTCTCTTTTGCTACGTTGAAGTAAACATTTTCTGTCAGTGTCAACATGATTGTGGAACAAGATAACTCGTCAAGCTCTTCCCACTCATCTTCAGCCATACCTTCTGGTCTCTCCCCTTTGAGCTTCAGTGGGGAATCTGCCAAAACCTGCCAAATCTGCTTCTTCCAGATTGGAAAGTTTGTGCCATCCAACTTCTTTATGTTGTAAAGAGTCTCACTTTGAAAAGATGTCATGTCTGCCCAATTGTTTACTCCTGGAAAAATCCGACAGAGTTTCCCCTGTAAAATGGTCTCTGTACACAATAAACAAGCTGTAAACAACAAGTTGAACACCTATCCTCAGGAACTGTCAGTATTTTGAAAACTTTTGACATAGTCTCCCTTATAAACTGAGATCTGGAAACCAAAAAATATCTCAAAAACAACCATAAATAGCTAACCAATGACAAATCTAAAAATCTCAATAATATGCTATCTTGTAAGCATACACTGTCTCCTGTCTGGGCGATCACAAAACCTGTATCTGTCTCAAGACTGAACCTTGAACAATGCCTCAACAACATGATGCATAAGATGAAATCTAGTGTCTACACAAAGTCATACATCCTATGGGATAAAAGTCACCAAAGAGGATGCGTGTAGAGGGGAACTCCAACAACCTAATCCACCTCACACTTGGTAACCCAGCCGCCAGTGCTTGGCTTCAAAAAACCTCACACATGACCCTCTCAGATGGCTCAACAAACTGCCCAAAACTAGCATACATCCTACAATAGACCAATCACTGTCCTATGATCATTGTGGTGGTCTGTCTGCTAGCATGAGTCACAACTAGCAGACCCACAATGACAGTACTCAATCTGCAATACATGCCAGTGGTGTCAAGCCGTCATATGGCCACACCTCCCCTAGAACCTGGCAAGGACAAGAAGTAGCAATGCAGACTGAAATATATATATCTGATGGTATATATGTGTACCTGGTCTATAGATGATGCTTTGAAAACTAATGAGTGATGTATGTCGATGTTGATATTGATGCTGACCACCTCCTGCTTTCCAATCTACACAAGACAGGTTTCTTTGCGGTTGAAACCTATCTCTTGATGTAGTACTCATAACGAAATTCTGAGCGCATAAACAACTTCGAAAGGGGGGTAAAACCCCAGGCTGCCTAATGGAAATACTCCGGGAACGCCGAGTGTGAATTTCCAAGCTCCGGATCCAGAATCTGGCTGAAAAGTGTGTGCACGCACGATTACTCGAAAATGCATTGAACCTTGCTGTGATACCAATTGAAGTCGTGGGCGGAGCTTAGATTGACTCACACACACACACACACACACACACACACACACACACACACACACACACACAAATACACAGATAGAGGGCTTACACAGTACACAGAGAATTTGTTGAAGGGTTATCACCCAAGTCCTATTATTCACACAAGTATAAGTGAGTATATACAAAGAGTTAGTGATAAGTGAGTTAGGCGGCGGGCGGGCGGCCATATCCGTATAAGAGGCCACTTGGGCTTTAATCCCAACACTAATGACATTTCTACAGATGAGGATGAAGAAGCAGAGGATGATTTTTCAGACTTTGTAGAAGATGAAAATGACATCCAAATATTTGTGGATCTTAATGAAGATTAAACCTATATAAGGAAAATGTTGGCACATGCCGAAGATGTGCAGGTTCAGAGGGGGTGGATGTCGTGCCGGGGCACGTACATAGTGTGAAATAAAAACATTTACCTCACTTTTGACACTTCTTGATGCATGAAAAGAAGAACAATAATGTACATATCGGGATATATGGTAAAGCGGCTACTGCGGTTGCTATCGTGTACATACCTATCCAGGGAGTCGTGGCCCTGGATGTGGCTCATTTGCATGCTTTTTCACTTGATAAGATGCCTAATTTGGTTTGACAATGTACATAGTCCAAGTGTTTCATGGTGGCACACTCATCTCGCCTACAAAGACTGATGCACACAAGAACTGCCAAAAATAGCAACTAACAGGCACTGTTGCAGAATTGCATGGAGTGTGAACCAAAATGGTATATTGATGAAAAATGATTCTTATCTATGATTTTTATTCTTATGCAAGTAGTCCCACAAATTTAGGGATTTTTCTGACTCCGTTTGGGATTTTTCGCATCAAAAATGACATTTTTTGGATTAAAAATGAGCTGAAAATGGCCTAGTTTTGGTCCAAAGTGGCAAAATGGCCCAAAAATTGACACATCAGATCATATTTCCGTGGGGAAGAGAGAGAAGGGGTCTTTTTACAGAAGAAACCAGCAATTTTTCACTACGGTGTAATGGATTCCATGGTTGCCCCATCTATGTGTGTTGCAGTCCCACATCTTCGCAATCTTGTATCTGAGCTTGTGAGGGAGTCAATTAGAGTTTCCCTTTATCAAAATGGTGTGCGGGATTCACTTTAGAAGCTCATAAATCTTTGAGAAATTAGAAAATTGTCAGAGCACCGCTTGTCAGAACCCATCAAGTTTTGTCAAAGCACTACAGTTTGACAGTGCAAGGAATTGGAATTTGTTTTTTCTCTTAAAAATTGAAATTGACTTAACACAATTTGTTTGTGTGCAAGGGTCCATTCCCACGGACCCCCCCCCCCCCCCCAAATCCCTTTGCGACTCCCTACCGGCTCACACACCCCGAACTCTCCCACCCCGGGAGAGAACTTTAGTGAAGCAGTGCAGAAAGAATGAGTGCATCTTGAGAGGGTAAGAGAGCGAGCGTTAGAGATTGAGATAGAGAGAGATGATCACCTAGTGAAGGAGAAAGCTAGAGAAGGTGTTGGCTTTTGGTGATTGCAAAGCTTTGGAAGCTCATCCTCGGCATTAGAGAAGTGAGAGTGAGAACAAGCTTCGGCGAGTAAGCCTAGACATCACCCGACATCGGCCCATTTTTTGCCGATGTCCTCCACATCATAGACACCCCTCTGACGGCGAGAGGCGTCCTCGCTATCATTTTCCACACCGATTTTGGCGTTCCCTTGGTACCGATGGCTGAACAACGGCTTTCAGCATTCACGGCTCGGTGCATTGGTTTCGACACTGATTTGCCGCTATTCGACTAGCGTGCTTCCACCGATGGTGAAAGCTGACATCGAGCGTTTTCTTGATTTTGAGCACAGACAACCATAGTTTTGATGCTTCCACCTGGCGGCGAAAGACGGCTCCGAAGGCCATCCGCGGCTTTTTGAATTCGATTATTTTTTCCTGTATTTACTTGGTCAGCACATATCGATATTTCAGCTCCGATGGCCCATTTCGGAGCGAGTTTTTCCTTGAGCGCACACAGTTGTTGGCTCAGTGAAGTAGTAGTTACCAGTTTTCTAGTAGTTTTTCTCACAGGTTGCAATGTAGCTTGTGTGGAGCCTAGAGAGTAGTTTTTGCACAGTTTGGTGTAGTTTCAGGATATGAATGCATTATGCGGATACAACTTGAGCTGGTATAGCTTGCAGATAGTAGGTGTATAGGTTTGTAGTGTTTTTGGATAGGTACACGTCCATAGAGCCACTCGGTTAGGAGTGAGCCAGTTTACCAAGCGTTTGGAATTGCATGTAGACCATTTGTGGATCTGTTTAGTAAGAAACTGAGTGTCTATTATTTATTCGATTTGGTGAGACTTTTTTGAGTTTTTTCTCACTTTCTAGGGGAAACTTTACCGGATTTTTCCCAAGATCTCTCACCATGGTTTATGCGTATTCATTTAATAGTCGATACGTTTCCACTTTGGCAGTGATCAAGTGTTCACTCTCACTTATGACAGGTTTTACCAGTTTGAACCTAGTTTGGTGTTCTTGTACCCACTCCCGCAAGATTGAGGATTATATATGCTTGTGTGGCTACAAACTTTGCTAGTCACAGGTTTCACAAGTTTTTGCAAATTTTTTGCAAGCAGTATTGTGGGATGCATTTTGAGATAGTTTGCTCTCCACTTGCATATATGGTTATGCACTTTACACTCAGCTGAGCAGTTTGTCCTAGTTTATGCTCGCAGAGTTTGTAGATTATAGAGTTGGTTTTAGGCATATGTGATTGTCAGTTTTGATGCGTTTGATCATGATTTTGATGATTGTGTAGTGGTTGAGTCACCTCCCACTTTTGTTGCCAATTTGACATGGCATATGATTGAGATTGTACTTTAGGTTTTTCTCAGTTTATAGGGGAGATTTTGCCAAATGTCTCCCAAATTTCTTGCCATAGTTTGGATTTTAGCTATTCACTTATGGTTGGAAATAGGTGTGATAGTGTAGAGTCCATTATGTTGACTTTTGAGAGACGAAGGTCTTGCTTTTGTCTATACTTGCGTTGTTGGCATTGCCGTCATGGAGGGCACATTTGATGCCGTTGTTTCAAACATATGAAGCACTAACAAAGACGCATGCATAGTGCATACACGGCTTTGACACAGGTTAGAGAGGCAGTTCTAGTGGCAGTTTATGCTAGTGACAGTCATGTCATTCTTGCCTCAAGTGTACCTCTTGCAGATTTTTCTATGGATAGCATACTTTCTCCACAGTGATTACTAGGTAGCGATGCTCCTTCCGCGTCACACCATGTCCTGAGTGGTTAAGCACATTTTCTAGTGGGAGACTTGGTTGTGTGCACATGGCTGCTGGTTCGGTGTTTGAAATAGAGGGTGCAAGAGACGTTTGTTTGTGTTTTCCCAATGGTGCATAATACACACTACGGCATGTGCGCTATGTTCCTCATCTGAGATAGAGCTCGATCTCAGTGACACAGCTAGCACATTTTGGATGCCAAATCTTAGAGAGGAGTCGTTCTAGATGCATTGCGGTTCATTGGTGATTGCCGGAGGAGCCCAAAGCGGCCTGGTAATTCTTGCATATGAAAAGTATTTGAAATAAAATGTATTTATT
Organism: Adiantum capillus-veneris; assembly: GCF_014529385.1. Classification (NCBI taxonomy): domain Eukaryota; kingdom Viridiplantae; phylum Streptophyta; class Polypodiopsida; order Polypodiales; family Pteridaceae; genus Adiantum; species Adiantum capillus-veneris. The sequence continues at coordinate 81,792,400 of NC_140931.1, read as the reverse complement.
GAATGGTTGGTAGCACAAAATGTCGGCTCGCATTTTTGAAGGTGGATGTCGACTGTGTTCTGCCTTTCTTTGTTTGTAATTATTTGTAACACCTATGTACTTGAGACGCTTTGGCAACATGTGATGGAGTAGACAATGTATCCCATATTTGTTGTTTTTTGTTGGGCTGATTGTCCTGCTCAAGCAACAGAGTTTGACTCTTGTTTTCTTGTTTTGCACAACAAAATGAGAAAAAAGAAAACGAGATTAGCAGAAGATTTCATGCTAGAGCTTGAGAATATTGGAGTATATATTTGAGTGAGATATTTGGTGGAAAGTTTTACAAGTGTTGTGACCTATGGGTTGGTTGTCAATGTTGATGAAGGCATACAAATAAGAACATCCAAATTATGCTTTGTGAATATCCTTGTCGTGTTGCCATGTCAGTTTTCTCTCTGTGATTGATGGTGGCTCGTCATTGTATTGTTTCCTAAAGCTTACTAGGATCTCGCTTGAGTCACTGTTATTTGTATCTAGAAGGTCCTCGAGCACGACATTGTAGCCATAGTGCAACATCTCAAGAATGTAGGCCTTTATTGGTGTCTTTATTTGAAGCAAAGGACTACCATCCTAGACAGTCATGAGATCCTTTTGCATGTCAATTTCTATTTTTAGTTTCTAAATGATCTCTTTCATTAGACATAGGAAAAAAGAGTCACGGAAAGGATAAACAAATAAATATTTTCTTTTAAAGCTTGTTTACTATAGATAGCAAAGAAATGACGAAAGGAAAAAAAGAAAACTGCACTCATGTTGATGTGTGTGTAGAACTAACCTGTTTCTCTTTTGATGCCCATGCTTTTGTTTTGCTCCAAGTGTTTCACGGATCTCTCTATTAACAATCGTATGTTTGCACAGTTTGCAAAACCCTTGATGTAAGTGTCCGGGCGGCAACCGGCTAGGTTAAATAGCTACATTTGCTTCTCTGATGGATACTGACATGGCTCGAGTTGGGGGTGAATCTTTGAGGAAACTTTTTGCTTGAAAAGGGTAACAAGTCTTTGCAAAGGTTATATGAATTTTATCAGTACGTGCATTTGTGTGCACTGAGGAAACATAATATATTATGTTTTATAGACCAGTCTACCTTTGGATTACACGTTTTGCTTTGTTGGTTGTCTACGTTGCCTACAATAGTGACATGATTAGATTTTGTAATGAGAAAGTCAATAGTGGAAATGTGCAAAAGCATTGAGAAAGTGGTGCTAAGAATGGAGACAAAATCAAAGGAGGACAATTTTACAAAGAGTGGAGTGTAAATGACGATTCCAGAAAATAAACATAGAGAAACAACTCTTGATACATCAGCTAGTTATACAGTAATAATTGCACAGATGCTGCAAAGCAAAGTCATGTAGAAATTTCATGAAGTATCTGAATACATATTCAATTGGCTACTCAAATGTTTCTAACGAATTTTGTGCACAATATGGAATGGAACTCGAGTTGGTAGGTTGAGAATTTTGATATTTAGACGGTCTGTGATTCATGACAACATGACATACGCAAACCTTGGTGCAAATACATCTTTGAAGATAAGTAAAACTTTTCTAGAAATTGTTGCACCATATTCCTTTTGTCCATTCATGGCGTATACAACTGTAAATGGGAATGTGGATTTATGGAACCACGACCCATTGACCAAAGTTTGGTTATGCTTCATTTGACGAAGTGCCATCTTTTTTCCAGTACAATGAATGAGAACATTAATACTTGTAGCTTGACCTTCTGTGTTCTATGTTATGGCATCGACAATGTATGTTACATCATTTACTGCACCGATTGTCAAGTCCATGTTTTCAGTGATCATGCAACGAGCACCAATTGCAATTGAATCTAGCTCGATGAACTTAGTGTCTATGAGCCACTGTTGAAGTACATTTATGTTACCCACGTTTGTCTTTATGTCAAATTTTGTAATTTCAGTTTGATTGTACAACTTATTCAAGGCAAGGTTGTTGTAGTATTGGACGTTTGATCTATGAGTAGAGATTATCATAGTGGAATTATTGATGTAGTCATGCACATGTTCTTCATCTATAATACATGCACCCAGGGTACAATTTATCTCATCTGCAATTGGATTTCTTTCACGAATAATGGTCAAGAACTAAATCAATTCAAGGTCCGTTGCATGTCATACACAATATGAAATCCTGTAGAACATTGCATGTAGCCAATGGACTGAGCTTGTGATATGGCATGTGTTACAAATCTCTCGTGCCTTATTACAAACTAGGAGTAGCTGTGCAAGGTCACGAGCAAGAGAACACATTTGTTGTTAATGGGATCTGACAATGTAGTGCCTCACAACATTGTGTGCTTTGGACATGATATGTTGTCTGAGTTCTGGAAGCGATGAATCTATATAGAACATGGCATTGCTTTTGTTGGGGTAAAGGCACGCCGTCTTTTGCCTGGGTTGGCTGTCCGCCCAATGTGTGTACACACTTCCTTATTCTTTCTATACATAAGAATAAGGAGAAACTCATTCATACATTGAGTCAGCTTCTTCCTGAGGTTGTTCCACCCATACTGGCTCGTGCTCTTCCCCTTCCTCGCACAAACCACACCACGCACACAAGCATGCATCCATGCACACACACTCACAATTGGTATCAGAGCTAGTCGAATAGTGGCAAATCAGTGTCAAAACCCGACGCATGCAACCCCTATCGTGCATGTGAAAGATCTTGGAGATTCTTGAGAAATCAAGCAAGAAATAGGGCTGCAACAAAAAACTTAGATCTACAGGTTGGAGGGCAAATTGAGTGAGCTTAGAAGATCTTTGGGAAGCTCACAAAGGCAAGCAAAGACTTGGGTAGCAGGTTCCCGGCAAGGAGCATAGAGATGCATTTCAAGGGAACATGGTAGACATTACCCGACAGTCCCTGTGTATGGTGGTAGCATGCGTGCGTGCACACACAGACACACACACACACACACACAAACTGAATTCCATAGATTGGAAGGAAAGCAAAGGGATGTGAAAATTTCTAAATCAAGCAATGAAGAGCGCAGAATCGGAATTTTATGGTGTTAATTGGGGGAAGCCCCAAGAAGTCCACTATATTGTAAAACTGTCATATAGCACGTGCAAACAAGAGGTATTTAAATAATCTCTTGCCTTTATATTTTCAAGTATTATATGTATCCATGTATGCATTTTTGTAAAAAAAAATAGCCCTTATGTATGAAAATTTTCACTTTTTTAATTAAAAAACCCTTTATGTAAGTACATTTTTCTGTAAATGTACCTAGTTATAAATCCCTTATTTTGTCTGCACATGCTATCTTACATATTTCCTAGTGGACGCCCCGGAAGGGAAGATCACCCTCGACCTTGAGAGCTTGGAAAAACAGTTGAAGCGTGTGTGTGCAAAGGCTTTGAGGTGCAAGAAATCAAAGGCAAGACAAAGCTGTAGTGCACAGTCGAGCAATTGAGTAGGCAGTTGAAAGCTTAGTAGAGCAAAGCGAGGCTTGGTAGAGCATGGAAATTTGGGGCAATTTTGAGTACATAGGCGACGAGTTGCAGCCGCGAACTCAGAAAGCGGGAGAGAAGCCAAGCTAAGCAATGGCAAGCAAAGAGAGGAGCAGCCGTTTGGAGCTGCAAACAATCGGACTCGGAGAGCATCTAGTGGTGGTATGTACTCACACACACTTTATAGCAAGGAAAGCAAGAGTCGCCATTTCGGACAGCGCTGTAGTCAATTGAGCTCAATTGAAGGTAAGCAAGCAGTGGGCAGAATTGGGTAGCATTAGAGCACCGGTCGTCAGAACCCGTTAGGTTTTCTTAGAGCACTACAGTTCGACAGTGCAAGGAACTTGAATTCAATTTTTCTCTTAAAATTTGAGTTTGACTTAACACAATTTGCTTATGTGCAAGGGTCCGTTCCCCGGGACTCCCCCCCCCCCCTTCCCCCTTTGCGACTCCCTGCATTCTCACACACCCCGAACTCTCCCACCCCAGGAGAGAGCTTCTTTGAAGCAGTGCTGCAAGAATGAGTGCAACTTGAGAGCGAAAGAGAGAGAGTGCACGAGAGATCAAGAAAGAGAGAGATCATCAGATAGTGCAAGAGAAAGCTAGAGAAGGTTTCGACTTTTGGTGATTGCAGAGCTTTGGAAGCTCATCATTGGCACGAGAGCAGTAAGAGTGAGAGTGAGCTTCAGCGAGTAAGCCCGAACAATACCTGGTATCGACCCATTTTTTGATGCTCTCCTCAGCATCGGAGACTCCCTTCTGACAATGATAGGCATCCTCGGCATTGGTTTTGACACCGATTTTGGTATTTCCTCGGCGTCAATGGTTGAACATCGGTTTTGAGCATTGATCGCTCGGCGTATTGGTTTCAACATCGATTTGCAGCGCATTTCGGAGTGATTTTTTCCTTGAGTGCACACAGGTGTTGACAGGTTTTTTGATTGATGTATTAACCGACGGATGAGGTAGTAGTTGTTAGATTCCCAATAGTTTTGCTCACAGGTTGTAGTGTAGCTTGTGTGGAGCACTAGAGGCAATTTTTGCACAGTTTGGTGCAATTTCAAGCTATGTTAACATTATGTGGATAGATTTTGAGCTTCATATAGCTTGCAAGTAGTAGGTTTATAGGTTTGCAGTGTTTCTAGACAAGTACACATCCATAGAGCTAGTCGGTTAGGAGTGAGCCAATTTGCCAAGCTTTTGGCATTGCATGTAGACCATTTGTGGATCTGTTTATTGAGACACTCTGTCTGTTCTCTATTCAATTTGGTGAGATTTTTTGAGTTTTTGTTCAGTTTCTAGGGAAAACCTTGCCGGATTTTTCCCAGGATCTCTTGCCATTGTTTATGCATATTCGCAGTTTGCTCTTTTATGGTTTAGTGGTTGATACATTCCCACTTTGCTCGAGTGTTCACTCTTAATTTTGCCAAGTTTTGTCAGTTTGGACCTAGTTTGGTGTTTGTGTACCCACCTTCCCCAAGAGTGTGGATTATGTATGCTTGTGTGGCTACAGACTTTGCTTGTCCTCACAGGTTTCACAGGTTTTTGCAGATTTTTGCAAGTACTCTTATGGGATGCGTTTTGAGCTTGTTTGCTCTCTACTTGCATATATGGTTATGTGCTTTATGCCCGATTGCAGTTTGTCCCAATTTATGCTTGTAGAGTTTGCAAATTGTGGAGTTGGTTTTAGGCATATGTGAGCGTCAGTTTTGATGCGTTTGATCATGAATTGATGATTGTGTAGTGGTCGAGTCACCTCCCGGCCACTTTTGCTGCCAGTTTGGCATTGCATATGGTTGAGATTGAACTTGAGGTTTTTCTCAATTTGATTTTGTAGTTGTCGAGTCACCTCCTGGCCACTTTTGTTGCAAGTTTGGCATTGCATAGGGTTGAGATTGGCCCTGTGCAGGGGAGATTCTGTCAAATGTTTTTGAGATTTCTCGCCATACTTTGGTTCTTATCCATTCACTTGTGGTTGTTGATGTGTGTAATAGTGTAGAGTCCACTACGGTGACATTTGAGAGACGACGGTCTCGTTCTTGCCGATACTTGCATTGTTGGCATTGCAGTCACATATGGCACATTAGACGCCGTTGTTTTAGATGTATGAGGAACCAACGGAGATGTATGGGTAGTGTAGACATGGCTTATTTAAGTTCCGCTTTCCACTATCGTACATGTTTCCACTATCGTACAAGTGTAGAGCATCTCGGTAATCTCTAGTAATTGATGCACATAACTTAATTTCCTCCTCCCCATTGTCCATTAAGAATCTGCTATGAGAATTTTTGAACGCCATGCTTCTTGCCTGCAGATATTAAATGCCTCAACATCTCTCCCAGATCTCCTCTTCTTAGCATGTGTAGTTCCTCACATGATTAATCACCATAAAGTTTTGATACCATGTCAAAGTAGATGAAGCAAAAGTGTAGAGCAATAGGGAGAATACGAGAGAGAGAGAGAGAGAGAGAGAGAGAGAGAGAGAGAGAGAGAGAGAGAGAGAGAGAGAGAGAGAGAGAGAGAGAGTTGAGCCAACCAGCTGGAGAATGAGTTAGTTATTATATAGTGGGGGCTTGGTGGTGTTTATACTAGCCTAGGGCCTTTAAGTAACCCCCTCAGTAAATTGACCTACCCAAGACTTTTCCAAATACGTAAAATAAATATTCAAAGCCAAAATAAATATTGGGTCTATCACATTGAGCTATTCACTTGAGATAGTATAGCTTTAACATGACCATCATGTCATGCACAACTTATACCTCTCCACTAGCTTTGATACCACTGAGAGGATAAGGGACTATGCATGCTCATATACACCCAACCACCTTCAATAATTTTCCGTTTTTGAAGTTCTAAGTATTCTTAGAGCATGATAGTTACCCAAGAGCTCAAAAGATTCATGGGTTCTGGCATACATTTGTAATTCATAATGGAAATTCCTTTCGAGGGGGGTCAATCTCAAGAAAATCGTCCCTCTACAGTGCGTTGATGTTAATTTTTGTGCGTTTTGAATATCTTTCTCAACAGCAAATTGATAAATTAGATAACAATTTTTAGATACATCAATTTCAAGTTTCAGTTTAGTTACAAACTCGAACGAGGCTTAGCTCGTTCTTTTAAAATTAGAAGCAATGAGGTCTCAATCATAGGATGATATCTTGTACATAGCAAGTTACAGTTTAGTTACAAACTCAGATGAGGCTTAGCTCATGCTTTTAAAATCACAAGAAATGAGGTCTTGATCTTTGGATGATATCTTGTACATTCTGTCACAAAAATAGCATTTCATCGGGCCATTCATACTCACATCTATGTAGGAGGTATTGACCATGTACTCTTTTGAGTGAGTAATACTACTTAATCTGATTTATTTCCTTTTAGCTCATGAGTCCATCTCTTGTGTGGATGCGACTTTGTCACATCCACACTAAATCCTATAATCGGTAGTCGATCAAAAGCTCCTTCCCTTTTATTTGATAATGCATCAAGAAATCTTTCCTAGTACAGTGTTGCTTAAGTGCAGGCCATTGCTTGTGTGTATTAGGCCACACACATACACTTAAACATTGACATATACTTTTCCGAAGTCAGTCAAAGTATATTTTATTTCATGCTTAGTGCGATAGAGTTCTAAACCTTTTTCTGGCCAACTAGGATGCACGTGTGACCATTTGGACCCCTATGACTGCAAGAGGAAGATGCAAGTGACGACATAAACTTAAATTATACTTGTGGCTTGAGTATGGTAGGGTGCTAGCATGCTAAGATCTTATAGGTATCTGAAAACAGCCTTGGTCCAGAGGATGTATCTGTGGCATATGACGACACTCACCAACATCACATGTAGAGAGATTATTCTAGCTCTCTCTTTGGTTTGAAACACATGTTTACAGGTGGCACGCGGTGCTTGAGGGGAATATACAATTGAGTTTACGAGTGAGTGAACTGTCCTTCGGATGTGTGGAGAGAGAGAGAGAGAGAGAGAGAGAGAGAGAGAGAGAGAGAGAGAGAGAGAGAGAGAGAGAGAGAGAGAGAGAGAGAGAGAGAGAGATGCGAGTACATTACGACGGTGAGTTCCCAACCGTATATTCCAAATTCGTCGTCATTTACTATATAGAGAGAAGCATTTGGGGAGTGGCCATGAGCTTGGCCTTGGATGAAGCTGGTGAACTAGAGGTGAACTACTTGACCCCATGATAGCTTTGCTCTATTCAACAACCCACTCAGCATCATAAATAAATCTCTCAAATTTGGAACAGAAAGAACTAAGTCCCTCTCAGAGTTTACAAAATAAAGAATTCAGCCCCAAAAGTGACTAAATGTGTCCTAAGATTTACATTATATAGATACAAATTACAACAATGAGCAGTTGCAATAGGCCAGGTAGTCCAACACTTGCACATTCCCTTTAAGGATTACAGGAGCAGCAGGAGGATGCTTTTGATATTGCACATTATTGTAAATATGCTCGAATGTTGACACTTAATGAACGGGATATAAACATTGGGATATTGCAATAATTCAATAATTACTTGTACCTAAAATTTTATATCCGAGCAATAATTCAATAATAACTTGTACCTAAATCACTAATTGGGCGCTTCTTGGATCGTGTCAAGGCAACACCAGTACCAGACTCATGTAAGGGCCGGCTGCAATTGGCCGCCATCCGGGCTGATGTCGGCACCGCCGATTTAATGCTGCGTCGACATCCTGCTGATCCTGATGGACGTGGTGCATGTGGAGGTGGAATGAGGACTTCCATCGTCAACAATGACATACACATAGGGCGAGGGAGGGCGTGTTGGTGATGCAGAATATTCCTCGCACGTATAAGTGTTTGCGGCAGGCGGAAGCGGAAGGCCGGCCTTCCCCTCCTTCATGGCGATCATGGCATGTTTCCAGGTGTGGAAGACCTGCTCGACTAGGGCGACCACGCGGTGCGAGTTAGGGTACCTGCGCAGGCCATTGACGACCTTACCGATCTCCGTGGACTGTAAGAGGGTGAGGAGCTCCTGGTATTTCCAGCGGCACTGCGGCGGAGGGCAAAGTTGAGAAGCAACCGCAACAGCAATGTCTTGGAGGGCCTCCAAAACAGCTTGAGGGTGCGCCTTGGCATGCAGCATGGACTTCTTCAGGATAAACACAGTGCGCTCTAGTTTTGCCATATCCAGAATATTGGCGGTTTCCTCTACTACGCCATGATCTTGAGAACTAGGGACTGCTGGCGCAGAGCTTATAGACCTGTGGTGTGAGTGGGAGAAAAAGAGAGAGTGGTTTGTGTTGTGTGGGAGCTGACAAAAAGTTAGGCTAGTGCGAAGGTTGTCTGTGCAAGATTTGTAGAGTAATTGTTGAGTCTCGAAGGTGAACTCTAGTGGATCGGAGTGCACTAGTTATCCTGGGCTATAAACAAGCTTGCTATTTCTTTTTGGGTGTGCTCCCCTTTCCCCCCATCCAACAGATATGTCCTTAACTTTAAAACAATCAGTTGTGCTCTCTCTCTACCTTTCCTTGAATCTCTTTTTAATGTTTGAAAAATTATGTCACCATTGCCCACAATCCAACTATCACATCCACCATCTTCTCCACAAACAAACTTCTTGGCCCTTGCTAGCATCACAACACTATAAGTAGCAGGTGTGTGATCACTTTGGGCTTTAGTTAACTTGGTTTTGAAAACCAAGCTCCCAGCTCAACCAAATCTCCCCTTCAATGGCACTATAAGCAGGACAATACTTTTCGCTTCATAAAAGACAAAGCCATAGTGTGTTTCTTCTTACTGCACCAGGAGTCATATCACTCCTAAACCAAAGTGTGACAACATAGTCTCTACACTACTCTATTTATATGGATCATACCCAAATTCATGAGTCTCCTTCAATAACACAACCTAAGTTTCATTATACGTTATACGGAAAACGTATAATACATCATATACGGGTGTATTTTATCTGACCTCATAATATATAGGCGTAGTATACGTTGCCATGGCAGCAAAAACTGGCAACGCATTTTTTTCCCAATTTTTTGACTCACTCTGTTAACCCTTGAAAACCTATTGAAAAAGCAAGCGAGAGCCTTTATCCATTGCAATACCACTTCACAATGGTACATGGCCTAAAGCCCCATCTGCTTATAGTCCCCAAACTCTTGTTGGTACAAATGTCTTCTCGTTGATAAAACCCATTTTGTTCAAGTTGAATATATAGCCTCTTGAAAAGCATTTGCTCTCAGGCACCCCTAAAAAGAAAAAAGCACACAACAATCTTCTCCTGGCTGGAACATTCCAACGATAGTAAAAAAAAAGTGGGGTTAATCTTAGATTAGCAAATTAATCACACGTGTAGCTGCGAGATCAAAATGAAAATGGTCTTTTTTAGCGGGAAACATTTTCACTCAGGATAAACAATGAGGTTAAGAGAACACTTTAACACCCATATAGCACCCCATTCTCTATTTAATCATACCCCTTATTCGACTACTTATCTACAACTGTCTTCTCAAAACGTTGGTGCATCCAAAGTGTGTCGATCTTGACAGAGGGCATAGGGAGTGATGTGTATGCTATAGATACATAGCAGAGAGCTAGAGCAGATGGGAAGAGCCTGAGCAGGCAACTGACAGCGGAGATGAATGCTTTATGAAGTTTTCTAGGCCAAAAAGGCTCCAGATAGGGCCTGACAGGGTGGCAGATGAAGGGTGGTCAAAGTGCCTTTTCTTGGCCCAGACATGTAGAGGTTGAAGTACAGAAAGAAAAGGTCCAGACGGCTCGTCAAACGGAGCCATAGTGTGCAAGATACAAGGCTTTGAAGTTGGAGGTAGTTGTAGATCTCAGACGGATAGGACAAGTGATGCCAGGTGGCCGGAGCCAGTTTGGGCTTTGGATGTGTAGTGCTCAATTTATGGAGCGTGTCAGTCCTTTCAGATCGTCCATCAGAGCCATGGATACCAGGTTATTTCCAGATGAATTTTTGCCGGGGGCCAGGTTGAATCGGAGGCTCAAATTTTTTGGCCGCCTCGAGAGACGTGCCATGTGATGATTTAGGAGCTCCATCAAGAATTTCATGTGTTGTGTGCAACAAGGAAATGCCACGAAAAGTTACAGCTTGCAAATCGGACATCAAGTCTATCGGATATTAAAATTTGAAAATGGTGGCAGTCGCCGATCAGGTGGTAGCAAATGATTTTCTCCAGTTTTTAGATGGCGTCGTTTGAGGACACGGTAATGCCAAGGTGTGGAATAATATTTGATGTCCGAGGCCGGCAAGCAACTCTTTGGGTTGGCATTTACGGTCTGGCAGTCGGATCACTGAGCACACTATGGCAAGGGGTTAAAGCAACACTTAGAAAAAATGGTTTTTTAAAAAGGTTTTTGTGGAGGTTTTTTCTGGCTTGGGAAGGCAACCACTTGGGGCCTCCACATGGCGAGCACATGGTCCCGCATGCGAGGCTACGCAAAGCGGCATCGCAGTGTGGGCGTGGTCTCTTGCACGTTCGGCTTGGTCGATGGTACAGTGGCGCACGGTGGTGTATTTGGCATCGTCGCTGACGGGAGGAAGGTCATGAAATGGAAATCCATTACGGGGTCGCGTCCTGCGCTAATATTTTGAAGGCAAGAAGCGAGAGCACCGACGGCGCGATCGGTGCCCCGCTTGCAGGAGGGAGTTCTCATGGGCAGTGTGGGGCCTCTCAAGGCAGGTCCACGAAGATGCATCACATGCAAAAACGAGCGGTCCAAAAAATAGAGGAAAAAGATAAAAGTGGTGCAGGACTCCCACACGCCAAGGAAGAGGTCGACCTTTTGTATGAGAGAGGAGCAGTTTTGGAGGAAGAAGAAGAAGAGGAGGAAATCCTTGAGCATTAGAGGGGGAGTTCTTTTTGGGTGTACGGCTTGAGAAGGAAGCCCTCTGACGACAGTGCAAAGGCGGGCTCGAGGTCTTTTTCAAGCTAGCGAAGACTCTTTTGTTTGCATTCTCAAGAAGAAAACCATTCCGAGGTGGCATCAACGATCTTGTAAACCCCTTGTTGCTCATCGTATTGGAGACAACTAAGCCATGTGAGAGTAGGAAATTCTTGGAGTTGTAGTATCTTTTTGTCGTTAATTGAAGAAAGCCATAGCCGAGTTCAGTGTCATCTCTTTCCTTTATTCCCCCCTTCTCGTCTTTGCTCTATCCTTACTCCGTGGTGCCGGTTTGAGAAGTGTTTGCCTCTCCGGACCTGTGGTGTGAGTGGGAGAGAAAGAGAGAGTGGTTTGTGTTGTGTGGGAGCTGACAACAGGTTAGGATAGTGCAAAGTTTGTGTGTGCACGATTCTGTGCAAGATTTGTAGAGGAATTGTTGAGTCTCGAAGGTGAACTCTAGTGGATCGGAGTGCACTAGTTATCTTGGGCTATAGACAGGCTTGCTATTTCTTTTCGGGTGTGTTCCCCTTTCCCCCCATCCAACGTATGTGTCCTTAACTTTCAAACAATCAGTTGTGCTCTCTCTCTACCTTTCCTTGAATCTCTTTTTAATTTTTGAAAAATTATGTCACCATTGCCCACAATCCAACTATCACATCCACCATCTTCTCCACAAACAAACTTCTTGGCCCTTGCTAGCATCACAACACTATAAGTAGCAGGTGTGTGATCACTTTGGGCTTTAGTTAACTTGGTTTTGAAAACCAAGCTCCCAGCTCAACCAAATCTCCCCTTCAATGGCACTATAAGCAGGACAATACTTTTCGCTTCATAAAAGACAAAGCCATAGTGTGTTTCTTCTTACTACACCAAGAGTCATATCACTCCTAAACCAAAGTGTGACTACATAGTCTCTACACTACTCTATTTATATGGATCATACCCAAATTCATGAGTCTCCTTCAATAACACAACCTAAGTTTCATTATACGTTATACGCGAAACGTATAATACGTCATATACGAGTGTATTTTATCTGACCTCACAATATATAGGCGTATTATACGTTGCCATGTCAGCAAAAATGGGTAACATATTTTTTTCCAGTTTTTTGATCGAAGTTTTTTTCGATCGAAAGAAATTTAGAACAAAATATTTTTTGATCTAAGAATGTTTTGATAAAAAAAAAGTATATATATCGGCAATGCGCCTCGCTTACACTAGTATTCTTCAAAAGGTATTCCATGTCAATAGTATACCAAGAAAATAATTTTTTTTATAATTCAAAGAAAATAAAGTTTAAAATAGTTTTAAAATTTTATGATTAAAATCAATTTAATGATTTCTTAAAATTTGATTTATTCTTTTTTTTTAAAATCAAAATATGTAAGCTTTGTATGTTGTGTAGAGCTCAAACTCTCATTCATACAAGGTGTTTATTTTTTAGGAGTCAGTTGCTACGTGCTTAGTTTATTGACATGTGGAAGTGAATTAGTGATATAATTTAGAGATCGCCATTGCGTGCTGAGTGAACTCTCACATGAGGTTATCTGTCTATAAAATATGATAGAATAGAGGTTAGTTTTATTTAGGTAAGTTTGATTTTAACTTGCAGATACTTTCTCACCTCAAAGTGAACATAGACATAAATTTTTTTGTCCTATGTAGAGCCATCACACTATGATCTCACTGGAATCAAAATATAGGAATATCATGTCCAAATACATTGATATTAAATTATCTTTATTTGGATTTCTACGTCCATCATATCGTGTGATCGTACACGTGCATCAACTGCAGATAGATAAGGTTTCAAAGATCCACAGTAGAGTGTCAGAACTTCATGTTCACACTTCAGATAGATATGACAATCGTCAAAGTTTTCAATTAATCCTCATGTTCCAATGAGAATCAATTGCAAGATTTGATCAATATTATCGATTATCGTAATGTGTAAAAGCTTTAAGCTTGCACTTTAGATAAATACAGTGCAACATGATCATGAGTTTTTTTTGTATTGTTTTAAATAAGTGATTAAGATTATCGATTATCGTAATGTGTGAAAGCCAAAAGCTTCCACTTTAGATGAATCAATATAGTGTAATGTAATTCAGTATGAAAATATCTAAGTGTTAATCACGCTGTTTTATCACCTTTTATAGAGAGAAGATCCAAACTCAGCTGGATGAGGAGGAGAGAGGAGGGCAAGGGGGGGCTCTATTTAAAACATTACTGTGAGCTTTTTCGCGTTTTTTACCACGTGCTTTTACTGGTTATATTATCACGTTTATTTCCAACAAAAAAATTTAGCGCCTAAACTTTCAAATTCTGGCTTAAACATCCCCCCTTCCCCCCTCTTCCAATTTTGGTGTTTCCCTCCTCTCAATAAAAATTACAAAATATTGTATGAAATTTTTAACTTTAAAAAGAAAAGAAAGAGAGAGAGAGAGAGAGAGAGAGAGAGAGAGAGAGAGAGAGAGAGAGAGAGAGAGAGAGAGAGAGGCGGCAGGTGGAGGGAGGTGATAATAAGACTACACTTGGTTACAACTAATTTAATCACTGTCACTTGATTAACATAATTGAACATGTTCTCAAAATTAGAGAGAGAAAGAGGGGGAAGAGATAGATGAATGAATTACACGACCAAAAAACTTCACAACTGTAAAATGTTTATGAATCATCTTCCAAAAGATCCCTACATGAGGCATCATCCAATTCTTAGCCCATGGCTCCTAAAGCAATAAAGAGAGAACAGAATTGTCGTTTGTGGATGCATTGGCTTCATCATCTTCGAATTCCTCATCCTCCATCTCATCATCTTGATCATCATCATGAAAATTGACGTCGCTCGACTTGATTCATTGATCTGCCTCTCCTCTGTCTCCACCTCATCCAAAGTCGGAGGTGGAAGAGGGTCAAAGATGGTCTCCACTTCATAAGTGAAAAAAATGGTTCTCCCCCAAGGTGTTACGGGAGTTACAAACCAAAGTTTTGGTTGGTGTATTGACTGGGATATAGATGACTTATAAAAGAGAATCTCAAAGTGAGTAACATTGGTATAATCAATGCTAATAGCAAATAAGAATAAAAAAAATACATGCCACTCACTTGCTCACAATTGTGCGGTAAAACTAAATTGTCATACCTTCCTGTGTGATGCACACTATAGTCCACCATGTAGAGGTCATTCTCATGTAGTCTAGACACATTTGCAAACCACTTCACTCAAAGATGAAGGTATGAAAGGTTCTAAAATTAACCTTTAGTATCCTTTCAATAGTTCCACATTACATGGCTTCATCACCGTCTGTGTCAAAGTTGCCCATGATGGCACAATCCATGGTGGTTCTACGCTCGTCAATGTGGCACGTACGAAAGTGATGACCCTTTGACCACATAGAGTTAAAGGAAAGGCACTACAAATTAGAAAATATATTTTATCAAATACAAATTAAAGATAACACACAAAAAAATTTACAATATGGTTTAGGTATATGAGTACTCTACCTTTGGTACGCAACCTCGTGCATACTCCCATTCTTTTTTGCTGATGTCTTCTCAGTGAGCTTTTGCTTCGACCATTCTCTCATGAATCCACCCCACACTAACAAGATCTGGAAAATATGCAAGGTGTCTAGGCACTGGGGGTGCCCTGAGAATGCCAAAGTTATTGACCAGTACTCGAGATAGATTCATATCCATGTTAAGTAGTTTTCCCTTTCCACTTGGCAAGTGTGAAGTCATCCTTGCATTTTCCTCGTCTGACCACATGTGAGGCATTGAAGGATCAACTTGTGCCAAAAACTCTTAGATGTAAACAAATTCCTCTTGCACGATTTGGTGTAGTGTACCATTGGTGGCCTTTTTGCCAGGAAATGGAAATGTTGATGGTACAGACGGGCTGGCTCTTCCACCAGCTTGTGGATGAGATTGGCAAATGTAGCCGCAATTGTTTCCTTTGTAAACGTGCCCGTTGTTTTTCTATCTCTTGCCCGCATGGTCATCCCTTCTGTGGGAAATTTGAGTGCCTCTGCCACTATTTCCTTTGTAATCACAACCTCTGCCTTATTTCCTTGGTTGTCTGAGATTTGAGCAGTTCCATGTTCCTTGATGGTGAACAAAATCTTGTAAGACTTCTGAAAGTCTACTCCGCAGGGCTCTTGTTCATAGAAGTGTCGGAGTCCTAACCTGCGGTTAGCCTCTTTGGTTTCTGGCTTTCTTGCGACATCATAAACCTCTTTGGGAAAGAGCTGAAACTCCACCGGATGCCCTTCTTCACTCTTAAATCTACCTGTGAAGACCGTGGTGTGGTGTTCTTCTAAGTGCTCCTTAGAAAGATAAGATGCCTTTATTGACGCGGGGTCCAGTTGATACGGTGGCAGTTCTTGCAGTTTTTCCTTTTGATTTAACTTCTTCTTGGCCTTCTCGGCGGCTTGCATTGCTCGTGTTCAGTGAATATAGTGCAAAGTTAGCAGAGTTGTCAGATTTTTCTCCAGAACGTCCTTTTAGACTGAAATATTGATAATTTGGTCCAAATTGCTTCAAATCAATTTTTGAACAAGCAAAGATGCATAAAATCATACAAGGAACAAAACTGTATGGTCAAAACAATTTTTTTTAACCAAAGTAAATAATCGCGATTATTTACAGCTGGGAAAATTTTCAACTTTTCTGCAATTTTGGCTTTATAGGCTTGAAGCAAGTACCATTTACATGCTCTGAGGGAAATTTGGATGTACACGGTGGAAATGGTACTAGATTTTGGCTTTAGGTCTCTGAAACAGACTACAGTAGCTATAAAGGAAATTTGAGATTTTATAATCCAAATTGACTCAAAATTGTATAGTGGGCTCATCACATCATGTACTTTGGATGTATGATGACCAATTTTCCAAATTGCCCCATTTTGGGTAAAAAGTAAATAATCGCGATTATTAACTTTTCTTCCCAAAATGATATTTTTTGGCATAGATTGGTTCTAGGCATGATATAGACCTTGGTTATGAATTATGAGGTGATTGTCATAATAATCAATATCTAATTCTCCTAAATGATTTTCTCATATTAAACTGATCATTTAATGTGGGGAAGGCCAGGGGAGAAAAAGCTAGAATATTGGTTAAGCTAGCAGACCGGCCACAGTAGGGATCCAAAGGAGGGAAAATAGGGATCCAAAGGGGGGGCCATCTGCAAAAGAGCCATGTGCAACAATGGGCTAAAAAGACCCTAAGGTTCAGCCCATTAAGACTTCCAAAATGCTAAGGCTCCAAAATTCAAAGGTTGTGTCCAAAAGGTCAACCCTAGGGAAAATTGGATGCTTAGTGTGTGTACAAAAGTCTTCTTCAAAGCCTACAAAGGAGGGGGCGAGCCCATTTAGTAGGGGATGAGAGATAAATCCACACACACACACACACACACACACACACACACACACACACACACACACACACACACAGGCTCCCTTTACACAAAGGGAATTAGGGACACATGTCAACTCCCTAGGCCAGATGCCCACAAGGGGTGCCCCATTCCTATTGGAAGACCCTTGAAGTGGACCAATGAGAATTAAGCTAGAGTAAATCTAGTTTAATTAATTTAAAAACATTTAATAAAAGAAACCAATGAGAATTAAGTCTCCTAGAAGACTATTGGGCAGTCTCCCAAGGGGTCCAATGAGCATTCAGGAGCCCAATGGCTTTCCTGATTCCTATTGGCCAGGAGGCAAAGGGGTCCAATGAGAGTTTAGTTTAATTATTTAATTACCTAAAGCTCTCACAAAAGGGGAAAGGGGGACACATGTCAGAAGGCTATCACTTATGCTGCTTAACACCCATTGGCTTGACTTGGGGAGGTCCAATGAGGCAAAAGCCAGACCAATTTAGCAGGAAGGGCTCGCCCAAGCGAAAGGGGGGGCTGATTTTTGCTTGGTATTGACACACACACACTCACACTTGACCATGTGTGAAGAAAGAATACTCTATCTCCTCCCAAGCTTTAATGGAGAGCTCATCACCTACTCCAAGCTTGTGAGATAGAAGCCTACATCAACACTCTCTTGGCATGTGGATGCAAATCCAACCAAGAGCCAAGATTCAATGCATGCTCATCTTCTCTACCAAGCTAATTACTAAGCTAAGCTATGCTAATATGAGTGATTATGTGAGGAGATATACATCTTTCTCGTAAGATACTCCTTCTTCCTCTCAATCTACTCTGATACCCTGCTAGCTCTCACCATCTTCGAAGGTGTGTGAGGTCTTGGGTCTGAGAATGGGGATAATTCAAGTTGTGTTTGATTGAGTGTTTTGCTTAGTGCATGAAGCTTCCATCTTCATTGCACTAGCTAGTCTTGAAGGAACACAAAGAATTGTATTGTACAATGTCTCTCTTGATGGGAGAAACCATAATACAAAGCCTTTTGGAGGGGGGACCGGCTCCATGCAAATCCGGTCCTCAACTGTTGTCAATAGCTTAATTTCTCTCTCTTTTGAAAGTATTGTTGATGCTATCTAACTAGGTGTTATGCTTTTTGTTGCTCTCTCCAACCAAACACTCTTGTAATTCTCATTAGGAATCTATTCTAATGAAATGCCCACTATGTTCATGCTAATTTCCGCTACACATAAGTTATTAGGCCATTAAATGTTACATTGGTATCAGAGCTCAAGGTTTCTATTTTCTTGCTCAAGAAGGGAGGTCCTCAAGCTAGCTACAAATGGTTGGTATTATTAATTGCCTGTGAGTAAGTAGAATAGGGATTTTTCAGCCTTGCAGTGCGCCTGCCTTCCTGCAGTTAACGGGGCATCACCGTCGAGAGCTATGGTCTTAATAGTGGAGTCCTACAGGGCTTGCCTATGGCTTAACCACTATTGAGCTATTAGAAGCTTGACAGGAGCCGGTGTTGTTTTGGTGTCGAAAGACCCTCTCTTCTATTCCTTGCAATTAATGGTATTCGAGCCGCGGGTACAGTAGCTTGAGTGCTTTTTCTAAAGGGGTAAAGAGGAGTAGCAACTAGGGCTTGAAGTGCTAAAGTACACCTAAAAAGTTTACACCTAAAAGTTGTTAGAATGGCTGACAATAGTAAAGAGAGTGAAATTAATGTTGATATCTTTGATTTTGCTCATGAGCAAGCTACTAATGATGCTTCAATGCTTGTTAACTATCTTGTTTCTAGGCTTCAACAAGCCATGGGCAATCCATCTCTCCAAAGTGAAGTGAAACGGCAGCTCCGTGCTCATGGGATTCTCCAAGCTAATCACCATGACGAGAGAACACCTAGGAAGCCTCCTTGTGAGACTACCAAAAGAGGTCTCTCTCCGATTCGGGAAGAAGAAGAGAATCCTTATGAAGGGCTCAAGAATTTTCTTCTTGATGATGTATCTCCTTCCCAAAGGAGAGCTCAAAAGCCTCCACTGAAGGAACGAGAAAGAAGCAAATCTCTCGCCACCTCGGTGGAGATGGCTCCACGAAGACGGTGAGCTAAACGCTCTCCATCACCACCAAAGCGGAGAAGACCATCATATTCTTCTCCCCACCACAATTCAAAGAGGGATGATAAAAAGCAAGATAAGAAACAGGCGAGAAAGAGGACACCCTCTTCTCCATCTTCTTCATCCTCTTCATCTTATGAAAACTATGGTGAAGATGACAAAGATCAAGACAAGAAAAGGCGAGAAAGAGGTCACCCTCTTCTCCACCTTCTTCAAATTCTTCACCCTCTGAAGAAAGTGATGGTGCAACCTTTGAACCATCAAAAAGAAGAGGCCATAGGAAATCCTATGCCGCATGGAAGAGGTCGTCCAAGTTGAAGAAATTCAAAGAGGGAGGGAAGAGCATCTCTTTCCTTACCTATGATGGTACCTTTGGTTCTACGGACAAAGTCTTGGCCTTTATCCAGCAATTCGATGTGGCGTTTGGAGATGAGGGCTTCACGGAGTCCTCTAAGCTACGCCATGTAGCTATGCACTTTCAAAAGTCCTCCAGACAATGGTGGTCTAGCCTACGAGCCAATGGTGAAGGTCCACGAACATGGAAGGCTTTAAGAGCTTCCATTATGAAGCAATTTTTGGCCACCGATGCCAAAGACAAAGTACTCACCGAATGGCGAAGCTTAAAGCTCTCTCCCAATGAATCCATCCACAAATATGTAGACAAGTTTTGGGACCTACAACTCAAAGCCACTGTCTTCAAAAGGTTGGATTTTGGAGAGCAAAAGCAACAATTTTGTGCGGGCTTAACCGAAGAAATGGCGGAGTATGTCAACTCCCAAAGACCACGTACCATATCGGTGGTAATACACCACACTATGGTCGCCTCTCGAATCAATTTCCAAACGGGGGCAAAAAGTAATAATAAGCCCCCGGAAAACAAGGGTTCCAATGAGCCTAAGGGGAAGGACAATGTCCAAAAGTCTCCTAAGGGCAACTCCAACAAAGCTAAAGAGAAGGGAGTTTACAAAGGTAAGAATAAACTCTCTCCTGAAGAGCTTGAGCGTTATCGTAAGGATAATCGGTGTTTCAAGTGCGGCGAACAAGGGCATGCGTACCGCGCTTGTCACCAAAAGAACAACCGCCAAGATCCTCCTAGAGCTTCCTTGGTTGAAATCCAAGAGGAGGAGACTCACCAAACTCACCACAAAGGATCTCCTCTATGCCATGCTTGGGGAAAGGTAAGAGAACATGATGCTTTTATTCTATTTGACCCTGGTTCTACTCACAATTTTATATCTATGGAGTTAGCCACCAAGCTAGGCATACAATCCTACGAGATGGGAGATGTCCTACCCGCAGAGAGTGCCTTCAAGGGGCAAGAAGCTTCAGTCACTCCCTTAATTGGGAAATTGAGGCTTCATGTCCAAGGCTATGTGGACAAAGAGGACTTCTTTATCTCTCCTCTCAAGCATGAGGATGTAATCCTAGGGGCACCATGGTTTGACCGCCTGGCTGCCGATGTTAAATTTCCTGAAAGGAGAATCTCCTTTAAGTTCAGGGAAAAAGACATGTATATAGATGCTAAGGAAATGGGTAACACCATCCCCATTGTACATACACCAGCTTTCAACAAGTCAATAAAGAGCTCTATTTCTGTGTACATGATTTTTGTTAAAGATTCTCAAAATGAACCTAATGCTTTAACAAACTTAAATAAAAGCAACCAAAAGGAATTAGAGTTATCCAATTTTCTCAAGGGGTCATTATCTCTCAAGATGGCATCCAAATGGATCCATCCAAGTTAGAGGTAATAAAAGGATGGCCTAAACCAAGGAATCTTCATGAACTAAGAAGCTTTATAGGTATGTGCGCATACTATAGACGCTTCATAGAAAAGTTCTCACAAATTGCGGGACCATTACATGACCTAACAAAGAAAAGTGTTAGGTATACATGGTCTGCTAAGGAGAACAGTGCTTTTGAAAAGCTTAAAGAAAAGCTTATCTCTCAACCTGTGCTTACACTACCGGATCTCTCAAAACCATTTGAGGTCCAATGTGATGCTTGTGGTGATTGCCTTGGAGCTGTTTTGCTCCAAGAAGGGCACGCCATAGGCTATGAGAGCCGAAGGCTCGACCCTGTTGAGCAGGCTCTAGGCATATAAGAAAAGGAACTCCTTGCAGTTCTACATGCCTTAGACTCATGGAAGCACTATTTATTGGGGACTCCTTTCATTCTGCGAACGGATCACCAAAGTCTTAAGTACTTCATGACACAGACCAAGCTCTCCGACAAACAAATGAGGTGGGAAAATTTCCTTTCGCAGTTTCATTTTCATATTGCTCACATTGCTGGCAAGCATAATCAAGTAGCCAATGCACTCTCAAGACGGCCGAGAGTGAATGCGGTTTCCATAGCAACTCACAATGATCTATCTTCAATGATAGATGAGTATGCTATTGATCCCTATTTTAGAGATGTGATTTCATCCCTTACATTAGGGAAGAAAGAAGAACCATTTACTTTACGAGATGGTTATCTTCTCTATGGCAATAGACTATGCGTTACTAACTCCCTGCGTGAGAAAGTAATGTATGAATCTCATGCTCCCCCATGTGCGGGGCATAGAGGGATTCAGTCTACCTTAAAGGGAATTGAAACATATTTCTATTGGCCTACCATGAAAGTGAACATACAAGAGTATGTTTCCAAATGTGTGGTATGTCAAAAGACAAAATTTGATAGAGGGAAGCAACCTGGATTGCTTCAACCCTTGCCAATCCCTAATTCACCATGGGAGAGCATATCCATGGATTTTATCTTTGGATTGCTAAGTCTATCCATGGGAATACGGGAATATGGACGATAGTAGACAGGTTCAGTAAACAAGCTCATTTTATACCTGTCAAAAAGACTATCAAAGCCCATCAAATGGCAACCCTCTTCATTTCACAAATTTTCAAATACCATGGCTTGCCAATGTCCATAGTGTCGGATAGAGATCCTAGAATGACCAGTAATTTCTAGAAGGGTCTCTTTGATAATTTAGGGACAAGGATAAATTTCTCTTCGGCCTATCATCCACAAACGGATGGCCAAAGTGAAATAGCTAACCTAACAATTCTCGATCTACTAAAAGCCTATGTAACGGAAGTAGATCAAAGATCCCAATGGGAGAAGTACTTACCCTTAGTGGAGTATGCTTACAATAACACTGTACATACTTCCACGGGAAAAGCACCTTTCGAGGTAATTGAGGGAAGATCAAAAAGTCCCTTGCTACTTAAGGTACATGGGAAGATCTTCGTTGCAGATGAGTATAGCCGAGACCTACAAGAATCTTTTCAAAAGATTAAAGATGCTATCTCTATCTCACAGCAAAGGCAAAAGGCTGCTGCTGACAAGCACAGAAGAGCCAAAGCCTTTAAAGAAAACGATTGGGTCTTGTTAAAGTTTCCCAAGGCTCGATTAAGGCACACGACGGGCAAGAATCCTACGGGCCACCAAAAGTACTATGCTAAACTAGCAAAAAGGTACTCTGGTCCCTTCCAGATTCTTAGGCCAATCAATGACATGGCCTATCAACTTAAGTTGCCCAATCATTGGCTCATACACAATACTTTTCATGTGAGCCTATTAAAGCCTTATAAAGGAGAGCCACCTCAAGAACCAACTATTGAAGACCCACCGGAGATCGAGGACCAAGAGGAGGTGCTGCAGCACGAGTCCATTCTCCGACATGAAGACAAGGTATTAAGAGGCGGTAAGACTATCCGACGATATCTTATTAAATTTAAGAATTATCCTTTTGAATATGCTAGATGGATGCCAGGCATACAATTAAAGGATAACCTAAACCTTGTCAATGCTTACAATGCTTCCCAAGAGTAAGCAAATGTACAAAATGTTAAAAATGAACAAAATTTTTGTCTTATAAGACTCTCTTTTTCTTTATTTGTGCACAAAAATGAAGTAGTCTGCATGCTTAGATCAAGTTTGTGGAGACGAAGTCTCCCAAACACCAAGTAGAGCTTGTCACTCTACTATGGAAGACTGATAGGACTCATGTGCAGACATGCTTGCGGCAGCCTCAGGCTCTCAAGCGCCAAATGGACTAGTCATCCATTGTGGAATGATGTCGTAGGGTAACATAGGGATCCTCTACCCGCTAAGAAAAGGACTCATGAACATGCTTTATCTTCTCTACACCATAGTCGAGGACGACTATGATTTCAAGAGAGAGGTAATGTCATAATAATCAATATCTAATTCTCCTAAATGATTTTCTCATATTAAACTGATCATTTAATGTGGGGAAGGCCAGGGGAGAAAAAGCTAGAGTATTGGTTAAGCTAGCAGACCGGCCACAGTAGGGATCCAAAGGAGGGAAAATAGGGATCCAAAGGGGGGGCCATCTGCAAAAGAGCCATGTGCAACAATGGGCTAAAAAGACCCTAAGGTTCAGCCCATTAAGACTTCCAAAATGCTAAGGTTCCAAAATTCAAAGGTTGTGTCCAAAAGGTCAACCCTAGGGAAAATTGGATGCTTAGTGTGTGTACAAAAGTCTTCTTCAAAGCCTACAAAGGAGGGGGCAAGCCCATTTAGTAGGGGATGAGAGATAAATCCACACACACACACACACACACACACACACACACACACACAGGCTCCCTTTACACAAAGGGAATTAGGGACACATGTCAACTCCCTAGGCCAGATGCCCACAAGGGGTGCCCCATTCCTATTGGAAGACCCTTGAAGTGGACCAATGAGAATTAAGCTAGAGTAAATCTAGTTTAATTAATTTAAAAACATTTAATAAAAGAAACCAATGAGAATTAAGTCTCCTAGAAGACTATTGGGCAGTCTCCCAAGGGGTCCAATGAGCATTCAGGAGCCCAATGGCTTTCCTGATTCCTATTGGCTAGGAGGCAAAGGGGTCCAATGAGAGTTTAGTTTAATTATTTAATTACCTAAAGCTCTCACAAAAGGGGAAAGGGGGACACATGTAAGAAGGCTATCACTTATGCTGCTTAACACCCATTGGCTTGACTTGGGGAGGTCCAATGAGGCAAAAGCCAGACCAATTTAGCAGGAAGGGCTCGCCCAAGAGAAAGGGGGGGCTGATTTTTGCTTGGTATTGACACACACACACTCACACTTGACCATGTGTGAAGAAAGAATACTCTATCTCCTCCCAAGCTTTAATGGAGAGCTCATCACCTACTCCAAGCTTGTGAGATAGAAGCCTACATCAACACTCTCTTGGCATGTGGATGCAAATCCAACCAAGAGCCAAGATTCAATGCATGCTCATCTTCTCTACCAAGCTAATTACTAAGCTAAGCTATGCTAATATGAGTGATTATGTGAGGAGATGTACATCTTTCTCGTAAGATACTCCTTTGTGCGCTACTTGCCGCACTGTCGAAGCAAGGGACTTGCCAATACACCGTGTGCGAGCCACAAATGGCTCCAAGCACACAACAAGCCTAAACTAGCAAGCTCAAGAAAGCAAAGGGTGTGTCACTCACCGCTCTACGCTCGCCTTCGTGGTGGATTCCTCGCCGCGATGAAGAAGAAGCTGCAGTCGTGCCGCGCTCAACCGCTTCGCCGCCGTCGTGCCTTCGTAATGCTCGATCGCACACACACTCTCCCTCTCTCTCTCTCTCTCTCACACACACACACACACACACGAGGAGGTGAAGAAGAAGAAGAAGATGGAGATGGAGCAAGAGCACTCTTCTATTGCACAAATGAGAGAATGAGTAAAAATTAGGTTTAGTTGGCTTTTATAGGAGCTCACCCCATTCACACTTGGGCGCCCATGCTTAGCCAACTAATCCCTTGAATGTCCCAGTTAGAGTGCGCCTCTCATCGGCGATCACTCCTACCCTTTTCCTATTGGTCCGACAAGCCCGGTACCTGACTCTACCAAATACATAGTACACGTCCGTCGTAGGTGATGGGGTGTCCGTGCGCCGTGAGGGTTAACATGCCCCCCTTCCTGATGTAGATTCCGTCCTCGGAAGCTATTGAGTTGAAGCTGGTTCGTCGAGGTGGAAGAGCATTTGAGATAAATGTCCTTAGCCTTCTTCAGTCGCTGCAAAATCAAACAACATCGGCACAGTAATTGCATTCTCTTAAAAAGCATATGCAGTTTTAGGTAGAAAAATTGATTGGTCAAAGAATTTCAAACAATTTGTTAGCAATGAACATTAAATTGCAATGTAATCAAATGCATAAACAGATGTAAAGGTAGAAAATTAAACAAGTCTGGGGTCGCTAATTTGACGGTCGAAAGGCACTAGAGATCGAATATTAATACCATGGGTAACTTCTCAATTTTCTCTGGTCAATTAAGTTGTTTAATCGCGAGAGCCAAGTATTCATGTTCGAGGGCTGACTAGAGGCTATATCTAGAAAATCTTGTAGTTAAGCTATTATAAAAGGAATTTCTCATGAAATCATCGCCTGACTGATTACCTTTTCTTTGACCCCCCCAAGTCTTTTCACATTGATTCAATTATGATGTGTGTGCTTATTTTGTATGCCTTGGGTTTTTTTCTTTTCAAGGAAAAGCGCCCACACTGGGAACCTCTAGGGCTCTAGTACCATAGGCGATACATGTGAGTGAAGTACCAATTCAAGCTGAGATTTCTCTTCCAGCGTAAGATTTTACATTGTGGCACTTTGATTTTTTGTTTGTTCATTTTCAGCATTTTAATTTTGTAACTTTGGGGGGTCATATAACACTGTTACCCTCCCCAGGCTCATCACATTAGTAAACTCCCTTTATAATACTTAAGCTAAAGGTCAATAGGGTTAAGCCCACTAGAAAGCCCTAGTACATTTCATACAATGCTGCCTAAATCGGATTAAGAACCTAAGTAACCATTGCTTATTAGGAAGGCATTCCCCATGGTATTAAGAGAAGATTTCTAATACCTAGCTTGGTCAAACTAGCTTAGTCGGACTGCTTGATTTTTACACCTAAACAAGTGATTATGACAAAACATTACATTGAATTAAATGTTTGATACTAAGCCAATGCTCTGAATATTATGCTACCAATCACAATCAAAGCAGACAAAACATGGATGCAAAAAGATAAGGGCAATGCTAATGGACAAGAAACACCTATTTGTGTTGATGGTCGCGCTTGATTTGAAGTGTGAACGAGAGAAAGGTTCCATGAAGGTCCAAATCCTATCAATAGTAACACACTCCTGTACACACTATGAAACACAAACAATACCTCTAGGAGGCACATTAGTGGGAAAAGAGAACTTCGCTAATCACTCAACTCTAAAACAGAAACACCCCTATCGTACTAATCTTACCTACCCTCCATCACTCAAGTGATGAGGATCAAAGGTGTTTTATGGCATAGGTTTCTGTTTCACTGTACCAGATGTGAATGTGTAGGTCTGAGTCAATGTTTTGACTTTTATTCTGCATACTCGTTTGCGAATTGCTCTTGCTCCCTTTTTTTTTCTTTTTGTGAGTATAAAGCTTTATATGTACATTCCCTAAGATTGGTGATTGAGAGGTCAGGGAAAAAGGTTGAGAGGGAAACAAGTGAATGATGGATGTCCACAAACACTCCCCCCTTCCTTGGGTAGATCATACCGTTTGAAATGAGCTTGTCACCATTTGAAACCAATTGTTCCAGTTGGTAATAGGTGAGGATTTTTGCCATTAGTTTTTTATTACCCTAGGTGCCTCGTCAAGTTGCAAGGGTGGTAAGGTACTCTCCCAGGATCGAACTTGAAGTGGTTCATCAGGTGATTCTTGAACACTGGGAGGTGTGGAATATTTTGTAGCTTCATGGAGGTCCACTACTATATATGGAGGCTGTGTAGAATCTTTTACCTCTATGGATGTATTACATGAGGAGCTAGAAGCTTCATGGGACTCCCCCCTTCCTGAGCTAGGTGGAACAAATCGTTCTTTCTTTGGTACCCAAACTAGCTCGGGAGTGGGTGTGTAGCATTCTGTGATTTTTTTCTTTCCACGATCATTGATTCATTTTGGAGCTACGGGATTGGGCTCACTTGGGTCAAGTGATAGGTAAGAGCACAATCTACGTTTTGGCACCCAGATTTGATCATTTCCTTGATAGTAGCCTTGGGCTTCCAATAGTCGTTTAGGGATCCATCGCAGCATTTTCTTAATTTTCTTGGAGCGAGTGGTACGTTTCTTACAAGGCTTCTGTTTTTTAGCACTAGCTATGGTCACTAAAGAAGCTTTAGGGACCCACTTGTATGTTTTCTTCGTTACATTAGGATGAGTCTTGTCAGAAGCGATATGCATTGCTTGTAGCATATTTAAGGGTATAGGCATTTCATCCCCCTCAGGTGTTACCCAGGTCGTCCCCCTATTTCCCCAAGTGTCTATGGTTGATGCTAGGTGAGCCCAATCCACATTGTCCGACTCAGTCATCCCAGGTAGGATATCCATATAAGGAGAATCTTGGTCAATGTCTGTATCCTTCTTACAAGTGTAACAATATTGTAGTGGGGCCGAGTGAACTGTGGTGTCAGAGCGATGATCAATAATGGTTTTACTCCCTAAGGGGTGTACCTTACCAGTCACCAAATCCACTCTAAGGACAGAGTCTTGGAATTGCAAATAGACATGATTTTTAGACCAATCATGAACCATTTGTGCTTCCCTCATGAATGGTCGTCCTAAAATCATTTCATATGACATAAGGTGTTTAGAGAAATCCATTACAATGAACGTATGTCGTACCTTGTGTCCTAGAACTTTGATCTTAAGATCCTTGAGCATCCCCATAGGTTTGGCTATGGTACCATTTGCCATCTTTACCACAATGTTAGTAACACTGAGGCGGGGTTTTCCCATGGATTCCCAACAATCTTTTGTAACGATGCTAACTCCCGCACCACCATCAAGAATTCCCTTTATAGTTAATCCCTTGGTAGTGATGGGTAGGGTCGCATTAGACTCGTCGCCTTCAAAATACTGCCCTAATTCGTTAATGGGTACCTCGATCACAGACTCGTGTCCATCTAAGTCAAGTCATTGCACATGATTTTCCTCATCAATCATAATCGAGTCAGGCCTATTTGGTTGCGCAAACTGCGGTAATCCCGTTCGTAGCTCTTCGTTAAGGAATGCTCGAAGTGCAAGGAATAACTCAGGATCTCCATACAGCTTTGCTATGATCGTGGTTCGGACCTCAGAAGACATGAAGTCCACTAGTTTGGCAACATTCATTGGCATTTTGCAGGGTGTAGGTCCTTGACTAGGAACTGGTGAGGATGGAATCTCATATTCCTCAATGGGATCAGGTATTCCTTCGTTAAACATCCTTTCCAACAAGAAAGGTGTATGCTCACTTTCTGATGTCCCGTCCTCACTCCCTTCTTGGATGATACTAGATATGGCTAACGGTATATGGTTCATGTGGGGTGGATGAACTTGCGTGGGAAACACTGTGTCATGAATTTTGATATGCATGGGTTCTGGTTCTAGTTTCCTTTGAGTCTCCTCCACTAAACCTCTTAGATGTTTCACCTGCTTAATCTCGTCTACTGGGTTTGGGTACGTCCCAATCTTCTTTTTACGATTCTTCCCTTTTTGCCCCTGCGGTTTATCTTGGGGGTCTTGGATTGGATTTGGAAACACTTGTGGTGTTTTCAGAGGCTCTTTATGGTTTACTCTTATTCGGTTTTCATTTGGTTCCATGTTACGGTTTTCTTTGTCGGTCTTTCCCTTTGTGGTATTGGTTCTAGTCTCCATTGTCTCGACTGAATCTGAATCATCCTCGAGGTCATTCATATACACAGGGTCATCTCCTGTTCCTATGTTTGTTTTGGAACTTGGCTTTGAATTTTCCGTATTCTGCGACTTCTTCCTTCGTGTCTTCTTTTTCTTTGCTTGGATAATTGACGCGGTATCTCTCTCTTCGAGGATATGTCCTGGCCCTTGAAGCATGGACCGTGTAATCGCATAAGCGGGTGCGACGGGTGGTATTGGCGATGTCACACTAGCAATTTCGACCAAATTTAGGGGACATTGGGCAATCAAGTGATCTATGCCACAACGATTACATGTGAGTATTGGCATTGCAAACGTGCTCCCTTGATTCATTTGCATCTGAGCAGCATTCTTTTGCAGCCTAATAGGGCATTCCGCTGCCCGATGTGGTCCACCACACTCGTAGCATTGAAGAGGTGGCCTCCTAGCCTGGGTGTTGATATTTTGACCTCTGGATGCGAGAGCAGCAGCTTGATAAACCGGCTTGACTTGCCCCCAACAATCTTCCATGTAGTATATAGGACACTCTTCCAATGTATCAAGTCCGTAGGCAATACTAGTGTCTATTTCCTCCTCACAGCCATCTGCATAAGCATTTGATGGCTCGCAACCCACTTGGTTCATAGGGGCGACTCTTGGATGCGGGGGCTGCGGTCCTAGCACAGGAGGTGGTAGCGGTGTAGCTTGTACAACATTTTGAGATCTAGGGACCATGTGTTGCGGTAGTTGCTCAACAGGTGGAGTAGGCATCAATACAGGAGCTCGAGGCGCATCCGTCCAGGCTACAGGTGGTCTATTTGCCATCATACGTTTGATCATTAAACAATCCTTAGCTTGGTGACCATATCTACCACATGTGTTGCAAGTTCCATTAAATTTTACTCTAAACGTAGGGCACTCACTAGTGCTATGTGGACCTAAGCAAATGGAACACCATTGTTGCTCCCTTCTTGGATACATGTGACTATTTTGAGGGGGTCGATTATCCTTAAGAGACTCTTGGATTGCCTTGGTGAGGTCTGTCAAGAATGTCTCAAATACCTTTGGCTCATTGGCAATGGGCTTTGCAGTCATGGGTTCATACTCAATGGCTTGTGAGCTAGTGGATCTCGTGTCAGTAGACACCCTCATGCCTGCTATCATCAAGTTGTCCTCTAATTGGATTGCATTGGCAGTGACATCTTCCCAGGTTGTGATACCTCTAATCACTAGTCCATTATAGATTCCTTCATTCCTCAACCCTCGAATGAATCGATCAAGCAGTTGGTTATTGTTGAAGCGCTCATTTACAGGGCAGCGAGAGTTTAAGTGCTTTAGACGACTAATGAAGTCCCTTACTGACTCTCCTTCCTTACGTTCGGCCTTCTGTAGCTGAGATTCTACACCCCAAAGCACACCTTCTTGTATGTACTCCTTTAGAAACAACCTTCGAAGGGTAGGGTAGATTGTTTTCTCGTCCACCCTTAGGGTCCTATACCAATCTCCAACCTTCCCACTTAATGTCAAGCTTAAGGAATTGCACTTATGTAGTTCGTTGCGTTCCCCTAAGGAATCACATACTTGTTCAAACACTTCAATGTGTTTCCTAGCATCTTCGTCCCCATTGAATTTTTGCGTGAGTTTGGCAATTTGTACTGCCTTACTTCTAGGCTCTCTATCAGATGCATGACGCATATTTTTCGCGATAGATCGACCTATGGTTTGAGCAAACGCTGCCAAGTCACCTATGTGAGGAGGCAGGGCCGGTGGAGGTACTCTTGGAATCATATGTGGGAGAGGAACGGGTACCGGTCTTGGCATATGTGTGGATGATGCAGGATATGGAACATAACCGGGCATAGGTCCACTCGGATAAGGGCTAGGGAGAGGCACTCGAGGAGCATAAACAAGTGGTACAATTGGAGGTGTGGGGGCCATGTGTGCATAAGGGGCTACAGGCACATATGGTCGAGGCCCCATATTAGGTATTACGACACTAGGTAGTGGCACTGCGCTCACCGTATATGGTGTGCAGATTCTGTGATCTTATCTTATACGTCTTCTCGCAACAAGATATGGCTATGAATATTCTCGTCAACGGCTTTCCTTCTGGACAGCGCTCTGTTCCTCCTTTCCAAGGTCAAGGATTTCCAGGCTGGAAAGCAAAGATGTTGTTAATTCTTGAAGATGATGAACTCTCCAATGTTGTTCTTGGAAATTGTGTTTCTCCGTCTCAGCCTGTTGATGCGGATAATGATAACGTGCTTATCACTGAAGGACCTATATTTGAAGCTTGGAATGTTGCCTATACGGATTGGCAATGACGTGATAAAGCAGCTCGTCGGTATATTCTTTCTGCTCTTACTGATTCCCTTTTGCTTTATATGTATGAACTACCTACTTCCCACGATGTATGGAAGCACCTTATTGCAAACTTTTAGAAGAAATCTGTTACATAACTACTTTATTTGAGAGGTTTGCTTAACAAGTTACAATACGAAGTTGGTACTGCCATGACGGGACATATTGAATCTTTCAAATCTATTATTAATCAACTTGCTACTGCCGGTGATCCTGTTCCACAAAAGCAACTGATTACACTTCTCCTTGATACGGTGAAGGACTCTTCTCATGATAACATTGTTACTATTCTTGATTTCGACCAAGCATGCATGTCTTTAATTGAATACTCTCAACGTCAAGAACGTCGTAATGCTGGTCACGATACAGCTATGATTTCACAAGAGGAGACTGAGTCACAACAGATGGAATGTGCTTTTTATGTTCGAAGGCGTCCATTTCAACGAGGAAACTGCAGAGGTGGCCATCGCGGTAATATTTTCTCTCGTCTCAAATTTCCTAATAAGCAATGTTCTTACTGCAACAGAAATGGCCATACTGAAGATGATTGTTGGGCACGTCAATATGATGAAGAACACAATATTACCACAAAGCAACCACGTTTATCTAGAGACTCTTCTTCTTCTTCTTGTGAATATTGTGGACGATCTGATCACCCCACTCATATGTGCTATAAGCGTCGATTCGACACAGATCGTAATAGAGCATATGCTACTGAACATTAAAACAACATTGTACCAGAAACAAGCTGCGTCCTATGTTCAGTTGCTCTAGACAGAATACTTCATGTACATAATGGATCACTTTTTATTGTCGATTCTGGTGCTACAGGAAATATGACATATCAGTCTAAGTGGCTTCATAACTATCATCCACTGCCAGTTCAACGTGTTGTTTATCTTGCTGATGATACTACTTGTCAAGTAAAGGGTATTGGAGACTTATATCTTGGCACCTTATCTTCTTCCACTCAAATTTTGCGAGGAGTATTACATGTACCAGATCTTCAACGTAATCTTCTTTCAGTTGCTAGACTTGTTGATCTTGGTCTGTTTGTTGGATTTCATCATACCAAATGCCGAATTGAGAAAGATGGACAGACTATAGCCACTGCTCCTCGAAATGGTAACTTGTTTGAACTCTCTATCAACGATGCTGTAGCAAATGTTGTCACTGCTCCAGGTGATCATGATTGCAAAGTATGGTATCACCGTTTTGTTCATGCTGATTTCTCAAAACTCCTTGATCTTCAACGTCGTGATCTTGTTCATGGCATGGATCTTAAAGCCCATCTCCATATGGGAATTTGTGAATTTTGTGCTCTTGGGAAACACAATCGTAAACCCTTTCCTCTTTCAAATACAACTCATTCTCATGACATATTGGATCTTGTTCATACTGATATATGTGGACCTCTACCTTCTTCGAGATCACAATATCGCTACTTCATTATTTTCATTGATGATTTCTCAAGATATACGACTATATTTCTACGTAGAGAAAAATATGAAGCCTTATCTGTTTTCAAACAGTTCCACAAGGCTGCGGAACTTCAAACTGGTCGTCGCCTTAAGAAGCTTCGTAGTGACAATGGAGGCGAATATGTTTCTCGAGAGTTTGTGAGTTACTGTGCTGACAGTGGAATTCATCATGAACACACTATTCCATATTCGCCTCAACAGAACGGTGTTGCTGAACGAAAGAATCGCACTATTCTCAATGTTGTAAGATGTATGCTGATTCATTCTGGCTTATCTCGTGTTTTCTGGGCTGAAGCTACTTTGATAGCAGTATTTATTCAGAATCATCTTCCTACTACTGCACCCTCTGGTAAGATACCCATCACAGCATGGATAGGTGACATTCCTTCTGTATCTCATTTTCGAACCTTTGGATGTATTGCTTATATTCTTGTTCCCAAAGAAACACGAACAAAGCTTGATGCTCTTGGTCTTAAAGTTATTTTTATTGGATATTTTGACACTTCCAAAGGCTACAAATTCTATGACCCTTCCTCCAAGAAAGTAATTGTGAATAGTGATGCTACTTTTAACGAACAGCTTATGGGAGGCTCATGGTCCATGGATAATTATGATGATACTAAATCATTGCTTCAGGCTTTTCCATTTCTTTCAGAAGATGAAACTCTTCCTATAGAGCAACTTTTCTCTTCACAACCATCCATTCCGAATGTTACCAATGATGATATTGATATTTTTGTTGATCTGCCTATTGATTTTGAACATGGCTCATGTCACGTTTATGATGACGATATTGCTAATAATGATTTTTCTACTTCTGAAGATCCCGTTACTTATGATGAAGCTATCTCTTCACCACAAAAGGATCAATGGCAAGAGGCTATGGAAGCAGAGTACGATTCTCTTATCTCTAAAGGTACATGGATACTAACTGAATTACCTCCCGGTCGTACAGCTATTAAATGTAAGTGGATGTATAAGACAAAAGTAAAAGTAGATGGATCTTTTGACAAGTTCAAGGCACGTTTAGTTGCAAAAGGTTACTCCCAAGTAGCTGGTGTTGATTATCAAGAGACTTTTTCACCAGTTGTTCGCATTACAAGTGTTCGAGTTTTATTGGCATTTGCTGTTCAATTTGATTTAGAAGCTCATCAAATGGATGTGCGAACTGCTTTTCTTAATGGTGACTTGGAAGAGGAAATTTATATGGAACAACCAGAAGGGTTTGTTATTCCAGGTAAAGAAGACCTTGTTGCTCAACTCCATAAGGCACTATATGGTCTCAAACAAGCTTCGCGAGCCTGGTACACAAAATTTGATCTTTTTCTCACCTCTAAAGGATTCATCTCTTGCTCGTCAGACCCCAACTTATACATAAAACGCCAAGGTAGCAGTTTTGTGATTCTTGCTCTTTATGTGGATGATACCATCCTTGTTTCCAATGATTTGGGATTTCTTCAGCAAGTGAAAAAGTTATTGTCTTCTGCATTTGATATGGTGGATCTTGGAGAGATTCACTCGTGTCTTGGCATTCAAATCCGACGGAACCGTACAAAAGGTATTTTATTCCTTCGACAGTCAAAGTTTATTGCAGATACTATTCAAAAATTTGGTATGGAATCTGCACATTCAGCGAACACACCTTGTCTTGCGAGCTCTACGAAGAACACTTCTGACAATGGCGGTCAACTTGTCACAAATCAACCTTATGCTAACTTGATTGGATGTCTTCAGTTTGTTGGCATGAACACTCGTCCTGATATTCTATTTGCTGCTAATTATCTTGGAAAACATCTTGCATGTCCTTCTCTTAAGCATTGGTCTGCTCCAAAGCGTGTATTGAAATACTTGAAAGGCACTACAGATTTTGGTTTAGTCTATCGACGACAAATCACATCGGATTCTATGCAATCTCTTACTCTTTTGGGTTACACAGATGCAGACTGGGCAAGCTCACATTTATCTATGAGATCTACTAGTGGAAATTGCTTCTTTATAAATGGTTGTCTTGTTTCTTGGACCAACAAGAAACAACGTTGTGTTGCATTTTCTACGACTCAGTCAGAATATGTTGCGGCATCACTTGCAGCTCGTGAATTGATTTGGATTCGACAAATGCTGGTTGATATTGGTCACTCTCCTCTTTCTAGCACCCCCTTTCTAGCACATTGCTGTCCATTATCATTATGTCAGATATGAAGTACGCAAAGGAACCATTATGGTTGAACACTGTCCAAGTGACCAGATGATTGCAGACATTTTGACCAAAGGCCTCAACGAGTCACGTTTCATCCTCTTGCGCTCGGAGCTTGGAGTTGCTTCGGCCTCACTCTTTCTAGATTAGCTTCTTTGCTATTGTAATAGCTTTGTACATATGACATTGTAATATTTTAGGTACCATGCACTATGCACACTCCACATTTGCACATTGTGATCTCTAAGTCACTTGAATATTTGTACATAGATACACAATTCACTTTCACATCATCATCGCTGGTTCGTATTTTCACATTGTATAGGGGCTTGGGTTTTTCCCTTGAACTCCCCAAGGGTTTTTTCATCCAAAGCTAGAGACCTTTGTTTGAGTGGGGGTGTTGGAGCTATATATGGCTCACTCTACTCAACTTGGTCTCACCTATATATTTGTATCTTGTCCTCAATATGAATCAGTCTTTGGGAGCGTACATGGTGTGTCTCTTGTCTCGTCTCTCTCTCTTTCTCTCTACATCTCAACATAGCGGTCTTTCAATGTGTCCGTCAGCCAACTGCAATTTCATTTACGTTTGTCTAATGGCTGGTTGTCCCCAGGATTCCCATACTGCTTTAGTGGCTATGGCTATGCGAGCTCCACTATCCAGTATTGCCATGGTTTCAATGTCATTATATTTCATTGGGAGGGTAGTGTTTCCTTATTCCCTTCATAATATTCTCCGACCTTGTTCATAGGAACTGATCGAATCTCTTTGTATTACGTTTCATTTTTCGAGTTTCCCAGATTCTTAGAGATTAACCCCGTTATCCCCACCTTTTCTAGGGGTTTCTGTAAATCATTCCATAAGTATGTCCTGAGTTTCAGCAGTTCCCCCAAAGTGAGAGTGCATTTGATAGGTGTAGACATGATTGAATGAATGTTGTCTACTTCTAGGGTCTGTTTGGCTCTTTTGACTTGAGTGGTTTTGCAAATGATAGACTCATTTTTGTTATCTCCCAAGTAAGAAGGTAATGTTTTTAATGTCATTGGTTTAGATATCCCTGAAGTCTCTGATCCGCAATCCCCGTATAAGGATTGTATATCCAGGTTTATATCAGATGGTAGGTTATCCAACCAGACTTCTTCTATAGGGGCTGACTTTAAAGTTAGGCTTCCATCATTGATCTCCCTTACCTTTTTCCATAAGTGTCCTGGCCAATCTTCTTCTACGAATGGAATTCCGTCTAAGGCATCTTCACTGTCCGGCACTAGCAGCTCTGGTTTATTTGTTTCAAGGTGGGGTTCTGCCACCACATCGGATTTTGCTTTCGTTTCTTCTACCGCAAGCTCTTCCGATTCTGCAGTACTTTCAAGCTCGGGTATTTGTTTATCCAAAATTTCCTGGGTGATTCTTACCAAATTTTGATAAGCTTCCAGCTTAGCTGCTTCCATGTCTGGAGATGGATAGTTTTTCCATCTATTTTCCATGTTTTGTCCTGCTTTTAGTCCGGCTTGGTAGGCTTCCAAGGCACCATTGATAGGATCAAAAATTTTATCAATGAGAATGGATCCTCCAGATTTCACGGTTGTTTTCTTAAATTCACTGTCCGTTTCCTTCAACTTGTCCTGGGCTAGAATTTTTGCTTTCTCTTTGTTTTCAACGCGTTGTTTTTGTTTTCTCATCTCATATCTTTTGCTTTTGCTCCTTTTGATTCTTTGAGAATAAAATTTTGTATTCTCCAAATCATTAGAGGAATTGTGTTTCTTTTTTTTTGCCTGAGCTCTAGTGATTACCTCGATTGGAACAATCGGTTCGCTCAGCTACTAGGCATCACTTGGACTACGTTGACTACAGTTTTTCCCTTGTTCAAAGGATTCTTAGGACAATCTTCTGAAAAGTGTCCTCCCTTTTTGCAACATTGTATGCAATAGGCTTTAATTGGTTTGAGGTTTCTGTCAGGCTCTGGACATTCATTTTTCCAATGGTCATTAGCACCACAGTTATGACAGTTTCTTGTTCTGGGCTTCATCATGGGACTTCCCATAGGAGATCTGACACAAAAACAAGGAAAGTATGCACGAACGGGTAAGAATATCACAAAGTCGCAAGCTTTCACAACTCGGGTTTGGGCTCCAAAGAAGTTGATTCAAGCACAAAAAAGTCAGGAGTTCATTTCGATTCAAAAACAACCACATTATCAACTTTCAAAGCCTAAATCCCGTCCCCAACCAAGCGTACAAGGGCTGAAGCAAAGACCACTGCTGACTCACACAATAAAAAGGTGGATCCCAAAGAAGTCTCTTCAAACACAAACGAAGCACGGGCAAGTATGGGTTCCCAAACGAGAGCCAGCAACAAAACAACCAATAATCGCAAAGAAATGGGTCCCAAAGAAGAACAACAAAACTGTTGTCAGTGCATCGCCACTTTAATTCTTACAACTCTTCCCACGATTACAGTACAGTTAGAAGAGAGCAAGTCTCTTCAATCAAGAAACGATACAGCAGCTTCAAAGACCATTACATTGCTTAGAATAGAAAGCCTCACCAACAAATGCCAATAAGAAAATTGCTTATACCCACATCTTGCGCAACATAAATATTTTCCATGTATTGACTATGTATGCATAATAGGGCTACATTACAAGGCGTGCATAGGCACAACTTTTAATTGCCCAAGCACAACACATACCCTTTGCGATACCCTGTCGTAAAGGATGACTCCAAATAGGAAGGGGGGAGGCATTCTGAATGCGGACCTAACATTATGACTATTAGAGGGCAATGTTTTGTGAGATGCATTGAATTTTTGCGTTTTATTGTGATAATGTTTTGACAAAATTTAGAGTATATGCTCTCATAGTAGTGTTACAGAGGAGTATGGGGACAAAATCCATATATGAGCCCCTAGGGACATGTGTATAGTGTTGTACATAGCATTTAGATTTCTATTTGAATGATTTTTCTTTTGTTGAGTTGTTTTAAGATTTTCTTTGTTTATTAGTAAGAAAAAAAAAATCCATAATCCACATGACGAGAGGCCTGAGCACTACAAAGAGAAGAAGGTACAGGGAAACGATGAAACTTCACGAAGTATGTCTCAGCAGCAACTACAACAGCCAAAGAACTTGTTAGAAAGCAGTGTCAACATGCAACCGACAAGTCATAAAAGTCAGAGTCGAGTCGCTAAGCCACAAAATGAGTGAGGTGTTAGTCCCAAAGCTTCAAGTAATATTTTCTGTTGTTTAAGCATCTTAGCTATTCTAGGTACTGCTCAAGCTGGAAGAGTTGAGCATATTTACGTTGTGTCGCTCATGCTGGTATAGGTGACCAAAAAAATCGAAGTCTAAGTACTTAAGTATGGTGAAGTGAAGGAGAAGGTCCAAAAGACACTCACATACTGAGCACAGTGAGATACGAGTGGAGAAACTTCTACATCAAAAACCCTTCTTGGAAAGGTGGAAGCTATTGAGACATCTTTTGATGTCACATGTGCTACATTTATTCCTCGAACGCCCATCACCTCCTGCTTTCACATTGCATGCTTTTGTTGACAAATTTCTCATATGCATATAGAGTGTCCCATAATTGGCACTTGCATCACGCACTCTTTCAGTGTTTCACCCAAGCTCTCACCTTTCATGAACATGTAATTCACGTTCAACTGCTCAACTCCAATAAGAGCGTATACCAAAGGCATTTTTTTTCCCACCGGGTTTTTTCCCTTTGGTCATCCAGGTTTTAGACCCTAATCTAAAGACACCTATCACCATCCTCTTGTACCTATTCATCCTACATCAACAATAAGGAAATGCTACTCAAATCAATTGACAAATGAATTGGAGCACCAGTTTCAGATCATAGCATACTTCTCCTCAATGGCGAGTCGAAGAATGGTCTACAATGACAAAAGCTGCAGACAACACTAACAACATGATTGCACAAGAACAAAGAAGTCCCCAATGAAGAAGAGCAGACATAAAAGTAATTAGAGGATCTCAAAAGATGAATGGTTATGCTGATAGATGTCCGCTCTAATGGATCATAGTTCTTGTTGTGGTTCCAAGCAGTGCAACACATGAAGCCAAAACGATAGCCAAGACCACATCGCCATCGACAATCAGGTCATGTCGGGGACGACATGAACGCGGAAGGGGGGAATGTTGACCGGTGGGTCAACAACACAACCTAACTCAAGTTTCGTACCAAAGTCTTATCTTTTGCGAGTTATGAAATGCTGTAGATTATAGCTATAAACGTCATTTGTAATGAGTAGATATTCTAGTTTCAGAAGCCGGGGTGCAATGGCACTTCCAGATTGTAAATACAAAGCCATTTGACCCTTTCAACCCCATTTTTGGTTAAACCTAAGGTAGCCTTAGTATATAAGGTACCTAGGTCATTTTGTAAATGGACTTTTATCATAATCAAAGTTTAGCGCTGCCGTCTACTGTGTGTGAGAGAGAAAGAGAGTGAGCGTGAGCTTCATCCTCTCGCTACGCCCGGCTTGCTCAACACATTGGACATCCGACTGCATCTACGAGCTATTCGTGGACGTAAGTGTATCAAACGATGTCTGTTTTTTGCTTGCTAGTAGTCTATAGAATCGTGGCGACATAAGCTACGCATATGTACTCATAAATTTTAGTTTTGGGCACTTTCAAAATTCTGCTCTGTCATCATACGCGTTTTCCGCAGATGGGTTTAGAGTGAGGGTTTTGAGTGTAGAAGCTTAGGGACAGGTGTATCCTAGTGAGGGGATGGTGTTCCTTAAGTTTCACACGAATCTGGCATGATTGGGTGAGTTACCTTCCGTATGTGTGTATTTGGCTAGGTGGTGTAGTTGAGAGCAATGAGGTTCTTGATTGTGCTTTAGTTGGTCTTCCAGAGTGTTGTATGTGTAGGATGGTCTCAGCCTGACATGCTAAAGAGATTTCCTCCGTGTGCCTATCGTGTCATCTGTGTCCTCGATTGACATTATGTTGATCTAGGTAGTGTTTGCATGCACTTCATGGGTGTGTGTCGCTCCCGTCCAACATTGGCGCCGCTGCCGGGGACACAAGGACCTAAGTAGGTTTCCTACTAACACTCGTGTGATGGTTGCTTGATTTAGTTTCGGCTAAAGAAAGCGTGTTTCTAAAGTGGATCTGGAAGAGGATATTTCGCGATCAAGTGGATAGCCAGGAAGTGTGTGTCTTGCCGAGGGTCTGCGACTAGATAGGTTTAGTTAGGATCTGTGGATTAGAGTAGTTGTTGGTGGTGGAGTGATTTGTGAGGTGATAAAAGCGTTTACTAGTCCATATGTGGTAGTGAAGCGTTTTTCTACTCATAGATGCAAAACCCCATATGATTTGTAGGAGTAGCTTTAGGTAAGTGATCCGATTCTGATCTAGAGCTATTTAGCACTGAATTATTTGCTAAAGTGCTTGTTTGCATTTGAAATCACGGAAAAGTGTGCTTTTGAGGGTAAAAATGCATTAAACAAGCTTTTGTGGATATTTTTGTATGACTAACTGATGATGTGCATATAAAACATCATTTGCAAGGGTTCTCTGAAGAAAACCTGCAATTCTATAAACATAGACATCCTGCGCGTAGGATGTCTCAAGGGGGTTCTAGAGACCAAATTTGAAAATTCTTACTGCACCAGGGTAGATTTTATCCTAGTAACATATTGACTTGGGTGTTTTTCCCTATTTTTGTTGACCAAAAGCCAAAAGGTGGAGTCAGAGAACGTAAAATTTCAGAAAAGGCTTAAATTGAGTGATTTTTGCATGTTTTTGCAATTGTGAAGCATACTTGCACTTGCTGAGAGCATATGGAAGCATCAGGGACACTTCATTTTGAAAATTAAGCAGTAGACATCCTACGCGTAGGATGTCTACAGGGTGATCTGGGCATTGTTTTGAAAATCTGAGGTTACCGGTGTGTTTAGAAGGTAGGTTTTACCCTATTTTCACCTGGAAAGTGGAAATTTGACCAAATTTTGATAGATCAAAGCCAAAAGACGAGAATTGCCAGACATCCTACCCAAATTGTGTCCAAGGCCTAATTTTGAGACCAAACCATAAGATGACTCCATAGGCATATTCTAAATGATGTTTTGAGTGCATGTGAGAGTTTTCAGCTTGTTTGGGTGAGAAAATTGGGTTTTAAGCAGACTTTAGCATTTTTGACTGAAAAAGGCAAGAATAGCTAGTTTTGGGGTCTTTTGGGATCCAAACTCAAATCTAAGCATACCACTGGGTTACTGACATCAAGGGGAAGCTGTGGGACAAGTCTGGGGTCAAACAGGCCAAAAAGACATCCTATGCGTAGGATGTCTTCTGTGTGATTTTGAACTCTAAACAAAATTATGAGCATACCACAGTGATCAACACCTTAAGGAGAGTCTGTGGTTCAAATTTGGGGAAATTCTGAGCAGTTAGATATCCTACGCGTAGGATGTCTAAGGCATAATTCTGAAAACAAAATTCTATTGTGGACATAGCAGGGTGTTGTATAGCCTTAGGCAAGCCTCCTAAGCAAATTTGGTCCAATTTGGAGTTGATTTGATTTAGGAATTCATCAGAACAGACATCAGGCTTCTGGAACAGATTCTTGATCATTTGACCAACCTATAGGTGTCAGAATCAAAAAGTAAAAATAGCTGTGAGCTTAGCACATCAAGGGAAAGCTACACTGCGAATTTGAGCTGAAACAGAGCAAAAAGACATCCTACGCGTAGGATGTCTCCAGCTTGATTTAGGACTCCAAACCAACCCATGGGCACACCACTGTGATCAGCACATCAAGGAGAAGCTGGGGTGAAAATTTCAATTCA
This sequence comes from Adiantum capillus-veneris, assembly GCF_014529385.1. Lineage (NCBI taxonomy): Eukaryota > Viridiplantae > Streptophyta > Polypodiopsida > Polypodiales > Pteridaceae > Adiantum > Adiantum capillus-veneris. The sequence goes on along the minus strand of NC_140931.1, from coordinate 81,750,926 downwards.
TTCTGAGCAAAAAGATGTCCTACGCGTAGGATGTCTCAAGGCTATTTTTAGGTCCAAATGAAATTCTGAGCATACCATTGTGTTGCTGGACTTAAGGGGAGTCTCTGGACCAAATTTTGTTAAATTCTGAGCAAAAGGACATCCTACGCGTAGGATGTCTCTAGGCCAGTTTTAGGGTCCAACTGTACTTTTGACCATACAAGAGTGTTCACAGTGCCACAAAGATCCCAAATCTTCTTTTAAAATTGAAATTGGAAACTGCATTTCACTGTTTTGGCCATAACTTTCACAAACGGTATCAGATCGGAAAAGCTTTTATATCAAAATGTAGCCTGAGAGCGGCTCTACAGATCTTAGAGCACCATTTAGGTCAACTTTGAAAAAAACATCGTTTGAGGTCTCAAAATTCATCCGCAAGTTAGGGGTGTCTGAAAGCGACAATTTGCGAGAATTGTGATGAAACGGTTGCGGTTTTGGACATAGTTTCGACTTTTCCCTAACCAAAGCACTTGAACACAGTGGACTAAGTCTACTTGAACCAAGCAAAAGCTCTTAAGCCCAGAAATCATGTCTACCCTAGATTCAAACGCAGCTTACACAAGCTTGGAGATCCCGACTATAGAGGAATATCCTCCCACAATGGATCTTCCAAACTTGCAATTGATAAAGATCCATCATGTTGAGAGAGTTTGGATGATTGGTCATGAGAGTGAAGGACTATATAGATACATTGACGACAATGAGGTCAATCTTTATAGGTGCTCAGATCCATACCTAGAAGAGATAACGGATTACAAGCTGTTATATGTCTACACATACGGAGTCAACTGTCAATGGAGATCTATAGTTGTCGACAAGTATGGACGAGAATACAGAGTTGTAGAAATCAAAAATCCACAGACTGTACTAAAAAGAGGTGGATGTTTGGTCAATGAAGGACCACAAATGCCTCCACCAAACACGAGAATTCCTATAGGAATTCCAAGAAGAGAGCCACCAAGATTCCCTTCAAGAGCGATAACGAAAGAAGGATTGGGAGAGTCTCTAGTTAGAATTGTAGACAATCAACGAGTTAGACCATCCCTAGTCCAGAAATGGGTAAACAAAAAATACTCCGGAGATAAAGATCCTAGAGATCACGTAATGGCTTTTAGAAGAGTGATTAGAGTAGAGGAAGTTTCAGATTTTGCAGCACAGTTTGTGGGATTCGAATTGACTCTACAAGATGATGTAGCTACATGGTTTCGACTCGGTGGAAAAATGGGATTTTGAGACCCTAGATGAGCTGTTTGAGGAGTTTTTTGAAGAATTCTCGCCAAAAGGCATTGCTCACAACATGGTCTCGCAAATCCATAGATTCAAACAGAAAGAGGATGAATCAGTACGCAAAGCATCATTACGGCTCAAGAGATATGTTAAGCTCTGTCCGAGAGCGGAATTACCTACGCAAGCACGACTGATGCTGATCTTTATCCAGGGAATGAGATATGCAGGCCTTCAGAAGGATCTGCATATGATAAGGAGGATGACGCTAAACGAGTTGATCAAAGAAGCTCTTTATCTAGTGGATAACTGTGAGGCATACAAAGAAAAGGACTTAAAGAGTCAAGGAGATGACACATCCTCTTAGAACAGTGTTTCACAGATAAGTGAGTCTATTGCCAAGCCAACGACACCTATTGACCAAGAAAAGTTTATCGATGACTTGGTCAAGAGGTTGATTCCTCTTGTAAGGTCTGATTCGAGAGAGCCGAAGTCGTGTGAAATTGAGAGAAAATGGACGAACCATACGGGAAAAGAGTGCTATTATAGCATGGAAAATGCTAGGGAGAGGTATGTACAACCTGTTCCAAAAGCACCTACTCCACCTAGATACATTACGGGGAATGCGCCACGACCAGTAGGAGTTTTAAGGCCACAGCTTGTCTTAGGACAACAACCTCCACTGCCAGATGCTAGAATTCTGGTAGACATGAGATACATGCCAATGATAGAAGCATCAAATAAACCAACGCCAATACCAACTACAATGTGGTATAGCAACCAAAGTGAGTACTACCCTTCGGAGCAACAAAATATGAGAGAAACACATGGAGTGGTGAGGTCGGTACAACCTCCACCTCCTGGGTTTTAGTCAAAAGAAATAAGGTATGAAATGGACAAAAAGACATTGGGATTCATTGCAAATAACGGCTTATCTAGGTCAAAGCTTGCTTATAGCCAAGAGAAAATGCTAAAAGAATCTCCTGAACCAGAGACAGATTGTCACAAATGTCGTGACAACCACTTGGTCAAACAATGTCCTCATACGGAGATCATTGAAGTAAATGCCTATTGTCTTGAGTGTGGCATCACTCACTTGATCCTTGATTTCCCGAAAAACCCAAACCACATCAGGAAAAGCACGACAAATGTATTAGGGATTGTTCAGCTACCTAGTAGCTCAGAAAATGAAAATGTTGTACCAGTTCAAGTGGTTATGAGAGCACAAGCTCAAAAGAAAGCTGATGAGAATCCAGAGACAATTAACACGGAAAGTGACACAAGTCCAAAAGAGAGATGACGGACCAAAGACAGACGCACCTAGTCAGAAAACCAAGAGCAAATGAAATAGTTGGAAAGCTAGAAAGACTAGGATAAAAGCACGCAGGGAACGAGAGCAAAAAATCCCTAGCTGAGAAGCTTACCGAAGCTGAGGAGAAGATAAAACAACATGAGGAAAAGGAGGCATCTTCTCTTACACAGATGGTTAAACCTCTAGAAGAACCATCCACGGATGAGAAACCGAGAAGTGCTAGTTCAGGAGGACCTGTGTTGGTAGAGAAGGTTAATGAGACATTAGATGCCCTCTTGAAAGCCTATGAGGTGAGGCTCAAAAATAACCAAACCCAAGAACACAGGTGGATGACATATCCCTATGTGGAACTAGAAAAGAAAAGGTTTGAAATGTGCCAAAAAATGATTCAAATAGCCCAAGATTTACTAGAACCACCAGTTGCAAAACCTAAGGATGTGATCCGTGTCATGCCTACACAAGTAATCCCACCAAACCAGGAACTAAAAGAGCCAGATTCTAGTCATGAGCACAGAACAAACCTCAAAGACCCAGCCTTAGAACCAAGGATAGTACTGAATACCACAGATAACTCTTCCGAGGGATTTCACCAAGCTATATCTGAGGATTGTAAAGAGATAGATGGTCTTGACGAATTGTGGAAACAAGTCAGAGAGGCCAATGAAGCCGATGACCTAAGAAGGCGAGTAGACAAGACTGGTGATGAATGAGGAGTGTTTCTACCACCAATAGGGTAATTTGAGACTGGATCTCAAATGAATCTAGACGTGCAATCATGTTGGGGCGATAAAGGATCTGCACAATCTATGGATAGTGAACCCCATTCGCTAAGAACACTACCGTCCTACATGGGAGAGTACGAGACCAAGTCAGATGTGGTTCTAGTCCCATCACAGAGACTGTCGCCCAACAAGGCCATCGATTCAAAGGGGCTAGTAGATATTCTATCTACCCCAGTGACCTGTACAATAATGTTAGCCGAGTTGCTCAAAGTAAGACCAAACATGTGGGCTAATGTGGGTAAATGTCTAGAGAAATTTGGTGTAAAAACCACAATGACTCAAATCGAGAAAGGCATCAAAGAGCTTTAAATGCCTCAACTAAATACTAGGCCAGTGCCATTAAACAAGGTAGGCGAGTATTACAAGGGAGAAGATGGAAACACCACCCTTCCTATGGAATTCAATGGTGTAAAAACCATGGAAATCCTTGACAGTGAAGCTGGTGTGGCCATTGCAACCAAAGAGGTTTGGAAAAATTGGGGAAAACCTGCCTTGATATCCACACGAATGACCCTGCAGCTTGCAGACAGACACAAGGAAAAGCCCATAGGACTGCTAGAAAAAGTACTTGTTACTTCTTGTGGCATTGAATATGAACACACTTTTGCTTTTGTTGACTTTGGCAAGAAGAACAACTATGACATCATTCTGGGAAGACCATTCATGCGACAATTGAAAATGGTCCAAGATTGGGGTTATGACCATATATACCTAAGACATATGGAAACCATAACAAAGATAAACTTGAGGGACCATAGCTATAGGGATGTGACGAGAACACCGGTTGAGGAGTTTGATTCCGCCACAGTGGCAGGATCAGAACTTCCAGCTTGGTTAGGTAAGCCTAAAGAACTGTGGATGTGTGGAGCTTCACAATGTGGTAGCTTGAAACGTGAGGAATGTATCCTAGAGTGAGTTATAGAGGATAGGGACTATATCCCAGAACCATTTCCTGAAGAAGAGTTAGAGCCTTTTGGATGGGAACACATCTTGGCTACTCTGGACGTGTGCGCCGTGGAGGATGCTCCCACAACAAAGTTTTGTGATGAAAATGGCTATGATGTCGTTCCTTATTTTGCAGTGAGTGTAATCCAGGAAATCGAAGAGAACAAGACATCAAAAAGCTCTCAAAATAAGGAGAAAACAAAGACAGATGGAGAATCAAACGATGAAGAAGACGACGAGTTCTATGACTCTGTAGAACACTTTGAGCTTCATGAAGATCAACGACCCGGGGATCAATGTCATAGCTAAACGAATAAAGTGCATCAAAAGTGGATTCCAAAGTCCTCGTTGAAGACACAGCCACCACAAGCATCCTCATACATGGATCCTAATAAGGATGCAAAGACTCCGCTAGGAGGAATACGACTAGAGCAACGAGCTAACAATGCTCTAATCAACGGGCTAGAAAAGTCCTCCAAGAAACTACCACCCACGAGCAAACAGACAGTAACTTTCCATTACCAACCAAAAAATCAAGGGAAAGTACAAGAAGTCAACCTTGCTGAGGATAGTAGCGATAGTGATGAATCTTACAACATCCCCTATCATCAACTCAAGCCATCACTATCACCAACCCCTTCAGCAACAACCATGATAGGTCAAAAGAACAGGACAACAACTCAAAGCCAAAAAGCTCGACAAATCTGGATACCAAAAAGCCAGATCGTCCAAAAACAGATATGGATCAAGAAGACAAAGATCTCTAATGACAAATCACAAGATCCAACACCAAAACAAAAACAAGGAAAGAGTGCACGAAAAGGTAAGAATATCACAAAGTCGCAAGCTTTCACAACTCGGGTTTGGGCTCCAAAGAAGTTGATTCAAGCACAAAAAAGTCAAGAGTTCATTTCGATTCCAAAACAACCACAGTATCAACTTTCAAAGCCTGAATCCCATCCCCAACCAAGCATACAAGGGCTGAAGCAAAGACCACTGTTGACTCACACAATAAAAAGGTGGATCCCAAAGAAGTCTCTTCAAACACAAACGAAGCACGGGCAAGTATGGGTTCCCAAACGAGAGCCAGCAACAAAATAGCTAATAATCGCAAAGAAATGGGTCCCAAAGAAGAACAACAAAACTGCTGTCAGTGCATCGCCGCTTGAATTCTTACAATTCTTCCTACGATTACAGTACAGTTAGAAGAGAGCAAGTCGCTTCAATCAAGCAATGATACAAGAGCTTCAAAGACCATTACATTGCTTAGAATAGGAAGCCTCGCCAACAAATGCCAATAAGCAAATTGCTTATACCCACATCTTGCACAACATAAATCTTTTCCATGCATTGACTATGTATGCATAATAGGGCTACATTACAAGGACTGCATAGGCACAACTTTAATTGCCCAATTACAACACATACCCTTTGCGATACCCTGTCGTAAAGGATAACTCCAAATAGGAAGGGGGGAGGCATTCTGAATGCGGACCTAACATTATGACTACTAGAGGGAAATGTTTTGTGAGATGCATTGAATTTTTGCATTTTATTGTGATAATGTTTTGACGAAATTTAGAGTATATGCTCTCATAGTAGTGTTACAGAGGAGTATGGGGACAAAATCCATATATGAGCCCCTAGCATGTGTATAGTGTACATAGCATTTAGATTTCTATTTGAATGATTTTTCTTTTGTTGAGTTGTTTTAAGATTTTCTTTGTTTATTATTAAGAAAAAAATATAAAAATCCATAATCCACATGACGAAAAGACTGACGAGAGGCCTGAGCACTACAAAGAGAAGAAGGTACAGGGAAACGATGAAACTTCACGAAGTATGTCTTAGCAGCCACTACAACAACCGAAGAACTTGTCAGAAAGCAGTGTCAACATGAAACCGACAAGTCATAAAAGTCAGAGTCGAGTCGCTAAGCCACAAAATGAGTGAGGTGTTAGTCCCAAAGCTTCAAGTAATATTTTTTGTTGTCTAAGCATCTTAGCTATTCTAGGTACTGCTCAAGCTGGAAGAGTTGAGCATATTTAGGTTGTGTCGCTCATGCTGGTATAGGTGACCAAAAGAGTCGAAGTCTAAGTACTTAAGTATGGTGAAGTGAAGGAGAAGGTCCAAAAGACACTCACATACTGAGCACAGTGAGATACGAGTGGAGAAACTTCTACATCAAAAACCTTTCTTGGAAAGGTGGAAGCTATTGAGACATCTTTTGATGTCACATGTGCTACATTTATTCCTCGAACTCCCATCACCTCCTTCTTTCACATTGCATGCTTTTGTTGACAAATTTCTCATATGCATATAGAGTGTCCCATAATTGGCACTTGCATCAGGCACTCTTTCCGTGTTTGACCCAAACTCTCACCTTTCATGAACATGTACTTCACGTTCAACTGCTCAACTCCAATAAGAGCGTATACCAAAGGAAATTTTTTTCCCACTGGGTTTTTTCCCTTTGGTCATCCAAGTTTTAGAGCCTAATCTAAAGACACCTATCACCATCCTCTTGTACCTATTCATCCTACATCAACAATAAGGAAATGCTACTCAAATCAATTGACAAATGAATTGGAGCACCAGTTTCAGATCATAGCATACTTCTCCTCAATGGCGAGTCGAAGAATGGCCTACAATGACAAATGTTGCAGACAACACTAACAACATGATTGCACAGGAACAAAGAAGTCCCCAATGAAGAAGAGTAGACATAAAAGTAATCAGAGGATCTCAAAAGATGAATGGTTATGCTGATAGATGTCCGCTCTAATCGATCATAGTTCTTGTTGTGGATCCAAGCAGTGCAACACATGAAGCCAAAATGACAGCCAAGACCACATCGCCATCGACAATCAAGTCATGTCGGGGACGACATGAACGCGGAAGGGGGGAATGTTGACCGCTGGGTCAACAACACAACATAACTCAAGTTTCGTACCAAAGTCTTATCTTTTGCGAGTTATGAAATGCTGTAGATTATGGCTATAAACGTCATTTGTAATGAGTAGATATTCTAGTTTCAGAAGCCGGGGTACAATGGCACTTCCAGATTGTAAATACAAAGCCATTTGACCCTTTCAACCCCATTTTTGGTTAAACCTAAGGTAGCCTTAGTATATAAGGTACCTAGGTCATTTTGTAAAAGGACTTTTATCATAATCAAAGTTTAGCGCTGCCGTCTACTGTGTGTGAGAGAGAAAGAGAGTGAGCGTGAGCTTCATCCTCTCGCTACGCCCGGCTCGCTCAACACATTGGAGATCCGACTGCATCATTTTGTAGGCTCGAGGAGAGCTACGCGACAACGCCAAGCATTCCACAGGAGACGAAGTGCACACGCCGACGCATTTACGAGCTATTCGTGGACGTAAGTGTATCAAACGATGTCTATTTTCTGAGTGCTAGTAGTCTATAGAATCATGGCGACATAAGCTACGCATAGGTACTCATAAATTTTAGTTTTGGCCACTTTCAAAATTCTGCTCTGTCATCCTACGCGTTTTCCGCAGATGGGTTTAGAGTGAGGGTTTTGAGTGTAGAAGCTTAGGGACAGGTGTATCCTAGTGAGGAGATGGTGTTCCTTAAGTTTCACACGAATCTGGCGTGATTGGGTGAGTTACCTTCCGTATGTGTGTATGTGGCTAGGTGGTGTAGTTGAGAGCAGTGAGGTTCTTGATTGTGGTTTAGTTGGCCTTCCAGAGTGTTGTATGTGTAGGATGGTCTCAGCCTGACAAGATGAAGAGATTTCCTCCGTGTGCCTATCGTGTCATATGTGTCCTTGATTGACATTATGTTGATCTAGGTAGTGTTTGCATGCACTTCATGGGTGTGTGAGTCGCTCCCATCCAACAATCTATGACCCCTTCTAAGTGCATGTACTTTACGTGCACCGCATTATGTCCTGGATAAGGAGGTTTTTGTCCCAACACAGGTTGAGGTCTGTCCATACCCATTGGTGGTCTCTGAACTTGATCCATATTAGGTTGATATTTGTACATGGGTTGTCCTTGTGGCTTCATGGGCACTTACTGAACATTCCCATCATACTTTGGTCTGAAGTAGCACTCATGGGTCTCGTGGTTTGTCCATTTCCCCTCGATTGCACACCATTTTTGTGCCCTAATTGGTTGTCGCTGTGGGGATATCCCCTATCCTGGTCCTCTCATAGGTGCCTTTTGCATATTGTTCATCATGTCTACGGATGAGAGTGGTGCCGCAACAGCCGTTCCCACTTGTGCTGGTTTTGTGGATGCAGTCTTCTCGCTTTGGTTATCCTTCGCGACGTCCTCTTCATTAAAGATCTCACAATTGTCTCCTAGGTCGATAGCATCAGACACACACGCCTCTAGGGTTGTATGCTTTTTAGTATAGAGTATAGCATGAAGTTCTTTGTTTAGCAGTCCCTCCAAAAACAATGAAACAAGACGCTCCTCTGCAGGTATCTCCATCTCTGGGTATCTGTCAATGTATTGTTTCATTCGAGTTGCACAATACCTAAAAGACTCACCATGTTTCTGTTTAAAGCTGTAGATTTGAGCTATCGTATTATGTTTAATCCCCGTTTTAGAACAAGTAGCTACAAATCTTTGAGCTAATGTATTCAAATCCATGATTGACCTTGGTGGAATGTTTTGGAACCATGTCAAATCTTTTTCTTCTAAAGTCATTCCAAATCCTTTGAATTGAGTATGGAAATCGAATATACGCTCCGCTCTTAGCACTTGCTTGAAGCTTGCTAAGTGGTCATATGGATCCCCTGATCCACTATATTTTCTCACCCATTTTTGGAAATCTGCTGGTCTGACACGTCTATTTGGCTGAACTCCAGGTCTTCTAGGAGTTGGTGTTATTCCGAATCCTTCAAACCAGTGTGTCGGAATAGTGACTCATGTAGCCCTGGGCTAGTGTCACCCGTTTTTCTTCATGATGAGGTGGTTTCTGGTTTCTTCACATTAATCTTAGATGATCTCTCACGATGTTCGTCTCTTGGAGTGGTTTCTGCTCCTTGACCCAATATCCAATCCCATATGGAATACCCCTGGTATTTGGTTTGTTCTACCTCCTCAGGAGTCATCATAACAAAGTTGTTGTTATAAAAGTCCCTAAACAAGTAAGTTGGTAGATTCTCAGATCCCTTATCTTTGATTTTGAAGATATAGATGATCTTCATGGCCATTAATTGTCCTGGTCTAGCATGAGAAGTCCACAAGAGATCTTTTATGTTTCTATCTTCCCAATAATAGACTCCAATCCTAGGATTATTTGTACTAAGCCGTTTCAAGGGCTTCAAGTCTACTTGATCGTATCCTCGAATTCCAAAGTTAGTGGTGCTTCTTTTGCTGACATATCTGAGATCATAGTGTTTACTTCTAAGCCCCATTTGTCTACCATATCAGGATTTTCAACTTGTACATATTGAGTTCCATTTCGATCCATGTACATTTTTCCTTGTTTTTTGGCCCTAACTTCTTCTTCAAACTCAATACCATGATCATCAATGCGAATAGCATACTCTTCGTTAGGATCCAAGTAAACCTGGGCTCCATGACGATTAGTCTTGTAAAAAGAGAGTATATTCTTATCGCGCATTGTCGTTCCGGTTTCAGAGTGAGTCGAGTAAGAAAACATTTCGGATGTTGAATCTGAAAAAGTTTCCGATACTTCTTCAAGAATTGTGTGTAAGGAATCACCTTGATTTATGCTTTCTTCAGTGGATACTCTACTGGTGTTTTCTCCAAATAGGCCTTGTTTTCCTATTACACGACCAGATCTAAGGTTCATATAGACTTATGAAGCCCTGGATAGAGTACTCACTTTAGATTGACTTGTCATCAATTTCCACTTGACTCAATTACAACTTTCTATCAAGCCACTGATTCCTCGTCTGCAACCTGATTCCTGTACACAATTTGTCAAATTAGCTATTTTTCTATAAGGACAGTCGAGCTCTTGAGAACTCCAGTGATTGGTCTCTGTATTTCACTTCAATTCGTGCTATGGAAGTCAAAACTTTGACTTTCAGATTCACCTTAGCAAAATAAAATGTTTAATTTGCAATCTGTAAACTAAGTGTATCTGTACCAATTTTGATCCGATTGACACCAAAATTTTCTAGTGGCCTTATTTTATGCTGGTCTAAAACTGTATAAGTCCAAAAGTCAAATTTGAAGTCTCTAGGTAGCATAAGTAAATAATCGTGATTATTTACTTTTGTCACTTTTTTTGCATTTTCTGGATTGGTTTGGTAAGTATACAACTTGTTAAAGCCCTTGGGAAAGTTTCAACAAGTTTGGACAAAATTTGATCAAGTTTACCCACTGTTCCATGTCCGCAGACTCTGATTTCGAGAATCTGGCTTAGGTTTCACTTTTGTTGTCCAAATTTCACCAAAATTGATTTGTGGGGTCCAATTGATGTTCTTGACTTTGTGGTATACTCAAATTTGCAAAATCACCAAGTTTGGAAGCAAAAGTAAATAATCGCGATTATTTACTTTTCATAATTCTTTGTAAATTTTTGTCCCAACTTTGACAGAGATCTATTAAGCACCTTATGTTAAGGTCACTAGCCAATTTTCATCAAGTTTGGATAATATTTGGTCAAATGGTCATTAATTATCTGTCCGCAGACTAACTTTGCAATTTTTGTCACAGTTTTCACTCCAGTGATTCAAATCTTACCAAATTTGGTTTGTGGGGCTTATTACAACATGGTAAAGCTAGTGGTATGCCAACTTGGTCAAAAAAGTTCAAAAATAGGGCAAATGTAAATAATCGCGATCATTTACTTTTGTCAAATTTTTGCATGTTTTTGGTCAACTGAGCATATACACATGTTTATCACCTCAATATAAGCCTCTGAATCAATTTTCACCAAGTTTGGATAAATTTTTCCTCTATTCACACTCAAGATTCAAAAAGTCAGTACAAACTTTAGTTTTCACCCAGTTTTTTGCCAGTTTAGTGATCCAAATCTCTTGAGCCTTTACAAAAGTTGTTTGTACACATGCAATCGCGATTATTAACTTGAGGCTTGAAATGAGCACTTTTTTGAAATTTTCTCAAGGACAGACCTTTTAGGATGCACGTTTTAAGCCTATGAATCAAGTGAAAACTTAGTTTGGCCTAAAAAGTCAAGAAAAAGTAAATAATCTGAGTTTTGGTCAACTTCTTGAAATTTTTACCTCGAAGTGTCCTTGAGCTTACCGACTGGTTCATACAACTTTTAGGCTTACTCCCCAGTTGGATTGAGTGAATTCTGCAACCTTACACAACAACTCACACTTGATTATTTCAGAGAGAGAAATGCTATGAAATCCATCTAGGATCCTACTTACCCTACTCCTAGTTTCTCATGCAATGAGGTTGTGAAAAATGTCCACCAACACTCGTTTTCTTGTGTTTTTTATGTTTTTCAGAGTCTTGATCTTAAGACTTGTTTCATCTACCAATCATTCTCCAAATCTTAAACTAAATCTACAATCCTACAATCCTAAAAGTACTCAGCAAGTACAATTACTTCCAAGATACCTCTACAGAGCAAAAGATGACAATCTTAAGCTATGCGGTTTCTAAAAAGAGTTTTGAACTCTAAGCGAATCTAGAGGAAGTTAAAGGACAATTACACAAGACGCTCATGTTTTTTCCTAGTTTAGGTCTCTTCGTTCCCCGACAGCAGCGCCAAATGTGGGACGCATGTCTAACCTCACCATCCTATCTTATTGCAGTATTAGCGAGAACCACGATTAATTTGTCAAACCATGGGATGAAGTTGACTCGACTAGTACATAGAGGCTACAAGAGGTTGTCAATCTCTTGGAAAAAAACTAACAACTCGCATCTAACTCAAGCTACACTCAAGTGACTGAAATCACCAAAAGCCAATCGCTCATCGGCAAGCAAATCACATCCGTTACAGCATCAAATGACATCCAAATGTAACCAATCTTCTAGGACAAGTTTATAAGACCTAAGCACACATGCCTATGGTCTCAAACCCCACTTTAGGTCAAGGTCCAAAATAGCGATTATTAACAGCAGTGGTTTGTTGACCTAGTCGTTTTCGACCCAGAATGCATCTAAATGCTTAGCAATGATGCCCCAATACCCCGCCTATGCTTAATTTTTTTTTTAAAGTGTAAATTCCTAGTTATGATGAAATTAGGCCGCGGGTTGGCGATGCCAAATGCTACGAAATATTGTTAACGGCTTACGTTGGTACAGCTAAAGTTGGTCAAAACTAAGAGGTGATCTATGCCAGGCCAAGGTAGCAGTTGAGTGCAGTGCAAAAGGCTAGGGCAAGTGCCAAGGCCCTTAGCAGCCAAACGGTAGCGGGAATGTATGCTTAAAGCGGTTTTTTAGGCCAAAAGTGCTACAAGATAGTCCAGATGGGATGGAAAGTCAAGGTATCTGAAATGCCAAATCAGTGTCCTACAATGAAGTGCTGAGTGCACTCTAGAGGCCTGTCCATACGGCTCGTCAAACGGAGCCCCGGTGCTCTAGATATTGCAGTTTAAAGAAAGAGTGTGGAGCAGATCCCTGATGGATTAGGCAGCTGGGGACAGGTGGCCCGGGCTGATGTCAGTACATATGTACATAGTGCTCGAGTTGTGGAGCATGCCTGTCTTCTCGGATTGCGAATCGGAGCTCTGGATAGCAAGATATGGTCAGTTGAAGATTTTTCAGGGGCCAGGTCTGAGCTCATTTGACCACACTGGGAAATACGCCGTCTCGTAGTTTTGTGGCCTCGCCAAGGTTCTTGGTGATAGAGTGAGTCATGTGAAGCTAGCACGAATAGACTGCACATCAATCGGATATTCGATCGGCCAGATACAACGAGACGAAGTTGGCAGCATTTGGATAGCAAACTCCAGGGAGTCAGAATGTAGTGAGGTTTGCACCGCCAAGGACCAGTAGAGTGGGAACTCCGCACCAATTTGTTACCATATACATGTGGTAGTGATGTGTGTGAACACACTAGGACCGCCGGGGCATTTTTTCCCTCTTTAGGAGGTTTTTTTCCCCGTGCATTGTATATACGCCCATCACTCTAGGGCTATCTATCTTTCCCTTGCACACTAAGTAAGACACTCTCTATTGTGTGCCTTGAGCTTCCTTCATCTTCTCCAAGCTGTGTGTGTTTCTCTGCAACCCTAATTCCAACAATTGGTATCAGAGCAGGTAACGTCCTCCTGGCATTAGTCGCCAGCTGCTCCAGCACACGCCTGCTCACTTTCTCCAATTTCAGTGAGCTTTGGTGAGCGTTCGCAGGTCGACAAATTTTTTGGGAGAGCTCAAAGAGCATGGTCTGCTCAGAATTTTGATTTGGGCTCATTTCGACCTCCGTTTCCACTACAGGCAGTACTGCACAGGCTATTTCGTCATTTTGTGTAGAATTTTTGTCAGTGCCGTTTTTTGCATGACAGGTGCCTTATAGTCTTCTACGGTTTGTGCTATATAGCACAGGTTGTTCCCGCTCCATTTCTCCTATTTTCGGGCAGTTTTCACATCAGGTGCAACATTTACCATGGCTGACAACAACAACACAGATGTGTTCAAGATGTTTACTGCTGAGGACAGGTTGGATGGGGACAACTACCCTATGTGGGCTTATATGATGCAACATGTTCTTGTGTCAAAAGGTGTCTGGAACATTGTGCAGGGCATTGATGTACGTCCTGGTTTTGAGGATGTAGGTGATGTTGAGGATGTTGCAGGTCTTGTTGCAAGGATTGCAGCTGTTAGAGTTGTTTTGCCTACGGCAGAACAAGCTTGTTGGGATGTTAAGGATGCGTAAGCTCATGCATTGATTGCGTTGTTTGTGAAGCGCACCATTGTTCCTCACATCCGTTCAGCAAAATCTACAAAACAGGCTTGGGATATTTTAGCAGGTCTTTATGCAAGCCGCAATGAGGCTAAGATTGTTATGCTGCGTAAAGAGCTGGAGTCGAAGATTATGCATGAGGAACATGATATGGACACTTTCCTTGCTAATGTCAATGATATCAATGAGCAGCTTATTTCTGCAGGTGAAGTCATTTCAGACAGTTCCCTTGTGCAGACTGATCTTGATGCCTTACCAGACTCCTACCAGACTTTTGCTAGTACTTGGAGACTGATGACCCAAGGAAATCCTGAAGTTGTCAAGTTTGATGCATTATGCACATTGCTGTTGCAAGAGTCACTTTCCAGAAAAAACAGGACTAGGCAACGTGCAGTTGAATAGGCTTTTATTGCTTCTCAAAGAAAGGGTGGTAATAGCAATGCAGCCACTTCTTATGGTTCTGCTGCGAGTGGAAAAAATTATGTTCCTAATGCTTCTGCTGGCAGTACTTCGTCTGGCAATTCTGGTGATAAGGGCAAAAAGAAGATGCGTTGCCATTATTGTAAGCCAATGATCACTTGATCAAGTCATGTCCTAAGTTGAAGGCCAAAGAGGCTAAGAAGAAAGAGGGTGGTTCCACTGCAAATGCTGGTTCCACTACAAATGCAGCCATTGTTGAGTCTTCTGTGAAAGGAGACTGTGTTGCTAATGTTGATGCAGAATGGGCTTTTAGCGTAGAGTGCACTTACAATCTTGCTGTCCATGATGAATTCTTGTCAGTTGCTGCAGATTCACATGTGTGGTATTTCGACAGTGGTGCTACAAAGTACATTACCTCACATCGTGAATTGTTTACCTCTCTGGAGTCTGTCCCTCATGGGAATTCAGTCACTTGTGCCAACAACGCCTCTTATCCAGTTCAGGGAGTTGGAAAGATTGTGCTCACTACTGCTAATGGCAGTTCCTTCACACTTGTTGATGCACTTTATGTACCTGGGATCAAGAAGAATCTCTTGTCTATATCCGCACTTGCTAGACTTGGACTTGTAGTCAAATTTGTGGATGACAGATGTACAGTTCATGATCTCAGTTTTGGTGATGAAATTGTTGCATCTGGCCTTTTGTGTCGTGGGCTGTATAAGCTCACTTTGTATGACAAGTGTGGACAAAATTTTGCAAATGCTGTTGCAGATTCAAGGGCTATTTCAGATGCAAAACTTTGGCATGCACGTTTTGGTCATCTGAATTTTGCCAGTTTGCTGCGTTTGCAGAAATCTGATATGGTTGCTTCTTTGCCGCCTCTTGAAGCACCTATCAAACATGTTTGTGAAGGCTATATTTTGGGTAAGATGCAGCGTTCTAAGTTTCCAAAGGATGGTTCAGTTCAGGCCACATGTAGGTTGCAGCTTGTGCATAGTGATGTTTGTGGGCCCATGCAAACTCCGTCCTTGGGCAATTACCTGTACTTTGTGACTTTGATTGATGATTACTCCAGGCATGCATGGGTATTTCCGCTTAAAGCGAAGTCCGAAGTTTTTATGTGCTTCAAACAATTTCTGGCTATGGCTGAAAATGTCTCGAAATGTACTATGGGCACCCTCCGTTCCGATCGAGGGGGGCAGTATATGTCTCATGAATTTAATGCATTTCTGGCTAGTCATGGGATAAAACACCAATGTACAGTGCCTTATACACCTCAGCAAAATGGTGTTGCTGAGAGGAAAAACAGGTCACTGACGGAAATGGCATGATGTATGGTCAAAAGTCAAGCTTTACCGCATTCTTTTTGGCTTGAGGCCATCATGTGTGCCACTTATGTACTTAACAAGTGTCCTACGAAATCTTTGCAGTCTATTACTCCATATGAAGCATGGCATGATAGAAAGCCTTCTATTGAGCACATGCGTGTTTTTGGCTATTTGGCATATGCTTTGGTGCCACAAGTGCAGCGCAGAAAATTGGATGATAAGGCTGTCAAATGTATTTTTGTTGGTTATAGTGCTGAAAGCAAAGGTTACAAGTTGTATCATCCGCAACCAAAACGTATTCTGGTTTCACGGGATGTAGTGTTTGTGGAAGATTCTGTTCAGCCCTTGCTGTCATGTAATATAGACAGTAATGTAAGCTCACAGGACATTTATGACACTTTGTTGCCTCTTTTCAGTGGTGGAAATACGAATGTAAGTTCCAATGAGGAAAATGTACAGCCTATGGGGGTTTCTGAAAATGTTACAGATCAGCCTATTACTGATGCAGATGTACATGATGTACTTGATGAGGAAAGGGATGAAAATGAGCAGGATAGAGGTATGCCAAAATGGCTGGTGCACACTTTGCGTGACAGTAAATTGGATTCACCTTTGTCTAGTCGTACTCGTTCAGGCTCTCGCCATGCATCATATGCATCAGATTGTTATGCTTTGGCTGTATCTAGCTTACATGATGTTGAGGAGCCTCTGTCTTTTGATGAAGCACAGAATTCAGAGAATTGGATGGCTGCCATGCAATCAGAATACGATGCACTTATAGAAAATGACACATGGACTTTATGTGATTTGCCTCCTGGAAAAAAGGCCATTGGTACGAAGTGGGTTTACAAGTTGAAACGCAAGCCGGATGGTGAGATCGATCGCCATAAGGCTCGACTTGTTGCAAAAGGTTATGCACAGCAAAAAGGCAAAGATTATGAAGAGACTTTTGCTCCCACTTGTCGTATGACTACTGTGCGTTTTCTATGTGCATTGGCATCTCATTTTGGTTGGGATGTACGTCAATCAGACATTGTTACTGCTTTCTTGAATGGTGACATATTTGAGTAAGTTTATGTAACGCAGCCTCGCGGTTTTGTCAGAAAAGGACAAGAGGAAAAAGTGTGCAAATGTAACAAGGCTTTGTATGGGTTGAAGCAATCTCCTCGTGCTTGGTATGAGAAAGCTGACACTCATTTGGTCAAACAAGGCTTTTGTAACAGTCGAACAGAAAGCACATTGTATGTAAAGCGTGAGGGTGATGTATTTCTCATCGTGGTTCTTTATGTTGATGATTTGCTGATCACTCGACCAAATGAGAGACATATTGCTGAATTTAAGGCTGATTTGAATGCTACTTTCAAGATGAAAGATTTGGGGATGTTGCATCATTACTTGGGTATACAGTTTAAGCAATGTGATGATGGTATTGCCTTGTGTCAGAAAAGTTACATAGAGACATTCATTGCTATGTAAGTTTGGACTTGAGGATTGCAAACCTATTGCCACTCCCATGGAAACAGGTTTGAAGTTGAGTCTACATGATGCTGGCGATCCTGCTGATGTCACTCTTTACCAAACTGTTGTTGGCTGCCTCATTTATGTATGCAACACGAGGCCGGATATTCAGTTTGCAGTCTCACAGGTCAGCAGATTTATGCATAGCCCAGGGTCTAAGCATTGGCAGGCTGTCAAGAGGATTTTCCGCTACCTTAGTGGCACTTTACATCTTGGCTTGTTTTATCCCAAGGGGGGATCATTGCTGCCAGACTTACATGCTTTTTCGGACTCAGATTAGGCTGGTTGTTTTGACACGCGAGTGTCCACAAGTGGTTTTTGTTTCATGCTTGGCAATTCATGTATATCATGGTTGAGCAAGAAGCAACCTACTGTGGCCACTTCGAGTTGTGAGGCTGAGTACAGGGGAGTATTCACAGCTACGGTTGAGTGTGTATGGCTCAGACGCCTTATGGCTGATTTGGGTGTTGGACAGGACACTGCCAACACTATCTACACTGATATCCAGAGCGCATTGGCAGTTGCGAGGAACCCAGTTTTTCATGCTCGCACAAAGCACATTGAGGTGCATTACCACTATGTTAGGGAGAGGCTCTCAACAGGAGAGATCAGCTTGGCTTATGTGCCAACACAGGACAACCTTGCAGATCTTTTCACAAAGGCATTGTCAAGCTTGAAGCTTTCCGCAAAGCTTTGGGCTTACTCCCCTTTGTGGACTGATCCTGTCCTCAGGGCATGGCACTTCCCTTTACTCATGTGCCAGCTCTCGTTCACCACATCACTCCAGGGGGGATTTATTACCATATACATGTTAGTGATGTGTGTGAACACACTAGGACCGCCTGGGCATTTTTTCCCTCTGTAGGAGGTTTTTTCCCCCGTGCATTGTATATACGGCCATCACTCTAGGGCTATCTATCTTTCCATTGCACACTAAGTAACACACTCTCTATTGTGTGCCTTGAGCTTCCTTCGTCTTCTCCAAGTTGTGTGTGTTTCTCCGCAACCCTAATTCCAACACAATTTACGACTCGATGATTGGATCACCAGGTGCCAATTGGCAGACAAGACAAGGAGGGGAGAAAAGTGGATTTTTTAAGGGAAGGTTTTTTTTTAATTTTAGGGACTTGGAGGCTATTGCAAGGGGGGGTCACTCAAATGCTGCCACGTGGTGCCGGGACAAACCCCACATGCGCAGGACTGAAGCCGGGTGATCGGGTACTTGAGCTAGGCCGTGAGCTCCCATTAGCACCACAAGGAGAGCCCCTGAGCTGCGGTGGCTATGGTGTTGGCAGCCGTGAGCGTTGCGTTGGCTAAAGGCGGCGCTGCGCAGGCGGAGACGCCGAAGGTTTTTGCGGTGGCCGGCAAGGGGTAGTTCCCACGGCCCATGGGGCCCCGAAATTTTAAAGGAGAGAGAGGGGGGGCAATAGCGATATCGCTATTGCCTCCCCCCCTCAGGTAAGAGAAGGATCCCGTGGTAGGAAGCATAGAGAGAGAGAGAGAGAGAGAGAGAGAGAGAGAGAGAGAGAGAGAGAGAGAGAGAGAGAGAGAGAGAGAGAGAGAGAATCCGGTGGCCTCCAAATGGTGCAAAGCAAAGCCAAGGCCGACCAAGGTGAGGGCCAAGTGGACAAAGAAAATGCAAGGCCAAACGAGGACAAGAGGAGACGGACAGGTGAGTTAAAGTCAAAGCCAGGCAAGGGCAATGCAAGGTTAAGCTCCAAAAGGGGTAAAAATGAAAGGTAAAAAATAAAAAATAAAAGAGCTAGGGGGCAATAGCGACATCGCTAATGCCCCCTCTCAAGTTCAAAGAGTGAAGAAGAGAGAGTAGAGCAAGGCAGTGCCCCCCTTTCCAAAAGATACCAATTCAAGATGCCAAGTGGACCTATTAAATTGTAAATTCCCAAATTAAAGGCCCCCCCTATAAAAGTCAAAATTGGATCAAATTAGGGGATTTTTTCTTGGCCTATTGGTGTGCCATTTGAAGCCTGCAAAGTGGACTTCTCTAGCAATCTAGCCCCTTTGTAACTTTTGCTTGAAAATGGCCATGGTGATGGCAGTGCAAGCCGGTGTATGTGTTTTTTGAAGTGCAATCAAGCTACAGTTGCCTCCCGTGCCATTGTTTCCCCTTCCCCCCTTCTCTTTCTCCTGCTTTCATGGTTCTCCTCGATGCCGGCGGTGTGGAAGTATGTGCCCCCCGGACCGAGGGTGTTCTGAGTGAGAGAGTGAGATTGAGTGTCTATGTGCGTGTGTAAGGGTGGAGACAGGCAGTGGTAGTAGGTATACCTTGTGTGGTGGTTTTTTAGAGTGTGTGAGTAGTGGAAATTGAGCAGGCAGTGGTCTGCTAGTGTGAGTTGCGTATTTGAAGGTGTTTTCTGAGAGGATAAGGGTGTTGTGAATACCCTAAGCTATAGAGAGGCCCTTGTGTTTGTGCTTGGCGTGTTCCCACATTCCCCCTCTCCATCTTCTGGTTACTCCGAGTTAATTGAAAAGAAATGGTTTTTCGCATTGGAAGCATGGCAGCTAGAAGCTATGGACCGATTGTCACAGGAGAAGAGAGCCTTAGCGAGTGGATGTCAAATTTAGAGATGTACATGCTATCGTTGCGTATGCCGAACGAGGATAGCAAAATGTAGACTTTTCCTTTGGTGATGATGGTAGAGTTAAAGCATGGTAGGACTCATTCGAAGGTGAGCTGAAGCAAGCATGGCCGGTCTACGAGCGAGGTTTCTTCACGACTTCCGCAAGGAGACTTCCCCAGTCGAGATGGATGCAAAGCTAAAGGCTCTTAAGCAAGATGTAAGTGAAGAATTCAATCTATTTTTGGGTCATTTTGCAGAGTGTTGGGCAGAACTAGCGGCAGTCATGCAATTGGCTAATGGGGATTACTTCAAGCTAGACAAATTCATGGCGTGTCTGCATCGCAAGGTGAGAGAGAAAGTTGATTTCGAGAGTCTAGAGAATTACAATGGTGCGGTAGCCATTGCACGTTCGAAGAGCAGAAAGATAAAGAAGAAGATAGAGTAGGGCGTGTCATGCTATGAGACGTTGGGCCACGTTCAACCGCAGAGTCTGAGAGAGACTGCATACGAAGATAATCATGGAAACTGAGGTCTAGCTATTGTGCCGCAAAATTGGGTGCGCACGGGACAAGATTTGTCCGAGCAAATGCAGGAGTTGCGGCTCAGTGTCATGGATAGAGGATGCGCAAATCCTAAGCTGGTTGTCTTTACCTCTCTTATAGAGGTGATCTCCTATTAAAGCGTACTCTCTAGCTTCTGTCTCTACAGATTTCTGAGGAGCTTTTGACGTTCCTTCTGAGAAAGTTCTATTTGTGAGATATTCAACAATATACTGACTCCATTCTGGAGCGATCATTATCTGATATAATGTCGAATACTCGGCTGGCGGTTTTGATGAACATACAATACATACAGTGACATATTCATGTACGCTTTCTTTCATTCCTGGCCAATAGATTCCCAATTGTAACAAATTCCTATATGTGTTCCTTCGTGAACAATGAAATGCACATTCCTGAACATGTGCTTCGCGCAGATATATACTATATTCCTCAGGATTGATGCATAGTCGTAAAACATGATCATTTCCCAATTGATACAACCTTCCTGCAACCAATTGAAGATTCTTGGATTGCTGAATAGCAATATGTTTCAGGTTGTATTCTCTTCTATCGAACTCTCCTCCATAGGTTAATAGGTTAACGACATTTTGAGACCACCTCGGTATCATCTCTATGTTGAACAAGTACGCGTCTGGCATGTCATCATCTACTCCTATAGGGTCTTCTCCATTCGTCAATCGCAAAAGATGATCAGCTCTAAGATGTGTTTTTCCTTTCTTTACTACTACCGTGAAGTCGAATTCCAATAAGATAATGAACCATCTCACTATTCTCCCGGTATTGCATGGTTTATTCACTAGGTAGAGCAAGGCTTGGTGATCCGTAAAAAACACAAACTTGTTGGCTAGAAGATAATGCCGAAATTTCTTCACAGCATAGATCATTCCTAATCCTTCTCGCTCTGTTGTGGTGTAATTCTTCTCTGCATTGTTGAGCTGTCGACTGGCGTAACAGATAGGAAAATCCATGTTTCCTTCTTCTGATTGAGCCAGAATACATCCTATTGCATATGCCGAATATGCACATGGAATATCTTCTCCCAATCTGGTGATTTCAAGACTGGAGCAGTAATGAGTGCCTCTTTCAATTTCTTGAACGATTCCTCACACTCCTCTGTCCATTCAAAGTTCACTATTAGCCTGTAAAGTGGTTGGCCTATTATAGCGTACATGTAAATGAATCGTCTATAATATCCGCAATGTCCCATAAAGCTCTGCACTTGTTTCGCATTGGTTGGTCTAGGCATATCCACTATAACCTTTATCTTCTCTAAATCCGTGGATATTCCGTTTTGTGAGACAATATGTCCCAGAATTCTGCCCTGTCGGACCATAAACACACATTTCTCAGGATTGAGACAAATGCGACATGTCCTACATTTCTCAAATACTTTTCTTAGGTGTTCTAGATGCTCATCTCTCAGTAGAGAATGTACACATAAGTCATCCATGTAGATTTCTAGAAACAGCCTTAAGTATGCTTTGAAAGCATGTGTCATCAGCCTCTGGAAGGTTGCGGGAGCATTGGTTAGACCAAAAGGCATAACCCGATAAGCATAAATTCCCCACTCCGTTGCAAAAGCTGTTTTATGTTGATCTTCTGGTGCTATGGCTAGCTGGTTATATCCTGAAAAACCATCAAGAAAGGAGTATGCTGTTTTCCCTGATACACGCTCTAGAACATGATCAGTTATCGGCAGGGGATAATTGTCCCTGATTGTTGCAGCATTCACTTTCTTTAAGTTGACACACACTCGGAGTTTTCCGTTCTTCTTAGGTACTACCACAATCGGAGATACCCAATTGGTGTGTTCAATCTCGTATATGAATTCAGCTTCCATTAGCTTATCTATCTCTTCCTTGATTCGCTTAGCAAAAGTATCATTATATGTGTATGGTCTCTGTCTGCTAGGCTTTGCGTCTTGTTTCAGTGGGATTGAGTGTTGGCATATCGATGGGTCAACTCCCTTTAAGTCCTTATAAGACCATGCAAACACATCCCTATACTCTCTGAGAAGACTCAAAAGTCTCTCTTCCTCGCCTGGAGACAAATATGTGGCTATGTAGACCGGTCTAGGTGGCTCACCTGGAGCTGCTAAATCAACTTTTTTTGCATCCTCCGGTCCGTCATAAGATTCGTTCTCCTTCCTCTCTCGAATAGGTGGGGTTAATATCACCTTCCTATCCTCTATTGTGAATTTCCTATAGTGAGAGGGAACATCCATGTTTTCCTTGATTTTGACGTTTTCGTCCTCTCCACTCTCAATTTCTGTCGTCCAAACTTCCTTCAGAGTTTTCTTGAGCTCTCTGTACTTGTTTCTACGTTCTAACTTGGACTCCGTGTATTCTCTGTTGCGCTTGTTCTTTTCTGATTTTTCTGTTTCAGTTTTCGTTCCATTCTTTTGAACTTGATTTCTTGAGCCTCTTTTGTCTTTTCGTAAGCTCTTTTGATCACTGCCTCTCATTCTTCCAGAAATCTTATCCTTAACACAATCTTTAGCCTTTACTAGCATTAGGAATTGATTTTTTCCTCTTATTCTAGGCATCGGATTGGTTCTAACCCCTTTTGTTTTTTTCTTTGCTCTGTAGTGTTTCTGGCGTTGTTTAGTTTGGTTCGGAAAATCATAAAATCGGACATCCATTATAGTTTCTTCGTTTCCGCTTGAATTGTCCGTTGACTCGTTGTCTGCTTCATTTCCCCACTCTGGATGATTGGGAATGTCGTGAAACACCTCTTCTTCATCTTCCTTTTCCAGTGTATCGTTCTTTTCAGTTTCTTTTTCGAGTATAGTTCGCAACATGAAATACGGAACCACGTCGTACCCGTCCTTGTCGCAAAATTTCGTTGTGGGACCATCCGGAATTGCACAAACATCTAGGGTTGCTAGAATGTGTGTCCATTCTAATGGTTCAAACGTGTCCTCTGGAAAGGGTTCTCCTACATAAGTTTCGTCTTCGATAGCCCTTTCTAAAACACATTCTTCTCGTTTCAGACTTCCACATTTCGAAGCTCCACACATCCATAACTCCTTGGGTTTACCTAACCAAGCTGGAAATTCGGATCCCGCCAAAGTAGCTGAATCAAACTCCTCTACCGGTGTTCGGTTCACATCTTTGTAGCTATGGTCTTTGAGGTTCACACGTGTAGTGGTTTCCATATTTGTCAGGTATATATGATCGTAGCCCCAATCTTGGACCATTTTCAACTATCTCATGAATGGTCTTCCCAGTATGATATCATAGTTATTCTCCTTGCCAAAATCGACAATAGCAAAAGTATGTTCGTATTCAATGCCGCAAGAAGTCACTACAACTTTCTCTAATAACCCCATAGGTTTCTCCATGTGTCCATCTGCTAATTGGAGTTTCAACCTAGTCTTCCTTATTGCTGGTTTCCCCCATTTTTTCCAGATTTCTTTTGTAGCAATGGCTACCCCTGCTCCGCTGTCTAGTATTCCCATCGTCTTCACTCCGTGGAATTCAACTGGTAAGGTTGTATTCCCCTCTTCACCTTCGCAATACTCTCCGACCTTGTTTAAGGGTACAGGCTTAGCGTTCTTTTGTGGCTTGCTCAGCTCCTCTATGCTCTCTTGCAATCTCGATGTTGGATCTTTTATCCCGAATTTCTCCAAGAATTTTCCTACAGTGGTCCACATATGTGGTCTTAGCCTCAAAAGCTCAGCTAGAGTGATAGTGCATGTCACTAGTGTTGACAAAATCTCTATCAATCCTTGCGAGTCCATGACTTTTTCTGATGAGATTTTTCGTGAGGGAAGTGCTCTAATCTCGGATTTTGCTTCATACTCTCCTAAGTATGAAGGTAAGGTTTTCAGTGAATGAGGTTTGCTCTCCATTGTTCTAACAGAGCCCCCATCTCCCCAGTAAGATTGCAGATCCAAGTCCACTTGAGATCCTGCCTCAAATTCCACTATGGGAGGATTCCTGATGTCCTTTTCCCAATTTGTCTGATTAGCTTGGCAACTTAGCTCGTTTGCAAAGTTTGCCTCTCTCACTTGTTTCCAAAATTCATTGTAATCCTCATCTTTTTCGTAACTCCTCTGTATGACTGGATGAAAACTCTCTATCTCCTGATCGGTTGTGTTCAATACTATGCGGTCATCCTTTTGTGTATTTTCAGGCTTTTGTGCACTAGAAGTCTTTTCAGCTACCCGTGAAACGATAGTCTCTTGTTGAATTGGGTTTTCCTTTCCACAATTCATTGTTTCTTTTGGTGGTTCTAATAAGGCTTGTGCAGTCTCGATCATTCTCTGGCACATTTCAAGTCTCTGCTTTTCCAATTCCGCGTTTGGGTATGTCATCCACCTCTGTTCTTGTGTTTGGTTGTTCTTTAACCTAGCTTCGTAAGCTCTCATCAGTGCGTCCAATGGTTCGTGTACTTTGTCGACTAGCATTGATCCCCCTGAGCTTAAGCTCGTTGTTTCTTTGATACTCTTTTGTTTCGTTCTTTCCGGGCTCATCTCTCGTTTCCCGTTTTGACTCTCAAGTTTTTCTAATCTAGCTTTAGTTTGCTTTAGTTCCTCAGCTAGAATAGCGTCTTCACGTTCTTTTCTCAACTTCATGCGTGATTTTCTAGCTTTCCATGTGTTTTTCTGACTCCGCGGTCCTTGACTAACCACTTCAGTCGTTAACTTTCCATTCTCAGGTTCTCTAGTGGTTTTCTTAGCTTGAGCTCTAGTAACAACTTGCGTTGGTATCAGAGTTTCATTTTCAGACCCACTGCTGGTAGGAATAGTTTCTAGCATATTCAATGTCGTCTTTTGCACTTTGTTTGGATTCTTTGAACAATCCTCAATGAAGTGAGTAACCCCACACTCAGTGCAATAAGCGTTAATTCTAATGATTTCCGTATGTGGGCAAACATTCATCAGATGGTCACCCCCACACTTGTAACAGGGTCCTAGTGCTGGTCTTGGTCCCATTTGATTCGTCCTTTGTGGATAGGATGGTCTTTGTCCTGTTAACCCTCCATGAGCTATGAACATCAATGTTCTTGCGTCCATATTGTATCTCTCTTCATCCGAAGCACTTGTAATTGTTGGTGTTCCAACATTCCCCATCATGCCCCATGGTTCTGGTTGTTTTGGTTCTTCTGGTGGGTAATACACTGTCGGAGACATGTGTGCACCCGATTCTTCGTAATAGGCTTGAACAGGCACTAAGGCTTGTTCTTCCTGATTCTCTAAGGTTGGTACATATCTAATGCCCACTGGTCTTGCTCCTGGTAAAGGTGGTTGTTGTCCCAATACCGGTTGCGGTCTTTCTATCCCCATAGGTCCTGGTACACTTCCCGTTGGGTATCGAGGTACTGGATGTATCTGAGGTGGTGCTAATTGAGCAGGAGGTGCATACTGGCGCTCCCTTACATAACCTTTGTTGTAATAACACTCCTCTGTTGGATGATTTGTCCATTTTTGTTCAATAGCACACCATTTCAGTGTTTTTGGCAATGGTTTTTGGTATGGTGCCATCCTTTTTAGAGCATCTTCTATCATTTGCTCTACATTTGGCATGGTTGTTGTTTGAACATTCTTTTTAGTGGTAGTCTCGCTCGCTACGGAGGAGGAGCTACTGGATGCAAAATCTGTATCCGCTGACACCTCTCCATAAACCGTACAGTTATCCACTAAGTACAATGCCTCTCTCGTTACTTGCTCGAAACTTGTACAAGCTTTCAAGTGCAAGTCCTTCTTGAGAGTGTCGTTCCTCAGTCCCTCAATAAAGAGAATAGATAGTCTGTCATCTTGTGGTCGTTCACGTACTGGACATCTCTCAATGTATTGTTTGAAGCGAAGTGAAGCTTCCTTCACTTTTTCGTGTTCTCTATGTTTAAAAGCATATATTTGTGAGACCGTATTGTGCTTAATCCCTCGTTTTGAGAATTCCTCAGCAAACTCTCTTAGCAAATGGTCAATGTCATGGAATCCCCCTATGTTCATTGGTTGAAACCATGTCAATGCACTACCTTCTAGAGTAAGACCAAATCCCTCGTATTGTGTATGGAAATCTGTTATCTGCTCAGCTCTTAAGACTTGCTTAAAGAGTGACACATGTGCATACGGATCTTCTGAACCACCATACTTCTTTGGCATACACTTGGCTACTTGAGATGGTCTCATACGTCTATGATCTGCTACCAATCTCATTGTTCCTGTGTCTCGGCTAAAGCTTTCTCTAGCATCAAGGACTTCATGGGTTACCCTTGTCGGTTCCTCTGCCCTGAATCTACTACTGGGAGGTAAATGTGATGGTTCCACTTCAAACCTTGGACCTGGAGTGGTATAGGTGGGGATTGGAACTGCACTACCTCGATTCGTCTCCATTGACTCTCTGGAATGTAATGATCCCATTGGTCCGAGCTTCGAGTCCCAAGGTTGGCTGAAAGAGTCAGCAACCTGAGTTCTTTGTCCTCCTATTGTCATTGAGTTTTGCACTCCAGTTGTTGGTGCTGGTCTATGTGAGCTAGAAGTAACATAATACTGATGTAGTGGTCCCCCAAAGTATGTATATCCTTCTAATTCTTTCTTGCCCATTGTTGAGTATTGCCTGCCATACTTATCGTAAGCGGCAATTTTCACTTCTGATCCCTCTGTGTAGGTAAAGAC
Source organism: Adiantum capillus-veneris (assembly GCF_014529385.1). Lineage (NCBI taxonomy): Eukaryota > Viridiplantae > Streptophyta > Polypodiopsida > Polypodiales > Pteridaceae > Adiantum > Adiantum capillus-veneris. The sequence goes on along the minus strand of NC_140931.1, from coordinate 81,723,760 downwards.
ATAGAGTCTTTTTTGGTCTGTCAACTCTCCGGTGTAGGGTTCTTCACATCTATAATAGAGATCTTGCTCCCCATTATTATATTTGTATAGCCCCACATAGATGTTATCAGTGTTGATCCTTGTAGTTTCATTCTCTCTTCTTAACCTCGCATTAGGGAAGTTCATTATTGGTGCTTTCTCCTCGAGTTCTTCATCTATTTTGGCTTTGGTGCCCATCATTCCCCACTTGTCCACAATGTTAGGGTTTAGGACTACCAAGTACATGGTACCCTCGTCATCTAGATATCTATCTCCGCTATAGCTCACAGGCACTAAGTCCTTGAACTCACTAGGTCTATCTTCTATCTTTACACAATAGCGGTCCATTCCATCTTTGTAGATCTTTGCACCTTGCTCATTGTCGTACTGGTATTTTATGAACAATAGCTTCATTGTGGCGGAAGGGTTTGATGATCCTGCTGCCATATTTTCTCTGTTGTTCAGGTTCAAGTGTTCCATGTTTTCGGTGAAAATCTCGTAAGATCTCTCCGAAGAAGTATCAGAGACACTTCCTTCAAAGATCGGCTCTAATGGTTGCACCCAACTTTGGTTTACACTTCCCTCGGTTGATATGACACTTGCTGGTTCCCCTTGTTTTGGTTGATTATTCCGGAGATTCCTGCCCGATCTCAAATTCATCAATTCCCCTGAAGGACTTTAACTTTTCCGTCTCGGCAATTTGTTTTCCTCAAGTTTTTGTGGTCAGAATTGATCCAAACTGATTGATACTTGGTCAATTGTTTAATCTTGTCAGTTGGACAACTTCTGTTTCATCAAGTGAGAATTTTGTCGCAGTTATGCTGAAAAAGACATTATACGCGTATGATGTCTTTTTTCACAGATTTTGACTATTTTGGTTATGCTCACTCTCAGTGGCCCCTTTATGCTCTGTTCACTCACAAAATTCAGTTTGAACTCTGTTTGAGCAAGTTATGGCTAATTTAGGCTTTTCTTGGCAATTTTCCGCTTTTGACTTGTTTTTTGGGTCAATTGTGATCCAAATGGGATGAAACTTGAAATATAACCTCTAGACAGCTATTACAATGGATCTGTGTTAGCAAAGTATCAAAATATGTCCAAAATTAGGTCAAAGACATCATACGCGTATGATGTCTTTTTCATCAATTTGGGTCTAAACTTGATATTTATGCTTCCAACAGTGCCTGTAACAATCTTGTCAGGTCAGATATCAAAAATAAGCAGTGGTTGTGCCAAAAGACATTATACGCGTCTGATGTCTTTTGTCCCAGATTTTGACTATTTTTGGTTTTAAGCCTTCTCCAATGTTTATAATTGAGTTTCAAGTGTTTTTGTCAGGTTTGAATGTAAAAACAAGATTTGAATCCAAAATTTCCTATTCTTTGCATTTCTTGGACTCCGACTTGTCTTTTTGGGTTTCTTTGAGTGTTAATGCTCTTGTTTTAAGTTGATCTTAGGGTAAAACCCCCCTTCTAAACACTCTGGCAATGTCAAATTTTCCATTTTAGTCTCTGTTTAGGTCCTAAGACATCATACGCGTATGATGTCTAAAGTTGCAGATTTCCAGTTTTTCAGCACAGAACTCTTCCAATAGCTCTTTTAAGTGCTCAGCAACAATCAGTTACACAGAAAATTTTTCTGAACTTTGTTTATTGCATATTTCACTACCAAAGCGACTTTTTCAGTGATCTAACATGCAATCAAACACATCAAGCAAATAGAACACCAATTGATAGCTCTAGATCAGGATCAAATCAGGCCCTACCTAAGCTACTTCTAATCATAAAATGGATTTTTTGCAATTGAAAATATAAAGAGATTTACTACCACACAAGGAGTAGCAAATGATTTTTATGTCAACAACCACTTAAACACCATAAAAAACAATCTAATCTAAGCTAAACTAAAAATACTGTCAACACGGAAGACCCAGGAATACCCCACTTCCTAGTATCTCTCGAGACCTTCGGAGTCCACCACTCCTAGATCTTTTCTAACTAAAGTATACAAAGTAGTTTATACGACTCACCTCGTAGGATTAGTCTAAGGTCACCTACTTAGGGCTCTCGTCCCCGGCAACGGCGCCAAATGTTATGGCGGTTACGCCGCTAGCGGAAGCTAAATAGCGAGAACTCAACCAACAACAGAATTTGTCAGACGAGGACGGAGCTTGACCCGCAGGCGCATGGAAACAACTAGGTGGGTGTCAAATCACCTACTCGACCTTCTAATGACAATCACTACTAAGGAAATCAAATCTAAGTTCTAAAATACGCAAGTGACTGAAATCCGTACTACGAACGAATGCTATACGAAACAGGATCTAGAATCATCGAATCGATCTCAAACTCAAGGGGAAGTCTATACACTAGGTAAGAACAACACCCTAAAGACTTGAACTGCAAAATCAACCTATAACCACTCCGTGCGGCAAACGCGTATGAAGACAGGCCGAAAAATACAGGTGATCGAAACTTGACCCAGATGGTACTAATGTGTAGCTCTACTCGTTGTGGTTCTATAGATATGCTGCACGCTCTATTCCGACACACGAGTTGAAAGAAAACTCACACCGAAGCTCGTAGGAACTTACCACACGTAGAAGCCGATAGCGTGCACTCTTGGTATCTGTGTGTAGCTCTCACCGTTGCTAACACAATGGCGGTGACGCTTCTCCAATGGCGGCCCCGTAGCTCGCGTAGCAAGAAGATAAGAGTCTCTCTCTCTCTCTCTCTCTCTCTCTCTCTCTCTCTCTCTCTCTCTCAGACACAGTCACGGCGCTCAAAAACTCCCTTTGATTAATAATTGAATCTCCCTTAGGTTACAAAACTTTGGCTTATATACCTCAGCCTTGGAGGTGAGAACATCTCTAATTATTTACATCAACAGATGAAATTACTTCGGGATTACAAGCTGGAAACTCAATTGAGTCCCGTTACTTAATGAATGGCTCAAATCAAAATTAATGTCGGAAAGACATTTATTACAATCAATGGTTACAAAATGATGGGTGTGAGCAAAAATGCGGGTGTGATCCTCTGTTGGCTCAACACTATGTGTTGTTTGGCAGAAAGCATCTCCTACAAAATCCAATTTCTTTGTGAATTTATCTTTGTAAAGCTGATTAATGCTATGTTATTTTGTAATTTATGATCATAAAGATAATTTATTTTGTATTGAAACTTCAATCTAAATTGTACTTAAGCATATGATTCCAATTGTGATTAGGATTAAACATAAAACACACACACACACACACACAGAAACTCAATTGTAGAGATTGGAAGGCAAGCAAAGGGCTGTGAAAATTTGCAAATCCAGCTGTGAAGCGGGCAGAATCGGGATTTTATGCTGTGAATTGGGGGAAGCCCTAGGGAGTCCACTATGTAAAAATGTCATATAGTATGTGTGAACAAGAGGTATTTAAATAATCTCTCACCTTTATATTTTCAATTATTATATGTACCCCTTATGTATGCATTTTTGTAAAACAACTAGCCCTTACGTATGAAAATTTTCACTTTCTCAACTAAAAGACCCTTTATGTAAGCACATTTTTCTACAAATGTACCTAATTATAAATCCCTTATTTTGTTTGCACATGCTATCTTACATATTTCCTAGTGGATGCCATGGGGGGTAAGCTCACCCTCGACCTTGAGAGCTTGGCAAAACGGTCAAACCTTGTGTGTGCAAAGGCTTTGAGGTGCAAGCAATCAAAGGTAAGAAAGAGCTATAGTGCACAGTCACGCAATTTAGTAGGTAGTTGAAAGCTTAGCAGAGCAAAGTGAGGCTTGGTACATCATGGGAATTGGGGGCTATTTGCAATACACAGTTGTCAAACTCAAAAAAGCGAGAGAGAAGCCAAGCCGAGTAGTGGCAAGCAAGGAGAGGATCAGCCATTTCGGAGCAGCAGACAATCGAGCTCGGAGAGCATCTAGTGGTGGTGTGTACTCACACACACTTAATACAAAGCAAAGTAAGAGTCACCATTTGGGCAGCGTTGCAGTCAATTGAGCTCGTAGTCGAAGGCAAGCAAGTAGTGGGCATAATCAAGCAGCATTAGCAAAGCGTTTTTGGAAGGCTTGGAGCATTCGAGGTTGTCGTCAGAGCACCACTTGTCAGAACCCATCAGGTTTTGTCAAAGCACTACAGCTTGACAGTGCAAGGAATTGGAATTTGATTTTTTTCTTAAAAATTGAGTTTGACTTAACACAATTTGTTTGTGTGCCCATTTTTTCCCGATGTCCTCGACATCATAGACTCCTGTCCGACGGCCCGATTTTGGCGTTTCCTTGGTACCGATGGCTGAACAACGGCTTTGAGCATTCACGGCTCGGCGCATTGGTTTCGACACTGATTTGCCGCTATTCGACTAGTGCGCTTTCGTCGGTGGTGAAAGCCGACATCGAGCGTTTTCTTGACTTTGAGCACAGAAAACCATAATTTTGGCGCTTCCACCTGGCGGCGAAAGACGGCTCCAACGGCCATCCACGGCTTTCTGAATTTGATGAATTTTTCCTGTTTTGACTTTGTCGACACATATCGATATTTCAGCTCCGATGGCCCATTCCGGAGCGAGTTTTTCCTTGAGCGCACACAGCTGCTAGCAGGTTTTTCTAGTTGACGTGTTAATCGACCGATGAGGTAGTAGCTACCAGTTTTCCAGTAGTTTTGCTCACAGGTTGCAATGTAGCTTGTGTGGAGCCTAGAGAGTAGTTTTTACACAGTTTGGTGTAGTTTCAGGCTATGTATGCATTATGCGGATACAACTTGAGCTTGGTATAGCTTGCAGGTAGTAGGTGTATAGGTTTGTAGCTCTTTTGGATAGGTACACGTCCATAGGGCCACTCGATTAGGAGTGAGCCAGTTTGCCAAGCTTTTGGCATTGCATGTAGACCATTTGTGAATCTGTTTACTGAGAAACTGAGTGTCTATTCTTTATTCGATTTGGTGAGACTTTTTTGAGTTTTTGCTCAATTTCTAGAGGAAACTCTACCGGATTTTTCCAAAAATCTCTCACCATGGTTTATGCGTATTCGTTTAATAGTCAATACGTTTCCACCTTGACAGTGATCAAGTGTTCACTCTCACTTTTGACAGGTTTTGCCAGTTTGAACCGAGTTTGGTGTTCTTGTACCCACTCCTGCAAGAGTAAGGATTATATATACTTGTGTGGCTACAAACTTTGCTAGTCACAGGTTTCAAAAGTTTTGCAAATTTTTGCAAGCAGTCTTGTGGGATGCATTTTGAGCTAGTTTTCTCTCTACTTGCATATATGGTTATGCACTTTATGCTTGACTGAGCAGTTTGGGCCTTGTTTATGCTCACAGAGTTTGTAGATTGTAGAGTTGGTTTTAGGCATATGTGAGTGTCAGTTTTGATGCGTTTGATCATGATTGTGTAGTGTTTGAGTCACCTCCCACTTTTGTTGACAATTTGACACGGCATATGATTGAGATTGTACTTGAGGTTTCTCTCAGTTTATAGGGGAGATTCTACCAAATGTCGCCCAGATTTCTTGCCATACTTTGGATTTTAGCCATTCACTTATGGTTGGAAATACCTGTGACAGTGTAGAGTCCATTATGTTGACTTTTGAGAGACGATGGTCTCGCTTTTGTCGATACTTGCGTTGTTTACATTGAGGTCACAGAGGAGACATTTGATGCCGTTGTTTCAAACATATGAGGCACTAATGAAGATGCATGCATAGTGCATACACGGCTTTGACATAGGTTAGAGAGGCAGTTCCAGTGGTAGTTTATGCTAGTGACCGTCATCTCATTCTTGCCTCAAGTGTACCTCCTACAGATTTGTCTATGGATAGCATACTTTCTCCACAGTGGTTACTAGGTAGCGATGCTACTTTCCACGTCACACCATATTGTGAGTGGTTAAGCACATTTTCTAGTGGGAGACTTGATTGTGTGCACTTGGCTGATGGTTCGGCGTTTGACATAGAGGGTGCAAGAGACGTTTGTTTGTGTTTGCCCAATGGTGCAACATACACATTAAGACATGTGCGCTATGTTCCTCAGCTCAGATAGAGCTTGATCTCAGTGAGAGAGCTAGTAGATTTTGAATGCTAGACAGTTCTTAGAGAGGAGTCTTTCTAGATGCATTGCGGTTCATTAGTGATTTCCAGAGGAGCCCACAGTGGCCTGGTAATTCTTGCATACAAAAAAGTATTTCAAATAAAAGGTTTTCATTGAATGGTTGGTAGCACAAAATGTCGGCTTGCATTTTTTAAGGTGGATGTCGACTGTGTTCTGTCTTTCTTTGTTTGTAATTATTTGTGACACCTATGTACTTGCGTCCCTTTTGGTAGCATGTGATGGAGTAGACAATGTATCCGATATTTGTTGTTTTTTGCTGGGTTGATTGTCCTGCTCAAGCAACAGAGTTTGACTCTTGTTGTCTTGTTCTGCACAACAAAATGAGAAAAAAGAAAACAAGATTACCAAAAGATTGCATGCTAGAGCTTAAGAATATTGGAGTATATATTTGAGTGAGATATTTGGTGGAAATTTTTTACAAGTGTTGTGACCTATGGGCTGGTTGTCAATGTTGATGAAGGCATACAAATACGAACATCCAAATTATGCTTTGTGAATATCCTTGTCATGTTGCCATGTCAGTTTTCTCTCTATGATTGATGGTGGCTCGTCATTGTATTGTTTCCTAAAGCTTACTAGGATCTCACTTGAGTCACTGTTCTTTGTATCTAGCAGGTTTTCAAGCACGACATTGTAGCCATAGTGCAACATCTCAAGAATGTAGGCCTTTATTGGTGTCTTTATTTGAAGCAAACGACTACCATCCTAGACAGTCATGAGATCCTTAATTTGCATGTCAATTTCTATTTTTAGTTTGTAAATGATCTCTTTCATTAGACCTAGTAAAAAAGAGTAATGGAAAGGATAAACAAAGAAATATTTTCTTTTAAAGCTTGTTTACTGTAGATAGCAAAGCAATGACGGACGGAAAAAAAGAAAATTGCACTCATGTTGATGTGTGTGTAGAACTAACCTGTTTCTCTTTTGATGCCCATGCTTTTGTTTTGCTTGAGGTGTTTCACGGATCTCTCTATTAACAATTGTTTGCAAAACCCTTGATGTAAGCGTCCGGGCGGCAACCTGCTACGTTAAGTAGCTACATTTGCTTCTCTGATGGATACTGACATGGCTCGAGTTGGGGGTGAATCTTTGAGGAAAATTTTTGCTTGAAAAGGGTAACACGTCTTTGCAAAGGTTATACAAATTTTATCAGTATGTACATTTGTGTGCACTGAGGAAACATAATATATTATGTTTTATAGACCGGTCTACCTTTGAATTGCACGTTTTGTTACGTTGGCTGTCTACGTTGCCTACAATAGTGACATGATTAGATTTTGTACTGAGAAAATCAATAGTGGAATGTGCAAAAGCACTGAGAAAGTGGTCGTAAGAATGGAGACGAAATCAAAGGAGGACAATGTTATAAAGAGTGGAGTGTAAATGAAGATTTCAAAAAATAAACATAGAGAAAGAACTCTTGAGACATCAGCTAGTTATAGAGGTATTGTTGCACAGATGCTGCAAAGCAAAGTCATGTAGAAATTTCATGAACTATCTGAATACATATTCAATTGGCTACTCAAATGTTTCTAATGAATTTTGTGCACAATATGAAATGGAACAAGAGTTGGTAGGTTGAGAATTTTGATATTTTGACGGTCTGTGATTCATGACAACATGACATACGCAAGCCTTGGTGCAAATACATCTTTGAAGATAAGAAAAACTTTTCTAGAAATGGTTGCACCATATGCCTTGTGTCCATTCATGGCATATACAAGTGTAAAGGGGAATGTGGATTTATGGAAGCATGACCCATTGACCAAAGTTTTCTTGTGCTTCATTGGATGAAGTGCCATCTTTTTCCAGTACAATGAATGACAATATTGATACATGAAGCTTGACCTTCTATGTTCTGTGTTATGGCATCGACAATGTATGTTACATCATTTGCTACACCGATTGTCAAGTCCATGTTTTCAGTGATCATGCAACGAGCACCAATTGCGATTGAATCTAGCTTGTTGAACTTAGGCTCTATGAGCCACTGTTGAAGTACATTTATGTTACGCACGTTTGTCTTTATGTCATCTTTTGTAATTTCAGTTTGATTGTACAACTTATTCAAGGAAAGGTTGTTGTAGTGTTGGACGTTTGCTCTATGAGTACAGATTATCATAATGGAATTATTGATGTAGTCATGCACATGTGCTTCATCTACATGCACCCAAGGTACAATTGATCTCATCTGCAATTGGATTTCTTTCAAAATAATGGTTAAGAACTAAATCAATTCAAGGTCCGTTGCATGTCATACACAATATGAAATCCTGTAGAACATTGCATGTAGCCAATGGACTGAGCTTGTGATATGGCTGGTGTGTTGTGACAACGTGCAAGCCATTCTTGGTAGTCAACAGTTTGTTGTATTCATTCAATTGTTCAGTTAAGAGTTTTGAGTGGTTCACAATAGCGAACTCCTTTAATACGGCTAGTGACTTAAGTTGATGTTAGTCCATGATTTTGTCATTGTTTGTCGAAAACATCATTGTTTCATTTTCTCTTTGCAATGCGGTCTTCTGAAGTATCAAATGGTCAAGCTGATTGATGTGTTCATTGACTAGCATAATTTGTTTTGTATACTCTATAATATACATCTCCAAGTCCACGTTGATTTGGATTAGATCCCTCATCTGACACTCTACAAAGTAAAAGTTTGCTGTATTATAAGGGGATAGAAGCTCGCCCTCTCTTTGAAAGCATACATTACGCAGCAAGATGTTATAGAAGAAGGCCTCTTTGTGGTGTCTTGGATGGTATTCAATGAACCTAATCAATATTTTATGATGTTTGATAGCATTGCCATAGTTTTCCGCCAAAGGTATGGATTGTGCATTTTACAATGACCATTTTTTGATAATGTGGGTTTTATGGTACTCGAAGAATGTGAGGTTTTCAAGGGCAGTTGGTTTAGCACAATACAAATCAACAGGGTGCCTCACAACATTGTGTGCTTTGGACATGATATGTTGTCTGAGTTCTGGAGGCGATGAATCTATGTAGAACATGGCATTGCTTTTGTTGGGGTAAAGGCGCGCCGCCTTTTTCCCGGGTCGGTCGCCCGCCCAATGTGTGTACACACTTCCTTATTCTTTCTATACATAAGAATAAGAAGCACCTTATTCATACATTGAGTCAGATTTTTCGTGAGGATGCTCCACCCATAATGGCTCATGCTCTTCCCCTTCCTCACACACACCACACCGCACACACACGCATGCATACATGCACACGCAGACTCACAATTGGTATCAGAGCTACGGCGGCCAACGATGTGCGCATGATCGCTTCCCGGCGACAGGCACATGAGCGATGGAGCTTGGTCATGGAGGCTTGAGCTCGGTGGTAGCAGATCTAACACGGATTGGAGCACATGGAGCAAATTCCACCCGGTGCACGCAACCCCTCTCATGCGTGTGAGAGATCTTGGAGATTCTTGAGAAATCAAGCAAGATATAGGGCTGCAACAAAAAAATTAGATCTACAGGTTGAAGGGCAAATTGAGTGAGCTTAGAAGATCTTTGGGAAGCTCGCCAAGGCAAGCAAAGACTTGGGTAGCAGGGTCCCGGCAAGGAGCATAGAGATGCATTGCAAGGGAACATGGTAGACATTACCGGACAGTCCCTGTGTATGGTGGTAGCACGTGCTCGGGCGTGCGCGCACACACACAAACTGAATTCCAGAGATTGGAAGGCAAGCAAAGGGATGTGAAAATTTGTAAATCAAGCAGTGAAGAGGGCAGAATCAGGATTTTATGGTGTGAAATGGGGGAAGCCCCGGGGAGTCCACTATATTGTAAAAATGTCGTGCAAACAAGAGGTATTTAAATAATCTCTTGCCTTTATATTTTCAAGTATTATAGGTACCCATGTATGCATTTTTGTAAAAAAAAAAAGCCCTTATGTATGAAAATTTTCACTTTTTTAATTAAAAAACCCTTTATGTAAGTACATTTTTTTGTAAATGAACCTAATTATAAATCCCTTATTTTGTCTGCACATGCTATCTTACATATTTCCTAGTGGACGCCCCGGAAGGGAAGCTCACCCTCGACCTTGAGAGCTTGGAAAAACAGTCGAAGCGTGTGTGTGCAAAGGCTTTGAGGTGCAAGCAATCAAAGGCAAGACAAAGCCATAGTGCATAGTCGAGCAATTGAGTAGGCAGTTGAAAGCTTAGTAAAGCAAAGTAAGGCTTGGTAGAGCATGGAAATTTGGGGTAATTTTGAGTACATAGTCAAGCTGCAGTGGCGAACTCAGAAAAGCGGGAGAGAAGCCAAGCTGAGCAATTACAAGCAAGGAGAGGAGCAGCCATTTGGAGTTGCAGACAATCGGGCTCGGAGAGCATCTGGTGGTGGTATGTACTCACACACACTTAATAACAAGCAAAGCAAGAGTCGCCATTTCGGACAGCGCTGCAGTCAATTGAGCTCAGTTGAAGGCAAGCAAGCAGTGGGCAGAATCGGGTAGCGTTAGAGCACCGCTCGTCAGAACGCGTTAGGTTTTGTTAGAGCACTACAGTTCGACAGTGCAAGGAACTTGAATTCAATTTTTCTCTTAAAAATTGAGTTTGACTTAACACAATTTTCTTATGTGCAAGGGTCCATTCCCGCGGACCCCCCCCCCCCCCCCCCCCCCCCCCTTGCCCCTTTGCGACTCCCTACATTCTTTCACATCCCGAACTCTCCCACCCTCGGAGAGAGATTCTTTGAAGCAGTGCTGAAAGAATGAGTGCAGCTTGAGAGCAAAAGAGAGCGAGTGTGAGAGATCAAGATAGAGAGAGATCATCCCATAGTGAAAGATAAAGCTATAGAAGACGCCGACTTTCGGTGATTGCAGAGCTTTGGAAGCTCATCATTGGCACGAGAGCAATAAGAGTGAGAGTGAGCTTCAACGAGTAAGCCGGAACATTACCTGGTATCGACCCATTTTTTGATGCTCTCCTTGGCATCGGAGACTCCCTTCTGACGACGGGAGGCATCCTCTGCATTGGTTTCAACACCGATTTTCGCGTTTCCTTGGCATCAATGGCTCAACATCGGCTTTGAGCATTGATAGCTCGGCGTATCGGTTTCAACATTGATTTGCAGCCCATTCCGGAGCGAGTTTTTCCTTGAGTGCACACAGGTGTGGGTTTTTGATTGATGTATTAACCGACGGATGAGGTAGTAGTTGTCAGATTTCCAGTTGTTGTGGAGCACTAGAGAGCAGTTTTTGCACAGTTTGGTGCAATTTCAAGCTATGTTTGCATTATGAGGATAGAGTTTGAGCTTCATATAGCTTGCAAGTAGCAGGTTTATAGGTTTGCAGTGTTTTTGGATAAGTACACATCCATAGCGCCAGTCGGTTCGGAGTGAGCCAATTTGCCAAGCTTTTGGCATTGCATGTAGACCATTTGTGGATCTGTTTATTGAGACAATGAGTGTCTGTTCTTTATTCGATTTGGTGATATTTTTTGAGCTTTTTCTCAGTTTCTAGGGGAAACCTTGCCAGATATTAATTTTGACAACTTTTGTCAGTTTGGACCAAGTTTGGTGTTCGTGTACCCACCTTCCCCAGGAGTGTGGATTATGTATGTTTGTGTGGCTACAGACTTTGCGTGTGACAGGTTTCACAGGTTTTTCAAGATTTTTGCAAGTAGTCTTATGGGATGTGTTTTGAGCTAGTTTGCTCTCTACTTGCATATATGGTTATGCGCTTTATGCCTGGCTGAGCAGTTTGTCCCAGTATATGCTTGTAGAGTTTACAAATTGTGGAGTTGGTTTTAGGCATATGTGAGCGTCAGTTTTGATGCGTTTGATCATGAATTTGATGATTGTGTAGTGGTCGAGTCACCTCCCTACCACTTTTGTTGCCAGTTTGGCATTGCATATGGTTGAGATTGTACTTGAGGTTTTGCTCAATTTGATTGTGTAGTGGTCGAGTCACCTCCCGGCCACTTTTGTTGCCAGTTTGGCATTGCATATGGTTGAGATTGGCCCTGTGCAGGGGAGATTCTGCCAAATGTTTTTGAGATTTTTCGCCATACTTTGGTTCTTATCCATGCACTTATGGTTGATGATGTGTGTAATAGTGTAGAGTCCACTATGGTGACATTTGAGAGACGACGGTCTCATTCTTGCCGATACTTGCGTTGTTGGCATTGCGGTCACATAGGGCACATTAGACGCCGTTATTTTAGATGTATGAGGAACCAACGGAGATGTGTGCGTAGTGTAGACATGGCTTATGTAAGTTCCGCTTGCCACTGTCGTACATGTCTCATTGAAAGCTATTGTTTTGTCTGCTAACACAACATCCTCTTTCTTTGTTTTGTCAATTATTGTGACCATAGCTCATTTGCAAAATTCACATCAAGTAGATTGGTTCATTGTTAAGATAATTACAATTTTATTTAAACCAACAACACGGTGATTTCCAATATCAATCTCTATTATTTGATGCACATAACTTTGTATCCTCCCATAATAAACATAATAACAGTTTTAAAATGCATCTGCCTCTCTTCAAAACTCAACTAACTCTCCCAAAAAAATCATCTCGGTAATCTCTAGTACTTGATACACTTAACTTTCCTCCTCCCCACTGTCCGTTAAGACTCTGCTATGAGAATTTTTTAATTCCATGCTTCTTGCCTGCAGGTATTAAATGCCTCAACATCTTTCCCAGATCTCCTCTTCTTAGCATGTGCAGTTCCTCACATGATTAATCACCATAAAGTTCTGATACCATGTCAAAGTAGATGAAGCAAAAGTGTAGAGCATCTCGGTAATATCTAGTAATTGATGCACTTAACTTTCGTCCTCCCCACTGTCCATTAAGACTCTGCTATGAGAATTTTTGAACGCCAGGCTTCTTGCCTGCACGTATTAAATGCCTCAACATCTTTCCCATATCTCCTCTTCTTAGCATGTGTAGTTCCTCACATGATTAATTAATCACCATAAAGTTTTGATACCATGTCAAAATAGATGAAGCAAAAGTGTAGAGCAATAGGGAGAATACGAGAATACGAGAGAGAGAGAGAGAGAGAGAGAGAGAGAGAGAGAGAGAGAGAGAGAGAGAGAGAGAGAGAGAGAGAGAGAGAGAGAGAGAGTTGAGCCAACCAGCTAGGCAATGAGTTAGTTATTATATAGTGGGGGCTTGATGGTGTTTATACTAGCCTAGGGCCTTTAAGTAACCCCCTCAGTAAATTGACCTACCCAGATCTTTGCCAAATACGTAAAATAAATATGCAAAGCCAAAATAAATATTGGGTCGATCATATTGAGCTATTCACTTGAGATACTATAGCTTTAACATGACCATCATGTCATGCACAACTTATACCTCTCCACTAGCTTTTATACCACTAAGAGGATAAGGGACTATGCATGCTCATATACACCCAACCACCTTCTCTTATAGCTGATCTCTTGCCCTATCTTTAGAAGCCCCTTAACTAATTGCATACCTATAACCTCCCTTAACTTGCATGCCTATAGTTGTCCTATTTCCCTATCTGTGGAGGTCCTTAACTTGCATGCCTATAGCCAGTCTTGCCCAAGAGCTCTTCTGAGATGGAGGCTAGCACTACTACATTTGGCCCCCTATAGCAACGGCTACAGCGACAAATTTTTGTCGCATTAGCGAGGGAAAAAGGCGTCGATGTAGCCGTCGCTACTATACGTCGCATAAACGAGGCATTTTACGAGGGCTAAAGCGACGAGTTACCGTCGCATAAGCAACAAAAATAAGATGTTTACTTTTTGTCTCATAAGCGGTGTGTGGCATAAGCGACGCGTGGTAAAATGCGTGGTATAAGCGACGCGTGGCATAAGCGACGAGTTGTTTTTTTTTTTTTTTAAGACCGCATCAGTGACGCTCTGAACACGCAACAACTATATGACGTGCAGGGTTTCATAAGTGATCTCTCCTAGCTCCCTCTCTCTCTCTCACACACACACACAGTACATACAACAATCTAGCTCTAATGCTCTCTCTCTCTCTCTCTCTCTCTAGCTCTTCTACACACACATACAAACTCTATCTCTCGAGTGAAACACACACACCCACAAACTCTAACTCTCTCTCTCTCTCGTGCAATCTAGCTCTAATGCTCTCTCTCTCTCTCTCTCTCTCTCTCTCTCTCTCTCTCTCTCTAGCTCTTCTACACACACATACAAACTCTATCTCTCAAGTGAAACACACACACCCACAAACTCTAACTCTCTCTCTCTCGCGCGCCGGTGTTCTTGCAATTGTGATTGCTCTCGTTGCTCATATATTTGTTGGCATTTCGCATAGTAGTGCGGACGTTGATCGGACCGGTGCGTACGTAAGCGATATAAATTTACAATTTCGGCTTCAAGATGAATTATGGTAAACAGCTCTCTCTCTCTCTCTCTCTCTCTCTCTCTCTCTCTCTTTGCTAATTTTTTAAGTTATAACTTTAAATTAAATAAAAATAGACGATCATGTTTGTTTATTAAAAATATATATTAAAATAAAATAGCAGGCCCTCAAGCCAATAATAAATCTCAAACCCATGATTTCTATCATGTAGCAGAAGTTTCTATAAGTTCTAAATCGAATCCCTTTATTTAGTTAAGAAAAACGTTCTTGATGTATAACAGAAATAATTCTTGCGAGCTTCTAAAATGATCCATTGGCCAGCCGCTTCAGATCTCGTGAGCCATATAGCTTGCCAAGATGCCTCGTTGGCACGTGGACAAGCTATGTGGGCTCACGAGATCTCAAACGGCTCGCAAATGGGCCATTTTCAAAGTTCAAACAAGCTGTATAAGTTGTTTACATGCCTCATTGGCACGTGGGCTCCATGCGTTAAAGCTCGCCGATCGACCAGTTCTGAAGTCCATGATCGAAAAATGATCGCGAACTACTTTGGACGGACTACTTTGGAAACGGCCCATTGGCGAACCATTTAAGATTCTGCGAACCCACATAGCTTCTTCGCGTGCCAAAGAGGCATGTGGGCAAGCTATAGGGCTCACCGAGAGCTCAAACAGCTGACAAATGTATTGTTTTTGAGCGTTTTTTTCTCGAGGATTTTGAGAACGATCCATATATCAACGAGTTGTTTGAGCTCTTAGCGAGCCGTATAGCTTGCCCATATGCCTCATTGGTACATGGACATTCCATGTGGGCTCACAAGAGCTCCAACGGCTCGCCGATGGACCATTTCTAGAGTCCACAAAAAAAAAAACTTGTCCCTATTTCATACAACTCAGGACATGTGGGTTTAACATGAAAATAAAGAAAACTTGGTACATGTCGGTACTTGGTACTTGGTACCTGTTGATACTTGGTACTTGGTACATGTCGATACTTGGTACTTGGTCCTTGCTTTAATTTGGTTGTAGGTTCCATAATGAAACTTCGTACTTGCAATTGGTACATGGTCCACGGTATTAATTGGTCAATGTAACTTTGTGGTACTGTAATAAATTAACATGAAAACAATAAAACCTCTTTAGTGTTAGATTTGGTACTTGGTACTTGGTACTTGATTTGGTACTTGATTTGGTACTTAGTACTTGCAACTTGAAACTTGGTACAAGATATGTAGAATCTGACACTTAGCGTAAAATCTGCTACCTTTACAAAAAATATGAAAATCAGAAGCTTGTTAATACTAAAGCCTGACATAGAAACCAAGAAAACTTGTTAGTGTTAGATTTGGTAGTTGATTTAAAGTTTGGTATCAGGTTCCATAATGAAACTTGATAGTTGTCGTTGGTGCATGGTACATGGTACATGGTACGTAACTTGAAACTTGGAGCATATGATGCTTGTAGTTGGTGCATGGTACATGGTACGTAACTTGAAACTTGGAGCATATGATGCTTGTAGTTGGTGCATGGTACATGGTACGTAACTTGAAACTTGGAGCGTATGATGCTTGGTACTTTGAAACTAATTCAAATCTTCATCTTAAAAAGAACATTGGAAGCCTTTTTAACAATGTGTAAACCGACCAGGCGAAAAGCCACAGGCGGTGACCCAAACCAGGACAACAACAACTGAACAGAAAGACTAACGTCCCTAGCGATATTTCTTTTATATTCTTAAATACTTGCACAAGAGTGCTATAAGATCAAAATGCCTTCATTTTGAGAAGTAGAGCAACTAACAGAAAACTTAGGACTAGGTTTCACATGCCACATCATCATTTGGTAGCACAATGACCATGATTTCAATCCATCTTTTTTAAAAATATATATAAAGACAAATAAATAACATTGATATGGTTACTTAGGTTAATTATCTTATCGACAAATAATTAATTGTTTGACAATAGACAAATTCAGTGATGCAACAAACACATGTCAGTATATATCATCAGTAAGTTTATGTAAATGTGTCCAAAATGTGTGGTGATCAATCCTCACATATACAAAACAAATCTCATCATCACATACGATGTAGCAATGCACACTGAAAAATACATATATAACGATCCCAAATATAGCTTTAATATTTTCTTTCTTTTATTGATAGATAGATTACATCTAAAGAAATTGGCAAAGGGTTAATTACACAAAAGAAGCGTGAATGTATAGAGCTTCTTTGCTAATGGAGAAGGAACTTCCAACCTCCTTTTTTGATATCCAAGTTCATCTGCTAATCCATCTAGTGGACGAGTAAGAGCTAGATGGTGTTGTTTGTACTCAATGGATGTTTTGGGCCGAAAGATTTATGGGAGTACTAAAAGGTTATGTACGTCAAAAAGCAAGACCAGAGGGTTCTATGGTGGAAGGATGGATGCTTAAAGAATGTGTCATAAAATCTAGTATCTAACTAACCCAAATGATTTTCTCATATTAAATTGATCACTTAATGTGGGAGAATAAACGGGAACAAGTGTTAAGATATAGGTATGTGCTTTTAGATCTATCTCAACACGGGGCCAATGTAAAGGGGCCCAAAAGGGAGATGGTCTATCAAAGAGCAAGGCTAACCAATGGAGCATAAGACCTTAGGGTTAGCTTCATTGAAGACCTCCAATAAATGTGTGTAAAATTCCTTTTGACCTTAAGCAAGCTAGGGCTGAGCTTGAGGTGGGAACCCGGCCCAAGCTCGAGGTGCTTGTCCTGCTTGAGGTGCTTGTCATGCTTGAGGTGTTTTTCATGCTTGAGGTGCTTGATTAAGATGCTTGAGGTGCTTGACTGGCTCCATGCTTGAGGTGCTTGACTTGCTGCATGATTAAGGTACTTGAGGTGCCTTGAGAAGCTTGCCTGAGATGCTTGTGGGAACACCCCCTAGTTCAAGTGCTTTGTCATGCTTGATGAGTAAGGTGCTTGATCACCTAAAGTCAAAATCATTCCTACAAGAGGGGGGGCGAGCCCTTTTCCTAGGAGCTAGAGAGAGAACACCCACTCACACACACAAGGGAAGCCCCAACTTGAAGAGGCAGCAAGGACACATGTCAGGCCCCTACCCATGTTACCTTCATGTGTTGCTTGAAGCCTATTGGCTAAGCTTCAAAGGGGTCCAATGATAAATTACATGAATTATCTAATTGTTTTAGCATTTATCAAGTCCTCTCTCTCAAAGGGGAAAGGGGGACACTTGTCCCAAGGCTACCCATGTTGCTTGTAATGGCTCCTGCTTGTGATTGGCTAGGCCTGGAGGGGTCCAATGAGCTTCAGGCATGAGCTACAAGGGGGGGTCGACCCAAGCAAGCTAGGGGGGTGCCTAGGGGGTATACTCACCCACACACACTCACAATCACTCTCATGGTGTGCTATGCAAAGTGCAAGAGCTCCCTCTCCAAGCAAGTAGAGGTTGAGAGCCTACACCAACACTCTTGGCTATGGAGTGCAAATCCAACCAAGAGCCATGCTTCAATGCTTAAGCTTTCCATCTCCTTCTTCTTCATTACTATGCTATTATGTATGCTAGCAACAAGAGTATGATAAGTGAGTAACTAATTCTTTCTCCTACGAAATGTTTCTTCTTCCTCTTCCCTACCCTCATTCCCTGCTAGCTCTCTCCACCTTCGAAGGTGTTTGAGGTCTTGGGACTGAGGCTTGGGATAGTTAAAGCTTTCTTCAAGTTTATGTTATGCTTGTGGTGCATGAAGCCTTCCATCTTCATGGCATCACCTAGGTCACAAGGAACACAAAGACTGTATTGTAACAAGTCTCTCTTTATGGGAGAAATCATAATACAAATGCCTATTGGAGGGGGGACCGGCTCCACATAAATCCGGTCCTCAATTGTTGTCATGTTCTCTAAACTCTCTCTCTTGCAAAAGTATTGTCTATGCCAAGTTAACTAATTGCTATGATTATGTTGCTATCTTCAATTATGTCTACCCGCTATGCTCACAAAATCATTTCTTGAAAGTACTCTCATTAAATTCCGCTATTCTCAAATTGAATAGGCAAATTCCATTACATTGGTATCAGAGCCAGGTTTCTCTTTTCTTGCTTAAGAAGAGAGGTCCTTAAGTAGCCTATAAATGGTTGATGTTGTTAATTATAATAGAGTAAGTGGAACTGGGATCTAATACCGGTTTTGTTAAGCCCACTATGTGGGGGATGGTGCACACCTCGGGAGCTTTGGACTTAATAATGGAGTCTTTTTAGACTTGCCTACGGCTTTACCATTATTGAGCCATAAGAAGTCCGAAAGGAGCTAGCCCTTGGCAACTCTGCTATGTTAGACCTACTCCTCTACTCTCTATAATTAACCACTTTGAGCCGTGGGTGTAGATACTTAAGAGCCGATTTTCAAAGGCTAAGAGGAGTGGAAACTAAGGTTTTGAATTGCCAAAGCATACACTAAATACATACATAAAATTTTGTTATCATGGCTGACAATAATCAAGAGAGTAGAATGAACATTGATAGCTTTGATTTTGCACATGAAGGTGCTAATGATGATGCTCCCATGTTTGTGAATTATCTTGTGACTAGGTTGCAACAAGCTATGGGCAACCCTACCTTGCAAGCCGAAGTTACTCAACAACTTCGTGCTTATGGAATTTCCCTTCCTCTCCAAGAGGAGAGAGAGCTTAGGAGGCCTCTTGAAGAGACCCCCAAAAGAAGACTCTCTCCCATTCGAGAGGAGGAATCCAAAGAGAAAGAAAGCAATGAAAGTCTAAGTTCTTCTGAAGATGTGGCTCCACGAAGAAGGCGATCTAGACGATCGCCTACTCCTCCCAAGAGGAAAAGGGCAACCCATAGTCCTTCTCCTCATCACTCTCAAAGGCAAGAGAGGAAACAAAGGAAGAAAAGGGCTAGGAAGAGGTCACCCTCTTCTCCTTCTTCTTCACCTTCCTTCTCTTCCGATGAAAGTTATGGCTATTCTCCTAGAGAATACAAGAGGGGAGGACATCGCAAATCATTTCCTGCATGGCGAAGGTCACAAAAGCTAAAGAAGTTCAAGGAGGGAGGAAAGAGTATCTCTTTTCTCACCTACGATGGCACCTTTGGTGCTACCGACAAAGTGTTGGCCTTCATCCAGCAATTTGATGCGGCCTTTGGGGACGAGGGCTTCACAGAGTCCTCCAAGCTACACCATGTAGCTATGCACTTCCAAAAATCAGCTCGTCAATGGTGGGCTAGCCTTCGTGGCAATGGAGAAGCCCCAAAGACATGGAAAACTCTACGAGTTTCCATCATGAAGCAATTTCTTCCAAGCGATACTAAAGATAAAGTTCTTACCGAATGGCGCGGCTTGAAGCTCCTCTCTCATGAGTCTATCAACAAGTATGTAGATAAGTTTTGGGATTTACATCTCAAAGCTACTGTCTTTCAAAAGATAGACTTTGCCGAGCAAAGACAACAATTCTGTGCGGGATTACCTGAAGAGATGGCCGAATATATCAACTCTCAACGGCCCGGTACTATTACCGAAGTAATCCACCACACCATGGTTGCTTCACGCATCAATTTCCATCAAGGGGCTAGACGTAATGTCAAGCCCATGGAAAACAAAGATAAAAATGATGCAAAGGGGAAATCCAATGCTCAAAATAATTCCCAAGGCACTTCCAACAACAACAACAACAATCGGTCCAAGGAGAAGGGAGTTTACAAAGGTAAAAACAAACTCTCTCCTGAAGAGCTTGAAGCTTTTCGTAAGGACCATAAGTGTTTCAAGTGTGGGGAGCAAGGACATGGCTATCGTTCTTGCCCCAAGAAGAATACTCGCAATGAGACTCCTAGGGCTTCCACCATCGAAGCTCCAAAAGAGGATGCTCATTGCAAAGGATCATCACTCTCCTATGCTTGGGGAAAGGTAAGAGAGCATGATGCCTTCATCTTGTTTGATCCTGGCTCTACTCTCAACTTCATATCAATAGAGTTGGCCACCAAGTTGGGCATTCAAGCTTTTGAGATGGGAGATATAGTAACAGCTGATGCAGCTTTCAAGGGACAACAAGCCTCCATTACTCCCTTGATTGGGAAGTTGAGGCTTCATGTCCAAAGCTATGTCGACAAAGAAGACTTCTTCATCTCTCCCCTCCAACATCAGGATGTTATCCTAGGGGCACCATGGTTTGATCGCATGGCTGCCAGCATGAAGTTCCCTGAAAGGAGAATTTACTTCACCTACAGGGGAAAGAACATGTATATAGATGCTAGTGAGCGTGGTTGCACTATTCCACTTGTAAATCCTCTTTCTTTTGATAAATCAATGAAGAGCTCAGTTTCTGCGTACATGATTTATGTCAAAGAGTCTCTAAAAGCTAATAATGTTTCATCAAATGAAAATGATAGGAATCAAGAAGAGTTAGACTTGTCTACTTTTCTAAAAGGATTCCAAGATGTGTTCATCGATGATATCCCTATGGACCTACCTCCAAAACGAGGGGATGATGACCATCGTATTGAGCTCCTTCCAAGAAGCTCACCGCCTAACAAACCTCCTTATCGAGTCTCACAAGCTCAACAAGAGGAGATCATGAGGCAAGTACAAGAGCTGGTAGAAAAAGGGATGGTGAGGCCTAGTTCCTCTCCCTTTTGTTCTCCAGTCCTTTTAGTGCAAAAGAAAGATGGTACATATCGTATGTGTGTGGACTATCGAGCACTAAACCATATCACTATCAAAAACAGATTTCCCGTACCTCGGGTAGAAGATCTGTTTGATAAGCTACAATGCTCTACCTACTTCAGTAGGATTGACCTTAAGAGTGGCTATCATCAAATAAGGATAGTGGATGAGGATATCTTAAAGACCGCGTTTCGCACAACATTTGGTCTTTATGAATATCTAGTCATGCCTTTTGGCTTGACTAATGCACCAGCTACGTTCAATCGTTTGATGGAGAAAATTTTTAGACCATATCGAAAATTCACTGGAGTGTTCTTCGATGATATCATCATCTACTCCAAGTATTTGGAGGAACATAAGCAACATCTCCAAGTGATTTTTCAAGCCTTGAGGGAGAACAAACTTTTTCTCAACCAAAAGAAAAGTGAATTCTTCCTTCAAGAGATTCAATATCTAGGCCATATTATCTCTCACGATGGTATTCGTATGGATCCATCAAAGTTAGAGGTAATAAAATCATGGCCTAACCCAAGGAATCTACATGAGCTAAGAAGCTTTATTGGTATGTGTGCATACTATAGACGCTTCATAGCAAAATTCTCTCAAGTAGCAGGACCACTACACGACTTAACCAAGAAGAACGTTAAGTTTGTATGGTTTGCTAAGGAGCAAAATGCTTTTCAAAAACTCAAAGAGAAGCTTACTTCCCAACCAGTCCTCGTGCTTCCGGATCTCTCAAAGCCATTTGAGGTCCAATGTGATGCTTGTGGTGATTGCCTTGGAGCAGTTTTGCTTCAAGAAGGGCATGCCATAGCATATGAGAGCCGAAGGCTCAATGGTGATGAACGAGTCTTGGGCATTTATGAGAAAGAGCTTTTAGCTGTTCTACATGCCCTAGACACATGGAAGCACTACCTATTGGGGACTCCATTTATCCTACGAACCGACCACCAAAGTCTCAAGTATTTCATGACGCAAACCAAGCTTTCCGACAAACAAATGAGGTGGGCAAATTTTCTTTCGCAATTTAATTTCCATATTGCTCACATAGCTGGTAAGCACAATCAAGTTGCCGATGCACTTTCACGACGACCAAAAGTTAATGCGGCGTCTATAGCTACTCACAATGATCTATCCTCTATGATAGATGAGTATGCTACTGACCCTGACTTTAGAGACATAATGTCAGCCCTTGCTTTGGGGAAGAAAGAGGAACCATTCACCTTGCAGGATGGTTATCTTCTCCACGACAATAGGCTATGTGTTACCCATTCCCTTCGTGAGAAGGTTATGTATGAATCCCATGCTCCTCCATATGTAGGGCATAGAGGTATTCAACCTACTCTCCGAGGAGTAGAGACGTATTTCTATTGGCCTACCATGAAAGTGGACATACAAGAGTATGTTTCAAAATGTGTAGTATGCCAAAAGACCAAGTATGATAGAGGGAAGCAACCTGGATTACTCCAGCCATTGCCTATTCCAAATTCACCATGGGAGAGTATATCCATGGATTTCATCTTTGGATTACCCAAGTCTATCCATGGGAATATAGGAATATGGACAATAGTCGACAGGTTTAGCAAGCAAGCACATTTTATTCCTGTCAAAAAGACTATTAAGGCACATCAAATGGCAACTCTCTTCATATCTCAGATTTTCAAACACCATGGATTACCCACATCCATCGTGTCAGATAGAGATCCTAGAATGACCAGTAATTTCTGGAAAGGTCTCTTTGAAAATCTAGGAACAAGATTGAATTTCTCTTCGGCCTATCACCCACAAACGGATGGCCAAAGTGAGATAGCCAATCTTACGATACTCGATCTACTCAAGACTTATGTTACCGAAGTAGATCAACGCTCACAATGGGAAAAGTATTTATCGCTAGTAGAGTATGCCTACAATAATACTATACATACTTCTACGGGCAAAGCACCTTTCGAGATCATAGAAGGAAGACCTAAAAGTCCCTTGCTACTGAAAGTACATGGGAAGATCTTCGCCGCCGATGAGTATAGCCGTGACCTACAAGAATCTTTTCAAAAGATTAGGGAGGCTATAGCCATCTCTCAACAAAGGCAAAAAGCTGCTGCTGATAAACACAGAAGAGCCTTAATGTTCAAAGAAAATGATTGGGTCTTACTTAAGTTTCCTAAGGCTCGATTAAGGCAAACGACGGGCAAAAATCCTACGGGCCATCAAAAGTATTATGCTAAACTAGCAAAAAGATACTATGGTCCTTTCCAAATCTTGAAGCCTATCAATGAGACGGCTTATCAACTCAAGTTGCCCAACCATTGGCTTATACACAATGCCTTTCATGTAAGCTTACTTAAGCCCTACAAAGGAGAGCCACCAATTGAACCAATTATTGAAGACCCTCCCGAAGTTGAAGACCAAGAAGAGGTGCTACAACCCGAAGCTATCCTTCGGCATGAAGACAAGGTACTACGACATGGTAAGATTATCCGACGGTATCTTATTAAGTTCAAAAATTATCCTTTTGAAGATGCTAAATGGATGCAAGGAGTACAACTTAAGGATAGTATGAACCTTGTCAATGCTTACAATGCTACATTAGAGTAAGCAAATGTACAAATTTCTTTTAAATAACTCATGTTTTTGTCTTATATGACTAGTCCTCTTTTTAATTGTGCACAAATTTAACTAGTATGCATGCTTAGAATCATGTTTGTGATGATGACGTCTCTCAAACACCAAGTAGAATTTGTCACTCTACTTTGGGAGAATGAAATGGACTAAAGAGCAGACATGCTTGCGGCAGCTATGTCTCCCAAGCACCAAATGGATTAGTCATCCATCTTGGAAAGATGTCGTAGGGTAAAAGGGGATCCTTTACCCGCTAAGTACGATTGACTAATGACTAAGACTTTATCTCTTCTACCTCATAGTCAAGGACGACTATGATTTCAAGAGAGAGGTAATGTCATAAAATCTAATATCTAACTAACCCAAATGATTTTCTCATATTAAATTGATCACTTAATGTGGGAGAATAAACGGGAACAAGTGTTAAGATATAGGTATGTGCTTTTAGATCTATCTCAACACGGGGCCAATGTAAAGGGGCCCAAAAGGGAGATGGTCTATCAAAGAGCAAGGCTAACCAATGGAGCATAAGACCTTAGGGTTAGCTTCATTGAAGACCTCCAATAAATGTGTGTAAAATTCCTTTTGACCTTAAGCAAGCTAGGGCTGAGCTTGAGGTGGGAACCCGGCCCAAGCTCGAGGTGCTTGTCCTGCTTGAGGTGCTTGTCATGCTTGAGGTGTTTTTCATGCTTGAGGTGCTTGATTAAGATGCTTGAGGTGCTTGACTGGCTCCATGCTTGAGGTGCTTGACTTGCTGCATGATTAAGGTACTTGAGGTGCCTTGAGAAGCTTGCCTGAGATGCTTGTGGGAACACCCCCTAGTTCAAGTGCTTTGTCATGCTTGATGAGTAAGGTGCTTGATCACCTAAAGTCAAAATCATTCCTACAAGAGGGGGGGCGAGCCCTTTTCCTAGGAGCTAGAGAGAGAACACCCACTCACACACACAAGGGAAGCCCCAACTTGAAGAGGCAGCAAGGACACATGTCAGGCCCCTACCCATGTTACCTTCATGTGTTGCTTGAAGCCTATTGGCTAAGCTTCAAAGGGGTCCAATGATAAATTACATGAATTATCTAATTGTTTTAGCATTTATCAAGTCCTCTCTCTCAAAGGGGAAAGGGGGACACTTGTCCCAAGGCTACCCATGTTGCTTGTAATGGCTCCTGCTTGTGATTGGCTAGGCCTGGAGGGGTCCAATGAGCTTCAGGCATGAGCTACAAGGGGGGGTCGACCCAAGCAAGCTAGGGGGGTGCCTAGGGGGTATACTCACCCACACACACTCACAATCACTCTCATGGTGTGCTATGCAAAGTGCAAGAGCTCCCTCTCCAAGCAAGTAGAGGTTGAGAGCCTACACCAACACTCTTGGCTATGGAGTGCAAATCCAACCAAGAGCCATGCTTCAATGCTTAAGCTTTCCATCTCCTTCTTCTTCATTACTATGCTATTATGTATGCTAGCAACAAGAGTATGATAAGTGAGTAACTAATTCTTTCTCCTACGAAATGTTTCTTCTTCCTCTTCCCTACCCTCATTCCCTGCTAGCTCTCTCCACCTTCGAAGGTGTTTGAGGTCTTGGGACTGAGGCTTGGGATAGTTAAAGCTTTCTTCAAGTTTATGTTATGCTTGTGGTGCATGAAGCCTTCCATCTTCATGGCATCACCTAGGTCACAAGGAACACAAAGACTGTATTGTAACAAGTCTCTCTTTATGGGAGAAATCATAATACAAATGCCTATTGGAGGGGGGACCGGCTCCACATAAATCCGGTCCTCAATTGTTGTCATGTTCTCTAAACTCTCTCTCTTGCAAAAGTATTGTCTATGCCAAGTTAACTAATTGCTATGATTATGTTGCTATCTTCAATTATGTCTACCCGCTATGCTCACAAAATCATTTCTTGAAAGTACTCTCATTAAATTCCGCTATTCTCAAATTGAATAGGCAAATTCCATTACATTGGTATCAGAGCCAGGTTTCTCTTTTCTTGCTTAAGAAGAGAGGTCCTTAAGTAGCCTATAAATGGTTGATGTTGTTAATTATAATAGAGTAAGTGGAACTGGGATCTAATACCGGTTTTGTTAAGCCCACTATGTGGGGGATGGTGCACACCTCGGGAGCTTTGGACTTAATAATGGAGTCTTTTTAGACTTGCCTACGGCTTTACCATTATTGAGCCATAAGAAGTCCGAAAGGAGCTAGCCCTTGGCAACTCTGCTATGTTAGACCTACTCCTCTACTCTCTATAATTAACCACTTTGAGCCGTGGGTGTAGATACTTAAGAGCCGATTTTCAAAAGGCTAAGAGGAGTGGCAACTAAGGTTTTGAATTGCCAAAGCATACACTAAATACATACATAAAATTTTGTTATCATGGCTGACAATAATCAAGAGAGTAGAATGAACATTGATAGCTTTGATTTTGTACATGAAGGTGCTAATGATGATGCTCCCATGTTTGTGAATTATCTTGTGACTAGGTTGCAACAAGCTATGGGCAACCCTACCTTGCAAGCCGAAGTTACTCAACAACTTCGTGCTTATGGAATTTCCCTTCCTCTCCAAGAGGAGAGAGAGCTTAGGAGGCCTCTTGAAGAGACCCCCAAAAGAAGACTCTCTCCCATTCGAGAGGAGGAATCCAAAGAGAAAGAAAGCAATGAAAGTCTAAGTTCTTCTGAAGATGTGGCTCCACGAAGAAGGCGATCTAGACGATCGCCTACTCCTCCCAAGAGGAAAAGGGCAACCCATAGTCCTTCTCCTCATCACTCTCAAAGGCAAGAGAGGAAACAAAGGAAGAAAAGGGCTAGGAAGAGGTCACCCTCTTCTCCTTCTTCTTCACCTTCCTTCTCTTCCGATGAAAGTTATGGCTATTCTCCTAGAGAATACAAGAGGGGAGGACATCGCAAATCATTTCCTGCATGGCGAAGGTCACAAAAGCTAAAGAAGTTCAAGGAGGGAGGAAAGAGTATCTCTTTTCTCACCTACGATGGCACCTTTGGTGCTACCGACAAAGTGTTGGCCTTCATCCAGCAATTTGATGCGGCCTTTGGGGACGAGGGCTTCACAGAGTCCTCCAAGCTACACCATGTAGCTATGCACTTCCAAAAATCAGCTCGTCAATGGTGGGCTAGCCTTCGTGGCAATGGAGAAGCCCCAAAGACATGGAAAACTCTACGAGTTTCCATCATGAAGCAATTTCTTCCAAGCGATACTAAAGATAAAGTTCTTACCGAATGGCGCGGCTTGAAGCTCCTCTCTCATGAGTCTATCAACAAGTATGTAGATAAGTTTTGGGATTTACATCTCAAAGCTACTGTCTTTCAAAAGATAGACTTTGCCGAGCAAAGACAACAATTCTGTGCGGGATTACCTGAAGAGATGGCCGAATATATCAACTCTCAACGGCCCGGTACTATTACCGAAGTAATCCACCACACCATGGTTGCTTCACGCATCAATTTCCATCAAGGGGCTAGACGTAATGTCAAGCCCATGGAAAACAAAGATAAAAATGATGCAAAGGGGAAATCCAATGCTCAAAATAATTCCCAAGGCACTTCCAACAACAACAACAACAATCGGTCCAAGGAGAAGGGAGTTTACAAAGGTAAAAACAAACTCTCTCCTGAAGAGCTTGAAGCTTTTCGTAAGGACCATAAGTGTTTCAAGTGTGGGGAGCAAGGACATGGCTATCGTTCTTGCCCCAAGAAGAATACTCGCAATGAGACTCCTAGGGCTTCCACCATCGAAGCTCCAAAAGAGGATGCTCATTGCAAAGGATCATCACTCTCCTATGCTTGGGGAAAGGTAAGAGAGCATGATGCCTTCATCTTGTTTGATCCTGGCTCTACTCTCAACTTCATATCAATAGAGTTGGCCACCAAGTTGGGCATTCAAGCTTTTGAGATGGGAGATATAGTAACAGCTGATGCAGCTTTCAAGGGACAACAAGCCTCCATTACTCCCTTGATTGGGAAGTTGAGGCTTCATGTCCAAAGCTATGTCGACAAAGAAGACTTCTTCATCTCTCCCCTCCAACATCAGGATGTTATCCTAGGGGCACCATGGTTTGATCGCATGGCTGCCAACATGAAGTTCCCTGAAAGGAGAATTTACTTCACCTACAGGGGAAAGAACATGTATATAGATGCTAGTGAGCGTGGTTGCACTATTCCACTTGTAAATCCTCTTTCTTTTGATAAATCAATGAAGAGCTCAGTTTCTGCGTACATGATTTATGTCAAAGAGTCTCTAAAAGCTAATAATGTTTCATCAAATGAAAATGATAGGAATCAAGAAGAGTTAGACTTGTCTACTTTTCTAAAAGGATTCCAAGATGTGTTCATCGATGATATCCCTATGGACCTACCTCCAAAACGAGGGGATGATGACCATCGTATTGAGCTCCTTCCAAGAAGCTCACCGCCTAACAAACCTCCTTATCGAGTCTCACAAGCTCAACAAGAGGAGATCATGAGGCAAGTACAAGAGCTGGTAGAAAAAGGGATGGTGAGGCCTAGTTCCTCTCCCTTTTGTTCTCCAGTCCTTTTAGTGCAAAAGAAAGATGGTACATATCGTATGTGTGTGGACTATCGAGCACTAAACCATATCACTATCAAAAACAGATTTCCCGTACCTCGGGTAGAAGATCTGTTTGATAAGCTACAATGCTCTACCTACTTCAGTAGGATTGACCTTAAGAGTGGCTATCATCAAATAAGGATAGTGGATGAGGATATCTTAAAGACCGCGTTTCGCACAACATTTGGTCTTTATGAATATCTAGTCATGCCTTTTGGCTTGACTAATGCACCAGCTACGTTCAATCGTTTGATGGAGAAAATTTTTAGACCATATCGAAAATTCACTGGAGTGTTCTTCGATGATATCATCATCTACTCCAAGTCTTTGGAGGAACATAAGCAACATCTCCAAGTGATTTTTCAAGCCTTGAGGGAGAACAAACTTTTTCTCAACCAAAAGAAAAGTGAATTCTTCCTTCAAGAGATTCAATATCTAGGCCATATTATCTCTCACGATGGTATTCGTATGGATCCATCAAAGTTAGAGGTAATAAAATCATGGCCTAACCCAAGGAATCTACATGAGCTAAGAAGCTTTATTGGTATGTGTGCATACTATAGACGCTTCATAGCAAAATTCTCTCAAGTAGCAGGACCACTACACGACTTAACCAAGAAGAACGTTAAGTTTGTATGGTTTGCTAAGGAGCAAAATGCTTTTCAAAAACTCAAAGAGAAGCTTACTTCCCAACCAGTCCTCGTGCTTCCGGATCTCTCAAAGCCATTTGAGGTCCAATGTGATGCTTGTGGTGATTGCCTTGGAGCAGTTTTGCTTCAAGAAGGGCATGCCATAGCATATGAGAGCCGAAGGCTCAATGGTGATGAACGAGTCTTGGGCATTTATGAGAAAGAGCTTTTAGCTGTTCTACATGCCCTAGACACATGGAAGCACTACCTATTGGGGACTCCATTTATCCTACGAACCGACCACCAAAGTCTCAAGTATTTCATGACGCAAACCAAGCTTTCCGACAAACAAATGAGGTGGGCAAATTTTCTTTCGCAATTTAATTTCCATATTGCTCACATAGCTGGTAAGCACAATCAAGTTGCCGATGCACTTTCACGACGACCAAAAGTTAATGCGGCGTCTATAGCTACTCACAATGATCTATCCTCTATGATAGATGAGTATGCTACTGACC
Source organism: Adiantum capillus-veneris (assembly GCF_014529385.1). Lineage (NCBI taxonomy): Eukaryota > Viridiplantae > Streptophyta > Polypodiopsida > Polypodiales > Pteridaceae > Adiantum > Adiantum capillus-veneris. Next base: position 81,694,273 of record NC_140931.1, on the reverse strand, counting down.
CTGACTTTAGAGACATAATGTCAGCCCTTGCTTTGGGGAAGAAAGAGGAACCATTCACCTTGCAGGATGGTTATCTTCTCCACGACAATAGGCTATGTGTTACCCATTCCCTTCGTGAGAAGGTTATGTATGAATCCCATGCTCCTCCATATGTAGGGCATAGAGGTATTCAACCTACTCTCCGAGGAGTAGAGACGTATTTCTATTGGCCTACCATGAAAGTGGACATACAAGAGTATGTTTCAAAATGTGTAGTATGCCAAAAGACCAAGTATGATAGAGGGAAGCAACCTGGATTACTCCAGCCATTGCCTATTCCAAATTCACCATGGGAGAGTATATCCATGGATTTCATCTTTGGATTACCCAAGTCTATCCATGGGAATATAGGAATATGGACAATAGTCGACAGGTTTAGCAAGCAAGCACATTTTATTCCTGTCAAAAAGACTATTAAGGCACATCAAATGGCAACTCTCTTCATATCTCAGATTTTCAAACACCATGGATTACCCACATCCATCGTGTCAGATAGAGATCCTAGAATGACCAGTAATTTCTGGAAAGGTCTCTTTGAAAATCTAGGAACAAGATTGAATTTCTCTTCGGCCTATCACCCACAAACGGATGGCCAAAGTGAGATAGCCAATCTTACGATACTCGATCTACTCAAGACTTATGTTACCGAAGTAGATCAACGCTCACAATGGGAAAAGTATTTATCGCTAGTAGAGTATGCCTACAATAATACTATACATACTTCTATGGGCAAAGCACCTTTCGAGATCATAGAAGGAAGACCTAAAAGTCCCTTGCTACTGAAAGTACATGGGAAGATCTTCGCCGCCGATGAGTATAGCCGTGACCTACAAGAATCTTTTCAAAAGATTAGGGAGGCTATAGCCATCTCTCAACAAAGGCAAAAAGCTGCTGCTGATAAACACAGAAGAGCCTTAATGTTCAAAGAAAATGATTGGGTCTTACTTAAGTTTCCTAAGGCTCGATTAAGGCAAACGACGGGCAAAAATCCTACGGGCCATCAAAAGTATTATGCTAAACTAGCAAAAAGATACTATGGTCCTTTCCAAATCTTGAAGCCTATCAATGAGACGGCTTATCAACTCAAGTTGCCCAACCATTGGCTTATACACAATGCCTTTCATGTAAGCTTACTTAAGCCCTACAAAGGAGAGCCACCAATTGAACCAATTATTGAAGACCCTCCCGAAGTTGAAGACCAAGAAGAGGTGCTACAACCCGAAGCTATCCTTCGGCATGAAGACAAGGTACTACGACATGGTAAGATTATCCGACGGTATCTTATTAAGTTCAAAAATTATCCTTTTGAAGATGCTAAATGGATGCAAGGAGTACAACTTAAGGATAGTATGAACCTTGTCAATGCTTACAATGCTACATTAGAGTAAGCAAATGTACAAATTTCTTTTAAATAACTCATGTTTTTGTCTTATATGACTAGTCCTCTTTTTAATTGTGCACAAATTTAACTAGTATGCATGCTTAGAATCATGTTTGTGATGATGACGTCTCTCAAACACCAAGTAGAATTTGTCACTCTACTTTGGGAGAATGAAATGGACTAAAGAGCAGACATGCTTGCGGCAGCTATGTCTCCCAAGCACCAAATGGATTAGTCATCCATCTTGGAAAGATGTCGTAGGGTAAAAAGGGATCCTTTACCCGCTAAGTACGATTGACTAATGACTAAGACTTTATCTCTTCTACCTCATAGTCAAGGACGACTATGATTTCAAGAGAGAGGTAATGTCATAAAATCTAATATCTAACTAACCCAAATGATTTTCTCATATTAAATTGATCACTTAATGTGGGAGAATAAACGGGAACAAGTGTTAAGATATAGGTATGTGCTTTTAGATCTATCTCAACACGGGGCCAATGTAAAGGGGCCCAAAAGGGAGATGGTCTATCAAAGAGCAAGGCTAACCAATGGAGCATAAGACCTTAGGGTTAGCTTCATTGAAGACCTCCAATAAATGTGTGTAAAATTCCTTTTGACCTTAAGCAAGCTAGGGCTGAGCTTGAGGTGGGAACCCGGCCCAAGCTCGAGGTGCTTGTCCTGCTTGAGGTGCTTGTCATGCTTGAGGTGTTTTTCATGCTTGAGGTGCTTGATTAAGATGCTTGAGGTGCTTGACTGGCTCCATGCTTGAGGTGCTTGACTTGCTGCATGATTAAGGTACTTGAGGTGCCTTGAGAAGCTTGCCTGAGATGCTTGTGGGAACACCCCCTAGTTCAAGTGCTTTGTCATGCTTGATGAGTAAGGTGCTTGATCACCTAAAGTCAAAATCATTCCTACAAGAGGGGGGGCGAGCCCTTTTCCTAGGAGCTAGAGAGAGAACACCCACTCACACACACAAGGGAAGCCCCAACTTGAAGAGGCAGCAAGGACACATGTCAGGCCCCTACCCATGTTACCTTCATGTGTTGCTTGAAGCCTATTGGCTAAGCTTCAAAGGGGTCCAATGATAAATTACATGAATTATCTAATTGTTTTAGCATTTATCAAGTCCTCTCTCTCAAAGGGGAAAGGGGGACACTTGTCCCAAGGCTACCCATGTTGCTTGTAATGGCTCCTGCTTGTGATTGGCTAGGCCTGGAGGGGTCCAATGAGCTTCAGGCATGAGCTACAAGGGGGGGTCGACCCAAGCAAGCTAGGGGGGTGCCTAGGGGGTATACTCACCCACACACACTCACAATCACTCTCATGGTGTGCTATGCAAAGTGCAAGAGCTCCCTCTCCAAGCAAGTAGAGGTTGAGAGCCTACACCAACACTCTTGGCTATGGAGTGCAAATCCAACCAAGAGCCATGCTTCAATGCTTAAGCTTTCCATCTCCTTCTTCTTCATTACTATGCTATTATGTATGCTAGCAACAAGAGTATGATAAGTGAGTAACTTATTCTTTCTCCTACGAAATGTTTCTTCTTCCTCTTCCCTACCCTCATTCCCTGCTAGCTCTCTCCACCTTCGAAGGTGTTTGAGGTCTTGGGACTGAGGCTTGGGATAGTTAAAGCTTTCTTCAAGTTTATGTTATGTTTGTGGTGCATGAAGCCTTCCATCTTCATGGCATCACCTAGGTCACAAGGAACACAAAGACTGTATTGTAACAAGTCTCTCTTTATGGGAGAAATCATAATACAAATGCCTATTGGAGGGGGGACCGGCTCCACATAAATCCGGTCCTCAATTGTTTTCATGTTCTCTAAACTCTCTCTCTTGCAAAAGTATTGTCTATGCCAAGTTAACTAATTGCTATGATTATGTTGCTATCTTCAATTATGTCTACCCGCTATGCTCACAAAATCATTTCTTGAAAGTACTCTCATTAAATTCCGCTATTCTCAAATTGAATAGGCAAATTCCATTATAGAATGCATGTATTATGTTTATGAATATCTTGAGCAAACCGATTTTGAAGCTCCACGCGTATGGACAAATGAGTCTTTTAAGGGAGTCCCTTTTCGACTCAAGATCCAAGATAATTTGGATATTTCTACTTTCATTGTCTATAATAGTGAATGCATGCAACAATTTGTTGAGGAGTATGAGGAGAAACTTGTGAACCAACGAGTTGGCAGACATAAAAACAGGAGATCCAGACGTCAAACCAACGTAAATAACATCGAAGACGTACCTACTTTCATGGATTGGTTATACACCCGTATGCAACGGACAGATAGAGATCATGAGACAATCTCAAGGGAACAGAGAGAGTTTATGATCGGATGTGAAAGAAAGGTAACTTTTGGGTTTTGAAAACTTTAAACTAAACAAGCAATATTCCTTTTTTTCTTATATCGTTTATATATTGACCTAGGCTCAAATGTATACAAACATGTGGGCTTATGGTCAACATCTTCGAATAAAAGCTATTGACGACTTACGTCTAACTCAAGATTCTTCCTTTGTTGCCTCTTTCAAGCAATTATCACGTGCAAGTTCAAGAGACACAAATCTTGTTGATAGTGAACTGGGTTATGTGGGAACCATAGTCGGCATTTATGAAATATCGTATCGGATCTTCAAACAGGTGAATGAAATCCCTCTTCATACAACAATGACATGTAGATTTCTTGAAGTTATACATAATTCTAAATTTTTGATTCGTGCATTTTGACATGTGATTCTGAAGGTGGATTGGTTTCGTGCCGAGTATAAAGGCAATAGTGTCACAATGAGAAGAGAACCATCCAAATTTTGGTCCGTCGACTCCGCAAAGTTAATGCGTGCAACAAGAGAGCCTTACATTCTACCAACTCATGTTGAGCGAGTGTTCTTTTACAAGAACCCAGATTCTCATCCATGGTGGCAAGTTGTGCATGTCCAACCTAGAGGTCGTCAGTTGTTTGATAGCATTGACCCTGAGGAAGCAAATCGGGATGAATTGGTAACATCCTCGAATCTAGACACATCCATGTTAGAGACGTGTAGAATTTTCCTTGCCGATCATGATGACATTGTAGATCATGATGAGAACGACAACCATCTGTACTCTGACACTACAAACACCGAAGAGGAAGAAATAGTGGATGTCGAGCACACGGAGGAAATGAACGTCAACACATATTTAATGGTAGAGGAGTTTGAAGAAGTAAACAAAGATAATGAAGATGAGATTTTATTGACGGTTAATCTCAGAGATGACGATGAGGACTATTAGCCGTGCGTATCAACTCACAAATCAACCTATATTGGGTAAGATTTAATCTCGCAGTAATTCATTTTGTTAAGTAATAATATTGATTCTTTTGAAATCTTACTAATAAGGGTGGGTGGTGGGGAGTCTCGTGGTGATAGCCTCATATGGCTAGTGTCAGGGTTGGATTCTCTTCAGACTCGTTTTTCTTCTTGTAGCTATGTACAAGGTAATCAAAACACGCTGCTGCTCAAGATACGAGGACGCTGCCACCGACAGTGAAGCCCGTCTGAAAAGCCTAGCATTTTGCATGACAGATCAGTCCTGGCATTTTTGCACTGCAGATCAGTCCCGATAGCAGCAGAAGACAGATCAGCCCTAGCATTAGCAGATTCCACAGCAAGATAACACATCAGCCCTAGCGTTTTTGCATCAGCATAACCATCCAGCATTTTGTAGATCTACCACGACAAAACCCAGATCTAGACCAGTGTTTTCAGTTTTCAGCAATCAGACTCCGCCGTAGAATCACGAACCTCACAGACCTCACCTTCCCGCAGCAGTTCCTCATCGCATGGTCAGATCCACGAGCGTTTGTAGTTTCAACCCAAAAAATGTAGATTTCAGCATCTGCGTTTTCAGCGCATCGTCGTTGCATCGTCGTTATCGACATAGAGTCAAAATTCAGTGGATAAAGATTCACAGATTTCAGCCATAGCATTTTTCAGATTCCGGCCTGTCTCGTTGTCGTCCTGATCTTCGTCGATGTTGTCGGCAAGTCCATATCATATGATTGTTTGCGCTTTGCTTAAGATAACTGCTCCGCACTGTGCTCAAGGTTCCTTTTAGTTCTTATGGAAGGGAGAGCCTTCCGTTCTTAATGGAAAGTGCTATGATCACAAACAAAGTGAATGGACACTGTGCGTGCAAGTGTAGAGACTGAGAGATAGAGAGAGAAGAGAGATACGACACCAGAGACGTTGTAAAACCCTCCTCCGAAGGCCCCACTCTCGTCGGCGAGAGTGATCTACTATTGATTGCACAAAGTGGTACAATGCGAATGCAATGGACCGATGCAACTTGGGACTATGCCGGTGATGACGACGACGACTTTAGGGCTGCAATATGTGGTCTTGTATTTGCTAAATTTCGGGACTGTTTCGGTGGCTGAAAATGACTGTTTTGGCTGCGTTTTCGAGGGCTAAAAATAGAGATCTTGTGCAACCAACTAGGGCTGATTTGGGGCTGTTAAAAACGCTGATCTTCTGCGTTTTTATACTGTTGAATTTGCGTTTTTCTACTGCTTGTATAGCTTCCCTTCTCAAGTGTGGCTTGTATATCTTTCCTCCGCAAGGGTGATCACCCGAGGTAAAGACCTCTCATCGGCCAAGGGCCCTCGAGGTCGCGTCTCACAAAGTTGACTCAAGAGGACGAGTGACTGTGGAGGGTCTCGGAACCCGCCGATGCATAGAGACCCATAACACTCTCCTCGCCTACGAGAGAGCACGATGTCCTCATGTAGCCTTGTCCCTACTGTCTGCTTCAACCAAGCAGGCTGCCCACTCCCCTGTAGACATGGATGTCACGTACATAGCATGTAAACTATGCCATAAAGCATGAGTTGTAGTCTCCCTCGAAACCTGCCAGTAAACAGACTCAACTAGATGCAAACGAATCGTAGACATTGCTAACTCATCAAGATCCTGCCAATCATCATCACGCATAGACTTGGGCTTCGCCGATAAACCACGCAAGGGTTTATCCTGCCCCAAATCCTCCAATGCAACAAGCATAATCTGCACCATCAAAGTGTGTCAGACCATAACGCTGGAAGTCAAATGAAAAATCAGCCATAATGCTCGCAAAAGAGAAACCAACAATGACTAGCAAATGTCAACCAAATCAGCCCTAAACTAGCTCGAATCGCATCAACAAAAGTCTGCAAATATGGCTCAAAACCTGATGCAAAATTGCACCAATAACCGTGCAAAACCTTGCACAAAATCACAAGTCAATATGACTCAATTGCGCATAAATATCTGACAAAATTTTGGCAGAGTCTCCTTTGTAACTGGAGCAAAGTCTCAACAGTAAACCTTAAAGAGACAATAATATATGCCACAATGGCCAATCCGGGAATAAACTCGACCGGAATCACCTCACAAAGTCATACATATGAGCATACCCGCTCTTGCCGGAGTACCACTCAACGGCACCTCAAATGACATACATGTGAGTGATGATTGCTGCCAAAATACCTTCCAATCGATGACCAAATGTCTGCCAGATAACTTTAGCAACATTTCGCAAAACCTTGCAAGATCTGTCGCTATGCGCAACGCGAAATACGGCACACAAGGTCATACACAAGTGACTCCAAACTCCAATCAAATGATGGCTGAAAATCACGTATCAAAGTGGGAGTAAACTCAACCACTAAACTGTCAAAGAGCAACCTATGAGTACGTAGAAGCTATGGCGAGAACTTGAATAAAATCCAACAGAGTTTCTTCTATAAATTGAGCCAAATCTCAAATAATCTCAGCCATAAACAAATACACAAATCCATATATGGCATACATAAAATGCCAAGACCATGGCAACATAGCTCACTCTCACATGAGTGGCTCTCTGGACAAATGCATATCCAAAAACCTGTGTATACCTATGAATCTGCTGGTTGCTGCAGAAAATACTCCGTGTGTGTGAGATATACCAAAAGCAGTGTTTTTGGGACCCGAAAGGGCACAAACAAACCTGCTGCTGTACCTACTATAATTTAAAGCAGAATTTCAGAAAATAGACATCGCCATCGCTTCCGGATCGTGCCAAAACCTTGACCTAGACTCCTCGATCATGTAGGTCTGATTCTGTAAGACGGAGCTACGCAAAAAACTGCGTTTTAGAGCCCGAAAATGGCAAAAATCGAGTTGCACATAGTCTTGAACCTGCTCCTGCTTCACTCTGCGTGATGCAATGTCCTCTCAATGCAAGCTCCAATGCAAGAGCTCTGCCACAATAGCATCCAAGCACTCGAATGTCAAGCTCTCCTCCGCCGAGCACTTCTCTATCGAGCTCCACTGAGCTCAAAGCTCCTCTCACCAAGGAAGCCGCAACCGCCTCCTCGACCAAGCTTGACCACACCAAGCTCCTAAGCTCCAAAGAAAATCCGCCTCAAGATTCTTCCCATTGGAATTCCTCCCTTTGCATCGCCGTTGATTGTAACCTCCATGAAGTGCCAACCATACCAGTAGCATAACCATCATTAGTGTGCCCCCACTACTTACTTGGAGACCCCACGTCCGTAGGCCTGCTAGTAATCTCATCCAAAATGGCCTGGCATACAGCCCGCTGCCCGGTGTGGAATAACCCCATTCGGGCCAGTACCGGTTAAGGTATAATAGCATGTGCCTAATCACTCGCACAGCACAGCTCCCCAAATGAAAGGTGGGCTGGTGCTGATCGGAGCCCGCCCTCTTGCAATGCGTAGTCGTGTTGCATTCGCACTCAATGGCTCGCCCGTCTCTTCGAGGGGAAACACATCGGCCAGACATAACCTGCCCCAGCATTGCTGTTCTTCTCGTACCTGCATATCTCACCCTGCACCTTAGTTGTTTGCTGGCCCTCCGACTCAGCCCAATACCTCCTAGTTGTGGTACATCCCCGATTATGTGATCTAGTCCTTGGCTGCATGACCTCTTTCGTTACCCAATGACCTTGCACCACTGTCAATTCATAACCCTAGTCACACCTTGCTGACCACCTTTTCCGGGTAATCCCACAATCATCCTTCCCATGTGTGCTCCATCCAAGCCAGTAGGCTTGTTGTTGACCTTCCTGTTTTCCCGACCACCATCTGGTCCAAGCTATTCGCATCCATACTGTGAACACCATTTGCTAAGGGGTTCGGCCTCATGCACACACCCAACTTAGCGGTATACCGTAGGTTATACGCATATCAGCAGACCCTGTCTGGCTCACATCCTTTATCTTCACTTCACAATCAAGCATCACGACCACAGTGCCACATTCCAAGTTCGCCACATCTCCTCTCAATTTTTCGCATACGAATGGCTTATTGCCATGGATTTCCACAATCCCCTTCTCGGGCAATTCGAAGGTAGCAACCTATAGGTCGCTGCGTGTCGCATGCTCCAGCTCTCCCCTCTCGTGTGGGGGATGGGAGTCCGCAGGGTTCACCTGGTGCTCCTCAATTTCTTCACTGGTACAATACCCACCATTTAAGTATGGCTCGCAAGCCAACAACTCCCCATCCAACAGGGTATGACTAGCACTACTTCCGGTTTCATGCAATAGTTTTTCCTCATGATGGGCATCAACATAGCAGGGAAACATCGCATCCAATTTCTTCGTCAACTCTTCCTCACTCATGCATTCTTCTCCTTCGTCCACACACGGGACTGTTAAGTATGGAGCCTGATTTACCCTTGTATTTTTCTGTGGTAAAAGCGCACATTTGTAAGGCCCCCATTATGAGGAGAAGCCATCGTGCGTAAAGGTAAATCACTCACCGGAAACCAAAATTTTCACATAGTCAAAAACCAGGGGCAACTTTTGGGGCCTCGGGGGCGGAAGCCCCCGATACTTTTTTTTTTCCCTCGCTGGAATATTATGGCCGGCCGGTGGCCGGAAAGTGGTCGGAAAACAACCGTCGGTTGGCCGGTAGTCAATGGCCGGTGGCCGGTGGCCGAATTCAAAAGCAGACTTGTCTTCTCAAGGGCGGCCACACATGGGCGGATTGGAGGGTCTGATTTGGACTTATCTACACAACGACGGCTACACATGGCTCCCTCTCATGAGAGAGGGCAACCCTTTTGGCCTATAAAAGGAGGCCATTTCTACACACATTTCAGAGTGTGAAGTTGATGCAACAAGGTGAGTGTGAGGTGGTGAGAGTGAAGCAAGGCGGGAGCTCCATTAAGGGTATAATCCCTTTGTAAAGTACTTCTTGTTTTGAAGTACTAAAGCCATTGAGTGGCTGCTTTCCCATGGACGTAGCCCACATTGGGTGAACCACGTATATCGTGTGTACTCTCTGTCTCTCTCTCTCTCTCTCTACTCTATTATCTCGTGTATGTAAATCTGTCTCTAATCTACTCAATTATCTATTTAGCTACGTCTTATTTCCTAACAGGGACATCCATACATTCTTCGCCTTCGTCCATACACGGGGCATCCGTCTCCTTCTCTTCTTTTGCTTGTTTTTCCTCTTCGCTCAGCTTGGCATGCATCATCGACACCTTTTCAAAAAACCAGGTCATCACTTGCTCTTGCCGACGGAACTCGGCATCCATAAGCATTTTCTTTCTCTCGAGCTCTTTTCTCGTTCTTCTACTTTCCAGCTGCATCGCCTCTACATCCTTGTAGTAACTCTCAGACGTCCTCGATAGTGTCTGAGTCGAGGTCTACATAGCCTTTTGCACCGCATCCCAGTCATATCCTAGTTATCCTTCTCTCCATCCAGCAAAGCGTTCCCTCACGCGTCGTGTCGCTCTTTCAAAGCATAAGAGGGCAACCTCCACATTGAACCATGCCTTCAGTGAGGCCATATCAAAATCTTGAAAAAACAGATTGGCCCTTAAAACAGTACAATCAGTCACGCCACTTCTCCTACACAATTGCAGCTATGAAGTCACTTAGTGTAGATGCATATCCATCGACAGCAGAAGCTCAGCAACCATCGACAGAAGAAGCTCAGCAGCCTAGCGTTTTTGGAGACCCATCACCTAGCGTTTTTGACAATTTTCAGCATGGCGTTTTTCAGCAATGAAAGACCAGCGGATTGAGCCCCTAAAGAGTAGCACATTCAGCCCCAAGAAACCTCAGTTTTCAATCCTAAACCTGTAGATTTTCATCGTCAAAGACCTACAAAACAATCCCAGAATCATCGTTTTTGGACATAGTCATAGATTTCAGCCCATTGCGTTTTTGGACAGCAGATACGAGATTGCAGATTTCAGCCCTTAGGACGGTGTCATCATCCCCTTTGTCATTGCCGACATAGCCTAGACTTGCATCAGTTCCATGCATTCAGCTTGATCCAGTTGGTGCTCTCTTACGCAATTGCAGCTATGAAGCTACACCTGCCTCCATTGGGTTACTAGCATGGGAGATTTTGATGGACCAGAGAAACCAAGTCGATCTTGTTCTGACGGAGGTCGTGATGCCCTGTTTATCAGGCATAGGTCTATTGGGGTGAATTATGAACCATGGGGCCCTCAAGCACATTCCGGTTATCATGATGTCCTCTCATGACTCCATGAATTCCATTTTCAAATGCTTGTCAAAGGGAGCTGTGGACTTTCTTGTGAAACAAGTGAGGAAAAATGAACTGAAGAAGCACTTGCAGCGTCTTTGGAGGAGGTGCCATAGTTCAAGGACCTGACCATTGGGAAGATAAAGATTTTGATCTATGAGGAGTGGCTGCTGCAACGAATGCACCTTTTCTAGACCTTGTGCCATCAACACACGAAAATTATGGGACAGCTGGAAGCGTTGAGGATGCTCATTTGGCTGGACACCATGTACATTTGATTTGTCTCATATGGTCCCAAGCGGCGAGCATGATAGAAGAGAGGAAAAATCATGCACCCCAATAGTGCATGGTGCACCCTTGCGAGAGTTGCCTACAGCCTGCCTCTACTATACGCTACACCTACTCAGAGAGCAGCTCCGACCGATTTCCACCTTGACAGATCGAGAGTCAAGAGACGAGAGAGAGAGAGAGAGACATAAATGTTAAAAATATTTCTTTCTTTCTACTTACCGTGCTACGTCACGTCGATGACCCATGAGTTTGCACATTTTCTTGACCATCCACTTGGGACTCCATCCTGTCCCATACTCCGTCTCTAGTGTGTTGAGAACATATTTCTTGTCATCCTCATGCTCATCACTACAGTGCAAAATAAAGCCGATTAGTAATTCAACTAACAAACTAAAATTTAATTTTTTTATGTTAATTAATACTTACTCCCATGGTATATGAACCTGCTTTAGATAAGACGAGCAGAGGTCTCCCATCTGACGTTTGAGGGCGATGCCGGCTCCGAGCTGGAGGATAGCCCCTTCAAGCAAGATGTCGCATGTGACACCCAAGCTGCCAATGCACATGCGCATTGGTGGAGGTGGAGGCACTGATGGGGGAGCTGGCGGCTGAGGCGATGTCTCACGAGTCGATCGGCCTGGTGGCGTGCTACTCTGCCGGTGATGCCTACATGCAATGTAAACATACGGCAGATTAGATGAGAGTTCTTAAAAACTACTTGATATTTAATTCATAATCACCATAATAGATATACCTCCGAGACTCATAGCCACTAGCTTGTGAATCAAGTGTCAACTGAGTACTAGGAGGTACATTAGGAGTAAGCCGCTGACTCTCATGATGTGATGTACCTGGAATAGGAGTCCTAAGCAAACAAAGACATCAAGGGAATACATATATTAAGATTTCTATATTAAAAAAAAGAATGACATTACTACTTTATCAATCGAGAAGATTACCGATGTGCTATGGTCTGATCTGCATGAGAGGAAGTCTCCACTCGTGCGTGTGGCTGGGAGGATGTACCCTCTCCAGGACATACGGGAAAACTGAATCACCCAAGAAACTTGATGGAGCTATCTAAACTGGCATCATCCATCTCCATATAATCTGACATTGCCTCCGTCAAAGCCTCTCCTGATAGTCCAGTGGTACGTAGCAAAGTCTTGATGAACGTTGTGAGCGGGATGAAAACACACACAGCGCTTCTATAACGACCCGGAACACACTCTTGGGAAGATACACACACACAAACTATGGGGCACCACTCGGCTTACACAACACACCTGGCCGAGACAGGGAACACACCTCTGGAGTGAGAGGAGAGAGACTATCCACTTGCCCACTCCACATAGACACACACACACACACACACCCAAAAAACTCAGCTCAAAAGAGGATAATTTCTGATGTTTAGATACAATTGAGCTTGGGCCAACACCAATGGGGCAAATAGCTCACACAACATGGGTAAAATAAGCCAGATACAATCACAAACTAGAGCAGAAACTTCGCTCATAGGAGAAACTTACACAGAAAAATAGCAGGAAAAGAGTGAGGAATTTGGCAAAATGGACAGCGCCATCGCGTCCGGAACGGCCTAAAACCTCAGTCTACAATGTCAAAGTGCTCAAATCTGACCTCGGATGAGCAGTTTACCGCCAAAACAGGCTCCAAAAACCCAAAAAACACACCTGCGGCTGTTCTTCCTCTCTTCTCCACGTTTTTTCTGGTCTTCTCTCTGTTTTTTCAGTTCCCACACTTAGCTTTATTACTTTGGCACCCTTGGCCTTTTAGATGACCTCAAACGGACCCCGAACAAGCCAAAAACTGACCTCGCAGTGCATAGTTGTCACCTTTTTGCATCATTCGCACACCTGGCACTCAGCTTTTTTCCAATAATGCATCTCGCCACCATGAGAAGTGGCCCCAAAAAGTAGTCCTAATGATGACCTTTCTGCATAACTCTCACAAGAAAACACCCACGTTGTGTTCGTCCTCATCTGCGTGCAAATATTGACCTCGTTCGCCCTCCTGACGCCACTAGATGCCATCTGACGCACCTGCTGACCTCACGTCGTCGGGCCGCGGATAGCTTCCTCGAGAAGTTTTACGCGCTATAAACTCCTCATTATTGTAGAAAAAACATACTGGTGATAGTGAAAATCGATGCACTATGTACACACTGTCCTACCTGTACACATGTGGGCCCCGCATAACCACCTGGCTCTGAAAAATGGGCAATTCTTTATTTGATGCACCATGCATGGATATGTACATATGCGCAATTCCTTGCTCCAAAAAACTCCTGACAACGTCAACTTCACTCTATGACCCTGGTCACTCATCGTATCTGTATATTTAAAACAAACCATATGTCAAACTAACACAAACATCGTATCTGCATGTAACATCAATGCAAGTAAAAATATTAATAGATCAAGAATCTACAGATGAGGTCGAAGCAACCATGAATGGAGTGGACTACAACAAAATAGATCAAACAAAAATGCTACAGATGCTTCAAAAGGTTATGAATCAAATGCAAGATCAGGTAGCAAAACTAAAAGAGAAACACGCTCAGTAAAAAATTCAATGCAAGAGTAAGCTACATGAGAGATTTGATGGTTTGTGGTCGAATGCAACACGAGCTTATAACCATATGGCAGATGTGGACAAAATGAAGCAGACCTGGATGTATTCCTGGAAAGGACTCAACCTGAGCTATATGTTGTTGTTGGCAGCGCTTTCGCTTTCGCTTTCGCTGCCTACTCTCACATGGTATCAGACGCTGAGGTTCTTCTCCCAAGCCGACGATCCCTTGTTGATTGCTTCCGTCACAAAAAACTCCCTCAAAACTGAGATTGCTCCCCCTTGGTGGCTGTGTTTTCTACAAACAGCAGCGTTTTCACCTCTCAGGCTGCGTTTTCTGTGCTATGGAGCCAAATCAGCCATCGCTACTCCCTTCTCTCTCAGCCCTGAAGGGATTACCCCAGCCATCGCTACTCCCTTCTCTCTCACCTGAAGGGATTACCCCAGATCAGCCGTCGATAAAGCACTTGCATCAGCGTTTTCAGCATTAGACACAATACCAGATCAACCCCTTGAAGCATTGCAGAGAACCCCCATTTTCAGCCATACAAACGCAGCAAAACAGTCATTTTCAGCCACCCGAAACAACCCAAAGATTTGCAGAATTTCAGCAGTTAGAAGACCATAGATTTCAACCCTAAAGTCGTCATCGTCACAGCCGTTGTCGTCATTGGCAGGTCCCAGGTTGCATCAGTCCATTGCATACGCATTGTACCACTTTGTGCAATCAAAAAGTAGACCACTCTCGCCGACGAGAGTGGGGCGGCCTTCGGAGGAGGGTTTTACAATGTCTCTGGTGTCGTATCTCTCTTCTCTCTATCTCTCAGTCTCATTCACTTGCACGCACAGTGTCCATTCACTTTTTTTGTGATCATAGCATTTTCTCATTAAGAACGGAAGACTCTACCTTCCATAAAAACAAAAGGAATCTTGAGCACAGTTCAGATCACTTATCTTGAGAAAAATGCGCCAAACAATCATTCCGCTGCACCTAACAAGAGCTTTATGTCTGAGATGTCTCTTGAAATGCAGTGACTGCAGGATATGCCCAACGTGGGCAAGGCCAAGGAGCTCTGGTTGTTTTTCACTGGACGAAGCGAGGATATCTCTCTGGAAGCAGTCACATATGAGCAATAGCAATCAGAGGCCATCGAGCAGATCAACTCGAGCTTTTAGGACAAGTGGCTAGGCCGTCTCCCTCATTGTCTCACATACAACTGCCAGCTTATGATAGCCTACGCTCCTACTCTCTTCCAGATGCAATCACATATGCTCTAGAATGTTTTCAGCTGATGCGGAGAGAGGGCATCTCTCGAAATGCAATGTTATCTCAAGGAGTGCATTGATTGCAGTAGTGTCAGGTCAGGAAGGGAGGGATTGTTTTCAATAGATGCAGAGAGCGGGCATCTCTCTTCAATAACAAATCTTGAGTTTAACTCGTCGAATAGATCTTTGAGGTCTCTTGGGAAGTTTCCTATGACATTAAAATCCTCTTCTTATTTTTCTTCTTCTTTAAATGCAATCAAGTACACTTGCACCTTGAAGGCATATGGTATTGCACAAGATGCTGATATGGAGAAAAGAATTTATTTTGATATTGTTAGTCAGTGGTTGTGCTTGGCACTACCTTGGTCAACATGTATGCCTAATGTGGTGCAGTCCATAGATCACAAAAAGTATACTGAAAGTAAGAGGTCAAGACAAGGGTTCAAGAGACTTCGCTTACAAGCTCGTTCTACTCGTTTCGCCCACTAAGATTTGGGAAGGCTTGCTGGGGTGGGTTGACGGACAGCACATGGGCTTGCAGTGGAGGCAGCGTGGATTGTGGGCTGAGGTCAAGACAAGGGTTCAAGAGCCTTCGCCTACATGCTCGTTCTACTCGTTTCGCCCACCACTAAGAGCAGGGAAGGCTCGCTGGGGTGGGTTGACGGACGGCACGTGGGCTTGTAGTGGAGGTAAGGTGGATTGTGGGCTGAGGCTGATGCGGAGGACAGCCCTGGGTGGGGGCACCTGGCTGCAGAATCCTCTTCGACTGCCCTGGCTATTCATTTTTTGACAGAAGGAGTTGGCTTGCGCTCCTTTCTCCTTCGGAGATCAACATGTGAGCCTCGGTTCCTAGCATTCTGTTGGGTTTGGGAGGGGGTGTGGCTCCAGTGGTGGCAGGGGAGCCCCATTTGAGTGGCACTCTTAGATCCATGTTTTGGTTTGAAGATGGGATTGGCTCCTTAGCATCCAAGAGGTTCTTCTAGTGGCTCAGATCGAGAGGGTTTGTGCGTGGTAGCCATGCATTTAAAATCAGTGCATTTCAAAAGACGACATCCTGGACAGGAAGCTCATCAAGAACTTTTTCAACTTTATGAAGTGCACCACCTTTGGCATACATGTCGACCAAGGTAGTGCCAAGCACAACGTTTTCTTTCAACAACCACTCACTAACAATATCATCGTAACTTCTTTTGCCCATATCAGCATCTTGTGTACTACCACATGCCCTCAAGGTGCCACTGTACATGATTGCATTTGGAGAGATGCAGTCTCTCTGCATCTGCTTAAAAAATCTCTCTCTCTCTCTCTCTCTCTCTCTCTCTCTCTCTCTCTCTTCCTGACCTAACCTTGTAGCAATCAATGCACTGCTTGAAATAACATTGCATCTAGAGAGAGACCCTCACTTCACATTAGCTGAAAATAGGCTAGAGCATATGTGATTGTGTCTAGAGAGACACCCTCACTTCATCCACTAACAAACGACCAGAGCTCCTTGGCCCTGCCCAAGTTGGGCATATCCCCCAATCAGTGCATCTCAAGAGACAACATTTCAGACAGAAATCTCCTCAAGCACTTCGTGTGCTTCATGAAGTGCACTACATATGGCATACATGTCGACCAAGGTAGTGGCAAGCACGACATCCCATTCCATTGAAAACATCCTAGAGCTCCTGAGCCCTGTCCAAGTTAGGCATATCCCGCAATCAGGCGACATCCGCGACAGGAAGCTCTTAAAGTACTTTTTGTGATCGAGGAAGTGCACCACATTAGGCATACATATCGATCAAGGTAGTTCCAAGCACAACCATTGACTAACAATATCAAGTGAATTCTTTTGTCCATATCAGCATCTTGTGCAATACCATATGCCTTCAAGGTCGACTCTATAGATGAGCTCGCCGATGAGTTTCGACTCTTTGTCAGCCAAATGAGAGGCTGCAGGCTCTCACTAACTCCCCCAACAAGAACCAACGCCTAATTCTCATGGACTGCCACCATGTCCTTCATGATGGTCGGACTCTCGCCCATCAACACGTACTGAGCTCTCTCTCTCTCTCTCTCTCTCTCTCTCTCTCTCTCTCTCTCTCTCTCTCTCTCTCTCTCTCTCTCTCTCTCTCTCTCACACACACACACACACACACACACACACACACACACACAGGCACAAGCACGCTGCTATCACATGAGAGGCTGCCAAATGAGAGGCTGCAGCGCAGTTGACCAGGGTAGCCATGGCGCTAGCAAATGAGGAGGTGATGAAAGGCAAGAAACACTCGTGCAACTCATGCAAAGAAAACACATCATCTAGCTCTTCTATCTTCACCCCTTCTCCTTCAAATCTCACTACCAAACTTGATGGTGGTGAAGATGATGATGGCTCTTGCATGCGCTTGCGTTGGTGACGTTGTTGCTCGATGCTTGCAACTCCATCTTCGACTTATGCTTCTCGTTTCAGTCTCTTCTTCTCTTTGTTTCCACCTCTTTCTCTAGCATTGGAGCCACGACATTGACGGAAAAGTTCAGCAATGCGCACACCCCGCGCATCTTCAATGCCGCTTGATCATATGTCAAAGCTACCTCCTCAGCCCTGTCAAAGGTCCATAGCCAAACACGGGCCCCTTGCCTTGCAGAGTCTCAGATGTCGGCTACATATTTGCCCCACGGCCGACGCCGTACTCCTCAGTAATGCTTCTTGTTGGAGCTCTACGGGTGTTAATGATGAGCTTGAAGGGGCAGAGCACAATGTAGAGGCAGCACCATTTTCTATGCCTTTCTTTGGAGGAGTTGTATTTTGCGGTGTTGATGATCTGGGTGCAAGGTGACTCTCCGTCGATGCATCTTCGCATTTTGGGGTGCACCGAACCCAGCGTGTCTTGTTCACAACTTCTTTAAGAATGCCATACACCATCATGTCATCTGAGTCATATGCCTGGATCGATTATATCTGTTTTGATGGATGAGGTACCTTGAATAATGCAAAGCCAAGGCTAGCCTAATGTAAAAAATGCACAAAATCTTTGCTAACTTAACCTAATTTATCACAAGAAGGTTTTGACATTTTCTTATGTAGGAAAATGGGCTCTTTCTCATTGTTTGCATGTACTGTTTAACATCACGAGCTTCCACTCAGGAGGCACCACATACCTAGCTAGTGCGCTTGGGGACCACCGGCCTGCCCACTAGGCCGGCGATCCCCTGCCCCCAACCGCACCTAACTAGGTATGCGGCGCCCTTGCTAATAGAAGCCCGTGATGTTATGGTAGGTCACAATGTGAGAATTCTTAGGAATTTTTCCAAAAGCTCTTGTATATGGAAATAAGTTTTTTTTGTGTTTGTTAGAATGAGAAGAAAGCAATGCTTTCTTCAGCGATATCTGAATGCTTGGACTTTGGAGAGGAGCTTTCCACTATAGGAAGCTGGGAACATAAAGATTTGGTGAGTAGGGATGGTAACATGAAGTTCTCTACATCTGTATTTTTTGCCTCTATTGATGAGAGGAGCGAAAGAGCAGCCGACGAGAGTGCGTGCACGGCCCTTATTGTAGTGATCGTTGATTGGCTACACAAGAACCTAAATTGTATGCCCATCAAGGCCGAATATGACACCCTCATCCGAGAAGGTTCTGCAGAGTGGCGGAAGCTATTTGATGTTGAGGCCTACAGAAGCAAGTTTGTGGATGGCCACTTTGACCTTGAGACTATCATAAACGCAAGAATACAACCACTAGAAGTGGATCATGAGCGTTCCTTCATTGGCTTTTTCCAACCTAAGGGGCTAGATGACACCTACAACAATTTCTTGCAATGTGCGAAGTCTTTTGAAGAGATTTGGGCAACAATAGATCAGCAGAGTGTAGGCTTGCAGCCCAATGGGGGATTTCAGCTCTACATTGTGAGCTGGAATGATCATTTTTTCCTATTGAAGGTATGCAAAGAAGCTTACTACATTATTGACACACTGAGGGAGAGGCTTTATGAGGGATGTAATCAGGCATACATTCTTCGCTTTGATAGCAAGACGAGCCTCTACCATGTGCCAAAAACGGAGGCTTCAAAGGAGCCTATTAAAGATAAGAAGGAGGTCTTCCCTACCAAAACAGAGGAAAACCAGTCGTCTCAAGCTCAAGATGTGGGTGTATCCTTCCACCACAGCAACACATGCAACTTAGTTGTTGCCAAGCTGCACGCAGTGTATACACATACACTGCTTGAAGCTAGATTTTGCCGCTTTATATATTGCGTTCTGCTTCTTCTCTCTGTATCAATGCGCACTCTTACTTATATGTTGGTGAATCTATCTGATGATAGAGGTTTGCTTTTGAGTTGTCATTGCATATGAGCGCGCGCACACACACACACTCTTGTACATGCACGCAGTATTAAGGTCTCCTTCACACACAACCTGCACGCCTACACACATGCACACTCACACATTGAACTGTTTTTTTGAAACATAGCTCTGAACCTATTTTGCAGGCACTAACAAAGTGCAATATTCAAACCCAAGCTTGGAGACTCCATTTTTGTGCCTCAATTTTCACATGTTAACCCCATGAATTGAAGCGGAGGTTGAGAGGCATGGCCATTCTTTGGGTTCTTTTCCTCTCTTCTTGTATCCATGTCGCAGGAGCTTGTTGTGCCTCTCTCTCTCTCTCTCTCTCTCTCTCTCTCTCTCTCTCTCTCTCTCTCTCTCTCTCTGTGCATGCCCACATCCATAAACGCGCGCACGCACACACACACACACGTAGCACGGATGCACGTAGTCCATGTGATAACTTCCTCTCGCTCTCCGGGAGCCTCTTAGGACACACACATACACTCAGCGCTACAGAATCCTCTCCCTCTCACTATCGTTAATAGAAATTCCTATCTCTCCTACCCGTTTGGTCACACCTTTGAATTACATAAACTCGCGGTATTGCATTTTTCACTAAAGAGGCAAGTGATGAAGAAGACGGAGGGGGGGGAGAGTACCAGCTCTTCTTTTGCATATTTTGCTATAGCGCTGCCGTGGAGCTCACTACTGTGTATAATTTCCCGCGAGTCACATTTCAAAGGCTTTGCAACAATAATATAGAAGTGCCTCGTCGCATGAGAGAAGGGGCAGTGTGCAGGCGTCGCTAGGAGCCTCGTTTCGAGGCGTCGTTTAAGCAAGGCCCAATTTGAAGCGTCGATTATGCCACTGCTACAAATTCAAGACATCGATTATGCAACGGCAGTGGTTGTTTATGCGACGGGCGTTTTTTTTTTAAAATATATCCTTGCTTATACGACTGAAACCTCGTCTATGCGACGCGTTCATCATCGATTAAACGACGCCCGTCAATTATTAGTCCCTCGCAAACCCCCCCTATGGCTAGTAGTATAGAAGATTGGGCAAAAAAGAGATAACAATTTTCCGTTTTTGAAGTTCTAAGTCTTGTTAGAGCATGATAGTTACGGAACAGCTCAAAAGATTCATGGTTTTTGGCATACATTTGTAATTCATAATGGAAACTCCTTTCGAGGGGGGTCAATCTCAAGAAATTCGTCCCTCTACAATGTGTCGATGTTAATTTTTGTGCGTTTTGTATATCTTTCTCATCAGCAAACTGATAAATTAGATAACAATTTTTAGATTCATCAATTTCAAGTTTCAGTTTAGTTACAAACTCAAACGAGGCTTAGCTCGTTCTTTTAAAATCAGAAGCAATGGGGTCCCAATCATTGGATGATATCTTGTACATAGCAAGTTACAGTTTAGTTACAAACTCAGACGAGGCTTAGCTCCTGCTTTTAAAATCACAAGAAATGAGGTCTTGATCTTTGGATTATATCTTGTACATTATGTCACAAAAATAGCATTTCATGGGGCACATCTATGTAGGAGGTATTGACCATGTACTCTTTTGAGTGAGTAATACTACTCAATCTGATTTATTTCCTTTTAGCTCATGAGTCCATCACTTGTGTGAATGCGACTTTGTCACATCCACACTAGATCCTATAATCGGTAGTCGATCAAAAGCTCCTTCCCTTTTATTTGATAATGCATCAAGAAATCTTTCCTAGTACGGTGTTGCTTGTGTGTATTAGGACATATACTTTTCTGAAGTCAATCAATATATATATTTTATTTCATGCTTAGTGCGGTAGAGTTGTAAACCTTTTTCTAGCCAACTAGGATGCACGTGTGACCATTTGGACCCCTATGACTGCAAGAGGAAGATGCAAGTGACGACATAAACTTAAATTATACTCGTGGCTTGGGGATGGTAGGGTGCTAGCATGCTAAGATCTTATAGGTATATGAAAACAGCCTTGGTCCAGAGGATGTATAAAAAATGTCGACTCCTCAAGTCTGAAATTTTTCTTGTGAAATTACAACAATGAGCAGTTGCAATAGGCCAGGTAGTCCAACACTTGCTCCTCCAACACAGGGGAGAAGTCTGTCGATTCTAATTATCAACATTCCCATTAAGGATTATAGGAGCAATTCTAATTATCAATAGCAACATTCCCATTAAGGATTACAGGAGCAGGAGGATGCTTTTGACATTGCACATTATTGTAAATATGCTCGAATGTTGACACTTAATGAACGGGATATAAACATTGGGATATTGCAATAATTCAATAATTACTTGTACCTAAATCACTAATTGGGCGCTTCTTGGATCGTGTCAACGCACGACCAGTACCAGAGTCATGTAAGGGCCGGCTGCAATTGGCCGCCATCCGGGCAGATGTCGGCACCGCTGATTTAATGCTGCGTCGACATCCTGCTGATCCTGATGGACGTGGTGCAATGAGGACTTCGTCAGCTGTAGGATCGTCAACAATGACATACACATAGGGCAAAGGAGGGCGTGTTGGTGATGCAGAATATTCCTCGCACGTATAAGTGTTTGCGGCAGGCGGAAGCGGAAGGCCGGCCTTCCCCTCCTTCATGGAGATCATGGCATGTTTCCAGGTGTGGAAGACCTGCTTGGCTAGGGCGACCACGCGGCGCGAGTTAGGGTACCTGCGCAGGCCATTGACGACCTTGCCGATCTCTGTGGACTGTAAGAGGGTGAGGAGCTTCTGGTATTTCCAGCGGCGCTGCGGCGGAGGGCAAAGTTGAGAGGCAACCGCAACAGCAATGTCTTGGAGGGCCTCCAAAACAGCTTGAGGGTGCGCCTTGGCATGCAGCATGGACTTCTTCAGGATCAACACAGTGCGCTCTAGTTTTTCCATATCCAGAATATTGGCTGTTTCCTCTACTGCGCCATGATCCTGAGCACTAGGGGCTGCTGGCGCAGAGCTTATAGACCGGTGCCATTGATTAACATGCTGTGTCATCATAATCTCCAAAGACACGGCAACGTTTGCAGTTTGCTTGACGGGTTGTCTTTGCGTTACAAATGTAAAACCCAATTCTTCACGTTTAATATATAGCCTCTTCGAAAGCACGCGCCTTGAAAAGCAAAAAGCACGTGGCAATCTTTCACACACCCGCGACCGTGAAATCATGAGTCACTCACGCTCTGTTAACCCTTGAAAACCTATTGAAAAAGTAAGCGAGAGCCTTTATCCATTGCAATACCACTTCACAATGGTACATGGCCAAAAGCCCCATCTCCCTATCTCCCTATAGTCCCCAAACTCTTGTTGCTACAAATGTCTTCTCGTTGATAAAACCCATTTTTTTCACGTTTAATATATAGCCTCTTGAAAAGCATGTGCTCTAAGGCACCCCTAAAAAGCAAAAAACACACAACAATCTTCTCTTGGCTGGAACATTCCAACGATAGTAAAAAAAAAGTGGGGTTAGATTAGCAGATTAATCACACGTGTAGCTGCGAGATCAAAATGAAAATGGTCTTTTTCAGCGGGAAAATTTTTCACTCGGGATAAACAATGAGGTTAAGAGAACACTTTAATACCCATATAGCACCCCGTTCTCTATTTAATCATACCCCTTATTTGACTACTTATCTACAACTGTCTTCTCAAAACGTTGGTGGAACCAAAGTGTGTCAATCCTGACAGAGGGCACAGGCAGTGATGCGTATGTTATAGATACATAGCAGAGAGCTAGAGCAGATGGGAAGAGCTTGAGCAGGCAAGTGACAGCGGAGATGAATGCTTTATGAGGTTTTCTAGGCCAAAAAGGCTCCAAATAGGGCCTGACAGGGTGGCAGATGAAGGGTGGTCAAAGTGCCGTTTCTTGGCCCGGACATGTAGAGCTTGAAGACTAAAGCAATAGGTCCAGACAGCTCATCAAACGGAGCCATAGTGTGCAAGATACATGGCTTTGGTGGTTGCAGATCTCATACGGACATGCCAAGTGATTCCAAGTGATCGAAGCCAGTTTGGGACTATGGATGTGTAGTGCTCAATTTTTGGAGCGTGTCGAACCTTTCAGATCGTCCATCAGAGCTACGGATACTAGGTTATTTCCAGATGAATTTTTGTCGGGGGCCAGGTTGAATCGGAGGCTCAATTTTTTTGGCCGCCTCGAAAGACATGACATGTGATTATTTTGGAGCTCCATCAGGAATTGCATGTGTTGTGTGCAACAAGCAAAGGCCACGAAAAGTTACGGCTTGCGAATCGGACATCAGGTCTATCGGATATTAAAATTTGAAAATGGTGGCAGTCGCCGATCAGGTGGTAGCAAATGATTTTCTCCAGTTTTTAGATGGCGTTGTTTGAGGACACGGTAAAGCTGAGGTGTGGAATAATATTTGAAGTCCGAGGCGGGCAAGAAACTCTTTGGTTGGACTTTACAGTCTGGCAGTCGGATCACCGAGCACACTATGGCAAGGGGTTAAAGCAAGACTTAGAAAAAATGGTTTTTTAAAAAGGTTTTTGTGAAGGTTTTTGAGGCTGACGTGGGGCCGCCACGTGGCGAGCAGATGGTCCCACATGCGAGGACACAAGACGAAGGCGTAGAGTATATGGGCTGCGCAAAGCGCCCTCTAAAGGCATCGCAGTGGGGGCATGGTCTCTTGATGAGTTGGCGATGGCGGACCTCCGGGCGCTGCGCGCGGTGGCATGTTGTCGGGGGATATGTGTTCGCTACGTGAGCCGGGCAGGCGCCGGGCCTCTGGCTGTGGGAGGTGTGAAAGAGAGGCAAGCCGCACGACACAAGGCAAAAGATTCTGTCAACACTTTAATACTTAAACTTCACAACCGAAATGGTTTAAACTGCTAATGATTAGCCGAAGTGGATTTCGATTACAAATGGTTGCCATTAACGGCACTGATGGAGTTACGAGAGTTTAATGCTCTCAAATTAGATCAAGACTGTAAAATTTCCACTTATCCTCGCCATTAGAGTCTTTATAAGCTGATTAGTACGTAAGTATCCGGCAAAATACCTTGCTTGATACCCTTGTTGCTTTCTTGCTCGTCCCGTAGACCCTTCGAGTGCTTTCAATTATCCTCCTTGAGGTCGACATAGAGAGAGAGAGAGAGAGAGAGAGAGAGAGAGAGAGAGAGAGAGAGAGAGAGAGAGAGAGAGAGATCTCCCTTGCTTATCCTCCTCGTTTCTCCTCGCCTTGCTTAGATTAGAGATTGAGATAGAGGGCTCGCCCTTCTTGGCCCTTACCTCCTTGCCTGAGCCGGAGATCGAGAGAGAGATCCTTCCTTGCCTCTTTTCTTCCTTATTGCTTCAAAGTCCAGAGAGAGAGAGAGAGAGAGAGAGAGACCCTCCACGAAGAGAGAGAGCCTTCCTCCTTCTGCCCTCACACTCCAATTCTCTCACAACCTACTTTCTCCACTCCTCTTCGTAACCCTACTCTCCTATGCCCCTGCTTCTCCCTCTTTTACCCACCGACGGCGCCGTCGATGATGTGGCACATGAAGCCTCCCCTGCTGACATGGCATTGCGGAGTCAAACCTGCCCGGAATCCAACGGAAATGGTGCCGAATATCCGCGCCATGGCGAGCTAAGAAGTTTTCGTCACATGGCAGACTTCAGCGGAGAGCTTCCCCGCCCTGCGCGAGCTTGCCTTTTCTTCTTCCTGCACCGTTTTCTGCCTGCACGCCTCGCCATGTCCTTTTTACTCTTGGCTTCACACTTTTTTCCATTAGGGTGGCCATTCATTCATAGTGGGCGGTCTTGCCTTTGCTTTTGGGTGGGCGGCAGTTCTTTGGTTGCTCTTAGGCGGCCATAGTCCTTGGGTGGCCACACTTCGTATACATATCGACAAAGCATTATCAAGCACTAAATCTTTCTTCAGCACTCCTTCATTGGACGACCACATAAGACGGCACTGACATACATGCCGACTAAAGCAATACCAAGCATACCATTTTTCTCCAGCAAGCCATAGCCATGTTGGCTTTTTCCTGCAATCATTGCATTCCAAGAGATGACATTTCGATCACGAAGCTCTTCAAGCACTTTTTGTGCAAGTATGCCTTACTTTGTCTGCACACGGAATGGCCGTCAAGTACTTTACTTCAAGTTCTGTTAGCAAAACCAACTCAAAAGATGTGAAGATACTTCATCGACTGTCTAAAGAAGTCAACTGAAAGCCAGCCATGTGATCCTATTGAACGCATAACCAAAACTCTTCTGACTTAGTATAAATCTAGAAAATAAAACTTCGTACCATGCATGAAACCTACTACAACAGATATCTGGTACTCTTCAAATCTGGAACTTGCACTTCAGTAGCCCCCAGGATCAAACGGGAACTCAATCATTTGCCCCAATGTGAGCATTCCTTTAAAAAATTTGCACCATCCTCCAGGATCATAGGGAAAATACAAGAATTTCCAATCAGTATAGCATAAACATACATTAACCCACAAACCTTCATAAAAACCGCCTGGATCATATGGCATATAAGTCAATTGCCCCGGACCATGCATATATCTGTCACCTCCTGGGTCAAAAGCTAGCTCAAAATCCCCTACATCATAGGGTAATATCAGATTCCATATAGCATCAGGTACTGCCATATCCCCTGTGAAACTGGCTCATCCAACTGTCGATCATCAATCACAGGTAAAAGCATTGGCAGTTCACCTTCACTCTCACTAGTGTTAGAATCCCAATCATGCATATCTGAATACATCAAGTCTCTAGTAAAATCCTCTTCATTAGGCTCAAAAGATGCATCTGAAAACAGTTCTCTATCTCGTAGAGGCTCAAAATCAAGTAGTGGATCATCTAACAGCTACATACGATCCTCATCAACTACAGCTAAATAAACTTGCTCATGCATGATTCTGAATTGTTTGGTATCCTTAGCATATGTACCCTTCCAACGCTTCGTCCAATAAGCACATAAGATCTAGGTCCTCCGCTTCAGAAGGTTTCTCCATCTTCCACATCTCAAGCTGCTGTAAACTAAGATTTCCACGTGTGACATGCATAATAAATACATTTGTTGTAAACTTCTCTTCAAGTCTTTTACCCTCATCCAAATATCTTTGCACTTCTGTAGCACAAAGTTCAGCATGCACATTGAAAATTTCATCTACTGTCCT
The DNA here is from genome assembly GCF_014529385.1 of Adiantum capillus-veneris. Lineage (NCBI taxonomy): Eukaryota > Viridiplantae > Streptophyta > Polypodiopsida > Polypodiales > Pteridaceae > Adiantum > Adiantum capillus-veneris. Next base: position 81,667,704 of record NC_140931.1, on the reverse strand, counting down.
GTATCATCATCACAATGAAACCAATCATATTCAACGTCAAGAGATTGCACTTCACTATGCACCCCCTCTGAATCAGCATCATCAAGTTCATGATCATTTGGCCATAGTGTGAGCCCTGTGTAGAGCCTCGCATCGACCACACCTCACTCAATGGCCCCTTCTTATCGTCCTACTCCCCTATCATTGCAGGGTCCCACTCCCATGGAATCACAGGGTCCCACTCCCATCACATCACAGTGTCCTACGTCACTCCATTCCACTCGTGCTTCACCAAAACACCGTCGACGAGCTTCCTCTAGCAACGCGCGTTGACGCTCGTCTCAAGGCAGCCAGTGCCATGAGAGATGCAGAGACGGCGGATCTTGTGGCTTTGTGTGTTTTGGTAGTGGTGGGGGAACATGGTCCCCACTTTGAGAGCATGTCGCCCCTGATGCAGAGGACAAGGATACTGATGCACCGATGCCAGACATGCATGGGCACTACTACAAGGTTAAATATGGCGGTGAGGTGGACTTCGGCACAGCAGAGGGCAGGGCATGCCATCTACAAATTCTTATACATTCAATGTATAAGAATTGTTTTGTAAAGTTTAGAAACCAACTGCTTGATCATGCACGCTACATTGAGGATGCGCTGCTAGATTTCCTAATGTGCCCGATCAACATTTTTCACAACAATGGTTGGAGGGCTACAATTTTTTTTTTAAAAAAAACAAGCAGTCTAGTGTGCGGCGCGCATCAGCCAACCAAGTTAGAGATCCAGACAGAGCTATCACGGGGGGAACACGACAAACGCAGAGTGGAGTGGGAAATGTAAGAAACGAGCAATCAGGCGGCGACGGGCTCATCCTACGAACAACAACACGAAGTTCGTGCCGGGCAAATACCCACACACTATGGCTCAGGAGGCAAGGCAGCGTGGAAGGACAAATATGTAAGATTGATTAAATTATAACATTGATCGGTGATTTTAAAGATTGTAGGTGATGATTTGTTTTGTTATTGCTAACTTAGGAAAATATCACTCTTACTTGAACAACCAAAGAGATGGTCAAGTATCCGGAGCGCCATACAAAATTTGATACTTGGCGATGGTTGTTTGAGAACAACCACATCTCTCATAGGCAATTTGACGTAGCGGTTGGATCACTACAAGCAGTAAGTTTAAACAAATAATCTTGTATCAATTGTTTTGAGTTGTTGATAATTGTTTAATTTGGTTTGGGTTTGTGTAGAGTCAAGGTGATCAAACGTACGTGCCTTTGGAATGAGGACGAGATCGAGGAGGATTAGATAGAAAAATATTTGTCCAAAATTTTGTAAAGTCCCAATGTAGCACAATGTATATACAACAATTTACATTTTATTTGTAACCTTTTAAATAGTTGATCTTTTGCATATTAAATTGTCAAGGTAAAGTAAATTCAATTTTAATTCTTTCATTTTTTTGTATACTCTTCCAAAGAAGAATTGATGTTTCATTGCTTTATGTAGGTCAAAAATAAAGGTGCTCATTTGGGCTACCTAATTTTGGGTGGCCCAAATGAGCACCTTTATTTTTGAGTGGTCGTTTAGCAGCAATAAGTGTGGTAATAGCAGCGGCAACAGTCGCAGTAATAGCAGCAAGGATATTACCGCTACTATTATCACGTTATCATGTAGCTCCACTCCCATGCCAAGAAAGATACCAGAAAAATGTCCGTCGAGCTTGTTTGAAGCTTACATGATTAATGAACAATGTTCAGGGCCTGGTAACAAGCCAAGTTTAATGTTGAATGTATGTCAAATGCGGCAAAAAGGGCCAACACATGCCTGAATGATGCTAAAAAAGAGTATGGTTAAAGTGATCACAGATGGGAGATTGTGATCTAGAACTGTAGTGCTTGAAATGCTCTATCGGCTCGTCGATTGGAGCTACGGTGCAAAAGTTATGGCAGTTAGAAGTTTAAGTCAATTGCAAATCCATACCGAATTGGGCAACTGCAGCTGAAGGGACAAAAATGAAGTGAATGCACGGGCCTAAGGTGCTCATTTTGTGGGGCGCGTAGGTCTTTTCAAATTAGTGATCAGAGTTTTGGTTGCCAAGATATTGGCCGTTAAAGATTCAGCGAGGGCTGGTTCTATACCACCCGGCTTATGGGCTGATTTGTGAGAGTGTTTGGTGGTGATTATGAGAGTGGGGTGCATGTTGACAGTAAGTTGTGTGTGTATGTGTATGTATATGTGAGTGTGTGTGTGTGTGTGTGTGTGTGTGTGTATGACTGAAAAACATCAATTTTCAGCTATGGAGAGCTTGGGAAATACATGAGAGTGAGAGAGAAGAGTGTGTGTGTGTGTGTGTGCATGTACTCTATGTGTGCTGAAAATTGCTTGTTTTCAGCTTCGTGTGTGTGTGTGTGTGTGGAGGGAGATAAAGTTTTTTTTGTTGGTCACAGAGAGAGAGAGAGAGAGAGAGAGAGAGAGAGAGAAGGGACAAAAAAGTGAAAATTTCTTCCAAGAGAGAGAGTGAGAGGGAGAAAGAAGACAAGGAGAGGGAGGGCTCCATGGATGGAAGAGGACAAGTTGGAAAGAGGTGATAATGAGAAGGAGCCCCCCCCCCCCCCCCCCCCCCCCCCCCCCCCTTATTTTCTTTTGTAAGAAGGTGGTGGCCATGGTTGTATAAACCATTGAGTGCCTTCTTATTGTACTAATATAGTCATCAATTATTTTGAAAGTGGAGCCCTTTGAGGAGAAAATAAATGAGGGAGAAAAATGATTATCAATGGCTCCGCCGGTACTTGGGGACAAAGGCTCCTTACCAAGCTTTTCTGCTTCAATGAAAGCTTTTATTGGAGATTCTGTTTATCTTGATTCTCAAGTGGTCATTCACACGCCCTGTGCTTCAGATTTTTTATTTTTTTTGAGAAGGGGGGGTTTCCATAGAGAGATATGGGTTGATTTCAAAAGGCGGCCCTCACTGTTACGACATTTTGAAAAGAAGTTTGATGAGTTGTCATCAGCAGAACAACGTTCTTTGAAGGATCAAAAGGTGGAATTGTTTATTCAAGCTGTTGATCCACGACTTCAAAAGAATTTGGTACAATTATTGGAGGACTCGGCAGGAGAACTGGGGTTGACATCAAATTGGAAAATAGTCTTTGAAGCGGTGAATATGATTGTAAAACGACAGAAGCGAGTTGACAAACAGGTCATGGCTGAGGTAATAGATGATGCTGAAGAAGAGATTAAAGAGAAATCACTCTCGACAGTACCCAAGGTGGAAGGGCCTGTCCCGATGATCTGGTAAAAGGTATTCAAGAGCTAAATTTAATTTTCAAAACTATTAAGTTTGAAGGGCTAGCTGCAAAAGCATCTACTTCTGACCCTAAGCAGCAATAGAAACCACGTAGAAATTGGATAATCGATGCATGTGGTGCGATAGTGAAGACCATAGGTATGTGAAAGAGTGTGATGAGTTTGATAAAGCTTTAAAAGAATGTGGTTTTCTAGAAAGACAGAAAGATTCTTCTCAGGGCAACAGGTGAGATGCTCCACTCAAACTTTGGCAGGGGTGGTATGAAGAAGCTAGTGGAAGAAATACAGCATAATGTTGCTCTTGTGGAAGCGGCTACATATGGGCAGCAGGTTTGTGGTAAGGGAGATGATGAAGGTACAAGTGCAAAGGCACAACTATTGTCGTATGCGTTAAAGACAGCAGAAGCAGGAAAGGTAACATATGGGAAGTTACGACAGGTGGGGAATTCAATTCGGGAAACTACAGGGTGGATCGATCCAGTAGATTCTCTTTCAATATATGCATATATTGCTAGAGCTCAAGCCAATGAAGCTATGGTGGAAGAGAAGCGTAAAAAAGGGATGAAGAGGTTGCTGGGACGTCAGATAGGACAATGAGATCCAGCAACAAGAAAGAAGAAGGGCCTGCTCCTAAGCTTGCTCCTGATGTGATTATGGAGGAAGCTCCGAAGAACAAAAAGCAAGGTAAGCCTAAGGGACCCTCGTATAAACTTAAATCTGATATTGAATGGCTATAGATCTGAAGAAGGTTTTGAAGAGCGTATCCTGAATAGTAAAGTGGAGCTCACATTGCGAGATTTTTTGGGAATTGCTAAGCGTGAGTTCCATGAGGAGATCATCAACATTATAAAAAGTAAGCGACAGATATCGAGTAAGAAAGAGCTAGAATCAGTTAAGAGCCAAGTGGTTCATCACATTGAAGCAATTTTGGATGATTATGAAGAATATTTGGCACATCTTGAAGAAGAAGAAGAGTCAAAGCCTATGGTGGTTTCAAACCCGATTGTACCCGAGGTAAGAAACATGCATTTTAATGACGGGGAAGATGAAGAAACTATACCCAAGAGTCACTTTTCAAGGACTCATTGGGCAAGAGCAACGACAGAAACAATGGTAAAGCTTGGCGACATTGAGGAGCCGATCTTAGCCCTTATAGACCATGGTTTAGAAATCAATCTTATGGCAAAGAATTTGCACCAAAAGGGGAAGTGGCCTATTGATGTGGACCATGGGTGGCAGATTCGAGCTGCCAACATGCTTCCCGGAGATCTTTATGGTGCATGTGAAAATGTTAAGGTAACTATTGGGGATGTTTGTGATGAGTAAACCTTTTTTATACAGGAGCATTCCTCCTACCCACTGATTCTGGGATAGCCATACATTATGACTGTGTAGATGGAAACTAAGGTGCTAGATGATGGCTCGGCCTCTGCTAGGGTTAGGAACCAAGATGGTAAGAAAGCAGTTCAATTTTTATCTGTATGTGTTGACCATGCCAAAAACAAAGACAGTTTATGTGATCGTCCAATGCAAAAGATACGCAAAGAGTTCAAAGAACAAAGATTTGCTTAGGATTTTCTTGGGGTGCCACTATAAAGCGGGACTATGGTTGTACAAGTGAGGAGAAGTTCTCGCAAAGAGAAACATTCTCTTCAGGATTTCTGGAATCGACATCTAAGGGTTCAGTATCTTGCAGAAAATTTAATGATTTACCTAAGTGGGAGAAACAATATGTTTCAATTATTCAAAGTGAATTGCAAGGATGTGATGTGCTGGAACCAAATGATGTGATTTCAGGAATCTTCAAAGAGATCTCTTATGTTGACACTATGTCAAAGCTTGAGGATATCATGCAAAACAGGTTAGAAAGTGGAACTGAAGTTGTTAAGGTGCACTCAATGGACATGTACGAGGAGTTGTACATATACGAAGCACTTATGCATATTGAGGATGACTTGGGTAAAGAAGTTGAAGCACAGGTAGAGACAAAGTATAAGACAATTGCAAAGAAAGTGAGACCAGTGGCTACACCTCTACCAAAGGGAAGTGATGGGTGATTAAAGAAGCTTCTCGATAGCCTATGCTCAGGAATCCTAAGAACATTGGGCACAAATTCACTGAGGAGACATTACAGCAGCTGAAGGTTGGAGAAGATGATTTTCTCAACGAAATCAAGTGCTTTCAAGGTATGCTCAAAAAACACGGTAAAGCTTTTGCTTTTGAGCCAAGTGAGATTGGGTGTGTGGATCCAAGTGTTGTTTCACCTATGGTTGATTCACCTATGGTTATATTCACTCTTCCTCATATGCCATGGAGCTTACGTCCCATTCCAGTTCCTAAAGCTCACTTGCCAAAGCTTATCAACTTGCTTAATGAGAAGATACAAATGGGAATTTTGGAGCCATCATGTGTGCCATACTCTAACCAATGGCTCATTATTCCAAAGAAAAATGGTACTTTAAGGTTCATACAGGATATGCAACCGGTTAATAGAGTAACAATCCGATGTGGGTACTGGCCCAATTGTGGATGAATTTCATGAGGCCTTTGCAGGTAGATCAATTTACTCTATGGGTGATCTTTACTCTGGATATAATCAATTTCAGTTAGCTTTGGAGAGTAGGGATCTTACTATGATGCGTACACCTCTTGGGTTGGTAAGGATGTGCACTCTGCCACCACAAGGTGCTACTAATTCTGTAGCTCATATGATGAGCGGCATGAATAAGGTATCAAGGGACTTTATTTCCCATGTTACTATGACTTTCATTGATGATCTACCAATTAAAGGCTGTGAGGAAGGCTCAAAAGATGAGGTAAAAGATCAAAGGAGGTGCCGACAGTTTGTTGCTCAACATATTGCTGACTGTGATGCTATTTTATCCAGGCTTGAAGAAGTTAACTTAACACTTTCAGGGCAAATCAACTTTTGGTGCTAAAGAGGTTCTAGTTGTGGGGCATATGTGTAGTCTAGAAGGTAGAAGACCAGGTCCACCTAAAGTTGAAGCTATTCAAGATGAAGGAAACGTGCTCTTTGATTACTGAAGTTCGTCGATTTTTGGGTGCATGTGTATTCTATCTTATTTGGCTGCCACATTTTGCTAACATTGCGGAAGTGCTTTATCAACTGTTGAGAAAAGGCAAAAGATTTGTTTGGGAAGAAGTTCACACAGATGCTATCAAGAAATTAAAGAAGCTGCTTCTTGAGGCTCCGACCTTGAGGAAAGTTGACTACAAATGCGGAAGGCCAGTAATTTTAACAATTGACACTAGCCCGACAAGTATTGGATGGGCTATAGGTTAATATGATGAAGAAGGGAACAGGTATGCGGTTCGATTTGGAGCAAAAGTGCTCAATGCTCACCAAAGAGGCTACCCACAGGTTAAGAGAGAAATTTGGGGCATTGCTACTACTCTAAGATCTGATAAAGAATACTTTATTGGAGCTTCAGTCGTGGTAGAGACAGATTGCTTGCCACTGATAGGGACGATTGCAAATTTCTTTACTCCAGATATTGTTATCCTATGATGGATAGCCTATGTTAAGTCTCTTAACCTTGAATTTTGTCATATTGTAGGTAGAGATAATCCTGTTGCAGATATGTTATCAAGAGATAGGTTTGAAGATGAAGAAGAGATGCTAACCACAAGTGATGATGTTGGCTTGAAGTTCTATACGTCTTCTTATCTACATGAAAATTGTGGTAATTTTGCTCATATTTTTGAGGTATTTTTTGAGGATTTCTATGATGGAGAATGGATTTTGATCGGTCGCTACCTTAGCACTCTTACTAAGCATGAAGGGTGGATGGACCAAGAGTATAAAAGGATCAGAAAGAAGGCTTATGGCTATTTTCTGAAGGATGGACATTTATGGAAGCAACCAAAGCTCTCTATAGGGGTATCACAACGGATTGTTTGTGATAAAGAGGCTCAACAGCAGGTTATCAAAGAATTTCATAAAAGTTTATGGGTTGGACACAGAGGAGTTTGTGCAACTTTTGTCAAAATTAAGGATCGCTACTGGTGGAAAGGTATGTATAAAGATGTGGCTCAGTTTGTGGAGACATGCTTAATATGCCAACAGTATTCTAATGTGCGACATCGAGATGGATTGCATCCCACCTATCCACTGGACATGCACTACAAGTGGGTGTTGGACCTAATTACTATGCCAATAGGTTTTTGGCAGATGCGGTATATTGTTCTTGCCAGAGAAGATCTTACTAATCAGGTAGAAGGTAGAGCTTTGCGTACCAAAGCCACCAGTTCTGTATGCAAGTTTTTTCTTGAGGATGTTATTTCAATGTATGGATGTGTTGGTAATTACTGCACATAGAGGAGAGTTGGATGCAGATGAAGCTCAGGATTTCTTTGCTTGCTTGGGCATTAAATTAATGGCTTAGAATTATTTATCATGCAACACAACAGCTAGCCTTATCTTCTGTTCAACTCCAATTTGCTTTTCCAAATATTTGGCTTAATAGTTTACATTATCAAGATTTCAAATAAATAAATTGTTGATGAAACCTGGTGATTTGTAGTCGACTTGCGACATGTTTATGATTAGGTGGCATGTAAAATAGCATTCAGAGAAGAAAGCTTACTATACAAATCCTCTTGATTATATGGTTGTCATTGGTGGAGTTTTTCACTTATTCTCGGTCAATTTATAATTCTACGTCATGACTTTACTAATTTCTTTCTTGATGATGTGATAGATGAGGGAGGTGAAAAATTTTATGCCTACTTGGGAGCCTGGCGTCTTGTTTTACGGCAGAGACCTTCTATGTGTGCTTGAGAGCTCGGTGCCTCATACTCACCTTTGGTGTTATGTTTGTTTCATCTTATTGCACCCTCGTTGTGGTGTTATGGTTGTTATTAGCTTACTGCATCCTCCTCGTCATTGGTGCTATGGTTTTTATTTTTCATCATCGTTGTCATGCTCGTCATCAAGGATTTGGTAGCTTTGATTATGCAGCAAAATGGTTGCTATGGTTGTTATCGTCTTATTACACCGTTGTTGTCATGCTTGTCATCAAGGATTTGTCAAATGTGATTATGCAGCACTAATGTTTTCATACCATTTTGTGACGGCTTGTGTTTATGTGTACACATGTATTGCATTCTTGTTATATGTACCCGTATCATCATTATTTGTACACGTATTGCATTCTTGTTATATGTACCCGTATCATCATTATTTGTTTCTCTGTCATCTTTAGAGAGGTGTCGCGAACCATCTCTAAGGAAAATGTGATGTGATTATTTCTAATCTTCACATCATGATATGTTTCTTGACTTAATGTTGTTTATAGGGTAAAAGTCACATCAAGCAACATGTACATGGGCTCAAAAATATTGAAGCTGATCAAAGATATTGAAGACTTTGCATCAATTTAATTGTATATATAGGGTTGTTAAACTTCCAAAGACACTTGAGAGCACACATTGTATATTATGGAGTGATGTAGCTCCCCATAAATGGATTTTGTAAACTTTCGTAATTGTTAATATAGAAATGCATGTATATGGTGATGTGGGTTTTTCCCTTGTACCCCCAAGGGTTTTTTCATCCACAGCTAGGGACTCCTATTTGAGTGGCTAGGAGTCCCCACTATATATGTGTACAGAGAGCCCACACTTGTGCTATATAGAGAGCTATATAGAGAGCCCACACTTGTGCTATATATAGCTAGGAGTCCCCACTATATATGTGTACTCAGTGTGTGTTCTACGTACACTTTGGGGATTGCATATGATGGTGTTGTCTTTCTCTCCTCTTGTCTACCTACTGTCTCTCCCTGTAGTTCAACAATATCTATGGTAACAAGCAATGGGTACAGTTGCATTCGTTTGTCAAAGAGAAACGCGGTTTCGTGACGTGGCACGTACATAGTGTGAAATAAAAACATTCTCCTCACTCTTGACACTTCTCAATGTATGCAAATGAAAGCAATCATATACATATTGTGATATATGTTGAAGCGTCTACTGCGGTCATTAACATGTAGATACCTATCCGAGGAGCCGTGGCCCTGGATGTGGCGCATTTGCATGCTTTTCCACTTAATAAGGTGCTTAATTTGGTTTGACAATGTACATAGTCCAAGTGTTTCATGGTGGCACACTCATCTCGCCTATAAAGACTGAGGCGGGCAAAAACTGCCAAAAATAGCAGCTACAGGTGCCGTTGTAGAATTGCATGAAAAGTGACCCAAAATGGTATATTGATAAAAAAATTGATGCTTATCTATGATTTTTATGCTTATGCAAGTGATCCCACAAATTTAGGGATTTTTCTGACTCCGTCTAGGATTTTTCGCATCAAAAATGGCAATTTTTTGGGTCAAAAATGAACTGAAAATGACCTCGTTTTGGTCCAAAGTGGAAAAATGGCCCAAAAATTGACACATCAGCTGAAAATTCAGCGGGTAAGAGAGAGAGGGCTGATTTTTATAGAAAAACCTGCAATTTATCACTACTCTGTAATAGCTTCCATGGTTGCCCAATCTATGTGTGTTGCAGTCCCGCCTCTTCGCAATCTTGTATCTGAGCTTGTGAGGGAGTGAATTAGGGTTTCCCCTTATCAAAATGGTGGGTAGGATTCACTTTATAAGCTCATAAATCTCTGCAAAATCAGAAAATTTTCATCGTGAAGGTGGAAGCTCGAGCATTCCTTTCAATTGTTTGATGTTACGACTATGAAAATGGGGACGAGGCTACATGATACCATGAAAGAGGTTTGGGTTTTGATTGAGAATTGTGCTTGTATGAGCATCAAGGTTTCATGGATGAAACGCTAGTGTTTTTCAATGGTCTTTTTAAGTGAAATTGAATGTGATTTGGTGATCCTCTCATCATAATCTCGACTACGAGAACAAGCAGACTCCAAGCACGATAGGAAAGAGGGTTTGTGACTTTGCTGTCACGAACGCTCTTAGTTTTTTTTTCACCCCTATAAAGAGGGTTGGTGATTCTCCACAAACTCTTTTCACAAAGTGTTTGTGACTCTCATCACGAACTCTCACAGCCAGAGGTTCTGCACCTTCCGAGCTAGACCGCACACATTACGACATTTCTGGTGAACCCGACGCGAAGCAGCTGGGGTGGGGGTTCAAATAATTGTTTCAAAAGATTTAATTACAAATAATTAAAGATATGGATCAACAAGAGCAACAAGTCATGCATTTTGATCAAGGCACAATGCAAATGTTTCAAGCATTCGCCATGTTTATGCAACAACAACAGGCTAGAAAGAAGGGATATGTCAGCAACAAAAGCCCTTCAAGCTATTGTGAACAAAATGGACCAATTTGAAGGGAAGGATGTCACAAAGTTTCTTCGTGGTTATGTAAAGGAGATGGAGCTACAACGGGTTCCAGAGGTGAACATGATTTGTAGTTTTGAGCTTGTTGTGGTTCCTGAGATTAGAGACCATGTAAGGGGATTCAAGGAGGAGCATGGAGAAGGCTGGGAGAAATTCAAACTAGCCCTAAAGGAGGAATACTTCATGGAGGACTCTAAAAGGGTTACAAAAAGGACCTTCTTGGAATGGGTTGCAAAGCCAAAAGAAGGACTTTCCATCACTCAACTATTGAGAGAGTTTGAGCGGCGCTATGCTCAACTGTCGGGAATAGACCGGCTACTTTGGATAGTGAAAAGACCGAATTGTTCCTTCAAGTTGCAGGTCATGAGCTTCAAGAAAATCTAGAGCTACTCCTTGAAGACAAGAATACAAAACAGGGTCTAAAGGCTGAGTGGAAAGAGGTTGAAGATGCAGTCTCATTGCTTGCTAACAGGCAACATCGTAGGGACAAGATGGTGGTGAATGGTACTACCTCTCCTCCTAGCACGTTAGAGATTCCACCAAAGCCTACTGATGTGAGTCCAAAAGGTGATAATTCAATGCTTGATGATCTTGTTAAGGGCATGCAAGAAATGAAGTTAAAGCTAACAAGCCTTGAAGAGAAAGGACAACCTGTTGCTGCAGGAAAAAAATCCCAAAGCAAAGAAGGATTTATGCACATATGCATATGGTGTGATGGCACAGACCATGGTAGATTTAGTGATTCCTTAAAAGGAGATCTTGTGTATTTTAAGGATGGCAAGATCCATCTAAGGGAGACATGTATGCCATTAGGAACTAACTTTGGAAAAGGAGGTATGCGGAAGTTAGTGGAGGATATAGCGACTAGTCATGCTATTTCTACAGAGGAGACTGCTATCTATGGGGCAAAGATAGAGCTAATTCCAAAGAAAGTGTTAAAGTATACTCCAAATGATTTTGAGGAGGTTGATAGCTTGTGGCCATATGCAGTAGCCTCAGTCGAAAAAGGGAAGGTAACTAAACATGTATTACATGAAGCTAGTGATTGCATACGCCATACAATAGGCTGGGATGACCTTGTGGACTCTTTATCAGTGCATGGATATCTTACAAAATGATATAACAATGAAGCAATTGTGGAAGAGAAGCGGAGAGAGGAGAATGGAGATGCAGGTCCTTCTACTTCAAAGAGAGTTACAAGATCTTGTGGAAGAAAGGATCTAGGACCTTCTTATGAGGCTCCACCACATGTGCCTCCTCCTCCTGAGATTCTTATGGAGGAGGCATCTATAGGGAGCAAGAAAGAGCAAGGAAAAGCTAAAGGAAAAGGCCCTGCATACAAACTACAATCTGACATTGAAGCTGCCACAAAATTAAATCAGGTATTGTAGGAAAGGATTTTGTATAGCAAAGTTGAGTTTACCTTGGGTGAGGTTCTTGGTATTGCTAAACGCGAGTTTCATGAAGAAATTATAGACATCATAAAAAGAAAGAGGCAAAATCTCACTGAGTCTATTCCTCCACAGTCTGAGGGTGAAGGGGAGTCTCTTATGTCACATGGAATACATGTCCAAGAGAGTGATTGTGATGATAGTGTGGTAGGATGCTACCAATCTTCTCGAAGAGATGCACATGCTACATTTGCAGATGATGATGATGATGATGATGAAGCCTCCAAAAAAATCCACTACTCCAAAAGTCATTGGGAAAGAGCTACAACAGAAACCTCAGTCAAGGTGGGTGATCTTGAGGAGTCATATGTTGCATTGTGAGATCATGGCTCTCAGATCAATCTTATGTCCAAGAGTCTTTACATGAAAGGTAAGTGGTCGATAGACACAGACCATGGGTGGATGATTAGAGCTGCAAATAACCCATCAGGAGAGCTACATGGGGCTTGTCCAAATGTGAAAGTGACGATTGGTAATGTGAAGGATGAGAAAAATTTCTTTGTGCAGAAGATTTCTACCTATCCTCTTATCCTTGGGCAGCCATACATCACAGTCGTTCGCATGGAAACAAGGTCTTGGATGATGGTTCTGCTTATGCTAGGGTAAAGAGCAAGGATGGGAAGAGAGCTGTGCAATTTTTCACTGTGTGTGAGTCACAAGAGGAACCGCAACAGTCTTCATGAGTATCCTCTACCAAAAGCGAACAAAGAGTTCAAAGAGTATAGGGAGACAAGGGGTTTTGGCCATGTACCATTGTGAAGCGGGATTGCAATGGTACAAGAAGAAAAAGATTCTTGCCTGACCCAAAGCGAGAAGAATCTTTTTCTACAGGTTTCCAAGGATTAACAGAACATGGGTCAATATGTTTTTTGAAGCTTGAGGATATGAAAAGAAGTGCGCGACAATATGTATATAGTGTACATAAATACATGAAAGAAAATGGTATCATAGAGGATAGTGAATACATTTCAGGTTTCTTTGAACAAGTTTCTCATGTAGATACTATGCTTGAGCTTGAAGCTATAATGGATTCTAGCATGCAAGATGGAACCTCGGGGGGTTCACTATGTGTAAAACTACCATATCACCTGCGTTCAAGACATGTTTTTAAAACCCCTTATCTATAAATTTTGTTAAGAATATAATGTACCCTTTTCTTTTAGAATCTGTAAGTTTTTTTCAAATTTGAAAAAATAATGCCCTTTTGTATGTATGTTTTTATAAGTTTCAAGAACTTTAAATACCCTTCTATTGAACTCACGTGATAGGTTACATTTTTATTAGGTGACCTCCCCGGGGATGGAACCCACATTGTGGAAGTATGTTCTATGGAAATGTATGATGTGATTGAGGCTTTTGAAGATCAAAAATATTTCAAAGCTAATGAAGGACCGGAAGTGCGTGTGGAGACCAAGTACAAAATTGTGGCAAAGAAAGTGAGACCAGTGGCCTTACCTTTACCATCAGATTGCAAGAAAAAGCTAGAGCCATCTTCTTTGCAGCCAAGTCTCAGAGATCCAAAAAGAATTGGACACAAGTTCACAATGGAATCCCTAAAAGAGATAAAATTTGGCTGTGAAGAGTTTTTAATAGAAGAAGAGAAGAAGAGTTTTAAAGAAATGCTTTCAATACATGGTAAGGCTTTTGCTTTCCAGCCACATGAGATAGGGTGTGTTGATCCTAATGTTGTTGCACCTAGGTGATCTTCACTATCCCTCATGTACCTTGGAATCTACGCCCAATTCCAGTTCCCAAAGCACATTTGCCAAAGTTAATAGAACTACTTAATGAAAAGATTAGCATGGGTATCTTGGAGCCTTCTTATGCGCCATATTCAAACACGTGGTTCACTGTGCCTAAGAAGAATGGAGCTTTGCGGTTCATACAAGATATGCAACCTGTAAACAAGGTTACCATCAGGAATGTGGGTACAGGACCTATAGTGGATGAATTTACAGAGGCGTTTGCAGGAACGTCAATTTACTCAATGGGAAATCTCTATTCAGGGTACGATCAATTTCAGCTAGATGCTGAGAGTAGAGATCTGAAAACTATGAAAACACCTTTGGGACTGGTAAGGATGTATACCTTACCTCAAGGAGCAACAAATTCAGTTGCACATATGATGAATGGGATGAACAAGGTTCTACGTGACTTCATACCTCAAATCACAATGCCATTTCTTGATTATGTGCCCATCAAAGGATGTGAAGACAAAGATAAAGATGAAGCTATGGATTCAAGGGGGTGCCGTAAGTTTGTTGGAGACCATATCAAAGATTGTGAGAAGATTTTTTCAAAGGTGGAAGAAGTTAACCTTACCCTGTCATGGAAAAAGTTTGTATTTGGTGTTAATGAAGTGTTGATTGTGGGGTATATGTGTGGTCCTTATGGTAGAAGGCCTTGTCCAAAAAATATGGATGCAATCAAAAACATGAAAGAAACATTTACAATAATAACTGAAGTTCGAAGATTTCTTGGTGCTTGGGTCTTCTATCTTATTTGGATACCACATTATGCACATGTAGTAGATCCCCTGTATAGGTTGTTGAGAAAAAATCTGAAGTTTTGATGGGAAGAAGAGCAGACAAAAGCCATGAGAAAGCTAAAGAGTCTACTTATTTCATCACCAACCTTGAGAAAGGTAGACTATGCATGTGAGACACCTGTCATTGTGATAGTGGACACGAGTCCTACAGGGATAGGATGGGCAGCAGGGCAAGATGATGATGAAGGAAAAAGGTATGTGGTGAGATTTGGAGCTAGGATTCTGAGTTCTCACCAACGCGATTATGCATAAGTAAAAAGGGAACTATGGGGGGTGGTTATAGCATTGAGGTGTCACAAGGAGTACTTGATAGGGGCATCAGTGGTTGTGGAAACTGATTTTTTGCCTCTTCTTGGAATGATCACAAAATGTTCGACTCCTGATATTGCAAGGCTGCAATGGAAAGCCTACATAAAGTCCTTGAATCCTGAGTTCAAGCATATTGCAGGAAAAGAGAATCTAATGGCAGATATGCTATCTAGGGCAAGGTATGAAGAGGAACAAGACATTATTATTGAGGGAGATGATGTAGGCACAAAGTTTTACACTATTGATCATGCAAAGAGTAGTCATGCATGTTTTGTGTCTTCACTTGAGTCCTTTTTAGAGGAACTATATGAGGATGAATGGCTCTTGATAGGTCGCTACTTAAGTACTCTATAGAAGCAGGATGATTGGACTGAGCAGGAATTTAAGAGGATAATAAGAAAAGTATATGGATACTTCTTGAGGGATGGCTACATATGGAAGCATCCTAAACGAAGAGATGGAACACCATTGCGCGTAGTATGCGATAAGGTTACTCATCAACAAATCATCAAGGAGTTCCATGAAAGTTTATGGGCAGGACATTGAGGTGTATGGGCAACCTTTGCCAAGGTAAAAGAAAGGTATTGGTGGAAAGGGATGTATAAGGATGTGTCTGAGTTTGTGGAGTCTTGTGTGACATGCCAAATGTATTCAAATGTACAGCATTGTGATGGACTACATCCTACTTATCCATTAGCCATGCATTACAAATGGGTTGTGGACTTGGTCACAATGCCTCTGGGACTTTGGCAAATGAGGTATTTGGTGCTTGCAAGAGAAGATTTGTCTAATTAAGTTGAAGGGCATGCATTGAGGACAAAGAGTAGACAAGTTGCATGTAAATTTCTTATTGAAGATGTGATATGTCTCTATGGGTGTGTGGGAAAGATAACTGCAGATAGAGGAGAATTGGATGTTGATGAAGCAAGGGAGTTCTTCTCTAGAATGGGCATCAAACTATCTTTAACTTGTGCTTATAACCCAGAGGGAAATGGAAAAAGTGAAAGAGGGAATCCTCCAATAATCAAAGCTTTAGCTAAGGCTTGTGAAGGTAATCTTGGAGAGTGGCCAAGGTTACTGCCATTTGCATTGTGGGTTGATCGTACAACACATAGTTCAGTCACTGGCTATATACCTGTTGAATCCATGTATGGTTAGAAACCTGTGATGCCAATTGAGGATGTAGTTCTTACATGGAATTTATTGCCATGGGAAGATGGAATGAGTAGAGAAGACCTTATTTCATTGTGCATACGGCAATTAGCAAGAAGGCCTGAAGACATTGAGCTTGCAAAAACTCGACTAAAGAATGCAAGGTTGAAAAACAAAGACAGATTTGACAAGATGCATAGGCTCAGACCAAAAGACATTGAAGAAGGTGATTGGGTGTTGGTGTATGATAGTAGCCTTGAAAACCAGCACTCTACAATAAGGAAGCTTGCAAAGAGATGGTTTGGTCCTTATGTTGTCAAACATGTGCATGGAAATGCAACTTACACCTTGTGTGACCTGGATGGGACAGAATTGAAAATTCCCATTGTAGGAAAAAGAATTAAATTATTCAAAAGAAGAGGGGATGATGATCCATTTGATCCACAACCAAGTGAAGAGGATGATGAAGCCAACTATATGCAAATTCAGGATGAAAGTGAGAATATGGCGTCTGACCATGAGTTTTAATGCTCTACAAATGTTGTTCTGGCACATACTGGAGAATGTGGAGGTTCAGAGGGGGTGGATGTCCTACCGTGGCACGTACATAGTGTAAAATAAAAACATTCACCTCACTCTTGACACTTCTCAATGTATGCAAATAAAAGCAATCATGTACATATTGTGATATATGTTGAAGCGTCTATTGCGGTCATTATCATGTACATACCTATCCGGGGAGTTGTGGCCGTGGATGTGGCGCATTTGCATGCTTTTCCACTTGATAAGATTATTAATTTGGTTTGAAAATGTACATAGTCCAAGTGTTTCATGGTGGCACACTCATCTCGCCTATAAAGTCTGATGCGGGTAAAAATTGCCAAAAGCAGCAGCTAACAGGCGCCGTTGCAAAATTGCATGAAAAGTGACCCAAACTGGTATATTGATGAAAAATGATGATTATCTATTATTTTTATGCTTATGCAAGTGATCCCACAAATTTAGGGATTTTTTTGACTCCATTTGGGATTTTTCGCATAAAAAATGGCATTTTTGGGTCACAAATGAGCAGAAAATGACCTAGTTTTGGTCCCAAGTGGCAAAATGGCCCAAAAATTGACACATCAGCTGAAAATTCCATGGGTAAGAGAGAGAGGGCTGCTTTTTATAGAAAAAACCTGCAATTTATCACTACTGTGTAATAGCTTCCATGGTTGCCCAAGCTATGTGTGTTGCAGTCCCGCCTCTTCGCAATCTTGTATCTAAGCTTGTAAGGGAGTGAATTAGGGTTTCCCCTTATCAAAATGGTGTGTGGGATTCACTTTAGAAGCTCATAAATCTCTGCAAAATCAGAAAAAAAAAATCGTGAAGGTGGAAGCTCTAGCATTCCTTTCAATTGTTTGATATTACGACTATGAAATTGGGGGCGAGGCTACATGATACCATGAAAGAGGTTTGGGTTTTGATTGAGAATTGTGCTTGTATGAGCATCAAGGTTTCATGGCTGAAACATTAGTATTTTTCAATGGTATTTTTAAGGGAAATTGAATGTGATTTGGAGAACCTCTCATCATAATCTCGACTACGAGAACAAGTAGACTCCAAGCACGATAGGAAAGAGGGTTTGTGGCTTTGTTGTCACGAACGCTCTTAGTTTTTCTGTCACCCTTAGAAAGAGGGTTGGTGATTCTCCACAACCGCTTTTTCACAAAGTGTTTGTGACTCTCATCACGAACTCTCACAGCCAGAGGTTCTGCACCTTCCTAGCTAGACCGCACACATTCTGACAGCGGGTGCAAGAATGAGGATGGAGGGCCTTCGATGAGGTCCTTGTAATAGAAAAGAGGGAGTTTCATGAAGAAATAATTCATATCATAAAGAGGAAGCGACAGTCTCTTACTGATTCTACCCATGTACAAGATGAAGGAGAGACTTTAAATGCAAAGGGTGTATAGGTCTATGGCAAGCAAGGTGAAGAAATTGTTGTTTGATTCTACAAGTCTAGGAGAGAAGTAAAACACGTTCGCTTCTTGGATGATGAAGATGAAGTGGAGACCACTCACAAGAGTTACTACTTGAAGAGCCACTAAGCAAGAGCAACTACTCAGACTGTGGTAAAAGTGGGAGACTTAGAAGAGCCATACATTGTGTTGATAGATCATGGGTCAGAAATTAACCTCATGTCAAAGAGTCTTTATCAAAAAGGAAAATGGACAATTGATATAAATCATGTATGGATGATTCGTGCAGAAAAAAACTCATCACGGGAGCTGCATGGAGCTTTTCCAAATGTAAATGTTACTATAGGGGAAGTGAAAGATGACCAAAATATCTTTGTGCAGGAGATTTCTACATACCCTCTTATCCTTGGGCAACCATACATCACTACTACTCACATGGAAACCAAGGTGATGGATGATGGGTCAACTTATGCAAGAATAAGGGGTAAAGATGGGAAGTGTGTAGTACAGTTCCTTAATGTTTGTGTGGACCATGAGAGGAACCGTGAAAGTCTTAGAGAGCAACCCTTGCCAAAGACAAACAAAGAATTCAAGGACTACAGAGATATGAGGGGTTTTGGCCATGTACCATTGTAGAGCAGCATTGCAGTGATACAAGAAGAGATAAGTTCTTGCATGATGTATATGTAACAGAAACATTTTCTACATATAATTTGCATATGGGAAGTGAGGTCATGAAAGTATGCTCAATAGAAATGTACAAAGTCATTGAGGATTTCAAAAATGCTCAAGGTGTTTATGTACGAGTGGAGACCAAGTACAAGTTTGTGGAAAACAAAGTGAAATCAGTGGCATTACCTCTACCAAAAGATTGTACGGATAAGATGGATTGAGCTGCTTTGCAACCTAGTCTTTGTGAGCCGAGCAAGATTGGACATAAGTTTACACCTGATACTTTGAAGCAGTTAAAGATTGGTTGCAAGTATAGTTTGACAGATGTTGAAAGAGTATGCTTCAAAGAAATGCTTGCCAAACATGGAAAGACTTTTGCATTTGAGTCGCATGAGATAGGGTGTGTTGATCCATCCATTGTTTCTCCTATGGTGATCTTCACTATCCCTCATGTACCTTGAAACTTGAGGCCTATTCCGGTTCCAAAGTCCCATTTTCCAAAACTCATTGAGTTGCTTAATGAAACGATCAACATGGGTATTTTGGAACCTTCTTGTGCTCCATATTCAAACAGATGGTTCAAAGTTCTGAAGAAAAATGGTTCTTTACGCTTTATCCAGGATATGCAACCTGTCAACAAGGTTGCACTTAGAAATGTGGGTACAAGGCCAATTGTAGATGAATTTGTAGAGGCATTCACAGGAAGGACAATATATTCTATGGGGGATTTGTACTCAGGGTATGATCAGTTCCAACTAGCAATGGAAAGCAGGGATATAACTACCATGAGGCCACCTTTGGGTCTGGTAAGGTTGTGCACCTGACCTCAGGGAGCAACTAACTCAGTTGCACATATGATGATTGGTATGAAAAAAGTCCTATGTGACTTCATACCGCAAACTACAATGCCTTTCCTTGATGATGTGCCAATCAAAGGATGTAATGTAAGTGATATAGATGTGGCTCTGGACTCAAGGGGGTTCCGCAAGTATGTGGAAAATCATATCAATGATTGTGATGAGATCTTGTCAAGATTGGAAGAAGTAAACCTTACCTTGTCTGGGAAAAAGTCGGTATTTGGTGTGAGCGAGTTCTTATTGTGGGACATATGTGCGGGCCATATGGTAGAAAGCGTTGTCTAGCAGAGACTGATGTGATTCAAAGAATGATAGAGACATGTAATAATATAAATAAGTCTGGAAGGTTCTTGGGTGCATGTGTATTCTATGTTATTTGGATTCCACATTAGGCACATGTGGCAGAACCTTTGTATCAACTTTTGAGAAAGAACCAAAAGTTTCAATGGGAAGAAATGCATACCCATGCCATGAGAAATTAAAGAAGTTGCTACTTATGTCTCCAACTTTGAGGAAAGCAAACTATGAATGTGGAAAATATGTAATTGTGAAAGTGGATATTTGCCCCATAGAATTGGATGTGTGATTGGGCAAGATGATGATGATGGCAAGCGATATGTGGTGAGATTTGGAGCAAAAGTCATAAGTGCTTGTCAATGTAGTTATCCACGGGTAAAAAGAGAGTTATGGGGAGTAGTCACAACATTGAAATGTAACAAAGAGTATTTGATAGGAGTAAATGTAATAGTGGAGATTGATTGTCTACCCCTTCTTGGAATGATCACAAGCAGCTCAACTCCTGACATTGCTATGTTGAGATGGATTGCCTACATAAAGTCGTTCAATCAAAAATTTAAGCATATTGCAGGGAAAGATAATCCAGTTGTGGATATGCTTTCAAGAGCAAGGTATGAAAATAAAGAAGACATCGTTGTCGAGGGGGATGATGTAGGCACACAGTTCTATAGTATCTCTCATGCCAAGGGTGATCATGTTTGCCTATCAAATGCACTTGAGTCATGTACAGAGGAACTATATCAAGGTGACTATTTGCTCACTGGATGCTATCTGAGCACTTTGATAAGGGAAGAAGGGTCGATTGATCAAGAGTTCAAAAGAATATGGAGAAAGGCCTTTGGATACTTTTTGAAATATGGGTATTTATGGAAGCGTCCAAAACAAAGAAATGGAATGTCGTTGAGAGTTGTGAATGATAAGGACGCTCACAATAAGCTTATGAAAAAGTTTCATGAGAGTCTTTATGCTGGACATAGAGGTGTATGGGCCACCTTTACTAAAATGAAAGAGAGGTATTGGTGGAAAGGTATGTATAAAGATGTATCTCACTTTGTGGACTCTTGTGAAACCTGCCAAATGTATTCAAATGTAAGTCATCGTGATGGGTTGCACCCTACTTACCATCGGCAATGCACTATAAGTGGGTAGTAGATCTGGTTACAATGGCATTGGGCTTATGGAAAATGAGATACATAGTGCTTGCACGGGAATATTTAACCAACCAAGTTGAAGGTCGTGCTCTAAGAACAAAAAGCACAGAAGGGGTATGTAAGTTCTTGGATGATGTAATTAGCAGCTATTTCTATGTTGGGAAAATAACAGCGGACAGGGGTGAATTGGATGCTGACAAAGCAAGGAAGTTTGTCTCTAAGTTGGTCATTAAACTTGCTCTCACTATTGCATATAATCCTGAGGGAAATGGTAAATCAAAGTGTGGGCATCCTCCTATCATTTAAGCTTTGGCTAAGGCCTGCAAAGATAAAATGGGAGAGTGGCCTAGGTTATTGCCTTATGCTTTATGGGTTGATCGTACAACTTATAGCTCAATTACTAGTTATATTCCTTTTAAGTTGATGTATGGTCAAAAATGTATAATGCCAATTGAAGATGTAATTCCCACATGGAATGTATTACCTTGGGAAGATGAAATGAGTAGGGAAGGCCTTCTTGCTTTGTGCATACAGCAACTAGAAAGAAGGCCTCAAGATATTGAGAATGCAGTAGCACTATTGAAAGATGCAAGGTCCTCCTCTTCTCTCTCTCTCTCTCTCTCTCTCTCTCTCTCTCTATCCCTCATTTTCTCTTTCTCTCCCTCTTTCCTCTCTTTATCTCTCTCTCTCTCTCTCTCTCTCTCTCTCTCTCCCTCTATCTATCTATCTCTCTCTCTCTTTCTTTCTCCCTCTCTCTATCTATCTCTCTCTTTCTTTCTCCCTCTCTCTTTCCCTCTCTCCCTCTCTCCCTCTATCTATCTATCTATCTATCTCTTTCTTTCTCCCTCTCTCTATCTATCCCCTCTCTCTCTCTCTCTCTCTCTCTCTCTCTCTCTCTCTCTCTTTGCTCTCTCTCTTCTCTCTCTCCCTCTCTCTTTTTCATTCTCTATTTCTCTCTCTCTCTCTCTCTCTCTCTCTCTCTCTCTCTCTCTCTCTCTCTCTCTCTCTCTCTCTCCTCCTCTATCTTTCTCTATCTCTCTCCCCCTCTCTCTCTATCTCCTCTCTCTATCACTTTTCATCTATTTCTCCCTCTTCTCTCTCTCTCTCTCTCTCTCTCTCTCTCTCTCTCTCTCATAATCCATTTTGCACATTCATTTGCAAGAAAATCTAACAAGAAGAGATTCTAACAAATCTAACATTTGCAAATAAATCTAGCAAATCTACCACGCATGAAGAGATTTCGTCTATGTCACAACGCAACCTTTATCAAGTGAACGAGGTATGTCTCTCTATCTCTATCTTTCTCATTTTGTTTTTTCATTTATGCATGTATGTGTACGTGTGTGTGTGTGTATGTGTGTGTACATGTTTCTATGTGTGTGTTTGTGGAGTAGAATATAATAGGGACGGAAGGGGGGAAGGGGGAGTGTTTACCTTAGGTTGTAGCACAGTTACCCGTTAGGTTGAGCTTTCAAGGACGAGCGCAGTGTCATTTCATGGCACGTTCATAGTATGGAACTAAAATATCTAGCTCACTCTCAATGCTTTTGTTATGTGGGATCAAATGCTATAATGTACATAGTGTGATATATGTGAAAATCGATGCCACATTTGCAGTCGTGTACATACCTTGCTGGGCAGGCGAGGCCCTAAATGTGGTACTTTGGCATACTTTTTCACATAAATATATGCTTAATTTTCTTTAGGAATGTACAAATGTCAGGTGTTTCGAAGTGGCACGCTCGTTTTGCCTAGAAAGTTCAATAAGGATGATGTTGACCAAAAATAGCAAGTTTCATGCGCGGGCGTAAAAGACGTGTCCAAAGTGCTTACCAAGTGGAAAAATGAGGTTCGCCATGAAATTTGAGCCCAATGGTATTTTTACACAAATTTTTGGATTTTCCTCAGCTCGTTTGGGCTTTTTACAAAACGGACAAAAAGGGGCATTTTTGGACTAAAAATGGCCATAAAATGGTAAAAAATAGCTCAATATGCCACATCAACGATGATGCTTGTGTTGCCTAAGTAGAGAGGGAAGTTTTAGAGGCAATAATGACCTCATTTTGGCATATAAGCAAGGGGATACAGTCATTCCATTACATGGTGCTAGTGTAGTCCCGTGTTGGTTCCACTTGGTTGAGGTTGTGAGGCCTCTAATTAGGTTTTCACCTCCTCAAATAACTACTTGGGCTTCTCCAGTGAAGTACTGAAGCTTCCATGAAATGGTCAAACAAGGAATCGAAGAGTCATTTTAGGGTTTTTAACAGGTCGAATGAGCACTGCGTCTGTGCAATTGGGAGCGAGGCTACACTAATCTTCACACAGACAAGACTTTTGAGTTAGTATTGGATCTTTTTCAAAGTGGTGCTTGCATGGCTGAAGTTTTGTTCTATTTGAGT
The DNA here is from genome assembly GCF_014529385.1 of Adiantum capillus-veneris. Taxonomy (NCBI): domain Eukaryota; kingdom Viridiplantae; phylum Streptophyta; class Polypodiopsida; order Polypodiales; family Pteridaceae; genus Adiantum; species Adiantum capillus-veneris. The sequence continues at coordinate 81,644,284 of NC_140931.1, read as the reverse complement.
GTATTTTTGGCTTCGAATCATCACCGCCTTGCTTGATTTTGCTACAAATCCTCACTGTCAGAGGTCCGGCGCTTTCCTAGTCACATTGCGCACTTCTTGATAGCAGTAAACCCCCTTGGATGAATTTTCCAAAAGAAAAATGAAGCTCCTTATTGACCCGAACGTGCATGTGTGTGTGTATGTTGTTGTTGTTTTGTGGGAGGGAGAAGGTGGAGAGAGATGGACTAGGGAGAGAGGGAGTGAGGGAGTGAGGGTGTGGGAGGTGGAGAGGTGGGGAAGGAGCTTGAAGGTGAGGTAATGGTGGAGAGGAAGAGGACAGGGTATGCAACAAAAATGTGGCATACTCTCCCCTCCTTCCTTCTTTAGGTGCCAGGATTTACCAAGAATATTACCACGAGCATCTCCGGTGGTATTACCGTGCTTATTTCCGCGACCCATCATGATACAAGAGTATCCGAGGTTGCAGAAGGGGGGGGGGGGGGGGGGGGGGGGGGGGGGGGGGGGGGGGGGGTGTTACAAACCACTCCCTCTACCCTTAGATATCAATTTTTCCATTTCTTAGCCTTTTGAGTTTTTTAATGAAGATTTTTAATTTTTTATGAGTACTTTTTTTTGTAATACTTTTAAATGTTTTTTAATTGCATTTTTAAGTCCACTTTTATTTTAAAATATTTATAGCACTCATTACACTTTATTCTCTTTGACTTTAACGTCGTTTCTTTTTTTTATTGAAATTTAGAAAAAAAATTAATTAATAGTTTATTTTTTAGGGCATATATGACTAAATTAAAAATTTATTGCATGTACAAGACATCGCCTGGGATGATTGTGACTCCCGTGGAGGCCATGAGCGCGATCGGTGGCTCGAGGAAAAACTCCATTGTCCTTGCGTCAAGTGCAAAAAAGTAATCCCTCGTTTGAGACGCATTGCATTGGAGCATGTGGAGAACGAAGGGCTTTGGCATCCTCGAAAAATCACTCAGAGAGATGAGAGCGTCACTCAGCCATCGCTTGAGGAGGTGTCCCATTGGTCTGTGTTTGAGGGTGGTGCACCTCGAGCCCCTCATTGAGGAGTTGGAGGAGTTATGAAGAGGCATTCTTGTTGTAGATGTCTCACTTTTTCAAAGGGGGGAAGAGAAGCCATTGTGAGGGGAATCCTTATGTGGACTATGCACGACTATCCTGGGCTTGGAGAGATTTTTGGTATCTCCCTTTTTCTCTATCACTCTCTCTATCTCTCTCCTTTTAGTTTTGTCTCTCTCTAACGATATGATATGTATGCAGGGTTGTCCACATCAGGTCACAATGCATGTCCCACTTGCGGGCCATCATTGGTGATAGAGAGGCGTGATACTTTGCATGCCAAGGTAATCCATCCAAACAACCATCATTTCTTACCCCAAAGACATAGCAAACATAATTCTCCAACAAATGGGAAGACCCCTCTAAAGCTCACAATTGCATATTGGGCAACCATTTGGGAAGAGCACTACAACAACCGTATCCAACTCCATGTCCTCCACCAAAAGGTATGTCAAGGTACTCCATATTTTTAAGGCTTCCATATTGGAAGGACTAATAATACAACATCTCTTGGATCCCATGCACATATTCAAGAATGTAGCCCAAACACTATGGGACCACATTATTGGCAAGGACTCTTTAGGTGAGGGAGGATTTGAGGATTTTGAAATGTCTCCCTACAGTCTATGCTACCCCAAACCGTGCCCCCAATGGAAAGATTATGATTCATAAAGCACCACGGATGTTTGCCAAAGAAGAATTAGAGAATGTGAAGGGTACCATTTCTTCTATTCGCACACCAACAAGATACATGAGGTCGCTAAAGGGAGCTTTCACAAAAGCGAAGAAAGGTGGAAGTGTTCTATTGTATGGTCTGAAGTCCCATGATTGGCACAAGATGCTTCAAGTAATGTCCATCTCCCTATTCTATATGTAGTTTGTGTGTATGACTTTCTCTCACTTTTCCTCTCCCTAATTTACATTGTAGTTCATTATGTCGGTGAGTATGTGTATATGTCAGGACAAGAAAGCCAGGGATGTTATTTTCAAACTTGGAGAGCTAGTAAGGTACAGCACAAGACTCCACTGAACTACACGTTTTTATGTACACAATAATCTCAACTAGCACTTAGTGTATCCTTGTGTGTTTTCTTGCAGATTTGTGAGCTCCAAAGAAATTGAAATAGATGGTATCCCTGCTCTTCAAACACTTGCAAGAGAAATTGTGTGCACGCCATCCAGAAGGCATTTCCTCGATCGGTTCTTCTAAGTCAAATCCACCTCTTGGTTTACATGGTAGAGGAGATTGCTATATGCGGACTAGTGCATGCACGATGGATGTTCTTGTTAGAGAGGTTTTTAAAGACTCTCAAAGATTTTTTGTGGCTATGGTCTCAACCAAAGGCATCTATGGCTGAAGGGTGGATCATGCAAGAGGCATTTTTTTACATCTCAGAGTATTTGGCACAAGTTGATCCTTCAATTCCTCACATGTGGTCAGACAAGGAAGATGCAAGGATGACTTCACACTTGCCAAGTGGAAAGGGAAAACTACTTAACATGGATATGAATCTATCCCGAGCGGTCAATAACTTTTGTATTCTCAATGCAAAGATTATGACCAAGTGGGTGGACTTCTGGACAGTGGCAAAGGCAAGGTGTTTGCAAGAGAGAGAATCATGGAGGAAGGAGGGCACCCCTAGTGCCTACAAACTTTGCATGTTTCCTAGATCTCATTAGTGCGGAGTGGATTCATGAGAGAATGACCGAAGCAAAAGCGCACAGAGAAGACATCACCTACAAAGAATGGGAGAATCCACGAGGCTGCATACCAAAGGTAGAGTACTCATATACATAAACCATATTGTAATGTTTTTCTTGATTTTATCTTTGTATTTGATAAAAGATATTTTTCTATTTTGTAGTGCCTTTCCTTTAACTCTATGTGGTCAAAGGATCATCACTTTCGTACGTGCTGCATTGACGAGCATAGAACCAGCATGGATTGTGCCATCATGGGCAACTTTGACACAGATGGTGATGAAGCCAGGTACTGTGAAACTATTGAATGGATACTAAAGGTTAATTTTAGAACCTTTCACATCTTCATCTTTGAGTGCAAGTTGTTTGAAAATATGTCAAGACGACATGAGAATGACCTCTACCGTTGGTGGAATCTAGTGTGCATCACACAAAAAGGTATGACAATTTAGTTTTATCACGCAATTGTGAGTAGGTGAGTGACAACTACCTTTTTTATTCTTATTTGCTTGTAGCATTAATTATACCAATGTTGCTCACTTTGAGCTTCTCTTTTATAGGTCATCTATATCCCAGCAATCCACCAACCAAAACTTTGGTTCATGATTCTTGTAACACCACCTCAGGGGAGAACCATGTTTTCCACTAATGAGGTGGAGACCATGTTCGACCCTCTTCCACCTCCAACTTTGGATGAGATGGAGACAGAGGAGAGGGAGGTCAATGAATCAAGTCTGGCGATGGAAAGTCTTAGTGAGGATGATTTTCATGATGATGAAGATGATGAGATGGAGGATGACGAATTTGAAGATGATGAAGCTAACGCATCCACAAACGATAATTCTATTTCGCTCTTTATTGATTTAGGAGCCATGGGCTTAGAATTGGATTATGCTTCATGTAGAGATCCTTTGGAAGATGATTCATAAACATTTTCCATACTTTAAGTTATGTAGATTTTTGGTCGTGTAATCCATTCATCTCTCTCTCCTTCTCTTCCTCTCTCTAATTTTGTGAGCATCTTCAATTATGTTAATCAAGTGAGAGTGATTATTTTAGCTGTAACCAAGTGTAATCTTATTATGTCCCCCCCCCCCCCCCCCCCCTCTATCCCTCTCTCCCTCTTTCTCTTTCTTTCTCTTTTCTTTTTTAAATTTGAAACTTTCATACAATATTCTTTTAATTTTTATTGAGAGGAGGGAAACACCAATCTTTTTTTTTTTTGGGGGGGGGGGGGATGTTTAAGCCATAATTTGAAAGTTTAGGTGCTAAATTTCTCCTAAAAAATAAGCGTGATAATATCAATGGTAATAACTAAGGTAATAAACGTGGTAATAACAACCGAAATAGTCATAGTAATAGTTTAAATACAAAAAAAATCCCCCGAGTGTGGATCTTCTCTCTACAAAATGTGGTAAAAGACCACGGTAAACAACCAGATATTTTCATAGTGAAAAACGTGAAATGAGCATTGGATGCTCTATATGGCTGACCATGGAAAGAGGATAAATAATGCCGCGATGAGCTATGTCCAAAATTGTGGCTTTGTCCATGACCTACTGATCCACTGTCGGTCCATGCAAGTGGACTTTGAAGATCTTTTCCGCATAGTGGCTCTTTAAACATAGAATGCGAGACACCTACACGCGTCATGAGTGCCCATATGCCTTCTCCCAGCTGCGGAGCCTGTATGTTGAAGATGGCCGTTTCTAGAAAAAGATATAATACAGGGGGGAGCTGAGACTGATCGAGAGCGAGAGTGGCACTAGCAACAAACTCTATTCTAACAATAGTTTCTGGATCTTCTGTAGCATCGAAAGAGCCGACTTCCACTCTCGTGCGCTTTGCTGCTCTTTCTAGCTTTCCCTTGCTCTTGAATTTCAGTATAGAGCTGTTGCACAAGTTGTATGCGAGTAGCTATGTCTGGCAAAGTAATGATTTTAGGAATTTTTAAGATCCTAAAAATCTTTGCAATCTGTCCAATATACTGCTTGACCATGTTCAATAATGAGCCTGATGTCATTAGAGATATGTCAAAAGTAGTGGGCATAAATGCGTACTGAAGCTGCTCAAATACAGACTTCGCTAAGGCCTCTATGAACTGGTAATAATGTTCCGATGTAGAGGGGTTTAGGCAACAAAAAAGTTCATGATTTGGCATGTGATAAAAGTGATATAATATCACTTCAAAGGCAAATTTTTATTGATGTTTTGCCAGCTTAATGTATGTCATAGCTGCAAGATATAATTTTAAAACATAAACGTTGTCAGAGGGGAGGGGAAACTCTCAAAATCATGTCATGATCCTAATCCATACACAATTGACATAATCTATAGCAAACAATGATAAATTATGATTGCAATACATACAATATACAATGGAGAGGAGAATACACAAAGAGAGAGATGGAGAGAGGTGAACATGCCAGGAGTGTGAGGGACGCTCATCACACAAAAAACATGACTACTATAAAAGAGCTTCACAATGATTCAAAGCTGACTAGTATTAGACAAAAAGACAATAAAAAAACACCATATGAAGAAGCTTCAATTAACTTTTAAATAGTTTGTGTCATCAAATACAAGCTTTGATCAATAATCCTTAAAAGAGAAATTTGAATTCCTATACAACAAAAGGACACATCTACATATAATTGAAATCCTTATTTCTTTCATTCTCAACAAAATAATTTGAAAACTTGTAATAAGTCCCATCAATCCATATGTGATGCAATGTATCACCCGTACATGCTTTTGGATACTTGCTCCATGCTTTAGGATACCTGCAAGACAAGTCATACATTAGTAAAAGAATTTCCATGAATCACTTAAGTAGTATTTACCAAGACTTACTTAGCTAGTTCTAGGTATCAGAGTAGAGTAGATGAATCACTAATCAACCCAAAATGTTTCTTCATGATGATCACCTTTCCAATATAGCAATGCTTTCTTATTAGTTACATCAACATTGTGCACCAAAGCTTCTATTGTCATAGCTTCAAGTCCCTTAGCAATTAAAATTTTACCCTCCTCTGGCCAAGGAGGAACATAGCCTAGCCCCATTGGAAGCACTAGACGATGATGTCCATCAAATCCACTAACTTCATGCAAGATGTCCATATCAACTCTTGCTCCTTGAATAAAAAAAAACTTCCAGCAAATACAGTGGACTGGTAGTATCACTGAGACACAATGATTCCTCTTACTTTTGTGTAGGATGAACATTCTAGAAACATCATCAATACCATCAAAGATTTCCACAATGTCCTCGAGTGTGAAAAACACAATGGCAAATCCTTCTTGCTCCACAGACGCCTAGTGTGAACAGTGTGGAGGAGGAAAAGTAAAAAAGTGAAGGGGGCTGCGAGAGGCCATCAACTCTTTCGAGGGGGGCGGTCGGAAGTAAAATGGAGGGCCCAACAAAAGAGTTCCTCAACTCCAACCAATCAAATTTTTCCATGGAGGATCGACACCCCTGCATTTTTCTTTTGCCGCCTAGTCTAAACTCACCCTTAGAGAGAGAAATAGAGGGAGAGAGGAAGAAGCTGGAGACAGTTGTTAGGAATTGAATTTACTGCTCTGTGTGTGTGTGTGTGTGTGTGTGTGTGTGTGAGAGAGAGAGAGAGAGAGAGAGAGAGAGAGAGAGAGAGAGGGAAAGTCTTTGCAAGCTTACAAATTTCCATTTAGGGTGGTCGTGGCCAGTGGAACCATCCATGGAATTAATTCGGCCATCGAGTGCTCAGTAATTATTGGAGCGGAGAGGTTGGCGATGAAGCAAAATGCTAGGGCTAGTGGGTTCTTGATGGTTCTTACTAGCTGCTATATGTTGGCAACAACTAGGAGTGAGCACCTTGCTGTGGGCCCATGTGGAGAGAGAGAGAGAGAGAGAGAGAGAGAGAGAGAGAGAGAGAGAAGAGACTCCGGACTTTGATCAGGGCTAGAAAAATACATTTTACCTAATCGATGAAAGCAAGGTAAAAATTTGAAGCTTTTGCCGGTAAGAGGGTGGTCACACGAGCTTTAGTTTCTAGTTATTGGTTGTTAGAAATAAGTCGGAAGGTTTTGACATGTTATTTTCCGTTTGTAATCTGAAGCCCACGAAGCTTACACAAAAGCCCGCATCAACTACGGCTCCATCAACTTCAGCCTCGTTAGCAACTTTCAAACCATCCAAGCCTCAAGCCCCACGGCATCTTCATGATGGCAACCAACTGAATATTCCTTTCTCTATATATTGGTAGGCGACATCCCAACACCCCTCTTACCACTCCATCCTTCTAGTCATTCCCAAGAACTACAGGGATGTCTCACCATGAAGAACACAAATCGCCTATCCCAACACCCCTCTTACCACTCCAGCTTTCTGGTCATTCCCAAGAACTATAGGGATGTCTCACCATGAAGAACACAAACTATTGTTGCTTTCTTTGTGGGCAATCCCCACATTCACCTCATAGTGCTCCGTCCGCATTCGGATGCACTCCCTTGAGGGGGAAAAATGTAGCAGATCAAGCTCGAGCATCCGATGCTCCTTCCTGGAGGCCAAAAGATCCTTACCAACACCCGAACCTGCCAAGATGAAGAATGCAGCCAAACAACTCAACTTTCTCAAGGATTTCAAGAGCTTAAAGCAAACTAGTTGAGCATGTCTGTAATACAATGTGCATATAGAATGAAACCTGCAATGCATCTTCTCTCCTATTATCAAATCCTTTTGCTTATGGGGGATTGTTGGAAATAAACTGCAAGGCTTTGACACGTTATTTGTCGTTTGTAATCTGAATCCGACCTCTATTAATAGAGGTCTCCAACTCGAATAATGCGAGCGATTGTATCTATCTATATGTGCATCTGTGTGTAACCCTCTCCTCCACGAGCACTTGCACGTCTCTGTGCGTGTGCACGCTACATAGAAACAACCAACACAATCTCTACATTGGTAACAAACGAGCCTCGACGATTTTGGATTTAAAGTGGCCCTCTTTTGCGTGCGAGAGAGAGAGAGAGAGAGAGAGAGAGAGAGAGAGAGAGAGAGAGAGAGAGAGAGAGAGAGAGAGAGAGAGAGAGAGAGAGAGAGAGAGAGAGAGAGAGAGAGAGAGAGAGAACTAGTATCATAATCGTATAGCTCATTTGCTATACATTACTTATAATACAACAATAGCACAAGTTGGTATTGAACACACATATAGAGACTTATACATATACATGTGCACAAACTAGGATCATAAATGTATATCTCATTTTCTATACAATAATTATATCAAAAAATAAAATAAGTTGATATTGTAAACACATGTTTGGATTGATATAAGCACTATCCAGTTAAAAAACTACACAATCATAACTATCCATTTACACAATGGGTATCATCATCGTCATAATTCTTACCTCTCTAATCAATCCAATGGATATTAGAGCATGTTGATTATCCATCTTCTTATCGCATCTCATCATCTCATGCATAGTACTACCTGGTACATATATGACCACCTGGTAGATATAGTCATATCGTATTATCTTGTGTATCGAGAATGTCTGGGAGGTTTTGTCCCATCTTCTGATCTTATCTCATGATCATCCCATGTATACTACCAAGTGGATATCCATTTTAGATATGGTGTCCCGATATATATATGACTATCTTGCCAATACTAACTTCCTATCCAATCATCTTGTGTTTTGATACATTCTAGGTTATATTAGCATTTTGATATTTTTCAGGATGATATTGTCCTATAGCTTGTATGATACTAATAATAATGTCCTCGAGCTATGATATCAATAATGTGTGATAGTAATTATGGTAATCCTATGTAGTTGGAATATAGTTATAAATGTCATTGAAACAAGGGGTATATTCTATGTCACTATCCATCTAGACAAGCGGCTTCATAACTGTACATAGTTAGAGTTTAAATGCTTTATAAATATCCAACTAATCTAATGATTTATAGGAATGGCTATCTAAATAATCAATGCTATTTTAATAATGTAGATACCTCTCATAGGTATATGTTTATAGTATACCCTCTCCATCACTATATTCTAACTACCCTAGGGATAACATAATTATGATCATGCAATATCGATATCGTAGCTCGTGGAAATTATTATACATTATATCATAGCTCAAGGATATTATTATAAATTTTGATGCCTAATTGTTAATATTCTAGGTACATCAACAAATGGTTTCTAAGTTATATATTTGTACATCACTATCCATCTAGACAATGGATATTATTATTTTCACTATCCATCTAGACAATGGCATTGATTCAAAAGAAGAGAAGAAGATGGGAAGTAAAGAAACAAGAATTTCAAGTCCAAGAAAAGGCACATGCATGTGGAAGATTTTGGAGAAACTTGAGAGGCAAGCGGGTTGAGAATTTTGGTAACTTGAGTCTAGTGGATATGTACACACATTGTAGGCAATTATATGAGCAAGCAAATACTGAAAAAATGCCATTTTATGTTTCATTCCCATGTATGCCGTCTTTTTTTACTATTGAGGATGTATGCGGTGGGCTTGAAAAGTTGGCCACTCGCAAAGCGGGAGATCTTCAAGGTATCAAGCCGGAGATGATCAAATGGACGGGAGATTTTACCCATGAGTGGATGTGTGATATGTTCAACCTTGCACTTCAACATGGTATGCCTTATGATTGGAGTACTAATTGGGTTAAGCCTTTGCATAAAGGAGGGGATGTAAAGAATGTAAGCAACTACCGGACTATAATGATTGGGTCTCTTATGGAAAAGTTGTTTGGGTGTATAATGGAGATGAAATTGAGTGATTGGGCTGTGCAAAGGGACAAGCGGGTTTTTGTCGGTGCCATAGCACCATTGATCATCTTTTCACTCTTCGTGTTCTCATGGAGGAAAGTTGGTTGAAAGGCAAGCGATTGTATTGTTGTTTTGTGGACTTTAACACTAGGTTGGTAATGGGACACTTTTATGTCCTGGGACACTTTTATGTCCTGTTAAGTGACCATTTTCCTTGAATTATGTCAAGAGTTTCAAAATGGATTTTGAGGTGCTATCTGTCTAGAAAGTTGTCTCATGAGCTGAAAAAAACTCGAAATTTTTTGGAACATCAATTCCATCTTTAACCTTGTCCTTGCACAACATTTCACAACCTAAACTGTGTGAAAAAACGGGTCCTGTTTTTGGCTTTTTTCAACTTTTTGCAACTATACCACTATAGAATTCATGTTTGTGAGGTCTGTAATGCTAGAGAGTTATCTTTAGTAGTCCTCAACGTGTACTGAGGCTTCTAGGGAGAAATAAATGTTAAAGTTGTAAGTTATGACCAAATTACAAAAATTGTCAAATCCTGTTTTTTAGCCAATTTCAGCTCTTCTATGATTTTTTTGGTGGCTTTCATGATACCCAAATGCAGTTTTGATTTGGTATGACGCATATTGTAGCATAAAGCTAATATTCCTTGAGTTTTGGGGCACCTAATACCCTATTTTGCATAGTAGACAACGATGGTTGATTTTTTCAATTATAGAAGAAAACGAAACATTCTAGTATATCAAGTATAGCTTTTTCAATATTGTTAGTTTCTTGTGACAACTACATGCATTTTGTAGGTAGTAACCATATCTAGTCATAAGGATCAAATTTGGATAGATATTGAATAGTTTCTATGGGATTCTACAACTCATAATGTTAAACCCAGTTTTTTCATGTTTGCTGTATTTAGCACTTCATCTTTGTCCCCAAGATTCCCCTTGGTAAGAGATGTATTATTCTTTTGACATGCTCCATGGCTCCTTATGAACCTAAAGGACAATAGGGAACTAAGAAAACATGAATATATTATTTGTATTGAGCGTGGCTATAGAAACTTTGATGATAGGTTTGCAGAATGGTAAAAATTCAATTTTTTTGTACCTATTTCTTTTGGAAAAACAAAAAATAGTGAGTGAGAAGCAATCATATGTTCTGATCACCAACCCATTGAAGTTAACTAGGGAATTTATCTCAAGTCCTACAAAAATCCCTAATCTTATTTTTATGCAACAATACGTAAGAAATGACTGTTTTGATGAAAATGTACTGGTCCATCAACTTTGGAGGCTTGGTGTGACCAAAAGATCAAAAATTTTACACGTTTCTTATTTTTTCCATGTGTAGTAGGCCTTGAACTATAACCGCATGAAAGGATTTTACAAAATGAGTGGATCTACTATGGTTTTGGAGGTTTTTTTCAAAACCCTGAAAGGACACTTTTATGTCCTGTTAGGTTACCAACCTAGTTTTAATAAAGCCTTTGATATGATTCCACATAACAATTTGTGGAGAAGGATGGAAGAACTCCAAGTGCCAAGTGAGTTTATGCTTGCGGTTTCTCGAATCTATGAGAAGGTGATTTGTCAATTGCACATGGGAAGAGAAATTTCAGAAATTTTTGTAAGCACTATTGGGGTTAAACAAGGATGTCTATTGTCACCAACTCTCTTTGGTCTATGCATCGATCAATTGGAACAAATGGTACTTGAATTTATGCGAGAAGAAGTCATTGAAGAGGTCACTATTTGCTATGCGGTAATCATGCTTTTGTTGTATGCGGATGATATAGTGCTTCTAGCACACACTTTAGAAGATGCACAAAAGCTTATGGTTTTCCTTGAGAACTTTTGCTTGCATAGTGGGCTGATTGTAAATGAATCCAAAACAAAGGTTATGCTTGTGAAAACCAACCATAAGGAGAAGCCATGCATTGTGTACAACAACGAGACACTTGAACTTGTTGAGAGCTTTAAGTACCTTGGCCTTGAGGTTCCATCCAATCACAAGTGGCATGAATGTGCTATGCGTCGTTTGGAAGCGGGAAAGAGAGCATATTATGCATTTGAGAACATGTGTAATGTGGGAAACATCAAGTGTTGGGTTCTCAAGAAGTATCTTTTTGATGCATTGGTGACACCGGTTCTTTTTTATGGAGTTGAAGTGTGGGGCGGGAGCATCTCAAAGTCTACTTGGAAAGAGTTTGAGAATGTCCAAAAGCGTTTTCTTACAAACTTTCTCCAAGTTAAGACACAAACACCATATATGCTCCTACTTCTTGAGTCGGATCTCTTCCAATTGAGGTTATGGACATGGAAAGGGTTGTGGAGTACATGATAAAGATACGTCAAAACCCCTCACATCGACTTCCTACAATTGCATGGGAAGCAAGCAAAAAAGTTCAAAAGACGCATAAAAGCAAGATCTTGAGCACGGGATGGATGCAAGACATAAAGAAGTGGTTTGGGAGATGGGATGCATTACACTTGCTACATGATGCTTCAATTGACTCTCAAGTGAATGAAGCTTTTCTACAACGCCAATGTATTACGGCTTGGGAGAAATCCGGTGGGTCACGCTTCATACATTACACCACCTATATTGCCCCCAACTACAAAACCATGTTCTTCGCTGAGAGAGGAAACCGTACTCACACTTACATGCTTGAGCCTATTCCCTTGTCCGCGATACGCACTATCGCAGCAATTTGGCTTAGCTCCCATTTCCTTCGATGCCAGATAGGGCGTTGGGGAAATGGAGAAGAGTCAAATCGATTGTGCACATTATGCTCACTGCAAGTTCGAGAGTCTGAGTACCACACACTACTAGAGTGCTCAGCTTTTGATCACATCCGAACTTGCTTCTCTCACATTTTCAGCCATAACTTAGACCTACACACTTTCCTCTCCCAGCCAAAGTGTGGGCTCTCCATTGCGACTCTCATCACTACAATTTTGGAGCATCGAGAGTCACTCATCAGCCATACACATACTACATCACATGTAACTTTGGTCCCATAGGTCATATTTGACCTCCGAGGACGATAATAAATTCTATCTCTATCTCTCTCTCTCTCTCTCTCTCTCTCTCTCTCTCTCTCTCTCTCTCTCCAGCTGAAACACGCACACATGCTACACATAATAAGTTCTTAGATACACATATGGATATCTAGTATATTTATAAATATGCCATGTAGCTGTTAGAGCTCTCAATATTTATTATTTCATACATGTAGTGATCCATCGAGGCAAGATGATTAGAATCATTATGGCTCTCAGAGAAAGGGTATCATCACTATCCTTGAATCAAGGGGTGTCATATCTCTTTTAAAATTCAGGTTATATATTCCAATGTCCCTATCCAACTAGACTAGTGCTACCATTTATTGATACTAGTGGTACCATTATTATTATCACACATAGTCGTTAATATTCTTGGTACATATAATGAAAATGGTTGCTAAGATATATAGTCCTATGTCACTATTCATCTAGGTTAGGGGTACCATAACTCCTATAGGTTACTGTTTTGATATTGTTTGGGAGATATTGTCCTATCCTATCATCTTTCTAATTGTTCAATTTTAAATATGGTTTCATGCCTCACTATATTCCAACTGCCTAGGGTTCCCATTATTAATCATTATCATGCATTATTGATATCATAGCTCGAAGTATTATTATTATCATGCATAATCATTAATATTAGAGATATATATAAAAATTGACCTTTTTTTAAAGAAATGTACAATCTAGCCTTTGGCGAGAGAACAAGTTTATTGACAATACCAATGAGATTATTCTCTAGACTATCGTTGAAACAAGGGGTATATCCTATGTCACTATCCATCTAGACAAGGTTCTTCATAACTCTAGAAAAGTAGAGTTTAAATTCTATATAAATATCCAACTAATCTAAGGATTTACATGAATGGCTATCTAAATAAGCAATGATATTCTAATTATGTAGATGCCTCTCATAGCTCTATGTTAATAACATCTCCATCACTATATTCTAACTACCTTAGGGATAACATAATTATTATCATGCAATATTGATATCGTACCTCGTGGATATTATTATATACTATCATGCCTAATTGTTAATATTCTAGGTACATACGCCAATGGTTTCTCAGCTATATATTGGTACATCACTATCCATCTAGAAAACGTATATTATTATTATCACATATAATCATTAATATTCTAGGTATGTATAGAAATGTACTTGCAGATCAAGGATTATACTTTCGTCCCCTGTTTAGATACTCTTATACAGTTAATCGTCACAAGTATATTTCTAATCTTGAGATATTTTATGAATATGATTCTCTAAAATATTAGTTCTTATATTTTATATATATGCTTCTATCCACCAAGATTGTATTAGTTTGGTCTCACAAATCATTTTGGCCTTTTAAAGACATTTAATATAGCATTTCAATTCATCTCTCTCTCTCTCTCTCTCTCTCTCTCTCTCTCTCTCCAGCACACACACATCCACAATAAGTTCTCAAATACACATATGGATATCTAGTATATTTAAAAATATGCTATATATAGCCATTAGAGCTCTCAATATTTATTATTACATACATGTAGAGAGCCATCGAGGCAAGAGGATTAGAATCATTATGGCTCTCAGAGAAAGGGTATCCTCACTATCCTTGAGTCAAGGGGTATCATACCTCTTTTAAAATTTGGGATATATATACAACTAATCTGATGATTTACAGGAATGGATATCTAAATAAGCAATGATATCTTAATTATTTAGATACCTCTCATAGGTCTATGTTTATATCATAACATCTCCATCACTATATTCTAACTATCTTAGGGATAACATAATTATGATCATGCAATATTGATGTCGTAGCTCATGGATATTATTATATATTATCATCAAATGGTTTCTATGTTATATATTTTTACATCACTATCCATCTAGACAATGTATATTATTATTTTCAGGCATAATCATTAATATTCTAGGTATGTATAGAAATGTACTTGCAATAATTCAAGGATTACACTTTCAACCCTTGTCTAGATACTCTTTTCCCGTTTCTTGTTGCAAGTATATTTCTAATCTTGAATTATTTTCTTCATATGGTTCTATGCAGTATCAATTCCTATATTTTATGCATATGCTTCAATCCACCAAGATTGTATGAGTTTGTCTCATAGGTCATTTTTGCCTTTTAAAGACATTCACTATAACATTTCATTTCATCTCTCTCTCTCTCTCTCTCTCTCTCTCTCTCTCTCTCTCTCTCTCTCTCTCTCTCTCTCTCCAACACACACACACACACACACACACACACACACACAAAATAAGCTCTTGTAGATTCTTGTTTATATCGTATATCACTATATTCTAGCAGCTACCTTAGGAATACCATAATTATTATCATGTAATATGAATATTGTAGCTCGAGTTAATATTATAATTATCATGCGTAATCGTTATTTTTCTAGCCATCTATATAGGGGTATCATATGTCTGCTGTGCACATTTCATATCCTAAATCGTAAATATGTGGAAGGAGATAATATCAATGGACCTTGCATAAACATGCATGGCAATACTACAAGTCCTATAACTCTCAACATATATATTTATAATCTGAAGATATCTCAATGCTCGATATATATATACAATGGACAAGCTATATAATTGAGAGGGGAAGGGCTACACCAGTAGCCGCTCATTCATGAGTACCCAACTAGCTGTCCTAGTCGTTACTACGCAAGCGATGAAAACCATTTGCTTCTTGAATGAGCCATCCACTACTCCAAACCTTCTACGACACATTCATTCATTCCTCTCCTCTCCAAGTAAGTTTTAAGTCTTTTTGGTCCACCAAGATTGTATTAGTTTGGTCTCGTAGGTCGTTATGCCTTTTAAAGGCATTCAATATAACATTTCATTTCTCTCTCTCTCTCTCTCTCTCTCTCTCTCTCTCTCTCTCTCTCTCTCTCCAACACACAGACACACACACCCACAATAAGTTCTCGTAGATTCTTGTTTATATTGTGTATCACTATATTCTAACAGCTACCTTAGGAATACCATAATTATTATCATGCAATATTAATATTGTAGCTCAAAGATAGTATTATTATCATGCGTAATTGTTAATCTTCTAGCCATCTATATAGGGGTATAACATCTTTATTGTGCACATTTCATATCCTAAGTCATAGATGTGTGGAAGGAGATAGTATGAAATGGACCTTGCATACACATGCATGGAAATGCTACAAGTCCTATAACTCTCAACATATATGTTTCTAATCTTGAGATAATTCTATTCTCGATATAGAATGGACAAGCTACATAACTAAGAGGGGAAGGGCTACACCAGTAGGCTCTCATTCATGAGTACCCAACTAGTTGTCCTAGTGGTTACCCGGGACATGAAAACCATTTGCTTCTTGAATGAGCCATCCACTATTCCAGAGCTCTTGCAACGAATACACTTCACTCCTCTCCTATCCAAGTCAGTTTTAAGTATGTTCATCCACCAAGATTGTATCAGTTTGGTGTCGTAGGTCATTATGTCCTTTTAAATACGTTCAATATAACATTTCATTTCATCCTCTCTCTCTCTCTCTCTCTCTCTCTCTCTCTCTCTCTCTCTCTTGGGGAAAACTTGCTCTTTATATTACAATAATTTACAATTTGTTGTCACACTGGCAGCTTTTGTATGATCCATACCTACCTCTCTCTCTCTCTCTCTCTCTCTCTCTCTCTCTCTCTCTCTCTCTCTCTCTCTCTCTCTCTCTCTCTCTCTCTCTCTCTCTCTCTCTCTCTCTCTCTCTCTCTCTCTCTCTCTCCCATTTTTTCCAAACATTGTAATTTGTGCACTATGCAATGCTGAACCGCTCTCTCCCTCCCTCCCTCCTCTCTCTCTCTCTCTCTCTCTCTCTCTCTCTCTCTCTCTCTCTCTCTCTCTCTCTCTCTCTCTCTCTCTCTCTCTCTCTCTCTCTCTCTCTCTCTCTCTCTCTAGACTCTCTCACACACACTGTTCGAGAAAAACCCTTTTAAAAAAATACAAAACTACTTTCTTTGAATTAACCTAGAGGAAATTTTAGAAAATTAGCCTAATGTTTTCAAGTTTCTACACTATTTTTCACTACTTTGGGGAGGAATTTCTCCTTTTCTTCTTGCCCTCAATGGGCATGTTTGAAATTGAAAACGGAATGATATTATTAAGCTCAGACACATTTTTTCCAGAACACTGCACGTGCACAGTGATACACATGTGGCACTGCACAATGGCACGCTCTCAAATCACGCAGTCTAGAACTCCTGGGTGTCACTTGCAGACTACTAAAAAACGGAAAGTTTCTATCATAGCTATCAACTTTATTCGACTACAGGCTCAAGGGCCCCACGTTTGTAGCCAACTTGTTGAATGTGAGTCTGGAGCCTTAATGGTGCTACTCGCTACCTTATGGTGCTACTTCCAAGCACCTTCCCTTGCCAACTAATAGCGGGCTCGATGTCCACCCCCAGCCTCCAGGCCCCCCCCCCCACATAGTGCGCACACTCTTTGTATGACGTGGATGAAGCATGAAGAGAACCCGCTGGCCAGGGCTACAAAATTTGGGGAAACTTAAAGTTCTCTAGGTTCCCACCTCAACACACACACACACACTCACACACACACACACACACACACACACACACACACACACACACACACACACACACACACACAGACACACACACACACACACATGTCACATATATTGGACCACCGATTTTCTGCACTTCAGGCTCTCTACAATCTGCATTCACCCAAAATATTTGACAAGAGGGTGATTCTCACGCTGGTCCTAAACTCAGGCTGTAACCAATTTTGTCTCGACTGGAGCACAATATCAACTCGCTACCTTCTCCTCAACAACGCATTGAAAAGATGCTTCTCAAGAATTTGGCACTTCATCACGTACATCATGCTCTTAAATTGCGCCAACATAAACTCACTCTACTCGATCGGGCCACCCTTGTCTCCAACTTCGAAGTTTCATTTAAGACTTAATTTTTGCTACTGGATACCTCTACCTTTACCAATGCTTTTAGCGTTTTAACATAAAACATTTCACTCCTGTCTTGTCTTTAGCTGAAGTGTTTTAATTATTCCCTTTTACTCTTGTGAATTGTGCAATGTGCAGTTCTTGAAATGTGAACATTGACACTAGTTCGCGGTGGTGGCATGGGACACTCCAGCAGTGATTGAATTTGTTGAAAAGTTTTTGGGTGCATCTCATTACTCTGAAGCAATTTTAACCAATTAATTAATGGCAAGCTTTTCCTATACATGACCATTGAAGGCTCGAATGAAATAGGTATAAGGTCAGTGGCCCATAGACATGCTTTGGTAGGTTGGTCCAATAGGGTATTAGAGGGCAGTCACACTTTTGTTCCAAAGCCTCAAACATCATCGAGTCTCCATTCATCACAAGATATGAGTACGAACTTAGGGAACAAAGCTCTAGAATACAATCTCCAATCTCAAGAAAAACCTACTTTGCCCGATGTTGTCAATGTTCCTAATGTAAGTAATATTGGTACCCATACAAATGATGCACACCCAATAACATATGATAGAATATTCTATCCTAGGAAGGTTAAGGAAATGTACACCATTGTGGGGAAAGCCTTTCTTGTAAAACATTATCGTGAGGCATGGGTGTCCTTTAATAAGGGCATGGTGAAAATTAGAGAATTGTTCAAAAATGGCTTTTGCGGGCACGACAAGGAGGATTTTCTTACATTAATATATGCAATAGTCGAGAAAAATCGTATCAAATTCTCAATTTTATTGAGGAAAATATGAAGCAAATTCCACCTCTCGACTTTGGAAAACTTGCCCCCTTGCCGTGGCGAGTCGAAGATGTGTACATAAAGGTCTTGGAACATAGGAACTACATTAGGAAACGTGGCAAGGGGTGCTCGATGCAAAGAGAAGAGTGTTACGCACAAGGCAACAACATTGATCAAAGTGTCACTCCTAACCACACCGAAAAACAAATGATATCGTATATATCTTAGTGTTTTATGTATTTCTTGCTTCTTATTCTAATTTTGATCTCAATTTGTCAATCTTTTAGAACGAGGCATTCATGAATGACACTCCTATTAAGAGCACCCATGGTTATGATGTAAGCAATAGATCTAATACATTGCTCGAAGAGGGGCAGCCTCAAAGTTCATTCTACAGGGGTCTCGTCCAAGGGGTCATTGCCCTTGATAACAATGATGAGGTAATTGCTGGAAAATTTTATTGAAAACCTATCATATTATCATAATAATTATGCATTATATACATTGTAGGAGGCTTGGTTGCAAGGAGAATTACAAGCAAGCTATGAAACCCTCCACCCTTGTATTGATGAAGATATCTTGGATACTCAAGATTATCGTAGTAGTCATTATCGACCGGTAAGTTTGAAAGAGCTCGTTATTCAAGAAAGTTTTAAGTATTCGTTTGATTTTGTGCTATTGTCTTATATCTTACACTCATAGTTCCTTTGTTGGTTATGTTGAAAGGAATTGCCTATCACCAATACGGTGGATATTGTGGAGGAACACTTATCTAAAATTAACTTTGAAGATTGCACAATAAGTCATTCTTCTTGCAAAGATAAGAAAATTTCAATAGATTTGGAAAATGTGTTTTTTGTAAGTCAATTTGATGGCTTTTCTTACACTGTCATATACTTTTACATGAATGTAGGATAGCATGTGTGTGTTTACATGAATGTAGGATAGCATGTGTGTGTTTAAGCTCTAATCTTTTGTTTATAGGTTCAAAAACTCTAAGGCAAGGTTTTTTACCTTCTTTTGTTTTGTAAAGTATAAGTCTATTGTCTTATATCTTACACTCATAGTTCCTTTGTTGGTTATGTTGAAAGGAATTGCCTATCACCAATACGGTGGATATTGTGGAGGAACACTTATCTAAAATTAACTTTGAAGATTGCACAATAAGTCATTCTTCTTGCAAAGATAAGAAAATTTCAATAGATTTGGAAAATGTGTTTTTTGTAAGTCAATTTGATGGCTTTTCTTACACTGTCATATACTTTTACATGAATGTAGGATAGCATGTGTGTGTTTAAGCTCTAATCTTTTGTTTATAGGTTCAAAAACTCTAAGGCAAGGTTTTTTACCTTCTTTTGTTTTGTAAAGTATAAGTCTATCCTTAATGTTACTCAAGCTATGGTAAAATAGGAAAGGGTTTCTTTTCTCCTTTTTCACAAGTATTATTTTGTAAAGTGTATGTTCATGCTTTATGCCTTCAAATGGAAGAGGTCTTGTCTGCTTTGTGAAAGTGTATATTTGTTAGCGGGTACGCCGTGACGGACGATGGAGCACAGCGAAAACACAGACCAACAAACTGTCAATCCGAGGACGTAGCTGACCCGACTAGGGCATGGAGGCAATCTCTGGCTGTCAACCCTGAGCTAGACACGAACAACACTCTACAGTCACTGATCCTACCACAACACTACCATAAAGCAAAGAAACAGACAACGCATCCTATGAAACACTACAAGCTCGAAACAGTCTCAAATCATATCAGAATGACTCGAAATCGGAGGGCAAGACTCACAAGGACATATCCTATATGGTCAAACACCTAAACCTTGAAAACCATAACTGTAAGACCTCTAATTGCTGTCGCGATAGACTCAAATCAGCAATTTCCAAAGTGTCCGAAACTGATCTACAAAGACATCAACACGAAGAGCTTCTCGCCCTGATTCTAACGACTACCTGATCATTCAGAACGGATGTCCTTTGAGGTACGTACGACCAAATATAGCTCGTAGCAGGCGGGCTCGCGATGTGGTCATCGGCTTGCATTGCTTGCGTCGACGCGGAGAGCTCCTCGATGCTAACACGCTCCTACTCTCATATCTGCAATGTGATTAGTGTGCGCGATAGTGTGTGTGCGTGAAGCTCAGTAGTGTGTGCTGCAAAACCCACGACTGTATATTATTTGAGATAACGTAATGTCTTTTTTACAAAGCCTTAGGTTTTAGCTTATATACAAAGCCTTCAAACCTAATGTCCGACCAAATGACCTGAATTGTCCCTAGGCTTCTACAGAGCTTAATTACAAGAAACTGAGTTGGCTTTTCTCATTATACAAGCATCTGCGGCCAAAATACAAGTGCCGATTTAAAATATGAGGTTCCCGTAAACATTACAAAAGTGGCCGTAATGGCTCAAAATAATAATAACGGGATATTCGATGACGTCCATGAACTCGTATCTTCATGTTACAGCGTCCATCTTCATCTTCATTACTTCATCACCATCTTCATATGGAATCTTCACACAATCTTTGAGGGATCTTAATGGAATCTTTGTGAAAACGTTGTTGAAAGGGCGTCCTTTCAACACTCTCCCCCTCCGAATTCTTGTCATCCCCGACAAGACCCTATGTCTTTGCTGGCCTTAACGAGTTCTTGATGTCTTGGTGTTGGTTGAAGTTGTTGTGGCAGCCTCTTCTGTAGTTGGTTGCTTTGTGTGATGTTAAAGCTGCCTCGAAGTTGTACTTGTAGTGTATCTAAAGCTTGGAACTCTCCCCCTTCAATTGGTTGTTGTGTCTTGAATTGCATGAGGTTGTATCGACTTGTTGGTGTAGCAGGTCGTTGTCATTGTAGCTCTAGTTTGCTTTTCCTATGGTTGTTATCTGGCAGTTGTACCTGTAAGTTGACTTGAAGCTTTGTCAAGCTGTTTTTTGGCTTCTCCCTTTTGACTTGTCTATAGATTTGCAATTAGTAGTGTGGGGATATCGTGGTTCTTCTTGTTTTTGTTGTTAGAAAAAATAAAAGAGTAAAAGTAAAATGCAGCGTATATACAAAATGAAGGTCTTGGATACCTAGATAAGACTAAAGGGAAAAACCCAGTGGGAAAAAATGTCTTTAGTCATAATTAAATGCGAGGCTATATGTACTTAGGTTCTGATGTTATAGAGTTATGCCGAGTTAAAGTACATATGGCTATATGGCTACTAGTATGAGCTTGATATACATGGATAAGTGTTAGTAGCTTGAAGTCAGAGTCGTTTTTGTTGAGCAAAGGCTCATAAAACCTATTTTCGCTTGGTCATCGTCATTTGTTTGTGTAAGTGCATGGGTGGAATAAAAAAGAGTGCCTAATGCATATGTCCAATGATGGGACATATATATGCTTGCACAGAGTTATGCATGTTAAACAAGATGCGGTGCGAGAGAAGAGTATTGATGGGTTCTTCATGGAGTTAGTGTAGCGAGAAAAACATATAGCATGAGTGCTTCAAAATCTTTCACTACTCACAAGAAGGGTTTTTGCTGTCAAGGTTTCTCCACTCTTCCTCACCGTGTCAAGTGCGTGAGTGTTTATTTTTTGACTACTCCGCCTTCTCCACCTTATATATTATATGGACTTTGACTCTTATGCTCACCTCTTCCAACATGAGAGACATGACTTTATGTATGCTCAACTCTCCAGCTTGAGCTTATACCTATTAGCTAGACTCATAGACCACATAAAAATATTAACTTGAAGCTTGGGTCTGACACTTTGCTCATTTAGTGGCTTAGCTGCCCGACTCTAGACTCTTATGCCATGTAAGTTTAATGGCGACTTGGACTTACGTGATCGCGGCCTGAAATCCAATTCCATATGCTTTTGATGTTTAGGACTTTCTTGTTAGTTTTTGTTTGAGATGCCATTTTGTCCAATACATTCGCATATATCTGCTCTTCATTCCTTGGTAGCAAATTGTGGTCGCTTGATGAGACACGTATTGATGTTGAAGCAATGGTTGATGAAGTCTTCTTCTTCCAGATAGTGTTCTTCAAAACTGTGACCTCCGCATTTACCGTTGCTTTCTTTTTGTTGTTAAGAGGCTATAAATGAGTTGTGTATCTTTCTTGTTGTTGAGCCTCAATCGCGGATTTTGGAACCCACATTGTTCTTTTGCCTGGTGTGATCTCCTTTGCCACTTGCCTTGTTTCTTCTTTGACTTGATGGTACCTTGTCTTTAATTTCCAAATATGGCTGTTACTTTTGTAAAAGCCGTTCTCTTGTAGTAATTGACGAGGGATCCATCTATAGATTGTAGTACTCTTGGGTGTAGCGGGTGGCTGCTCTTGATTTCTTGATGTTTCTTGCTTTTCCTGGGTGATTCCTTGATAAGCTACTACCTTAGGTAACAAGATTTGAAAGTTACCCTCATAGAATCCTTGTGCTTCGAGTAACTCGACTGGAATGAATCTTTGGACTTGCTTGGAGGTGATCTTCACTTGACTTTGTTGGGTAGTCTGGTAGAATTCTGATTTCATTACCCAGACTTGTCGTATGTTTTGTATAGTGGAAGACCTTCTCTTTTTCTTTTTGTACCTGTCCTTTCTCTTGGTTGAGTTATGTGATTGACGTTGACGGCTTTGTTGATTCCTGACTGAGTGGTTGTCATGGGATGGATATTGCCAGGCTGTTATCTTGGGCTTGTTGACCCAAACATCTGAATTTCCTTTATTGTAGCCTTGTGCAATAATTGACTCGCTTGATGTGATCCATCCTGTTACCTTTGCTTGTTGAGGTTGTTCCTGTGATTGTATCCAAATTGGATCATTAACTCTAATATGTGCCTTGGATACTAGTACTTGGTTGACCTGTTTTGACTTCCTTTGGAGACTTTTGGGAGATGGAAACTTCAGTTGATAGACTTTTTACTTGGGTTTCCATTGTTTTGTTGATGGTTTGGATTTTGATGTAGAGGCTTTGTCTTGCACTTGCATTGGCTGGGCTAGAGACTGTGGGCTTACTTTAGGTTTTCCTTTTTCAATAGCCAAGAATCTTTGAGTTGTTGTAGGCTTGACCTCTGTTGCCAATTGATAGCTTGTTGTGATGACCATTGTTGAAGATTCGGGCTCGTTTTCAAAGACTTGTGCCCATGGTTTGGACAAAATCAAGTGTGTTCCCATTTTTCGAGAATCTACCACCAAGAATTTTTCTTTGACATTCTGTGAGTGTAGTTGGAGAGTAGCTTCTGCAATCCCCATACTTATAACATCTACTTCAGGTGAGAGATTTACCTTTATCTGAATATCATAAAGCTTTGGCTTACGTAGAAGTAACCACATGCCATATGACATGACATTAGTCGTGGAATTTGTATCAATTTCTGTCATAAAATTCATCTTGACTCCGTCTTGTGCACTTAGCAAAACGTTGATCTTCTTTGGTACTAGATTGCCTGTGTTCTCTTGAGTGACTTGAGCAATCTTTGGCCTGGACTCCTTATCTTCTTCTTCTTCATTGTTCACACTTTTGAGTTCATCTGTGTGTTCTAGATCCTACTTGACCACCATTTCCTCTGATATGTCTTTTGGAGAGACAAAATCAGCATTTGGTTCCTGTAGAGTCATACGCTCTTCTGCCTCGACTTCAGCTGTTGAAATGTCACCAATAGTGTCTGAACTTCCTGTCACTTGCTGCACCTCTTCTTTGATTGATTCCTAGTCTTCATATTGCTCATTTGTAGGCGCCGGACCTGAAGCATCTTCTTTGGATCTTAGCCCTTCTTCCTGCAACTTTGCTTCATTGACTTGCGGCTCCTCCTTTGTAATATGCATTCGAGTTGGACAGTTTGTAATCAAGTGTGTTATCGCACATTGATCACAAAGAGCACCTATTTCTATATGACCAGTATTCGGGCTAGGTATCTGGTTTTGTGCTATCCCCATAGCTGATAACCTTGTTTCGAACTCATACTCAGATTCGTCATCTGTCTCACCCATAACCCTTAGCATGTAGTAGGGGACTATGTCATACCCATTCTCATCGCAAAATTTTGTTGGTGTGTTCTCATTAACACAGACATCCAAAGTAGCCAATATCTGAGTCCACTCTAGCGGTTCTAACGCCTGTTCCGGAAAAGGTTCTCTTATGTAAGCATCATCTTCTAAGACCCTCTCTAAGGAATTCTCATTTCTCCCAAAGTCACTACACTCCGATGCTCCGCACATCCAGATTTCTTTCTTTTTGCCCATCCACGGATGGTCTGTTGATCCACTTTGTGTTGCAGAATCAAAATCTTCCACGGGCGTTCTAGTTACATCCTGGTAACTATGATTTCTCATATTTACACGTGTTGTGGTTTCAACATGTCTCAAGTATAGATAATCATAACCCCAATCTTGTACCATCTTGAGCTACCTCATGAATGGTCTTCCAAGGATGATTTCATAGTTATTTTTCTTGCCAAAGTCAACTATGGCACAAGTATGCGCATACTCTATACCACAAGAAGACACCACTATCGCTTCTAGCAATCCCATGGGTCTTTCCACATGCCCATCCGCTAACTTCAATTTTATTCTGGTTGTTCTAAAGGTGGGCCTACCCCATTTCTCCCATATTTCTTTTGTTGCTATGGAAATTCCTACTCCGCTGTCAAGTATAGCTTTTGTTTCAATCCCATTGTACTCGATAGGCAAAGTGGCATTACCATCTTCTCCTTCACAGTACTCTCCTACTTTGTTCAGAGGTATAGGTCTTACATTTGATCTAGGCTTCTCGATCTCATCTAGCTCTTTTTCTAGGAACCTTAACGGGCTTTTGATCCCAATTTTTTCCAAGCATTTTTCTATATCCGTCCACATACTTGGCCTGATTTTCAAAAGTTCTGCCAACGTAATTGTGCCCTTCACTGGCGTGGATAGTAAGTCAGTCAAAATTTTTGTGTCCAATTCGTTTGTCCCTCCTAGCCTCTGTGATGGAACTCTCACAATCTTAGACTTTGCCTCAAAATCTCCCATGTACTGTGGCAAAATTCTTAACAATGCAGGTCTACTGTCTTCGGAGGCTATTGATCCTACGTCACCATGATATGACCTTGCATCAACACTCATTTGTGGTCTATCTAATGTGATTTCAGGAAATGGTGCTGGTCGAGCTTCCTCTTCTCCTTTTTGGGCATCTCGGACAGCCTTCCATAACTCCTCTGGCCACTGATCCTCAACTATAGGAACATAGGGTGGGAAATCCCTCATTGATTCATCTGTTGTATTTTGGACTACCCTCGAGCCTTGCGACCTTGGCAGTGGTTCTTCCCTATGATCCATCTCTTCTCTAGGAAATTCATCTACTTTAATGCTCTCATCTTTGTGCACTGGGGTGACTATCCTATCCTTCAATTCTGGTGGAGGTGGTTCTAGCAATGCTTGAGTAGTTTCAATGAGTTGCTTACACATTTCTAGCGTCTGCTTCTCTAGTTCAGGATAAGGATAAGTCTTCCATCTTTGTTCTAAGTTCTGTCTATTTGCCAATCTAGCCTCATAAGCCTGTAAAATCGCATCTAAAGGCTCATTCACTTTGTCCACTAGGACAGATCCTCCTGAACTAGCACTCTTGGGTGCTTAAGCTGGTTTAAGGGTTTCAACTTCCCTTTGCTGTGTTTGTTGCTCTTGAGTTGTTTCCAACTCAGCTGTAACAGCCTTTTCTTCTCCTTTCTCCCTTTCTAGTCCCGCTTTCATTCTAGTCCTTCTTGCTCGTCTAGAGTTTCTACGGCTTTTGGAACTCTTACTAGTCTCTCCATCTGTAGGATTCTGCTCTTGCACTTTTGCTTGTGCTCTTGTGACAACGTTTACTGGAGCACCTGTTCTTGTTGTTTAAGAACCTGTTATTTTGCAATTGTTTCTTGCTCTATTGTTGCCGTCGTCTCTCCTTTTGTTGCAGCTCGTTCTTTCTCTGATTCGCTGGTAGAAGTAAAGGTAACATGTGGTTGCATTTTAACTTTCTTTCTTGGATGCTTAGGACAATCCAAAATCATATGTGTGATTGCACACTCATTACAATATACATTTATCATGATATCATGGTGTGGAAAATCCTTAATCAAGTGATCACTACTACCACATCTGTCACATGGACGTATTGGTTGTTGTGGCAATACTTGATGTTGACCTAGAAGTGGCCTCTGATCTACCACATTTCTTTCTATTTGAATCTCATGACTCACATATGCATTTCTAGCAGCTATGGATCTTTCACTTAAGAACACTTGTTCCGCTACAGGATGATATCTAAGCATAACATGCTCAAACCCTGGTGGAGTCTTAGGTCTATAGTCTGGACAATGTTGCATCAAATGGTCCCCTCCACATGTCATGCACCTGCGTCGTTGAGGAACTCTATAGACTGGTACTCTGTCAGAGTGGTTGATGCGTTGCATCACATTCTCTATGATTTGCTCCTCAACATTTACTTGGTTTTGTCCTAGATTCCCTCTTTGATCCTCAAGATCAGCGGTTTTCTTTTTCTCACTCGCATCATTCATCTTCTTCTGACCATCATCATAGAATTTGAAATTGTCAACTAGGTCAACTGCTGCTTTGGTCACCTCTTCTAAGGTTTGGTATCTTTTCATGTATAAGTCCTTTTGGAGATTCTCGTTCCTAAGCCCTCTGATAAAGCATAGGATCTGACATTCTGGCATGGGTAACTCTTGGGTAGGACATCTAGCAACATATTGCTTGAAACGCAGTATTACATGTCGCAACGTTTCTGTTTCTCTTTGTTTAAATTCCTGAATCTTAGGAAGGGTGTTATGTTTTATGCCCCTCTTGGTGAATTCTTGAACAAATTCATCCAACATTTTCTCAATGGTTGTGAACTCTCTTCGGTTCAATAGTTCAAACCATGCTTGTGCATTGTCCTCCAATGTAAGTCCAAAACCCTCATACTGCGTGTGGAATTCCTCTACTTGTTCTGCTCGTAGGACTTGCTTGAAAGCTGAGACATGGGCGTATGGGTCTCCTATGCCATTGTACTTTCTATTTACCCATTTTCTTAGCTGAGATGGTCTTATACTTTGGGGTGCAAAGTATGGAACCATACTCCTCTCTGGTATCGTTTCATCTCTCATTATCGCTCAGGGAGGAAATCCAGGTGGTGGTCCCCTCTTTGGAATTCTCTTAGAGGTTCCTATGTTTGGTGGATGTATCTGAGGTCCTTCATTGACCAAATATCCACTCATCTCTAATTTGGTTCGCGGATTTGTGCTTTCTACAGCTCTATATTCTCGTCCATACTTGTCAACAAATAAAGATGTCCACTGTCGGTCGACCTCGTATGTACAGACATATAAGAGCTTGTACTCTGTCAGCTCATCTAGGTAAGGCTCTAAGCAACTGTAAAGGTTGAATTGATCTCCATTAATATATCTATATAGTCCTTCACTTTCATGGTTATACGTCCAAAATCTCTCCACAAAATTGGTCTTTATGTACTGTAGGTTTGGAAGATCTATTCTGGGCGGGTGCTCATCTATCCCTGCAATCCATGTGCTTCTATAAGCTGAGTCTGAGTCTGATGTAGACATGAATTCTAGGCTTAATAGCTCTAGCTTGCTGTAGTAATACCTCTCTTAATGTGTTCAAGTGTTTTGGTCAGGGAAAATCCAAAACTATGTCCAAAACCGTGAGCGTTTTCTTACAATTCTCTCAAATTGTCGGTTTTAGACACCCCTGACTTCCGGATGCATTTTGAGTCCTTAAACGGCGTTTTTTTCAAAACTGACCAAAATGCATGCCGGTGGCAACCATTTTGGTCATTTTACTCTAAAATCTGTAGTGTTGCTCTCAAGCTACGTTTTTATAAAAAAAGTTTTGGAATCGGAGTCTGTATGTGAAAGTTATGACCAAAACAGTGAGATGTAATTTGGAAAGTTGCTCTATCTAATGTTTTTGCAAGTGGTCAGTTTGAGCCCAAAATTGGTGTGTGCACTCCTTAGGCAATGATAGACCTAGTGGTATACTTGGTTTCCAAAAATTTCTCAAAATTTTTTCCTCACTTGTCTATCGCGATAGACTCACCAAGTACCCCTTGCAGATGTCCAAATGTACTCAAACTTTGTGTACAGGGTATAATGGGCCTTCTGAACCCAAATATGAAGTCAGATTTGAATTTTGATTTTTCTACAATGAATTTTTGAGTCTATTGCGATAGACTCACCAGAGTGTTACTGGGATACAGTTTTTCAACTATTTTCACAGATTTGAGTTCCCCCTTCTCTTGAGATACTACTCACCAAGTTTCAACCAATTTGGAATACTTTTCCTTTGTAACTTGCATCAAACAACAGTCTCTTTTCTGATCTTATGAAGTAATCCACTTAGGTGCACTTCCAATGCTCCAAATTTACTCAAATTTTAACCATAGGCTCACAACAATATGTAGAACAAGGCCCTAAGGTCAGTTTTCAAAATTTTCAATTTTTTGTGAAAAAACCCTAGTCTATCATGATAGACTCAGTAAATTCTTCAGTTTCGAAAATTTTCCAGATTTCTCTTCACCATTGTGTTCCCTATGCTCTGTACACCTTGCTCACCAATTTTTACTTGTTTTGGACTTTTACTTAGGTCTCTAACTCCAACTCTAGAATTCTGAGTCTATCTGATCACTAGAAAATAGACATAAGATGACTTCCCAATGTCCAAAATCCACCAAATTTTGTGTGTAACCTCCTGAGAGGCTAAACAAGCTATGCTCCAAAGGGTTTTGAAAATTTCAATTTCTTTGGCCCTGCTTTGAGTCTATCGCGATAGACTCAGCAAGTACCCCTTTTATAGGTCAAACTTGAATTTTGACTATACCACTGTGTTCCAGCACCTCTCCTTAGTCCTCCTGCCAATTTTCAAGTGGTTTGGACTTTTACTTTGTCAGTTAGACCAGATCTGGTGTTTTCTACAAGCTGAATCCTCTCAAATGGTCTTAGACCCACTTTCTGCTGTCCAAATGACTTCAAATTTTTTATGTGTCCTTGATAGCACCTTTCGAAGCTATGCCACAGAGGTTTTTGAAAATTTTAGTTTCTATCACTGGATTCTTAGTCTATCGCGATAGACTCACCAAGTATGCTAAAATGACACTTTTTTCAAATTTTCTCTTCACAGATGTGTTCCTTACCCACTGTAGATCATGTATACCAAGTTTCACAAGGTTTGGAAATTTGGTCAAGTCCCTTTACCCAATTTGTCTCTGAAGTCTGACTCAAAACACCAGACAAGTGCTTTGGTGGTCTTCTTGATGTCCAATTTCAAATTTGAAATGATGGTTAAGGTCTAGGTGAGGAGTGGATTCAAGCTATCTAGTCACAATTTCCAAAAACTGTCCCACTCAAAATGTCATGAGTCTATCGCGATAGACACAGCAGATTGTGCAGGAAAAGTCAACTCAAAATTGTGACTTCACTTTTAGATTCCCCTTACTCTCTTGTGTCTATCCCTCAAATTTCATGCAATTTGGACACTTGGTTTGTGTTTTGGGCCATTTTTAGTGTTTTTGTCAGAACCTGAATCTCTATCTGGGCTTTAGATTCACTTCTAGTGATCCAAACACCTTGAAATTTGTGTGTATGCTATGTAGGCCCTGCTTAAGCTATCCCTAGGAGGGATTTGCAGAATAAGGTCCACATCTAAATATCCCCAACCTATCGCGATAGGCTCATAAAGTTTCCTAGTTTTGGTCTTTTTACAAAGTTCTCTTCACAACTAGTTTCCTTATCCTCTGTATAGTGAATACACAAAGTTGTGCAATGTTTGGGCTATTGGTCAAGGTCTTTTTACCACTGTGTCTCTGAACTTAGACTCTAAACACCAGACTTGAGGTTTAGTGGTCAAGTAGGTGTCCAAGTACACTCAATTTTTGGGAGCAACCTTGTATTGATGTGTTTTACCTGTGGTATGAGGGATTTTGCCTGATTGTGAGTTTATCTCCAATTCATCATTCTATCGTGATAGACTAAGCAGAGATCCACTGGGAAGTGATTTTTTTCTCTGTTTTTGGACAATTTGGTTCCCAATGCCCTTAGAAGCCTATCCCCAAAGTTTCATTCAATTTGGACTTCTTTTCCGTTGGATTCAAGTTTTTTACCCAAATACTCCTTACACTCAGAAAAAGCAAATTCCCACTTAGATGCACAAGCACTAATGCAAACGCTTTGAAATTTCACATACAAGCTCTAGAGCATATGCCAAACAAGGTCTTGAGGTAAAACCTTTTTTGAAAATTGCAGATTTGGTTTCAGATTTTTATTTTTTGGGTTTTTTAGAGTTTTTTTTATTTTTTGGATTGGACCAAATCTATGTTTTCCCCCTACCTTAAGGTCTCCAATGCAAAAACAAGCACTCAAATCGGCTTTCAAATGACCATTTTAGAGCACTTTTACCATAATCAGCACAATTCCGCCTTTTGTGTTTTCAAGCACATTTTTATGTCAAAATTGCTCTAGATCAACATCAGATGTCCTACACTACCTAAAGTCCTACTTTGGATGGTTGAATGGTTTTTATTGCTTTCTGGCAAGCAAACAGCCTCCTGCTTACCTTTTGCGTTTTTCTTTGCGATTTTTTCTCTTTCAAGTTCCTCACAACCATAAGTCACAACCAAACATACTAACCATAAAACATAATCTAAACACACAACAAAATAATATAACCATACCTCAACCTCATGGTGGACCACCTCGGCGAGACGCAGGCTCCCTGGCTATCCCTCAGTCAAGAGATCCGCTCTCTGACTTCCCACTAAGAAGGCAAATGGTGACAACACTCTAGAAAACTCTAGAGAAACTCTATACTATCAAACACAAGTGATGCGGTCTACGCTAGTTTAGGCGCTTCGTCCCCGGCAACGGCGCCAATGTTAGCGGGTACGCCGCGACGGACGATGGAGCACAGCGAGAACACAGACCAACAAACTGTCAATCCGAGGACGCAGCTGACCCGACTAGGGCATGGAGGCAATCTCTGGGTTGTCAACCCTGAGTTAGACACGAACAACACTCTACAGCCACTGATCCTACCACAACACTACCATAAAGCAAAGAAACAGACAACGCATCCTATGAAACACTACAAGCTCGAAACAGTCTCAGATCATATCGGAATGACTCAAAATCGGAGGGCAAGACTCACAAGGACATATCCTATATGGTCAAACACCTAAACCCTGAAAACCATAACTGTAAGACCTCTAATCGCTGTCGCGATAGACTCAAAACAAAAATTTCCAAAGTGTCCGAAACTGATCTACAAAGACATCAACACGAAGAGATTCTCGCCCTGATTCTAACGACTACCTGATCATTCAGAACGGATGTCGTTTGAGGTACTTATGACCAAATATAGCTCGTAGCAGGCGGGCTCGCGATGTGGTCCTTGGCTTGCATTGCTTGCGTCGACGCAGAGAGCTCCTTGATGCTAACACGCTCCTACTCTCATATCTGCAATGTGATTAGTGTGCACGATAGTGTGTGTGTGTGTGAAGCTCACTACTGTGTGCTGCAGAACCCACGACTGTATATTATTTGAGATAACGTAATGTCTTTTTTACAAAGCCTTAGGTTTTAGCTTATATACAAAGCCTTCAAACCTAATGTCCGGCCAAATGACCTGAATTGTCCCTAGGCTTCTACAGAGCTTAATTACAAGAAACTGAGTTGGCTTTACTCATTATACAAGCATCTGCGGCCAAAATACAAGTGTCGATTTAAAATATGAGGTTCCCGTAAACATTACAAAAGTGGTCGTAATGGCTCAAAATAATAATAACGGGATATTCGATGACGTCCATGAACTCGTATCTTCATGTTACAGCGTCCATCTTCATCTTCATTACTTCATCACCATCTTCATGTGAAATCTTTACAGAATCTTTGAGGGATCTTAATGGAATCTTTGTGGAAACATTGTTGAAAGGGCGTCCTTTCAACAATGTTCATGCTTTATGACTTCATGCTATTGTAAAATAGGAAAGGGCGTCTTCTCTCTTTTCCACAAGTTCTTTTTTGCAAAGTGTATGTCCATGTTTATGCCTTTATCAATATGCATTAGTACAATAGGAAAAGGCAACAATCTTTTTTTCATCTTTCTAAAAAAAACCCTTAGTGTTGGGTTGGGCTAGGGAGACTTTCATAGTTTTCAGTGCACGATGGAGACTTACCTTTCATTTCACATCCTGACATGTCTTTAATTTTCTTGCATTCTATTGTTTTAGAATGTTAAAGTGAAACTTTCACATCTTGACATGTCTTTAATTTTCTTGCTAAAGTGAAGTTTCACCTTGCATAATTTAATAAATTACACACACACACACACACACACATGTCTTTTTTGCATTCTATTGTTTTAGACTCCTATAGTGAAGCTTCACCTTCCATAATTCTAATAAATTCTGTACACACACATACACATATATTAATTAGTTCTTTTTATTTCACCTTTCATTTCACAACTTCACAATTACATTTCTTGCATTTTTATTGCTTGATTCCAGTCAGTGTTAATGTTCAAGAAAGTCTCTTTTATTAAGCGATTGACTGCTAATCGAGTTTCTTCCTAACAAAGAAGAAAACCGGAAATACTAGCAAAAATTTTGAGATTTGCAAAATTTGTGGACGACTTTCTCATATATTTCATCGGTTTTTCTTCTGTTTATCATGGTTTGCAGCTAGCTAGTCTGAATTTTCAATCGGCTCAAGACTAAGCTGAGGCAATCCTTTCCCAAACACTGATACTAGTTTTATTCAACCTAACAACTGTATCACTTTCTTATTGTTTTTGAAAGCCGTCGTGACCCTTTTACTTCTTTTCATATCAATTAGACTAAACAATTCTTTCCCTTCACCATTTCTTTTTATTTACTTAGGGATATGTTCACTCGACACCTCCTACCAAAATAAAAGCACTATCCTCTTACATCTCTCTCTCTCTCTCTCTCTCTCTCTCTTCCTTAAGTGGCTTATTTGTAGTTAAAAGTAAACTAAGTTCTAATAAACTCTGAAAACTAAAATATTTAAAAACTTATTTTATAAGTAATTCATTGCAAACATGTGTAGGAAACCATACTTCCCTCTCACACAAGTGCCTTGCAAGAGCTTAATGAGCCAAGCGACGATTCCAATGTGCAATGTTTGGGTGGTAATGAGCATTCAAGTGTGAGGGATGATTTTTCTCAACAAAAGATTTGTAGCATACAGTCAGAAACTTTTTTAAGTAATATGAGTATGGAAATTTCTTTACTTCTTTCCCCATCTCTCTCTCTCTCTCTCTCTCTCTCTCTCTCTCTCTCTCCATTTACATAAATGTTATGAGCTATTTGTTAAATTGTAGTTATGATTCGTAGGAAAAATCAATCAATACCAAGAAGAAGACAAAAAAAAATCGCAAGCCTATCTTCAGTGATGGTAACCATTGGCACCTTGAGTTGATCTAATTTTATGTTTGTTTAGATATGCTTGTAGGAGATGTATGCCTTGCACTTAACAATAAATTTTTATCTTAGATCACCTTGGAGCTTATTAAAAATAGAAATAAGGTACCACCTCCAAGTGAAAGTCCGGAAAGTGCGCTTGTGCGATAAACTTATATTTCAAGATTATACATGAAATGTCAATATTCTCTATCTTGTGTAGGCACTATGTGACCTCTCCAATCAAATTCTACCTTCCATGTGCAATGAAAATCATCCAGTAGTTGAGTGTGAAATTAAACTCATGTTTGAATATGTGAAGATGTTTTCACTTAAGCTAATGCTACCCTTTGATTAGTGGTTTCCTCTTGTGTAGATGCCTAAGGCAACTAGGTCATGTAGAATTATTGAAAAGCCACCAAGGTTCAATGAAAGCTATGAAGAAGAAGTGGGAATTAAAAAATGTGAATTTCAAAGTACAATCAACCAATTATTGAAAACTAGTGTCTTGCTCAAATCATTAACTATTGTGTTATGGGATGTTTAACACTAGGTTGGTAATGGGACACTTTTATGTCCTGTGAAGTGACCATTTTCCTTGAGTTATGTCAAGAGTTTCAAAATGGATTTTGAGGTGCTATCTATCTAGAAAGTTGTCTCGTGAGCTGAAAAAAACTCGACATTTTTTTGGAATATCAATTCCATCTTTAACATTGTCCTTGCACAACATTTCACAACCTAAACTGTGTGAAAAAACGGGTCTTGTTTTTGGCTTTTTTCAACTTTTTGTAACTATACCACTCTAGAATTCATGTTTGTGAGGTCTATATTGCTAGAGAACTATCTTTAGTAGTCCTCAACATGTCCTGATGCTTCTAGGGAGAAATAAATATTATACTTGTAAGTTATGACCAAATTACAAAAATTGTCAAATCCTGTCTTTTAGCCAATTTTAGCTCTTCTATGATTTTTTTGGTGGATTTCATGATATCCAAATGCATTTTTGATTTTCTATGTCGCATATTGTAACATAAAGCTAATATTCCTTGAGTTTTGGGGCACCTAATACCCTATTTTTCATAGTACACAATGATGGTTGATTTTTTTCAATTATAGAAGAAAACGAAACATTCTAGTATATCAAGTATAGCTTTTTCAATATTGTTAGTTTCGTGTGACAACTACATGCATTTTGTAGGTAGTAACCATATCTAGTCCTAAGGATCAAATTTGGCTAGATATTGAATAGTTTCTATGGGATTCTACAACTCATAATGTTGAACCCATTTTTTTCATGTTTGCTATATTTAACACTTCATCTTTGTCCCTAAGATTCCCCTTGGTAAGAAATGTATTATTCTTTTGACATGCTCCATGGCTCCTTATGAACATAAAGGACAATAGGGAACTAAGAAAACATGCATATATTATTTGTATTGAGCGTGGCTATAGAAACTTTGATGATAGGTTTGCAGAATGGTAAAAATTCAACTTTTTTGTACCTATTTATTTTGGCAAAACAAAAAATAGTGAGTGAGAAGCAATCATATGTTCTGATCACCAACCCAATGAAGTTAACTAGGGAATTTATCTCAAGTCCTACAAAAATCCCTAATCTTATTTTTATGCAACAAAACGTAAGAAATGACTGTTTTGATGCAAATGCACTGGTCCATCAACTTTGGAGGCTTGGTGTGACCAAAAGATGAGAAATTTTACAAGTTTCTTATTTTTTCCATGTGTAGTAGGCCTTGAACTATAACCTCATGAAAGCATTTTACAAAATGAGTGGATCTACTATGGTTTTGGAGGTTTTTTTCAAAACCCTGAAAGGACACTTTTATGTCCTGTTAGGTTACCAACCTAGTGTTAAGGTTGTGGTGGAGCTCTTGAGCATTGATCGCATGGAGGAAATTGCAATGGTTGTACTTGGACTAAATGATGTAGATGAGATTTATGGATCACTTTGGCCAACCATAAGGGTTTTAACACTAGAATGGTAACAGAACACTTTTATGTCCTTGGACACTTTTGTGTCCTGTTAAGTGACCATTTTGCTCGAATTATTTGAAGAGTATGAAAATGAATTTCTAGGTGCTATATATCCACAAAGTTGCCTTATGAGCTGAAAAAAACTTAGCATTTTTTTTGGAGTATCGATCTCACCATTAACCTTACTCTTGCACAACATTTTTGAACGTAAACTGTGTGAAAAAATGGGTCCTGTTTTTGGCCTTTTTTCAATTGTTGGCAACTATACCACTCTAAACTTCATGTTTGTGAGGTTTAAATGGCTAGAGGTTAGGCCTTCATAGTTCTCAACATGTTTTGATGCTTGTAGGGAGAGCTAAGTGTTAAAATTGAAAGTTATGACCAATTTACAAGAATTGCTTAATCCTATTTTTTTGCCAAAATTAGCACTTTTATTATTTTTTTGGTGGCTTTCTTGATATCCAAATTCAATTTTTATTGTGTAAGTGTAATGTATAACATAAAGCTAATCTTCCTTGAGTTTTGGGGGACCTAATATGCTATATAGCATAGTATATGATGATGGTTGAGTTTTTTGATTGCTGAAGAATACGATACATTTTAGAGTAGCAAGTATAACTTTCTCAATATTGCTAGTTTCTTAAGCCAATTGTGTGTATTTTGTAGGTATTAACCATATCTAATCATAGACTACAAACTTAGCTAGATATTGAGTAGTTTCTATGGGTTTCTAGAGGTCATAATGCTAAACCCAGTTTTTTCATGTTTGCTGTATTTAGCACTTTATCATTGCCCCCAAGGTTCCAATTGTAAGAGATCCATTATCCTTTTGACATGCTCCATGGCTCCTTTTGAATCCAAAGGCCCAAAGGGAACTAATAAAACATGTATATAGTATCTGTATTGAGCGTGACTATAGAAACTTTGATGATGGGTCCGCAGAATGGCAAAAATGCAACTTTTTTGTAACTATTTTTCTTTCCCAAAAACAAATTAGTGAGGTAAAAGCAACCATATGGTTTGGTCACCAACCCATTGAAGTTAACAGTGCATTTTATCTCATGTCCTACAAAAATCCCCACTCTTATTTATATGCAGTCAACTGTAAGAAATTGCAGTTTTGGGCAAAATGCACTGGTCCATCAACTTTGGAGACTTGTAGTGACCAAGGGATGAGAAAAATTACAAGTTTCTCATTTTTTCCATATGTAGTAGTTATTGAACTATAAGCTCATGAAAGGATTTTTCAAAATGAGTGGATCTACTATGGTTTTGGAATTTTTTCCCAAAACCCTGAAAGGACACTTTTATGTCCTGTTAGGTTACCATTCTAGTGTTCAAGATCACACACAAAGCACATTCAAACATTATACTAGCAAATTAAATCAAGAACACTTTTGAGATGTTATGTAGAGTGGACTGCTTCCACTAAAGCTTTTTGAAGGCTTTACTTAATTTCAATCACTTCAAGAATGAAGCGTTGGTAAGTCTCTTCTTTTATTGTCTCTTAAATATTTCAAAATAATTTTAAGGAAACAAAAATGGTTGTTTAAAGAGTTGTTTCAAAGTGATCATGTGATTTTTTTCTAGCATTTAGCATTTATGAGACCAACTTGTTTATAAATTAGAAGTATAATCTTTCATATGTGTGTCATGTAGGTTAGTAAAAGAAACACATCACTTGTATTTCACTAAATAAAGTTAAGAAAATGACATGTAGATGCATGAGGGGATGAGGTATGGATATGGTCTAGTGGTCACTAAATAAACTCTAGCCATGTTTGCTCTTTGTTGTACAATTTTGGGGTAATATTGTTGAGTTATAGCAATGGAAAACACTAAAAAAGTGAAGGACAAAGGCGGTATCAAAAATTAACGGTAACTCTTCTTATATGATTTGAAGTGTATGAGCACATTTAATTTCTCCATATGGGAACTTAGTTTTTCATGTGGAAATTTAAATATGTCAAGTGGAAACGTTTTCAAGTTGGGAGGGAAAGATTTTTCTACATTAGGAAAACTAGATTCCTACATGCCACAAAGAAACCTATGAGGAAAAATCTTGATTTCCTTATGGCAAAGATTCATAGAAGTGTTTTAGATAATGGAAAACATTCCAACATGGAAATGAAAACACCATTATTTTCTCATAACGGAAATCGGAATACCCCTATATATTTCCACTTGAAACTAGAAATGTCAATAGGAAAATGGGTTACTTTTCCAACACGGAATTGGTCATGAAGTTCTTGTGATACGTTTTGAGAAGGCAGTTGTAAATAAATAGTCAAATAAGGGGTATGATTAAATAGAGAACGTGGTTCTATATGGGTATTAAAGTGTTCTCTTAAGCTCATTGTTTATCCCCAGTGAAAATTTTCCCCGCTGAAAATGACCATTTTCATTTTGATCTTGCAGCTGCACATGTGTGATTAATCTGCTAATCTAAGATTAACCCCACTTTTTTTACTATTGTTGGAATATTCCAGTCAGGAGAAGATTTTCGTGTGCTTTTTGCTTTTTAGGGGTGCCTTAGAGCACATGCTTTTCAAGAGGCTATATATTTAACGTAAAGAAATGGGTTTTATCAACAAGAAGACATTTGTAGCAACAAGAGTTCAAGGACTAAAGGGAGATGGGGATATTGGCCATGTACCATTGTGAAGTGGTATTGCAATGGTACAAAATGATAAAGGCTCTCGCTTGCTTTTTCAATAGGTTTTCAAGGGTTAACAGAACGTGAGTAAGTATGGTTCAAAGATAAGGGTGTCATGATTTCACGGCCACGGGTGTGTGATTAATCTGCGTACATCTTTTAGCTGTTGT
The DNA here is from genome assembly GCF_014529385.1 of Adiantum capillus-veneris. Taxonomy (NCBI): domain Eukaryota; kingdom Viridiplantae; phylum Streptophyta; class Polypodiopsida; order Polypodiales; family Pteridaceae; genus Adiantum; species Adiantum capillus-veneris. The sequence goes on along the minus strand of NC_140931.1, from coordinate 81,605,614 downwards.
TGAAATGTTGCAGCCTGCAGGGAAAGATTGCCATGTGCTTTTTCTTTTCAAGGCGCCCGATCGCCGTGTGTGATTTTGAAGAGGCAATATATTAATCGTGAAGAAATGGGTTTTACATTTGTAACGCAAATCCTACAACCCGTCAAGCAAACTGCAAATGTTTCCATGTCTTTGGACATTATGATGTCATAGCATATTAAGCAACGGCATCAATCTATAAGCTATGCGCTAGCAGCCCCTAGTGCTTTGCATGAAATACCTTTTTGGTATAACGGTGCACACTCCATAAGCCTTGAATTCTCTCAAACACTAGCCCCAATCAACGAGCCCCTAACTTAGCTCATTTACCCTTCAATCTAGCACCTACCTAAATAGCATGTCTTGACTACAATGTATATAAGGATATGTTGATATGCTAAGTGTGTGCAAGTCTTTTCTGTTGCCAATACATTGAGTTTTTGAGTCTCTGTCTTTAAGTACACTGCAATGTTTTATTCAAGATTGATTAGTTTAGGTTGTTATTTAGTGTTAATTCCTCTTGCTTCACATGGTATCAGAGCGTCGTAGAGCTTAGGAACATGATTTATCCCCTTACATCTCTCAGTCAATGCTAGCACATAGAGCCCCTCTCCATTACCTTCCAAGCACTCGTAGGTTCGCTTGTTCACATCAAGGAATCCAGAGCCTTCCAAATGGTGAAGAAACTCACCACCGCCAACTCCATTTGAAAGTTTTTTTAGAAGAACTACAAGCATACCGACCTCCCTTACCAAGTTTCATTGATGAACAAACTGTTAAAACCACTATGCATGAAGGTCAGTCCTCATCCAAGTTCTTAGAAACTTGGCAGATACTTCTAGACAAAGTGCTTATATCAGGGCTAGCAATCCCTGAAGAGCTGTAGTCTATGCTCTTGTTGGCCTCCCTTCCCGCATTATGGTGGGACTTCATCACCATAAAATCCACAACAAAAAATCTATAGATACAAAATGTAGTATCAAAGATTCAACATGAAGAAACCCTTCGCAACCACACTAACGGCTCGCAAAAGTCCACAGCATTAGTCACTATGGCTAAACCTCACGAACCTCACCCCGCAAGAAGACGTACAACCACTCTAGCCCTCCTTGTTAGCATCACAACCATGGCAGGAAGCATCATCAAAGCCACAAGCAATGCACCAATTCCATAGGTTTGGTCATATTGCCAAGGATTGTTTGCAACCTCGTAGTCAAGGTAATTTTTGCCCTTCTGCTGCATATTCTCATTTTTATCCCTCATACCCTCAAGGGGGGGCTAGACCCCTTCTGCCCGCACCTTCTTCTCATGGCCAAAAGCTCATTATGTCGATATCTCTCCATATGATAATAATCCTTCTTACCCTATACAATTATATGCCGCTACTATCCATACTTCATCCCCTGTTCTTTGGCTACTTGACATTGGTGCCACCCACCATATGACCTACTAATTTCATTGGCTTTTAAATTTAACCTATCTAAATACTCCTCTAGAAGTCTGTCTCAGGGATAATATCCTCCAACTCGCTATAGCCTATGGTGATGCAACCATCAATCTACCCAATGTCTTATGAACTACTATCTCTGAAGTTTATTATATACCTGGCCTAAAGAAAAATATTATTTCTGCTCTAGCGAGCTCACCTCTTTAGGTATTACCATCATGCAACCATCTATTCTTCATATCCACCTCTTGGGACCCACTCACCCTCCACCATCAACTTGCACTATCATAGAGTCAACTGACCTATTGCGCCATCATCTGACCCACATCTCTCCCAGCTCGCAATCAGCATACCATCACCTCAATTTCCCCACCTCTTGGAGGCACTTCCCACCCTCGACCACCAACATTGTTAACCCCAGCCTCGCCCACAATGGTTCGCACTTACAAACCGCCCACAATAGTACAACTCCCCCCCTGCCGCCTCATTGCTGGCAGATCCTACCCTTGAGTCACCTCCAGCTCCAATAACCTCACCGGCGGTTTGATCTCCAGTGGATGGTTCTCATGCCACCCCCTCAAATCAGCCTATTTCGTTCGGTATCGATGAGGTAACACCCCTTATATCAACCTCGGCGACATCTCCCACAACCTGCACATCCTCAGACTCATCGCCATTTGCAACACATCTCGACCAGGCGGCTTCTACTAGCGGTGTTCACACGTGATCATTTGTGAAGATTACTCATTGCATGTGTCTAAGAGAAACTCACTGTCAACTTCAATATCTATATCTGGCATACAAGTGATGGCCTTGCAATTTTGGGTTTTTTTGTGGATGATATCCTGCTTATCGGCACCATCAAAACCATGCTACTACGCGCTATCGACTGTCTTCAACAAGAATTCCCTGTCAACGACAAGGGACCCATGATGTACTTTCTTGGCATTCAAATCCTTCGTGACCCCTATGGAAAATGGATAAAGTTCACTTAGGTAAAATACGTGGAAGATCTTCTCAATTAATATGGCATGAGCACTTGTTCTTTTGAGTTAAGCCCCCTTCCTTTGAAGCACAACTTAGCACATGAGTTCCATGCTTACACTCCCACTAATGAGCTCTATTGGCCCTTCCTTCATTATCCCAAGTTCTGTCGCCAGCGTCGGTACCTCATATCATGCACTCGTTTTGATCTCTGTTACACCGTCCACATTTTATCTAGAGTTAATGTCACAGCCATGCAAAGCACACAAACAAGCCGCAAAATGCACACTTTTCTATCTACTCACCACCAAACACTGTGCTCTCACTTATGCTTATGATCCCACTTCACCCATCTCCCTCAGTGGCTATGTCAATGCCAATTGGGTCGGGGGCGATCCCCATTGCTTCTTGACAGGTGGATATATCTTCTCTATTTCAGGTACACCCATATCTTGGCAAACAAAATGACAATCTTCAATTGCCTCTTCCTTGAGTGAAGCAGAATATGTTGTTGCCACCCTTGCTTTTAGGGAATAATTATGGATTTCTAAGCTCATTCACGAATTTCAGCTCCCATACCCTATCTCAAAAGAACCAATAATCCTCTACTATGACAACCAATTTGCAATTGCCCTAGCTGCTTCCCCAAGTTTCTCCAGGAAACTTAAGCACATTAAAATTAGCTATCCCTTCATCAAGGAATTGGTGGCCAATGGACTTTTGAGGATGCAATATGTGCCCACTGCACACAATTGGGCTGATTTCCTCACTAAGTCCGTATTTGCTAAAGCACAGACGGCATCATGTCGTCACTCCTCACTTGTGCCAACTGCTTGTCGACCTCATTGAACAAGATTGTGGAATCATGGCAAAATTTGAACAATCTAGTCGATGACGGTCCTTTGATGCAGATTCTGTGGTGGTGGAACTCACTTACTTTGGCACGCTAAAAGATATTTTGAGGATCTATTATAGAGGATTTTTTGTCAACTTGTTCAACGTGCAATGGTTCAAGATAAACATGGAGGGTCGCAATGTTACTGTGCGTAGAGGGAGTCTGGTTTCCTTGAGGTGGATTCAACTAAAAAATGGACCGACCTAAGAGACACTTCCGTACTACCCAAGCATTGTGAACAAGTAAGTCTGTAAATATTTAACATCCAATTTTAGAATTTATGTGCTTGGAAGCTCTCATGTAAGCTGTGTGGCTCTGGCAGGTGATATTTCATCCTACAAAGTCTGCATCAAACTGGTGGTACATCATAGAGGTAGCCCCTCGTAGTGCATGGATGTATGAGGGCTACCATGTGCCAATCACAGTGGCATCAATGGAGGAGATCAAAGAAGATGCTCAGTCAGAATTCGTTGAGGCGGTGCCAGACGAGCATCAAGATGCTACTCTCTATGCAGTGCATTCAGAGGATCTACAAAATGAAACGGAGGACATCTGCCTGAATGAAGAGCTCTATATATACATAGGGAGTTATGTTGGCTATGCGAGGATGAGAGAGAGACCTCTTAAAGCCATAAACATTGTATTTGAACAATTTTGATCCGTTTTATAATATATATTGTATTCACGTGCCTTTTTGTCCATTGAATAGCACGTTTACCATCTTTCTCCATACCCCCATCGAGACGCCGCTAGAGACCCTCTAAGACACCCAGATTCACGTGTCACAAGCGAGAGGGCTTGTCGTAGTTGGTCAACATTAGCGACGACATCATCTTGTATGACGAAGGCAAGAAGGTGATCTCGCGTATGCGCGGTCTTTGCTCTCAGGTGTTTCGACACTACATACTAAACACCTAGAGTGAAGTGCCAAATGTATTAAAAGAAAGAGTATTAGCATGTTGCATGACGAGTTTCCCATGTCAAATCAAGATGAGTGCTTCAATGAAGGACTGATGAAGGTTTGAATGCACAAATACTGCAAGCACAAGCGTTCTCAAGTACAAAAAGCAATAAATTATGGGTGGAATAGACCAGATTGGCTGGCCAAAGAAGATTGGAAGAATGCAAAGCCAGCAGCACACGAGAATCCTGACAAGTACTGGAAGCAACAAAAGGAGGCAGCCAAAGTGCCAGTAGAGGCAGGGAGCTCGCACCACTTGGGGAGCAGCGGGTGGGCATCATTTGAGGCCAATTTTGTAAATTTTTTTGTATTTCTCTTTAGGTTTGGTAGTTACGTCTGTTTGTACTTTTAAATTCTAACATAATGGATTCTTGTATGTTTTGAATAGTGGTCAATGACAAGATGTGACCCCACACAGTACGAGCGCGAGTACGCAGGCAGAAAGGTCTTAAACGTCCAGATCGACATTCTTAGTTCTTGCGACGGCATGGTTAGTATTTCACTTTACTCTTTTACATTTGTTGTATTTTAATGATAAGCTAAGAAAATAGATTGTTTTGTAATTATATGTTTATACTTACAGAAAGTCTTATTGTTTTTCTTTTTGCAAAATCTGACAGATACGCCGCTTGGATGCGATGAGACGTCTGATCAGACGACGTCAGTCTAGCCATAGCCAGATAGCATTAGTTTTCTTTTGTCATAGCATGTATAATGAGATAACGTGTATACGTTCTTGAGAAATCTGCGATCTTGCCAGAAAGCATCGGGCTTCTGGTTGTGAGAGTTTGTGAGAGAACTCCAAAAAACTATATGCAAGAGTTAAAACCATAGATTCCATGATGTCTAGGGTTTGGGAGGAAGTGCAATCAAAGAAGCCCCACTCTTTCTCTCTTGCACTCACACACACAAAGAAAGAACACAAAAGAGAATATCAAAACAACACAAAGATGAAAACATCAAGGCTACGGTTATATCATATCATGGGTAATATGAAAGGGTTAATAGATGAGTTAATGGCGTTCAATCTTTGCCGACCAAACAGGCTAGGAATTGTTCTTTGGGATTGTAGTTTTGTGCTTACATAATATATATGTTTTGTCTAGTGATTTGGATTAATTATGTGTACAAATCCACTTGGTTCATAGCAAGATAACTATAGTTTCATAAAAAGAAAATTTATAGTCTATGAGGTAGTATGATGGAATCCGATGAAAGAAGTATTTCATTGAGCTTTTTTGGACCAAAGAAAAACACTATACGTTGTTGAAAGTGTATTTTATGGCTAATCCGTACGTTAATTCTAATAGATCGCAGAGAGTGGAAGCGATAGAAATTCACATCATTTGGATTATTCATTTAGGATAGTATGTGACAAATGTAGATATGAGAGAAGTGAAGAGATGAGAAGTTTCCCACTCAAGCCCTATTCTTGTCCGTATGCAATAAGGATACTACGGGGAGAGATGTATCTATAGCAAGGAGAACCTAGAATTTATAGAGAGAATAAATTTATAGAGTGAGAGAGATAGGTTTAGTTAGAGAGGGAGAAGAAATTAGAGATATATGTTGGATTAGAGATGAAAAAGAAAACAACAAGAAATCAACAAAAATATCAAAGTAGAACACATCTTACTTGACAAACCCTTCGGGAGTTATTCACCATTATGATGGAGAGAGAAGAAGAGGGAAGACTTTAGCTTTGATTGATGCACCAAGTTGATTAGAGTTGATCTTCCAAGGATAGATTATAAGAATGGCTAGTCTTCCTCTAAGAGCAAGTTTAGGCTTAGGCTTATGTTTAAGGCTAAGTATAATTAGGCATCATCCTCTCACTCCCTCATGAATTCATCTCATGAATGGCTTGAATGGTTTTCAAGGAAGAAGAGGTCTCCTTTTATAGGTGGAAGGAACCCCCAAGGGTTTACACAAGAAGAGAAGTGTCAGTGTGAATAGAAACTGGAAAAGTTTGAAATGGGTTGTCCCTGCATGATGTGGGCAGATTGGGGTCCAATATTTTGATCATATCTCCTCAATCGTGGCTCCAAAAAAAAACAGTAAAAACATGGGCAAAATTTCAGCTCATAAGCTACGACTCCCATTTTAGATACTTTTTCCAATTCGGATTGGAACCTTGTGTAAAAAAATCATCAAAATAGGGTACAGTTTTGGCAGCAAAAGTCTTCTTGTGGTCCCCTTGGCCTAGACTTTCATTTGATTCCAATGGACACCTCATGCAATATGAAAGCATGACATTTCTACTTGACAAAGTTTTGTAATCATACTTGCAATAATGCATTAAAATATGTGTATCTTTCAGAATCATACAAGCTAGTGTCCCACTAGGATATGATTTCTTACTAGTAGCTATTACAAAGGAATATAAGAAATATATGAAAAATACATAGAATATATATATATTGGAAGTTACCCTAGATATAGGATCTACCTAGGGTGTGATATGATAATGAGATAGTAGAAAGAAAATAACCAATGCTTTTTGCCCCAAAAGTTAAAGAGGTGGAGCTATTAACGCTTTTCCCATAGTATTTTCTGGCAGTAAAGTAAGAATATGTTACCCTTGAGATAAATAATAGGATGAGATAGAAAGCCTATTATTATACTTAGATATGCATATGTACATTATAGGAAATATAATTAAGTATCTAAAAAGTTACAAGATAGATCTTGTAGCATGTATTCCCAGTATGTACATGTCACAACGCACGACATCCACCCCCTCTAAACCTGCACAACCTCCGGTATGTGCCACATTTTCTCTTTGTAAGATCAGCCCTCTTGTACATCTTCCTTGCTTTCTTCTTCACTGGATGATTCCAAAGCTTCATCTTCACTTTGATCTTCACCTGTGTTTTGCTCTTCCTCCTCATCAACATCTTCTAGATCATTGTCTCCTCTTCTCTTAAACATTTTGATCATTTTTCCTCAATGGGAATCTTTAATTCTGTACCATCTAGTTCAGACAAGTTGTACGTAGCATTTTCATGCACATGCTTTATAACATACGGTCCAAACCATCTTTTTGAAAACTTACGCATGACTGTGTGTTGGTTATCAAGGCTACTATTGATAGCCGTTTTTCGGCTTTCCATAATTGCCATAGTAAGCTACCTCACCCTACCAAATTCACCCAAACACTATGGCTATCCCTACCATTTCACTGTACATAGGCGTGTGTGAGTTAGGGGGATTTCCCCATATTTTCTTAAAAAACCCTCAATTAGCTAGTCACTGGGCTAGTTGAGTCAAAAAAATAAATAAAATCAAAAAAATAAAATATATTATGGCCCATTTGTATGTAAATATTGCATTATATATATGGCCTAAATATAGGGATTTTTATAATTATTCTTGTATTTTATTTAAATATTTATACTTAGGTGTGTGTTTTACTAAACCTATGTACACCTTCTTTCATCCTCTTACACCATAAGTATATTTTTTTCCAATATGTACATACTCTAACCTTATATTTTTCCTTTATACAAATCACTCCCACATTTTCACCCTCACTCTCGTGAAAACAAAAAATTGATTTCTACTCATTGGTCACGGTTATTATATTATTTACTTGCATACCTTTTTCTCTTTCACCCAAAATAATTCAAAGAGGGACCATATCATATGATTCCAATATCTTTCTATATCCATAACTCCTCCATATTTTTATTAGTATTTTTACTCAGTATTCCAACACCATGTGCTCATTGAGCTAAAGTCCATGAATAGTCCATACACTAGTCCCACCATGTATATATTTCTTTATTCACCAATAATCCTCCTCCATGCATGTGTCAAGGGAAACTTGGATGCTTTGTATTATGATATGACAAAGGAGGGGCTCACTCTTGGATGCATTGTACAAATTCAACGAAAGAGGGGGCCACTGAAGACTTTTTGTGAAGAAAAAACAGGTCTTTTGGTGGGATTTTTAATATCCATCTCCACTCCGAATTTAGAGCGATGGTCAAAAGAGAAAATGTAGCCCACGCTTTGAATAATGACCTCAAATGTTTTCATGATTTTTGGAGCTATCAGCGGTGAGATATGATTTTTTGAGTGGACCCCAGTCTGCCCACTTTTCTCACAAGTAGCCCATAGTCTTCTCTCACCTCTTTCCACACTTCTACACACACACACATTCCTCTCAATCCCTCACTCAAACCTGCACCTTCAATGGTTTCCCTCACCTTCTTCACCATTAACCTCCCCACTTACTTCCATAGCTCTCATATGAGCTCCACATGTACATACACCATCTCTATGCCTCTCTCTATTATCTCCAAAGTACAATTCCATCTTAACCCTATATATATTATATATATATATATATATATATATATATATATATATATATATATATATATATATATATATATATATATATATATATATATATATATATATATAAATTCAGCATGTGTACCATGCTTAACCTCTGCAAATCAAGATATCTTATCAACGGAATTACCATTTTCATCACGATAATCAACCTTGGCGGCGGTGGCGTAAAGAAGGGAAGACGAAGAAGAAGATCGATAGTCATTTTGAGAACCTACACAAGTAAGTCCAAAAATTCTTCAAGCTTCACCATCACAAGGATTTGCTCACTTCATTCAACCATCTTACTCCAACCATCCACCCCATTCTACCCATTGTAAATATATAATTAAATTTCTAGTGATTACTAACACTAACCACTAACATACTAACACAAAATAGCATTGACCTAACCATAAAAGACACTTCACCTCAAAACATGTACAAAGTAACTCTCTCTCTCTCTCCTTACTTACTTTCACCTTATCTACCATCAATAATGCTCTCTTTTGAGCCCACACGCATGACTCAAGCAGACAAAGAAGGCCCACAATGTTTTGATATTCAAAAAAATCATAATCCTGATTTGTTAGCTTGTAAATTAGGATTTCCAATAATCTTAATGAGGGATCTCCAACCTATAAATAGGCCCCTCTCCTTCTTGTAAAACAACCTCCAATATCTCACATAGCACCCCAACACTCTATGCGTGAGGAGAGACTTAGGTGTAGCAACCACTTGTGAGCTTCACTCTTGGTGTGAGAGAAGCCTTCGAGCTACACATTGCAAGTGAGAGAGCGTGAGCTCCACAAATCTCAAAACCACTATTGTATATGCTCCTTCATCATCAATAAATTGAGGTTTGGTGCATCAAAGGCATGATTCGACGTTCAAATCTTCGTCCTTCCATTTGTGCAATACGGTTTGGTGAATTCAAGGTGACTTGTGTATTTTGGGTTTTTATCGGTTGATCTTGATTTTAGAAAGTGTTTTAATGTGTTTTTCATTGCCAGTTTTTTGTCCATTGTAAGAGGGTATTGTGGTGAGAGGTCTCCCACACCCTAAGACAGTGTATGTGTGTTGGCAATGTTTAGCAATCACTAAGCATCGAGTGAGTTTTGTACAAGTTCTACGATAGCATCATAACGAACCATCTCCATTTGCAAGTCACAAATAAGGTATTACGCAAGATCCATTCTTCTCTCTCTTCCCTTTGCTCTAGCTCTCTCTGGTCCATTTTGTGCGTGTCTTGGTGTGAGGTTTCTTGTGTGTGTTGTGTGGTGCATCTTCTTGGTTGTGCCAAAATCTCTCTTGCGTCCTAGTTCGCATACCATAACTAGGTGGTGCCCCTATCTTGTTTGGGTTTGGTTGTGGGTTTGTTGTTTTGTTGTGCTTGTGGTTGCCCCAGCCCCAATTGAGCAGCACGGGAGCCTTGAGGGGTGTTTAGAGGTCGCCTCTCTTGTTGCCCGGCCCGGACCGCCTCACTATCATACACTAAAACCCAGTCACCTTTGTCAATTTCTCTACTCCTGAGCCAATGTCCTCTCATGCGAGAACCAAGTATCTTATCTGCCAGAGTCCTAAAGGAATTGTGACTAGATCCACAAACCATTTATAGTGCATGGCTAGTGGATATGTAGGGTGCAATCCATCATGATGTCGAACATTTGAATACATTTGACAAGTTACACATGACTCTACAAATTGAGATACATCTTTACACATACCCTTCCACAAGTATTTTTCTTTGAATTTGGAGAAGGTTGCCCACACACCGCTGTGTCCAGCCCATAGACTCTCATGAAACTCTTGCATGATCTTAACTTGAGTCTCTTTTTTACATATAATCCTTTGTGGTGTAGCACCCTTTTGTTTAGGATGCTTCCACATGTAATCATCCTTCAAAAAGTACCCATATGCTTTCCTGCGTATCCTCTTGAATTCTTGTTCAGACCAATCATCCTATTTTGCTAGAGTACTCAAGTAGCTTCCAATAACAAGCCAATCACCTTCATAAAGCTCTTTCAAGAACAATTCAAGTGGATTAGTCATGCAAACATTGTTACCTTTGACATGAGAGATAGAATAGAATTTTGTGCCTACATCATCTCCCTCGTCAATCATCTGTGACTCATCTTCATACCTTGCCCTTGATAGAATATCTACCACTGTATTGTCTTTACCTACAATATGATTAAACTCGGGATTTAAGGACTAGTTGTGGATAGTTTCTTTGGTGAGAAGTTAGTACCTTTGCTCCAAATCTCACCACATACGTGTGTCCTTCTTTGTCATCTTGCCCTATTGCCTATCCAATTCATGTAGGATTGGTGTCTACTGTTACAATTACTGACCTTTGACGCTCATAGTCTACCTTTCTCAAAGTTGGTGCTGATTGGAGCAACTCCTTTAGATTTTTCATGGCTTTTACATGTGCTCATTAGGAAAAATGTGGACTCTCCTTGGGCCATATAGGATTAAGGTTAATTAGGCTCCAGCCAATAGGAAGAGAGCAATGTATATAAGTATAGAACCTAAGAAAGTAGAGAGAATAATAGGGTTGTCCACTCATTTATTGCTTTGTATCCTAGAGGGAGATGGATGGGTAAAAGAGGGAGGGGGAAAAAGGGAGGGGGAGAGTGATGGGTCCACAGATACGTTTTTGCAAAAACCCTAAAATTTTAAAATTTTCAAAAAAAATTTAAATTCAAAATATTCCATCCAAAACTCCCCCCAGACCTACCCTATGATCAAAAAGTCATTTTCTCACTCTAGAACCTTTTTTCCAAGACTCCCTTCCCCCATAGCCCCTTTCGATAACACAAAGCTCTCACTCTCTCTCTAAACTCTTACACCTTCCTCCTTCTTCAAGCTCTCCATTGCAACTTTAAGCTCCCACTCTCTCTCTCTAAACTGTCTCCCTCCTCCTTCCTCAAGCTCTCCATTGCAACTTTAAGCTCCCACTCTCTCTCTCTAAACTGTCTCCCTCCTCCTTCCTCAAGCTCTTCATTGCAACTTTAAGCTCCCACTCTCTCTCTAAACTCTGTCTCCCTCCTCCTTCCTCAAGCTCTCCATTGCAACTGTAAGCTCCCACTCTCTCTTTAAACTTTGTCTCCCTCCTCCTTCCCCAAGCTCTCCATTGCAATTTCAAGCTCCCACTTAAGCATCCATGGCAAACAATGGTCAAAATAGACGCCCCAAACCCATCATTCAAAGTATGGTTCTCCACAACTCGAAGAATGAGGAGCAACAATGGGAACCTCAGGTTTTGCAAGAAGGTGCGTGGGTCTACATGCAGCCTTTTGCAATCGGTCCCCATCGTGTTCGTGAAAGAACAAACGTTGATCTCCATTGGAAGGGAAGACTAATAGGCTTCAAGTAAGTAAGATACAAGGGTACGGTGACAATCGTTCAACATGTTTTCATGTTTGGACACATGCGTCTACGAGGGATCACCAACCCAAGGGATTTTCCTTGTAATTGTATGTCCCTTGCACTTCAATGGTTTTGGTGGTAACAAAAAAATGGACTTTTTACATCTCACGGACTGTTTTGTTTCTATGTAGATGTTTTCCCTTCTAGCCTTGTGGACGAGCAACCACTCTCATGCCTTTCAAGCACATTTACGGCCATGCATGCAAGTCTTGGAGATATGCTCTTCTCCAACACAACTTCATCAAACGTTGCACGACAAAGGGTGTTCTTCTACACCCACAAGTACATTGTACCTTGTTGGAGCCCCATTTGTCCAACTGTAATGAGACCATCTTGTAAAGCATATCAAATTCCCATTTTATGTCAAAGATGTCTTATCATTTTGATCCATTCGTCTGGGTTATGTAAAGATTAATCAGTTAGTCAGGACTCAGATTTGTTCCCACTTTGTAATAATGAGTAAGAGAACCCCATGTACATTTTTGAGCTAAGGTGACTAAAGTATAAAAGTCACCTTAGAACCACTTTTTAAAAAAACATTATTTTGAACATTAATCCGGTGTCGTACAAGTCTGAGAGAGAGAGAGAGAGAGAGAGTGTGTCTTATCCTCTTCGCTACGCGCTTCTCCCTCACCGGATTCACGACATGACTACGTGACCATCGCGGTAGTCTCTCCGAGAGCTACACGCCCACGCCACGCATTCACATTTTCGAGCTGTTCGCGATCGATTCTTCCTCGAGCTTGTTTTGCTTGTATTTAGCACAAACAGTGTCTGTTTTCAACAATCAAGTGCTTTATGGAATGAGAAAGGGATTAGCTACACATAGATACTCATAAACTTAAGTTTCGCCCACTTTTGGATTATGACTTGTTAGTCTATAACGACTGTATTCGAGATAACTAGGGTTCAAATCTGGTGAGATTAGACTTATAGGTAAGTATATCCTAGTGAGAGGATGGTGCCTAGTAAGTTTGATGCGATTCCGAGTTCATTGGAAGTGTAAACGGTGTTGTGAGCGTTTAGGGATAGAGTGGGTTGCATTCTACCAAGGTTAGTGATTGATGCATCATAAAAGTGTGTATGTGTAGATTGGTCTCAGCCTGACAAGCTAACGAGATTGCCTACGTACACCTACGGGTTAGTCGTGTCATCGGATGATAAGTATGCTGTCTGTGTCGTGCTTGTGAGCATGAACAGGGGAGTAGTTTTGCCCTAAAACATTGGCGCATCTACCGTGGACACAAGACCTTAAGTAGGGAGATCTACGTCACTTGTGTGATGGTTAGCTTACTTTAGTCTTGACTAGAGAGAGCTTAAACTTTTAGAACAAGATCCATGATAGAGTATCCTGAGGTCTAGTGGATAGCCGGGAAGCCTGTGTCTTGCCGAGGGTCTGCGACTAGTCAGATTTAGTTAAGTAGGATAATGTGGAGTTATGGTTTTTGGTTTTGAGTGCTTGTTATACTTGTGTAGAAATAGAGTAGAAAAACACTGTAAAAACACAAAAACAAACAAAAAGAAGAAACAATAAGGCTGTTTGCTTGCCTTGAAAGCAAAACCCACACCATATACCCTTGAAGGGGGTGAAAAGAGTAGACATTGAAATTTATGATCCAACACTCGAGAAAAACATAAAAATTGCTACCAAAACCAACAAAAAGAAACAGATGATTCTCATAAGAAAACACTAAGTGACCCTAACAAGGCCAAGAAGAGATATAACCATTAGCCTAGGGTAAACTGACTGTGTCATGAGGTACGACTGATGTTCACAAGTTTAAGATGAAGTGTCATCAAATTTGCATCACTTCAAGTGCAATTGAGTTGTGAATTGCCAAAGAAAAGTGAAATTTGTGAAGTGCTTGAGTCCAAGGTCAAAATAAGTCCAAACTTCATAAAACTTGGGGGATAGACTTATATGGGCACAAGGAACACAACTATGAAAAAACAGACAAAAATTAAATCCCCATTGCTCTCTGCCTAGTCTATCGCGATAGACTGATGAAGGTGGTGATTGACTAACAACAAGGAAAAAACCTTTTTACCACAGGTTTAACACATCAATACAAGGGTACCCACAAAAATTGAGTGAAACTGAACACCATCTTGACCACAAAACTTCAAAACTGGTGTTTTAGAGTCTGAATTCAGAGACAAGGGCAAGAAGGCTTTGGCCAAATGTCCAAAACCAATAATGGAGAACTTTCCCAGTCTATCGCGATAGACTAAGGAAATTGCTGCTAAGGACCTTTTCTTTCAAATTTCCCCTAGGGAGAGCTTTATCAGAGTCTATACTGCACACATACCAAATTTCAAGGCATTTAGACCACTGCAAATCAATCTAAGGCCCAGATAGAGAATCAGGCTCTGACTAAAATACTAACAAGGGACCAAAACCCAACCCAGGTGTCCAAACTTCATAAAAATTGAGGGATAGGCTATAGAGGGTAACTGGAACTCAAGGGTGAAGTCACAATTTTGAATTGACTTGTGCTGAGCAAATTGTCAGTCTATCGCGATAGACTAAGAAAGTTGTGATTCAGACATTTTCTGCAATTTGTGACTATACTGCTAGGATATGCTCTCCATATAGATCCCAGACATCATCTCATATTTGAAATTGGACCACCAGAAGGCTGACTAAGTGGTTGTTGTACATACTTGAAAGATTTTTTGGTAATTCAAGGAAAACCCTTGTGAACAGACTAACCATCCTTGTGTAGATCCCAGAAGGAGATCATCACAAAGCCGCACAAGAAGGAGTCCAGGTAAGATTTAAGTTTGCAACCCAAATTTCATTCTTATGTATTTAAGGTCAGGAGCCTTTGTTAAGTCGGGAGCTAAAAGTGTCAAAAGTCAAGTAAGCACCACGTCCACCGAAGAGAGTGTAACTCAGACAAGACTAGACCCATTAGCACCGATCATTGAAGAGGGTAGTGATACTGACACTTCGTCAAAAAAGTCCTTCTTCATGATGGGGAGTCAATAGCCATGAGGTTTCAACGGTGAAGGACCAATGCCAGGGGGGAGCACCTCTTTACATCCTTTAAACGAAACCAAGTTCACTAGAATCTTCTTGGAAGGAACTAACTCAAGGGGAGCCTTAGTTTATTCTGACTATCGGGGACGCAAGTGTATTTGTATTGAACAGAGACCGGCTTAGAGACTAGAGATAATTCGAGTCTATGATGATGGAGACAGATTCTGAGACGAAAAGGGGAACCACTATCTGATAGTGAGTAACCCTGAGGATTACAACAGATATGGGGATAACGTGGCAAAAGGGAAAATGGTTTCAGAAACCCAAGAACCGCCTCCTAACATTGATCAACCTGGAGCGCTTTTTATGTATGATAAGAAAACAACCAGGGTCCCAACCTATAATGAGAATGTAGGGATTTACAAGCATGAAAGCGAGGATATAGTCTCTTACTTTCAATGCAAGGAACCCTACCCAAACGAATTAAGCAAAGACAAGGTTCTTTACTTATTTTCTATGAAACTGCTATGGGGAAGGATATTGTTTTTGTTGACAGATACGGGCGAGAATACAAACGTATTCTCCCAGAGGAGGTTGAAAAGGCAACAGTTCCGGGAGCATTGACCTATAGCCCCGACGAAGTACCAAGGGCCACCTACACCCCTAGCAAGTCGACAAATCCCTTTTCAGAAGAGTATGGCGCTAGTTCACTTTCTACCCGACAACCGATGTCCAATTACCAGGACCAACCAGCTACTCAGCCATCATTGTAGGCATGGCTTCGACAGAGTGCTATATTAGAACAAGACCGAACCCGAGAGCGTTGTCAGGAGTTTTTTGGAGCAAGGGATTGTGCATATGTATATACACATGCATGGTGCATTGAATAAAGGATTGCCCATTTTCTAGAGCCAGGTGGTTACGTGGGGCCCACATGTGTACAGGTAGGGCAGCATGTACATAGTGCATCGATTTTCACTATTACTAGTACCAATGTGTTTTTTCTATAATAATGAGGAGTTGGTAGCGCATAAAACTTCTTGAGGAAGCTATTCGCGAGCCGACGACATGAGGTAAGCAGATGCGTCAGATGGCATCTAGTGGCGTCAGGAGGCCAAATGGGGTCAATACTTGCACGCGGAGAAGTATGGACACGACGTGGGTGTTTTCTTGTGATACTTATGCATAAAGGTCATCATGAGGACCACTTTTTGGGGCTACTTCACGTGGTTGCGGGATGCATTATTGGGAAAAACTGAGTGCCAAGTGTGCGGATGATGCAAAAAGGTGACAACTATGCACTACGAGGTCAGTTTTTGGCCTGTTCGGGGTCCGATTGAGGTCATCTAAAAGGCCAAGGGTGCCCAAGTAATAAAGCTAAGAGTGGGAACTGAAAAAACAGAGAGAAGAGTAGAAAAAACGTGGAGAAGAGAGGAGGAACAGATGCAGGTGTGTTTTTGGGGTTTTTGGAGCCTGTTTTGGCCGTAAACTGCTCATCCGATGTTGGATTTGAGCACTTTGACATTGTAGACTGGGGTTTTGGGCCGTTCCGGACGCGATGGCGCTGTCCATTTTGCCAATTTCCTCACTCATTTTCTACTGTTTTGGCTGTGTAAGTTTCTCCTATGAGCGAAGCTTCTGCTCCAATTTGTGATTGTATCTGGTATCTTTTACCCATATTGTGTGAGCTATTTGCCCCATTGGTGTTGGCCCAAGCTCAATTGTATCTAAACATCAGAAATTCTCCTCTTTTGAGCTGAGTTTTTTGGGTGTGTGTGTGTGTGTGTGTGTGTGTGTGTGGAGTGGGCAAGTGGATAGTCTCTCTCCTCTCACTCCAGAGGTGTGTTTCCTGTCTCGGCCAGGTGTGTTGTGTAAGCCGAGTGGTGCCCCATAGTGTGTGTGTGTGTGTGTGTGTGTGTATCTTTCCAAGAGTGTGTGTCGGGTCTTTATAGAGGCGTTGTGTGTGTTTTCATCCGGCTCACATTCTTTTGGCGCCCCCACGAAGGATCTTCTTGAGTACCTTCTGCTTCGAGCTTCAAGCTTCAAGCTTCGAGCTTCAAGCTTCGAGATTCGGGATTACAGATTGCAGGTTGCATATTATAGGTTACAGGTTACAGGTTACAGGGACAGGTAGAGGTATAGGTGATTCACACAGGTACAGGAAGCTGGAGTATAGTGATATACTAGCATTGGTGTCACTTGCAGTTGTTGTGGGTATGCATCACTTGGCGCCTGTTTGAGCGCATTTTCTGTTGGATTGTACGTTACTTGTGGAAACTGCCATTGTATACATTTGTGGATCCATACTTGGTTTTATTTGGCAGTCCCAGCCATTTTTGAGACTTGGTCTGGAAGATAGTCATTTTTGAGACTTGATTATACGCGATTTGCATTAGCCTTCGTGTGAGGGTCGATAGCGTGAGGTTTTATTGATCTGGGGGATTCTCAAATGTGGAGATCCTTTCGGTGATACAGGTAGTTGGAGCACCCTTTTTGTGACCACGTCATAGGCTATGTACTAGTGAGTCCTATTTGATGCTCGGGTTCTATTGTTGACAGTTTATGCATACATATACAGTCTATATTTTGGGTTCATACTGCTCTACTTCTGGGGAAACTTTGCCAAATTTTTTCCGAGTTGTGATGGCTGGTTTTTTGGTCTTTTGAGCCATTTATGCTGTGATGCTGCTGAAATTTTGGCAAAATCAGAGGATAAGTTAGGTGTGCCTTCTTGGGAGCTGCATGGTTGGCTTTAATGGATGATCAAAATGGACCTCAGTTCACTCCTTTTCATTTAACTCAAAGAATCCAGATTAATGTTCATGTGTCCAGGAAGATTTTTTTCCAGCAGCGTATAGTCTTTATGTTCGGGCCAAGAAGATTACGAGAGATACTGGAATGTCCTTTGCCTGTTGTAATTCCGATGATCAACTATGAAAACTCATTTGATGTGCATGTGTTTGTCCTTATCTAAAGACAAGCTCCATTGAAGTTTCTGGGGATTGAGTAGTGAAAAGTTTTGGGTTCTTGCACGTGTGTTCGAAGAGGTTCTTAAAGCATTAAGCTTGGGTAGCCATGGCTTTCTCTTATCCGGAATTTCATGGAAGAAGTGGTGAAGATGCGGAAGACTTTCTGGAGCAAGTCGAGGTGGCATGCATACTCTTTGACCCTGGTTCTACTCACAATTTCATATCTATGGAGTTAGCCACCAAGCTAGGCATACAATCCTACGAGATGGGAGATATCCTACCCGCAGACAGTGCCTTCAAGGGGCAAGAAGCTTCAGTCACTCCCTTAATCGGGAAATTGAGGCTTCATGTCCAAGGCTATGTGGACAAAGAGGACTTCTTTATCTCTCCTCTCAAGCATGAGGATGTAATCCTAGGGGCACCATGGTTTGACCGCCTGGCTGCCGATGTTAAATTTCCTGAAAGGAGAATCTCCTTTAAGTTCAGGGAAAAGGACATGTATATAGATGCTAAGGAGATGGGTAACACCATCCCCATTGTACATACACCAGCTTTCAACAAGTCAATAAAGAGCTCTATTTCCGTGTACATGATTTTTGTTAAAGATTCTCAAAATGAACCTAATGCTTTAACAAAAGAAAATAAAAGCAACCAAAAGGAATTAGAGTTATCTAATTTTCTCAAGGGGTTTCAAGATGTTTTTATTGACGACATCCCTTGTGAGATACCTCCTAAACGAGGTAATGACGACCATGCAATTGAACTTCTTCCAGGAAGTTCACCGCCTAACAAACCTCCTTATAGAGTTTCTCAAGCTCAACAAGAGGAGATTATGCGGCAAGTGCATGAGTTAGTTGAGAAGGGCATGGTTAGGCCTAGCTCATCTCCATTTTGCTCACCTGTGCTATTAGTGCAAAAGAAAGACGGCACATATCGTATGTGTGTCGACTATAGAGCACTAAATAGGATCACTATCAAGAATAGGTTTCCCGTTCCAAGGGTAGAAGACCTATTTGATAAGCTACAAGGATCGACCTACTTCAGTAGGATTGACCTAAAAAGTGGCTATCATCAAATAAGGATAGTTGATCAAGACATTGTAAAGACCGCATTTCGTACTACATTTGGTCTTTACGAATACATTGTCATGCCTTTTGGCTTGACCAATGCACTAGCCACATTCAACCGCTTGATGGAGAAGCTGTTCAGGCCTCATCGAACCTTCACTGGAGTGTTCTTTGATGATATTATCATCTACTCTAATTCATTGGAGGAACACAAGCAACATCTCCAGGTAATATTTCAAGTTTTAAGAGAGAATAAACTTTATGTTAATCGAAAGAAAAGTGAATTTTTCTTGCAAGAGATTCAATATTTAGGTCACATTATCTCTCAAGATGGAATCCAAATGGATCCATCCAAGTTAGAGGTAATAAAAGGATGGCCTAAACCAAGGAATCTTCATGAACTAAGAAGCTTTATAGGTATGTGTGCATACTATAGACGCTTCATAGAAAAGTTCTCACGAATTGCAGGACCATTACATGACCTAACAAAGAAAAATGTTAGGTATACATGGTCTGCTAAGGAGAACAATGCTTTCGAAAAGCTTAAAGAAAAGCTTATCTCTCAACCTGTGCTTACACTACCGGATCTCTCAAAACCATTTGAGGTCCAATGTGATGCTTGTGGTGATTGCCTTGGGGATGTTCTGCTCCAAGAAGGGCACGCCATAGGCTATGAGAGTCGAAGGCTCGACCCTGTTGAGCAAGCTCTAGGCATATACGAAAAAGAACTCCTTGCAGTTCTACATGCCTTAGACTCATGGAAGCACTATTTATTGGGGACTCCTTTCATTCTGCGAACGGATCACCAAAGTCTTAAGTACTTCATGACGCAGACCAAGCTCTCCGACAAACAAATGAGGTGGGCAAATTTTCTTTCGCAATTTCATTTTCATATTGCTCACATTGCTGGCAAGCATAATCAAGTAGCCGATGCACTCTCAAGACGACCGAGAGTGAATGCGGTTTCCATAGCAACTCACAATGATCTATCTTCAATGATAGATGAGTATGCTATTGATCCCGATTTTAGAGATGTGATTTCAGCCCTTGCATTAGGGAAGAAAGAAGAACCATTTACTTTACAAGATGGTTATCTTCTCTATGGCAATAGACTATGCGTTACTAACTCACTACGTGAGAAAGTAATGTATGAATCTCATGCTCCCCCATATGCGGGGCATAGAGGGATTCAGTCTACCCTAAAGGGAATTGAAACATATTTCTATTGGCCTACCATGAAAGTGAACATACACGAGTATGTTTCCAAATGTGTGGTATGTCAAAAGACAAAATTTGATAGAGGGAAGCAACTTGGATTGCTTCAACCATTGCCAATCCCTAATTCACCTTGGGAGAGCATATCCATGGATTTTATCTTTGGATTGCCTAAGTCTATCCATGGGAATACGGGAATATGGACGATAGTAGACAGGTTCAGTAAACAAGCTCATTTTATACCTGTCAAAAAGACTATCAAAGCCCATCAAATGGCAACCCTCTTCATTTCACAAATTTTCAAGTACCATGGCTTGCCAATGTCCATAGTGTCGGATAGAGATCCTAGAATGACCAGTAATTTCTGGAAGGGTCTCTTTGAGAATTTAGTAACAAGGCTAAACTTCTCTTCGGCCTATCATCCACAAACTGATGGCCAAAGTGAAATAGCTAACCTAACCATTCTTGATCTACTAAAAGCCTATGTAACGGAAGTAGATCAAAGATCCCAATGGGAGAAGTACTTACCCTTAGTAGAGTATGCTTACAATAACACTGTACATACTTCCACAGGAAAAGCACCTTTCGAGGTAATTGAGGGAAGATCAAAAAGTCCCTTGCTACTTAAGGTACATGGGAAGATCTTCGCTGCAGATGAGTATAGCCGAGACCTACAAGAATCTTTCCAAAAGATTAAGGATGCTATCTCCATCTCACAGCAAAGGCAAAAGGCTGCTGCTGACAAGCACAGAAGAGCCCAAGCCTTTAAAGAAAACGATTGGGTCTTGTTAAAGTTTCCCAAGGCTCGATTAAGGCACACGACGGGCAAGAATCCTACGGGCCACCAAAAGTACTATGCTAAACTAGCAAAAAGGTATTATGGTCCCTTCCAGATTCTTAGGCCAATCAATGAGATGGCCTATCAACTTAAGTTGCCCAATCATTGGCTCATACACAATGCTTTTCATGTGAGCCTATTAAAACCTTACAAAGGAGAGCCACCTCAAGAACCAAGTATTGAAGACCCACCGGAGATCGAGGACCACGAGGAGGTGCTGCAGCCCGAGTCCATTCTCCGACATGAAGACAAGGTATTAAGAGGCGGTAAGACTATCCGACGATATCTCATTAAGTTTAAGAATTATCCTTTTGAAGATGCTAGATGGATGCAAGGCATACAATTAAAGGATAACCTAAACCTTGTCAATGCTTACAATGCTTCCCAAGAGTAAGCAAATGTACAAAATGTTAAAAATGAACAAAATTTTTGTCTTATAAGACTCTCTTTTTCTTTATTTGTGCACAAAAATGAAGTAGTATGCATGCTTAGATCAAGTTTGCGGAGACGACGTCTCCCGAACACCAAGTAGAGCTTGTCACTCTACTATGGAAGACTGATAGGACTAATGTGCAGACATGCTTGCGGCAGCCTCAGGCTCTCAAGCGCCAAATGGACTAGTCATCCATTATGGAATGATGTCGTAGGGTAACATAGGGATCCTCTACCCGCTAAGAAAAGGACTCATGCATATGCTTTATCTTCTCTACACCATAGTCGAGGACGACTATGATTTCAAGAGAGAGGTAATGTCATAATAATCAATATCTAATTCTCCTAAAAGATTTTCTCATATTAAACTGATCATTTAATGTGGGGAAGTGCCAAGGGAGAAAAAGCTAGAATATTGGTTAAGCTAGCAGACCGGCCACAGTAGGGATCCAAAGGAGGGAAAATAGGGATCCAAAGGGGGGGCCATCTGCAAAAGAGCCATGTGAAACAATGGGCCAAAAAGACCCTAAGGTTCAGCCCATTAAGACTTCCAAAATGCTAAGGTTCCAAAATTCAAAGGTTGTGTCCAAAGGTCAACCCTAGGAAAAATTGGATGCTTTGTGTATGCCCTAAAAGTCTTTGCACATCCCTACATGGGAGGGGGCGAGCCCCAAAGCTAGGGGATGAGAGAGAAAGCCACACACACACACACACAGGCTCCCTTTACACAAAGGGAATGAGGGACACATGTCAGCTCCCTAGGCCAGATGCCCACAAGGTGTGCCCAGTTCCTATTGGAAGACCCTTGAAGTGGACCAATGAGAATTAAGCTAGAGTAAATCTAGTTTAATTAATTTAAAAACATTTAATAAAAGAAACCAATGAGAATTAAGTCTCCTAGAAGACTATTGGGCAGTCTCCCAAGGGGTCCAATGAGCATTCAGGAGCCCCATGGCTTGCCTGATTCCTATTGGCCAGGAGGCAAAGGGGTCCAATGAGAGTTTAGTTTAATTATTTAATTACCTAAAGCTCTCACAAAAGGGGAAAGGGGGACACATGTCAGAAGGCTATCACTTATGCTGCTTAATTCTTATTGGCTTGACCTGGGGAGGTCCAATGAGGCAAAAGCCAGACCTAATTAGCAGCTAGGGCTCGCCCAAGAGAGAGGGGGGGCTGATTTTTGCTTGGCATTGACACACACACTCTCACACTTGACCATGTGTGAAGGGAAAATACTCTATCTCCTCCCAAGCTTTAATGGAGAGCTCATCACCTACTCCAAGCTTGTGAGATAGAAGCCTACATCAACACTTTCTTGGCATGTGGATGCAAATCCAACCAAGAGCCAAGCTTCAATGCATGCTCATCTTCTCTACCAAGCTAATTACTAAGCTAAGCTATGCTAATATGAGTGATTATGTGAGGAGATGTACATCTTTCTCGTAAGATACTTCTTTTTCTTCTCAATCTACTCTCATACCCTGCTAGCTCTCACCATCTTCGAAGGTGTGTGAGGTCTTGGGTCTGAGAACGGGGATAATTCAAGTTGTGTTTGATTAAGTGTTTTGCTTGGTGTATGAAGCTTCCATCTTCATTGCACTAGCTAGTCTTGAAGGAACACAAAGAATTGTATTGTACAATGTCTCTCTTGATGGGAGAAACCATAATACAAAGCCTTTTGGAGGGGGGACCGGCTCCATGCAAATCCGGTCCTCAACTGTTGTCAATAGTTTAATTTCTCTCTCTTTTGAAAGTATTGTCGATGCTATCTAACTAGGTGTTATGCTTTTTGTTGCTCTCTCCACCCAAGCACTCTTGTAATTCTCATTAGGAATCTATTCTAATGAAATGCCCACTATGTTCATGCTAATTTCCGCTACACATAAGATTATAGGCCATTAAATGTTACATTATGTGTGATGATGAGTATGCTTATGATGATGAGAAGGGGTTTGGCATATATGAATCCAATCTCAGTTATGTGGATGACTATGCTAGGGATATGTGTGCTGCGGGGATACTTTTGTGCTTTGGATATCAACAACTTTGCCTTCACACAATGATTTTAGCTACTTGGGTGCATGATTTGCAGGTTGTTGCTATGGCTGGTGAAGCCAAGATTCCAGGTGATGAGTCACTTCAGTTGTCTCTATCGGTTGGGTTGAATATGGCATGTAATATTTATGCTTTTGGAACTCCAGACAAGGCGGATGTGTTAGTTGGATATGCCTATGGTGCATTTTGGTTGA
Source organism: Adiantum capillus-veneris (assembly GCF_014529385.1). NCBI lineage: Eukaryota > Viridiplantae > Streptophyta > Polypodiopsida > Polypodiales > Pteridaceae > Adiantum > Adiantum capillus-veneris. The sequence continues at coordinate 81,581,780 of NC_140931.1, read as the reverse complement.
TTGTTTACAAATGTAGGTGTGGTGTTATGATGCTTCTTGTGAATCAGGCGATATGCCTTTGGCCTTTTGATCCAGGTGGAATGAGCATCTACTAGTGCTGCTGCTGAGCATGAATGCTCTAGCAGGCTAGGGGGTGGGAAAATTATGTCAGGAGTTTTTTGGAGCAAGGGATTCTGCATATGTATATACACATGCATGGTGCATTAAATAAAGGATTTCCCATTTTCCAGAGCCAGGTGGTTACGTGGGGCCCACATGTGTACAGGTAGGGCAGCATGTACATAGTGCATCGATTTTCACTATTACTAGTACCAGTGTGTTTTTTCTATAATAATGAGAAGTTGGTAGTGCGTAAAACTTCTTGAGGAATCTATCTGCGGGCCGACGACATGAGGTAAGCAGATGCGTCAGATGGCATCTAGTGGCATCAGTAGGCCAAATAGGGTCAATACTTGCACGCTGAGAAGTATGGACACGACGTGGGTGTTTTCTTGTGATACTTATGCATAAAGGTCATCATGAGGACCAATTTTTGGGGCTACTTCACGTGGTTGCGGGATGCATTATTGGGAAAAACTGAGTGCCAAGTGTGCGGATGATGCAAAAAGGTGACAACTATGCACTACGAGGTCAGTTTTTGGCATGTTCGGGGTCTGTTTGAGGTCATCTAAAAGGCCAAGGGTGCCCAAGTAATAAAGCTAAGTGTGGGAACTGAAAAAACAGAGAGAAGACCAGAAAAAACGTGGAGAAGAGAGGAGCAACAGCCGCAGGTGTGTTTTTGGGGCTTTTGGAGCCTGTTTTGGCCGTAAACTGCTCATCCGATGTTGGATTTGAGCACTTTGACATTGTAGACTGGGGTTTTGAGCCGTTCCGGACGCGATGGCGCTGTCCATTTTGCCAATTTACTCACTCGTTTTTTGCTATTTTGGCTGTGTAAGTTTCTCCTATGAGCGAAGCTTCTGCTCCAATTTGTGATTGTATCTGGTATCTTTTACCCATATTGTGTGAGCTATTTGCCCCATTGGTGTTGGCCCAAGCTCAATTGTATCTAAACATCAGAAATTCTCCTCTTTTGAGCTGAGTTTTTTGGGTGTGTGTGTGTGTGTGTGTGTGTGTGGAGTGGGCAAGTGGATAGTCTCTCTCCTCTCACTCCAGAGGTGTGTTTCCTGTCTTGGCCAGGTGTGTTGTGTAAGCTGAGTGGTGCCCCATAGTGTGTGTGTGTGTGTGTGTGTGTATCTTCCCAAGAGTGTGTATCGGGTCTTTATAGAGGTGTTGTGTGTGTTTTCATCCCGCTCACAGCGTTATCAAACCGCACAAGGGCTAAGGGATTTACAAGAACCACCACTCTATGCACAATATCAAGGAGAGAGTAAGCCAAAGACTCAGGGGTCAACTGAGCCTGGAAGACCACCCCGAGAACGAGTTCGGAGAGATGAACCATCTCTCGCGAGAACTGTTAGAAATTATGGCTTAGGAGCACCATTGGGAGAGGAACCTGGCCACTACAGAAGACCAGAGGAGGTATATCGGCTAGGACGAGGAGATCCCATGATGATATTTGTAGACCATCGTAGAATTAGACCTTCTCAAGTGCAAAAATGGGTAAACAAGAAATATACGGGAAGCAAGGATCCGAGAGATCATGTAGCAGCCTTTGTGCATGTAATTAGAGCTGAAGAGGTGTTAGACTTTCCTACCCAATTTGCAGGATTTGGTTTAACCTTAGAGGATGATGCTGCTACATGGTTTGACTCAGTGGAGCGAAGAGACTTTGAGTCTATGGAGGAAGTGTTTGACGAGTTTATCGAGGAATTCTCACAAAGGGGAATAGCTCATAATACAGTCTCACAAATCCATAAATTCAAACAGAAATATGGAGAGTCTGTGCGAAAGGCAGCACTCCGATTAAAAAGATATGTTAAGTTATGCCCCGTGGAAGAACTGCCAACTCAGTCCAGACCTATGCTTATATTTATCCAAGGACTAAGGAATGCAGATCTTCAGAAGGACTTACATATGAAAAGGAGCATGACGTTGAATGATTTAACCAAGGAAGCTCTATACCTTGTGGACAATTGTGCGGCCTACAAAGAGGGTGAGTTCAAGGATCTTGACGATGATTCTTCCTCGCAACAAAGCGGAAGCAAGTCTGCTAAGACAACACCAAAAGGAGAAGTAGTGGTAAGCCAAGAGCAGCTTATAGAGGAAGTGCTTAAAAAGATTAACTTGTATTCCAAACCACAAGCTAAACAACCAAAATGGTGTGCGATTGAACAAAAATGGACAAACCATGGGACGGAGGAGTGTTATTATAACGAGGGATATGTGAGAGAACAACCATATGCTCCGCAAGCTCAGGCGACATCCCCTCAAGTCCCACCGATGCCTAGATATCAAACAGGCAACCTACCAGGATCTGTAGGTGTAGAAAGACCACAACCAGTTTGGGACAACAACCACCCCTACCTGGATTACGACCAGTTGGCATAAGATACACACCCACAGTAAGTGAGTCGGATGAGAAGGCTTTGGTACCTATGCATGCATACTACGACGAGCCCAATGGATATGCGGCGAACTCTGTCTATTATCCACCGGAAGAACCCTCTACACCAGAACCATGGAGCATGATAGGAATACAGGACCACCAACTGCTGCACAGGCAGCAGGGGAAGGAAGACATAGCTTGGATGAAAGAACACTGTTGTTCATAGCCAACAGAGGCATGAGCGGGCAAAGAATTGCACACCAACAAAGAGGAGCTCCAGGAGCACCTCAACAGCCTAAAGGACCATGCTACAAGTGTGGTGGAGACCATTGGCTGAGGGACTGCCCTCATGACGAAATCATTAGGGTCAATGCATATTGCACCGAGTGTGGAATTACTCACTTGATCCCTGATTGCCCTAAAAACCCAAGCAAAGGAGCAAAAACTACCTTGAATATGTTGGGAGTGTTGCCTTCCAGTGGAGGGTTAGAAAACGAAACTCCGATTCTTGTTAAAGTCTTAACGAGAGCCCAAGCAAGGAGAAATGACAATCAGCCCAAGAGTAACGATGAAAATCAGGAAAAAATCAAGACTGACAAGTCTAGCATCAGTCGTGATAATCCTTGGAAAGAATGAAGAGAGAAAATGAAAGCTAGACGTGAGCAAAAACAAAAAGATATAGAAGCTGAGCTAACGATAGCTCGAGAGCAACTTAAACAGCAAAGAGAGTCCGACTCTCTAAAATCAACAGAGGGACCAAGAAGTGCAAGCTCAGGAGGGTCGGTATTGGTAGATAAGATCAATGAACCCTTAGATGCAATCTTGCAAGCATATGAAGCAAGATTGAAGAACAGACAGACTCTAGAACAAAGGTGGATGACATATCCATATCGAGAGATAGAAAAACAGAGACTAGAGATGTGCAAATAGCTGATTGAAACTGCACAAGCTTTACTGGAGCCTCCACCTATGGAAGTGGGAGATAGAGTAATCAAACCACAAAACAATGAAACACCTCACAAAACCAAACAAAGGATACCCGACAAGATAGAAAACGTTAAATCCTTGCCGGATGTAGAGGATGCAAGAGACGTGCCTAATAGCACTGATGAATCACTGAAAGATTTTCCACCATATACCCCTACTGTGGAAGAAAATTGGCCTGAAGAACTATGGGAAACGGTGCGAAAAGCTCAAGAAAAATATGAGACAAAAGCAGTCGAGTCGGTGCCTTTCTCGGAGTTGAACTTGAATAAGCCTCCATGGGATTTAAACGTTAACTCATTTCAAGGGGATAATGGTTCAATTGCATCCAAAGATAGCAGACCAGCATCACTCAGAACTTTGCCATCATATATGGGGGACTATGAGGCAAGGTCAAAAATTCGAAGAGTACCTTCTCAAAGAATAGGCGGGTCAAATCATCCTGACAGACTTGTTGACCACTCCGGTCAAGTGTACAATCACATTGGCAGAATTGTTAAAAATTAGGCCAACCATGTGGACGGAAGTGGGAAAATGTCTTGAAAAATTTGGTATAAGGACGCCTCTTAAGTTCTTCGAAACCGAGCTCAATGACACAAAACCGAAGAAAGTTAACACTAGACTAGTGCCACTCAACAAGGTAGAAGAGTATTGTGAGGGTGAAGACGGCAACACAACCCTACCAGTTGAATATAACGGCATAGAGACTAAGGTAATACTTGATTAAGTGGAGCTAGCATTGCCATTGCGACCAAAATGCTATGGGAAAAATGGAGAAAACCAGCAATACGAACAACTAGAATGAAATTGCAACTGGCGGATGGGCACATAGAAAGGCCTATAGGATTGCTTGAGGCAATTGTGGCATAGAGTACGAACATACCTTTGCCATAGTAGATTTTGGCAAGAAGAACAACTATGAAATTATCCTTGGTAGGCCGTTCATGAGGCAACTCAAAATGGTGCAGGACTAGGGGTATGATTATTTGTATCTAAGACATGCTGAAACTACTACACGAGTAAACATGAAAAATCATAGCTACCATGATGTCACGAGAACCCGTGTGGAAGAATTTGACTCAGCCACCATTAGTGGATCAGAAGTCCCAGCGTGGCTTTGTAAGAAAAAGGAGATATGGATGTGCGGGGCATCACAATGTAGTGAATTTGACCACAATGAAAAGACACTAGAGAGGGTCTTGGAAGACGATGCATATATACAAGAACCTTTTCCTGAAGAGAATCTCAAACCCCTAGCGTGGTCTCAAATTTTGGCTACATTGGATGTATGCGTCAATGAAGTCACTCCCACCAAATTTTGTGATGAGAATGGCTACGATATCATACCATACTACATGTTGAGCAAAATTGTGGAGGAGGAGGAGAACGATGGAGATACTGAGAATATGAGGATCAATAAAACAGAAACGAAACTTGAGATTAAGATAGTGGGCTATGTGGACATCCCCACTAAAGAAATCAAGCACGAGGGAGAAGAATTTTATGATTCTTCTGATCAAAGTGAAAACAAGGATAATGCGGATGACGAGAAGTCGGAAAATACGGAGGAAGACGACAATCAAGATCAAGACAATGACGTCTTCTACAACTTCCCAAACCAAAGTGAGAGACGCCAAAAAGATACAAGAGTAAACGACACCATAGAAGTCTACCAACCGGGCTAAGACCCATGCCGGAGTTTAGGGGTAAGACACATTTCCTTATGAACATTCATGTTGTTGATTGTGCTAAGCATAAAGTGTCAGGAATATTTCTTAAGGTTGTTGAAGGCTCAGGATTTAAGTCCAGACTGTTGAAACCTAAGAAAACCAGCAAAGCAAAAAAAAGAGTTGCAACAGAGAAACTGAATGTCTCTGGTAGTCCAATATGACGAAAATTGAACGGAAAACGAGATACAATGAGTTGAAACAAAAAATTAAAAATGTATGGACAACTGAAATGAAAAATAGCGATGGAACAAACGCTAGTGATGGGAGTAAAAAGATAGATGTACCTCCTCACTATTGTAAGTACACCATTCAGGAAAGAAGATTGGTCGTTCAGCAACCAATGAGGGAGCCTAAATCAAACGAGTCCTACGATGGACCAGAGAACGCCAAGAAAATAGACTTAGCAGAGCCAAGAGAAAGTCCTTGACCTGCTTACATTGCCACAGATCTAGGTCGGGAAGAAGAGGACTTACTGATCAAAACACTTAAGGAGTTTCGAGATGTATTTGCATGGTCGTACAAAGATTTGAAGGGGGTGGATCCTAACATTTGTGAACATTCAATCCCTTTGAAGTTTGATGCCAAGCCAAGCAAACAACATCCATACACATATAATGAGACATTCGCCAAAAGGATAAAAGAAGAGATAGACAAACTTATGGAGGTTGAATTTATTTATGAGATAGAGCACATGAACTGGGTGTCACCGATAGTGGTGGTGCCCAAGAAAAATGGTAAATTACGAGTGTGTGTGAATCTCAAGAAGTTAAATGCAACAACAATAAGGGACAACTACCCTCTTCCTATCACTGAACACGTCCTGGAACGAGTAGCAAGCAAGCAATCCTATAGCTTTATGGATGGATTCTCTGGTTATAACCAATTGGGGGTCAAACTAGAAGATCAATACAAAACATCGTTTGCAACAGAATGGGGCATATATGCATTTAGGGTAATTCCATTTGGATGACCAATGCTCCAGCCACATTTCAGAGATTAATGACACACGCTTTTAAAGAATACTTGCGAATAGTCTTGGATATTTACATGGACGACTTGTGTGTCTATTCTCTATTGAGAGAAGACCATATAGATCATCTTAGAAAGGTATTAAAAAAATGCAGAACGTATAGGATTTGCCTCAACCCAGAAAAATGCGTATTCATGGTACGACAAGGTAAAATCTTAGGCCACATAGTGTCGGCTAATGAAATTACCATTGATGAAGACAAGGTAAAGGTGATCATAGAATTGCCAAGACCAAACAGTGTACGAGAGGTACAATCATTTATGGGACATTGTGGATACTACCGATGTTTTATCTACATGTACGCTGCAATAGCAAAACCCTTGTATAGTCTAATCACGCTCTTCATTTGGACCAATGAATGTGAGGAGTCATTCCAGAAACTAAAAGATGCACTGGTATCTGCACCATTTCTAAAAGCACCAGATTGGTCAAAGATCATTCATGTACATGTAGATGCTTCGGCATTTGCAATAGGCTGTATATTAGCACAACCAGGGGAGGGTAATACGGATTTACCAATTAGTTATGCTAGTAGGCAACTCAACAGTGCAGAAAATAATTATACTACCACTAAAAGAGAAGGATTGGGTATGATATATGCGGTAAACAAATTTCGGCATTACTTGCTCGCGAACAAATTCACATTCTTTGTGGATCATCAGGCACTCTTGTACTTAGTAAACAAACCTTGTAACACGGTGTCGAGAAATTTGCGGTCTTGCCAGGAAAGCACCGGGCTTATGGCTGTGAGAGTTTGTAAGAGAACTCAACAAAAACTATATGAAGGAGTTAAACCATAGATGCCATGAAGACTAGGGTTTGGAAAGAAGTGCAATCAAAGAAGACTCACTCTTTCTCTCTTGCATTCACACACACAAAGAAAGAACGCAAAAGAGAATGTCAAAACAATACGAAGATGAAAACATCAAGGCTATGGTCATATCGTATCATGGGTAATATGAAAGGGTTAATGGATGAGTTAATGGCATTCAATCTTGGCTGACCAAATAGGCTACGAATTGTTCTTTGGAATTGTAGTTTTATGCTTATCATAATATATATATTTTGTCTAGTGATTGGGATTAATTGTGTGTACAAATCCTCTTGGTTCATAGCAAGATAACTACGCTTACATCAAAAGAAAAATTATAGTCTATGAGAGGTAGTATGATGGGATCCGGTGATAGAAGTATTTCATTGAGCCTTTTAGGGCCGAAGAGAAACACTATACGTTGTTGAAAGTGTATTTTACGGCTAATCCATACGTTAATTCTAATAGATCGTACATAGTGAAAGCGATAGAAATGATCATCATGTGGGTTATTCATCTAGGATAGTATGTGAGAAATGTAGATATGAGAGAAGTGAAGAGATGAGAAGTTTCCCTCCCAAGCCCTATTCTTGCCCGTAGGCAATAAGGATATTGCGGGGAGAGATGTACCTGTAGCAAGAGAACCTAGAGAGGATGAATTACTAAGAATGAGAGAGATAGATTTGGTTAAAGAGATGAGATTAGATATATATATATATATATATATGTTTGATTAGAGATGAAAAAGAAAACAACAAGAAATCAAGAAAACATCAATGTAGAACACATCTTACTTGACAAACCCTTCGACACCATTATTGATGGAGAGAGAAGAAGAGTGGAGAATTCCACTTTGATTGATACACCAAGTGTAAGACCTTTGATTAGAGTTGATCTTCCAAGGGTATCTTGTTGCAAGAATGGCTAGTCTTCTTCTAGGAAAAAGTGTAGGCTTGGGCTTATGTTAATGGCTAAGTACAATTAGGCGTTACTACTCACTTCCTCATGAATTCCTCTCATCAATGGCTTGAATGCTTGAGTTCCTTCCAAGGAAGAAGAGGTCCCCTTTTATAGGTGAAGGGAACCCCCAAGGGTTTACACAAGAAGAGAGGAGCCAGTGTGAACAAGAATTGGAAAAGTTGGAAATGAGCTGCCCTTGCATGATGTGGGCAGACTGGGGTCCAGTATTTTGATCATATCTCCTCAACCGTTGCTCTAAATAAAAAAGTAAAAATATGGGAAAAAACTTCAGCTCATTAGCTACGATTTTCATTTTAAAGTCGTTTTCCAATTCAGATTGGAACCTTGTGTAAAAAATTCATCAAAATAGGGTCCATTTATGGCAGCAAAAGTCTTCATGTGGTCTCCTTAGCCTACACTTTCATTTAATTCCAAAGGACACCTCATGCCATATGAAAGCATGACATTGCTCCTTGACAAAGTTTTGTAATCATGCTTGCAATAATGCATTAAAATAAGTGTATCTTTGAAATCATGCCACCTAGTGTCCCACTAGGATTTGATTCTCTCCTAGTAGCTATTTAAAAAGAAATATAAGAAAAGTATAAAAAATACATAGAATATATATATAAATTGGAGTTTACCCTAAATATAGGATCTAGCTAGGGTGTGAGATGATAATGAAATAGTAGAAATAAACAATCAATGCTTTTTGCCCCAAGTTAAAGAGGCGGAGCTATTGATGCTTTTCCCATAGTATTTTCTGATGGTAAAGTAAGGATATGTTACCCTTGAGAAAAATAATAGGATGAGATAGAAGGCTTATTATTATACTTAAATATGCATATGTACATTATAGGAAAGATAATTATGGATCTAAAAAATTACAAGATAACTCTTATAGCATGTGTTCCCACTATGTACGTGTCACAGCACGACATCCACCCCCTCTAAACCTGCACATCCTCCGGTATGTGCCACATTGTCTCTTTGTAAGATTAGACCTCTTGTACATCTTCCTTGTCTTCTTCTTCACTGGATGATTCTAGAGCTTCATGTTCACTTTGATCTTCACCTGTGTTTTTCACTTCTTCCTCATCCATATCTTCTAGATCATTGTCTCCTCTTCTCTTAAATATTTTAATCCTTTTTTCTGCAATGGGCATCTTTACTTCTGTACTATCTAGCTCAGACAAGCTGTAAGTAGCATTTTCATGCACATGCTTTACAACATACGGTCCAAACCATCTTTTTGAGAACTTACGCATGACTGTGTGCTGGTTATCAAGGCTACTATCATACACTAAAACCCAGTCACCTTTGTCAATTGCTTTGCTCCTGAGTCGATGTCGCTTATCAAAATAGTCCTTGTTTTTCAACCTTGCATTTTTGAGTCCTTCTTTTGCAGCTTCAATGTCTCTAGGTCTTCTCTCTAGCTGCCTTATACGCAGTTGAAGGAGATCTTCCCTACTAAGCCCCTCTTGCCAAGGTAGTACATTCCATGTGGGAATTGTATCCTCAATCGGCATCACTTGCTTTTGACCATGCATTAGCTTCGCAGGCATGTAGCCAGTTACTGAGCTATGTGTTGTACGATCAGCCCATAAAGCATATGGTAACAATTTTGGCCACTCACCAACTCTTCCTTCGCAAGCCTTGGCCAAAGCTTTGATGATAGGAGGATGCCCTCTTTCACTCTTTCCATTGCCTTCAGGGTTGTAAGCTGTAGTAAGAGAAAGCTTGATCCCTAATCTAGAAAAGAACTCCCTTGCTTCTTCGGCATCCAGTTCACCTCGATCTGCAGTGATTTTTCCCACACAACCATAACGGCAAATCACCTCATCAAGAAGAAATTTACACACAGCTTCTGTGGTCTTAGATCTTAATGCTCTTCCTTCAACCTGGTTAGTTAGGTCCTCTCGTGCAAGAACCAAGTATCTCATCTGCCAGAGTCCTAAAGGCATCGTGACTAGATCCACAACCCATTTATAGTGCATGGCTAGTGGATATGTAGGGTGCAATCCATCACGATGTCAAACATTTGAATACATTTGACAAGTTACACATGACTCTACAAACTGAGATACATCTTTATACATACCCTTCCACCAGTATTTTTCTTTCAACTTGGAGAAGGTTGCCCACACACCCCTGTGTCCAGCCCATAGACTCTCAGGAAACTCTTGCATGAGCTTTACTTGAGTCTCTTTTTTACATATAACCCGTTGTGGTGTAGCACCCTTTTGTTTAGGATGCTTCCACAAGTAACCATCCCTTAAAAAGTACCCATATGCTTTCCTGCGTATCCTCTTGAATTCTTGTTCAGACCAATCATCCTGTTTTGTTAGAGTACTCAAGTACCTTCCAATAGAAAGCCAATCACCTTCATAAAGATCTTTCAAGAACAATTCAAGTGAATTAGTCATGCAGACATTGTTACCTTTGACATGAGAGATAGAATAGAATTTTGTGCCTACATCATCTCCCTCATCAATCATTTGTGACTCATCTTCATACATTGCCCTTGATAGCATATCTGCCACTGTATTGTCTTTACCTGCAATGTGCTTAAACTCGGGATTTAAGGACTTAATGTAGGCAATCCACCGCAACATAGCAATGTCTGGTGTTGAGCAGCTTGTAATCATCCCAAGAAGTGGTAGACAATCTGTTTCTACAACCACACATGCACCAATTAGGTACTCTTTCCCACTTTTCAAGGCTGTAACCATACCCCATAACTCTCTCTTTATCTGTGGATGGTTTCTTTCGCGAGCACTTAGTACCTTTGCTCCAAATCTTACCACATACCTATGTCCTTCTTTGTCATCTTCCCCTATTTCCCATCCAATCCCTGTAGGACTGGTATCTACTGTCACAATCACTGGCCTTTGACACTCATAGTCTACCTTTCTCAAAGTCGTTGCTGACTGAGGTAACTCCTTTAGCTTTTTCATGGATTTTACATGTGCTTTTGTCCATTTAAACTTTTGATTCTTTCTAAGCAGCTGATAAAGAGGATCAGCTACATGTGCATAATGTGGAATCCAAATAACATAGAAGACACATGCTCCCAGAAACCTTCTAACCTCAGTGATACTAGTGCATGTTTCTTTCATTCTTTGGATGGCATCTACCTTTGATGGACAAGGTTTCCTACCATATGGCCCGCACATGTGCCCCACAATGAGCACTTCTTTGACACCAAACATAGACTTTTTCCCTGACAATGTAAGATTCACTTCTTCCAACCTAGACAAAATTTTATCACAATCATTTATGTGATTTACCACAAACCTGCGACATCCCTTGAGATCCAAAGCTTCATCTTTATCACTTTGTTCACATCCTTTGATAGGCAAATCATCAATGAAAGGCATTGTGATTTGAGAACTAAAGTCACGTAAGACCTTATTCATCCCATTCATCATATGTGCAACCGAGTTGGTTTCTCCCTGTGGAAAGGTACACATCCTTACCAAACACAAAGGTGTCCTCATGGTTGTCAAGTCTTTGCTTTCGATTGCAAGCTGAAATTGATCATACCCTGAGTAGAGATCCCCCATTGAGTAGATTTCCCTCCCTACAAACGCCTCTGCAAATTCATCCACAATTGGACCTGTTCCTACATTTCTAATTGTCACCTTGTTCACTGGTTGCATAACTTGGATGAAGCGTAGAGAACCATTCTTCTTTGGAACTATGAACCACCTGTTTGAGTATGGAGCACAAGAAGGCTCCAAGATTCCCATTTTGATTTTCTCATTCAGTAGCTCTACTAACTTTGGCAAATGGGCCTTTGGAACCGGAATAGGCCGCAGATTCCAAGGCACATGAGGTATTGTGAAAATTACCATAGGAGCTACAATATAAGGATCAACACATCCTATCTCATGTGGCTCAAATGCAAAAGCCTTACCATGCTTTGAAAGCATTTCTTTGAAGCACGTTGTCTCCTCCTGTGTTAGAAACTCCTCGCAACCAATCTGCAACTCTTGAAAGGACTCCTTTGTGAAGGTATGCCCGATCTTTTTAGGATTCCGCAAACTTGGTTGTAAAGAAGCCTGTTCAATCTTTTCCTTGTTGTTGGGTGGTAAAGGTGAAGCTACTGGTTTCACCTTCTTTGCTACACTCTTGTATTTAGTTTCAACATGGACTTCTGGGCCAACTGTTTGGCTTTCTTTAAAGGCTTCTATTACTTGATACATTTCCATAGAGCAAACTTCCACAACTTCATTTTCAAGATGCAAACTAGACCTCATTATAACATCAAGCTCACCCATAGTATCTACAAAAGAAACTTGCTCACACAAACCCAAAACATTTTCAGTAGGCTTTAGCAACCCACTCTTTTTCATGCCTATTTGTACATTATGCACATATTGCCTCTCATATCTCTTCAAATCTTCAAGTTTTGTAAAACATACTGATCCATTCCTTGTTACCAAGGAGCTCATTGAGAAAGTTTCACCTATTTTTGGATCAGGCGAGACCCTTTTTCTTTCTGTACCACTGCAATCCCGCTTTACAATGGTACTTGGCAAAAACCCATCATTTCTCTATGATCATGAAACTCTTTGCTTACCTTTGGTAGAGGATGTTCTCTGAGGTTGTCACGATTTCTTTCATGGTTTACACAAAATGTGAGAAATTGGACAGCACGTTTACCATCTTTGCTACGTATCCTAGCATATGCTGAACCATCGTCCATTACCTTTGTTTCCATTCAAACTCCCACAATGTAGGGTTGTCCAAGGATGAGATGATATGAAGATGTATCCTGAACAAAGAAGTTTTGGTCAATCTTTACATCACCTATTGTCACCTTCACACCTGGACATGTTGCATACAATTCATCGGATGAATTGTTTGCCACTTTTACCATCCAACCATGATCTGTGTCCATTGGCCATTTGCACTTGTTGTAGAGACTCTTTGACATTATGTTTATTTCTGAACCATGGTCAATCAAGGCAACAAATGCCTAGTAGCCCTTGCCCAATGACTTCGTGAATAGTAACTCCTAGGAATATCTTCAACTTCTTCATCATCATTTGAGAAATACACTTGCTTCACTCTCCCACTAGATTGGTAGCATCCTACCATAGCTCCATCATTCTCCTTATTTTGCAGTTGCATCCCTTGTGTCTTTGAGGTCTCCCCTTCAACCTGTGGACGAGAAACTTCAGCAAGGGTTTGCCTCTTTCTCTTGATGATGTCAATGATCTCTTCATGGAATTCACGCTTTGCAATGCCAAGAACTTCTCCCAGACTAAACTCAATCTTGCTATTCAAGATCCTTTCCTCCAAGACTTTCTTTAAATCTGTAGCAACCTCAATATCAGATTGTAGTTTATAAGTTGGGCCTTTTGTCTTACCTTTCGTTGGCTCTTTCTTCTTTCCTGTTGTAGACTCCTCCATGAGTACTTCAGGTGGAGATGCTCCTTGTGTTGAGGGTGTTTAGGAAAGCATTGAGTCACTTCTTCCCCCACTTCTAGAAGCTCTTTTTGATGGTCCTTCATCAACATTCTCACGTCTGCGCTTCTCTTCTACAATTGCCTCATTTTGTTGGCATTTTGTAATGTAGGCATGCACTGACAATGAGTCCACTGGATCATTCCATAGACGTATGCAATCACCTGCTTCATGTAGAATCTCTTTTGTAAGCTTTCCCTTTTTAGCTAATTGCATGACATTTGGCCAAATTTGACCATGATGGTCACTCACCTCTTCATCACAAAAATGTTCAATTTTTACTCCATAAGTAGCTGCCTCAACTGAAGAGGTGGCATGCTTGGTTGCCATATCTTCAACTAAGGTTTGCATTCCCCCCTTCCCAAAGTTAGTTCTCAAGGGTAGACCTGTCTCTCTTAAGTGGATTTTACCATCCTTAAAAAAGACAACATCTTTTGACAAAGAATCACTAAAATCATCACAATCCCTTCTTACATGGTCTGTACTATCACACCAAATACATCTATTAACAAACCCTTCTTTGGGCTGTTGTCTTTGCCTAGGAAGTGGCCCTGATGGTTGGCCTTTTTCTTCAAACTTTGCAAACTTCACCTTCAAGTCACACATTCCCTTCACAAGCTCATCTAGCATGGACTCATCAAACTTAGGAGCGATAAAAGTAGGCTTTACCATTTTGTCAGAAGTTGAGGTGGAAGGACTTGTAGTGTTTAGTACCATCTTGTCCCTTCTTCTTTGTCGTTTGGCAAGTAGTGAGACAGCACCTTCAACCTCATTCCAGTCGGTCTTTAGTCCTTGCTCAGCAGCTTTATCTTCAAGAAGAAGCTTCAAATTTTCTTGAAACTCTTTACCTGCAGCTTGTAAGAAAAGATCTGTCTTCTCTGCATCTAGTGTGGCCCTTTCAGTCCTTGTGAGTTGTGCATAGCGCCGCTCAAATTCCCTAAGTAGTTCTGTTATTGATAGTCCTTGCTTTGGCTTGACTACCCATTCTAAGAATGTCCTTTTAGTCACTCTCTCAGAGTCCTCCATGAAATATTCCTCCTTTAAAGCTACTTTGAGTTCTTCCCAATTTCTCCCATGCCCATCTTTAATTGCCCTAACATGCTCCCTAATTTCTGGAGCAACAACTAGCTCAAAGCTTTGAATCATCTGACCTTCTGACACGCGATGCAGCTCCATCTCCTTCACATACTCGCGTAAGTACTTGGTTACATATTTGCCATTGAACTGATCCATTCTGTTGACGATCGCTTGTATGGCCTTTGTTGCTGAAATCTCCCTTCTTTCAGTAGCATGTTGTTGTTGCATGAACATTGCAAATGCTTGAAACATTTGCATTGTTGCTGGGTCAAAATGCATACCCTGCTACTCAACATAATCACCCATGGTTACCCACAAACTCTCACCCTAGCAGATTCGCGTCGGGTTCACCAAAAATATGTCGAGAAATTTGCGGTCTTGCCAGGAAAGCACCGGGCTTATGGCTGTGAGAGTTTGTGAGAGAACTCAACAAAAACTATATGAAGGAGTTAAACCATAGATGCCATGAAGACTAGGGTTTGGAAAGAAGTGCAATCAAAGAAGACTCACTCTTTCTCTCTTGCATTCACACACACAAAGAAAGAACGCAAAAGAGAATGTCAAAACAATACGAAGCTAAAAACATCAAGGCTATGGTCATATCGTATCATGGGTAATATGAAAGGGTTAATGGATGAGTTAATGGCATTCAATCTTGGCTGACCAAATAGACTACGAATTGTTCTTTGGAATTGTAGTTTTGTGCTTACCATAATATATATATTTTGTCTAGTGATTGGGATTAATTGTGTGTACAAATCCTCTTGGTTCATAGCAAGATAACTACGCTTATATCAAAAGAAAAATTATAGTCTATGAGAGGTAGTATGATGGGATCCGGTGATAGAAGTATTTCATTGAGCCTTTCAGGGCCGAAGAGAAACACTATACGTTGTTGAAAGTGTATTTTACGGCTAATCCATACGTTAATTCTAATAGATCGTACAGAGTGAAAGCGATAGAAATTATCATCATGTGGGTTATTCATCTAGGATAGTATGTGAGAAATGTAGATATGAGAGAAGTGAAGAGATGAGAAGTTTCCCTCCCAAGCCCTATTCTTGCCCGTAGGCAATAAGGATACTGCGGGGAGAGATGTACCTGTAGCAAGAGAACCTAGAGAGGATGAATTACTAAGAATGAGAGAGATAGATTTGGTTAAAGAGATGAGATTAGATATATATATATATATATATGTTTGATTAGAGATGAAAAAGAAAACAACAAGAAATCAAGAAAACATCAATGTAGAACACATCTTACTTGACAAACCCTTCGACACCATTATTGATGGAGAGAGAAGAAGAGTGGAGAATTCCACTTTGATTGATACACCAAGTGTAAGACCTTTGATTAGAGTTGATCTTCCAAGGGTATCTTGTTGCAAGAATGGCTAGTCTTTTTCTAGGAAAAAGTGTAGGCTTGGGCTTATGTTAATGGCTAAGTACAATTAGGCGTTACTACTCACTTCCTCATGAATTCCTCTCATCAATGGCTTGAATGCTTGAGTTCCTTCCAAGGAAGAAGAGGTCTCCTTTTATAGGTGAAGGGAACCCCCAAGGGTTTACACAAGAAGAGAGGAGCCAGTGTGAACAAGAATTGGAAAAGTTGGAAATGAGCTGCCCCTGCATGATGTGGGCAGATTGGGGTCCAGTATTTTGATCATATCTCCTCAACCGTTGCTCCAAATAAAAAAGTAAAAATATGGGCAAAAACTTCAGCTCATTAGCTACGATTTTCATTTTAAAATTGTTTTCCAATTCGGATTGGAACCTTGTGTAAAAAATTCATCAAAATAGGGTCCATTTATGGCAGCAAAAGTCTTCATGTGGTCTCCTTAGCCTAGACTTTCATTTAATTCCAAATGACACCTCATGCCATATGAAAGCATGACATTGCTCCTTGACAAAGTTTTGTAATCATGCTTGCAATAATGCATTAAAATAAGTGTATCTTTGAAATCATGCCACCTAGTGTCCCACTAGGATTTGATTCTCTCCTAGTAGCTATTTAAAAAGAAATATAAGAAAAGTATAAAAAATACATAGAATATATATATATATTGGAGTTTACCCTAGATATAGGATCTAGCTAGGGTGTGAGATGATAATGAAATAGTAGAAATAAACAATCAATGATTTTTGCCCCAAGTTAAAGAGGCAGATCTATTGATGCTTTTCCCATAGTATTTTCTGATGGTAAAGTAAGGATATGTTACCCTTGAGAAAAATAATAGGATGAGATAGAAGGCTTATTATTATACTTAAATATGCATATGTACATTATAGGAAAGATAATTATGGATCTAAAAAATTACAAGATAACTCTTGTAGCATGCGTTCCCACTATGTACGTGTCACAGCACGACAACGGGACGAATTGTAAGATGGTTCATTGTGTTGCTGGAGTTTGATTTTACGGTAGTAGTTAAGAAAGGAAAAACTCATCAAAGAGTAGACCACCTTTCTCGATTACTACATGGCGAAAAAGCTACTGGGGTAGATGATGATCTCCCATACGCATACCTGTTTAATATAGAGATGGTACCGAAATGGACAGAGCAAATTATTCCGTTGCTGACATATGGAATGAATCTTGACGACAAAAACACGGTGGAAGACATTAGACAAGCACGAAGTTACACAATGCTTGCGGGAAGATTATACCATCATGGAAGCGATGGGATTCTAAGGTTGTGTATAGGACCAGAGGAGTACGAAGCGTATCTAGAGGAGGCTCATACACAAACAGGGGGATTCCATAGAGGAAATCAAATGATGTATGAACAATTAAGAAGTCTTGGAGTGTATTGGCCAAGAATGGCAGGCGATGTAGCTAATTACATCAAGAAATGCGACTTTTGCACATCTAATACTATTGTGGATTATGCCACATTATACCAAGTGACAGTAGCACCCGCATGGAGTCATGCTATTGTGGAATATTTGACTAATAAGGAGCTGCCAGGAGACTGGTCAAAAGCCATACAAAAGGCTTTACAAATTGAAGTGAATAGGTATACCCTCATTAGTGACCAATTGTATAAAAGAGGAACTGATGACCAGCTAAGGTTAGTTCCTCATGAAAATGACTACTTTCCATTATTGGAACAAGCTCATGCAGGCATAGCAGGAGGTCATTTTTCAACAGAGAGAACCGTGAAAATCATTATGGTTGCAGGTATATGGTGGCCGACCATGATTCAAGATGCAGCAGAATTCGTGAAAAGGTGTGATGAATGTCAACGCACTAAGGTACCAGTTAAAAGAGACAAAATGCCTTTAAGACCAATGATGAGTGCTCGAGCATTCGCTACATGGGGATTGGACTTTGTTGGTCCTATCACTCCACCAGCGTATCGTTCACAAGCACAATATATCATAGTAGCCATGGATTACATGACCAAATGGGTGGAAGCAAAAGCCACAACGAAAGCAGACGCTAGAACCACGCCACAATTCTTATATGAATATGTGTTTACACGTTATGGCCTTCCAATCGAGCTGGTGAGTGATCGAGGGACACACTTTGTAAATCAAGTTATCCAACATCTCTTAAATGAGTTTATGGTAATTCATCACAAATCTGCACCCTATCATCCACAAGCCAATGGCCAAGCGGAAGCGACCAACAAAATATTGTGCACAGTTCTTACAAAACTGGTTAGTGAAACAAGAACAGATTGGGATCAGATGCTCTATTCGGCATTGTCGGCTTATCGAGTTGCATATAAAACAACACTCAATGCTATACCATTTAATATGGTATATGGGTTAAATGCAATATTTCCTATTGACTTTTTGATCCCCACACTAAGGGTAGCCAAAAAATTGGACTGGACGGGGCATGAACTTTTAGAACGGTTAGAGGACCTTGAAAAATTAGATGAGTTACGACTCAATGCTGTAGCAGCCATATATGCAAAAAAAAGACAACAGAAATAGTTTTTTGACAAACATGTCAAGAACAAGGACTTTAAAACGGACGACTATGTCTTAGTATACACCCTTAAACAGCATGCTAAAAAGCTAAAGAAAAGGGGAATGGGGCCTTATTTGATCCAAGAAATATCGTCCAGCGAAGCAATAAAACTGTCGACACTAGATGGAAAAGAAATGCCGAACTGGATTAGTGGGTGTCATTTAAAAAAATATCATCTACCTTTAACATCGGAAATGTTGTTTCAATTGCATTATGGAAAAGCCTATAGACAGGAACAGCAAAGAATTCAGGACCACGCTCGACAAGAAGCCAAGGAACGGATTGCTAAACGAAATCAATTTCTAACGACAATAAACATGGTCACCCCAATGATGACTGACGAATATCCTCTTTCGACATCCCAAACAATCGAAGAGGATATACAAAGCGAAGAATTATAAAAGACCATGACAGACTTTAGGGCTCAGGATGATAGCATCATTGACGACTTGGAAGATACGTGGTGTAGTCCTTACATAAAAGCTTATGCAGACACAAAACAAGTTGAAATCTATACATTGCTTGACACTGGAGCAAAAATGAGCGTCATCAGCTTTGAGCTCTTTCAGAAACTTGGACCAATGAGGACAATCCCAAAGACACACCGGTTGAAAGTAGCATCGGGTGATGAGGTGACCACGTTGGGGTCTATTATAATACCAATCACAGTGCAGGCACACCAGTACACTACAAAATTCCATGTACTACCACCAAGTAGATCAGCAACGCCGTGTATTTCAGCAGTGTCATGGATGAAAGCTAACAGGGTATTCATTGATTTGGATACTAATGAAGCACTGTTCCGAAATGAAAACTTTTCAGAACCCTTCTTAAAATATAACCAATACATGTCAAGGAGGAAACATGAGTCAATACAACCGCAAGGATATGCCCAACAACAAACAGAGTTTACAAGTCCAGCAACGTCTTATTAAAAATCAACATCCATGCAAGGAACTAGGCAAGTTTGGGTACGGCGTACAGATCTGGCCGAGGCACAATTACATCAAAAGAGGAAATACAAAGTTTGGATAAGGCAGGACAGCCTAATTCCTATAAAAAAGGGGACAAAAGAACAGACAAAACACCAAAAGCCAGCAAAACTTCAAAGAACCAAAGTCAATAGGTCGATTACGCAACGGACTATATTGGTATGGCGGCCAAAATTACCAATTCAAAACGGGCCAACAACACAAGAAGGGAGGCCAAAGATGACCATCGAGCAGTTATCTACAACTGTCAATGTCAAGCCACATCATTCAACCAGCACGAGGAAACAAACAGAATCAACTACAAAAACTACAAGGATCTATAAGACCCAAGTCATCAAAGGAGAATGAAAGAATGTTCCACCAGAAAATGCAACAAAATATACGACAATAACTACTTCAAAGGATCCACATACGCCAATTCAAAACCAGTGGAAAACAATCAAACAAAGAGAGGCAAATTTACAACTACTCCTTGCAAAGAAATCTTCCAGCCAACTCAAGCTACCACAAGAAACCTCAACGACAAATGCCAATAAGTGAATCGCTTATACCTTCCTCTTACACCGCATAAATTCTTTCTACATGCATTGACTGCACATTCACATAGGGCTATATTACAAGGCCTGCATTAGCACGAGTTCACACCCATGCACAGCACATACCCTTGATGATACCCTGTCTTCCGGGAGGACTCCAACTAGGAGGGGGGGAGGCATTCCAAATGCGGACTCATGTCATATATTAGAGGGCAATGTTTGTGAGCAATTTTTCAACCATTTTTGCGTTTTATTGTGTGATTTTGGGAAAAAGAATATGCCCTCGTAATTAATCAAAATTGGGGACCAAATCATCATACATGAGCCCCTAGGGACGTGTATAGACTATATAGAGAGTCAAATCTGGTCAAAAAATGTCTAAAAACAGCAAAAAATAGGCCAAGGTTGACGATTATGAGTGAGAATGTACATAGACGAGAGAAAAGTGAGCTACAAAGTGTTTTTCTTTTCATTTGTATTTTTATAGGTTAGAATTGCTATTTTCGGGTTATTTTGGGATTTATTTGCTTTATTTTAGCCATTTTCTAGCAAAAATTATAGAAAAAAATCCGTAATCCAGATGGAAACACAAAAGAAGAGACTCCTGATCGAAGCAAGGTAAAGAAGACACAGAAAAAATAGGGACTGCAAAAGTGACAGGGCAAAATGACCACCGTCATGAAGGGACCTCCAACAGGAGAAATCTACAAAAATGGTAGAACTGGAGCAACTGAGGTCCAAATCAGGAAATTTGCGAGCCTAAACTGCATCTCGCAAAAAGTTTTGGCCACAGGTAAAAGATGGGAAAATTTTGTGTCGGAGTCTTGGTTACATATAGAGAGGCTAGGCTAGAAATCTCTCATTTGAGTCATTTCCATTGTGAGCGAGAGAGAGCTCCCTACAGCAGTTGAGACTTCCAGAAGCTCATCCATCGCACAAGGTCACCAAATCGACATTAGACATGAGAGGTACGCTCATCAACACTGACTCTAAGTGTTGTTTACTTCAGTTAGTCGCAAAACCTCGCCGGCATCACAATCACAACCTGTGCACACATACGATAGACCGGTTGTTAGGGAGACCTAGAGGCCACCAAATGGAACCAAAATTGAAAGACACAATGCCTATAGCTTAGCGATCCAGCCTATGACCTCGGAAAGCGCGAAGGAAGCCGCTCAAAAAACCCTAATTTCACAGGACCTGCAAAAGTGCAACTGAACCAAGGTGATCGGAAATGAGCCAAAACTCATAGACAGCAAGCCAATAACCTCGACAAACCGACTGAAGGGTTAGACCATGAAAAAGTTCGTCAAAACGGAGCCTAAAGTCTCTATCTGACGAAAACTGCACAAAGCGTCACGATACTCTAACGGGCCGACCAAGTGACAAAATGACACCAAATTTAACAAGGTACATCTAAAAGAGGTCAACTACGAGATGGAATGTGTCCACTCAGGAAAAAAGCTCTTCCACTAGGGCAAATGCCAGCAACAGGCCAGAAAGATATCCAAATGGTCGTTTTTGGTGTTGTAAACACCAAAACAACAACTGACTGCTTGGATGGAAGGTCAAAAGGAAATAAAAGACAGCCGGAGTCATACAATGACCAAAAGGAACGGCGACCATCACCTAAGTGGTCTACTTCGACTCCAGGACCAGCTAAGTGTGCAAACAAGGAGTACACTCTTCTAAATTGATTAAAACTTGATGTGTGTGTCTAGGAGAGCCTATTAACACAATTGTGGTCAATTAACATCCAAAAAAAATTGGTAAAAATGAGTAAGTGCTAGTCTACCGCGATAGACTTGAATTTACAATTAGACCAGTAAAATTTAGATTTTGGCTTCATGAGGGGTGCTAACAAGGAATATTAACCACCATTATCAAATCAAAGTGCAAGAGGGGTCTCTTTTGGCCAAATAACCTAGTCTATCGCGATAGACTTGCTACTACAATATTTAGGGGAAGGACTTTTCAAAATTTTCACAAAACAGACTTGGGGAAGCACATGAAGGTATTACACCAAATCTGGTGACAGGATGGACTCATATGGCAAGCCGAGAAAGACATGACGACAACACAGAGTCAAAACAGGACATCTTGAGGGCAGACAGTTAAAATTCACATGTGAGAGGTCAAGAAACCTTACATCAACTTGGAGAAGGCAGACAGATGATCACAGAGCCAAAAAATGACAAATTGACACTAATTACCAGTCTATCGCAATAGACTAAGCAGAGGGATACTAGGCCATCTAACCAAAATTTTGAATTAACAGTTGGATTCAGCATGATGCAAGAAGACTACCCACTAAGTTTGAGCCCAAAACAACACAAAATGAAGGAGATAGACCAACATCTCCTTGGAAGGAATCTGGAAAAATGGGAGTTTATCCGAAAGGGGGTCACTTGACATTCATTTGAGGTGAAAATGGGATCAGATCATGTGCAAGGTATGAGAAACCAATTGGTGGAGGCACAACTACAAAATAGGACCCCTGTCAAAAAATGGCTAGTCTATTGTGATAGACTGAGCAAAAGCTGCAAATGAACTGATTTTCTATTTGGGATCATAGAGTGACCTTACATGCCCTGTGAACATACACCACACAAAATTTCAGAGAATTTGGACTTGTTTTCCTTCACCAACAACATTAATTTGAAGCCGTCAAAGTCGCACAAGGGAAGAGCTTGTCTATCTGCTAACATTTTACCTTAACTCATCTTGGAACTAAGAAGGATCATCTAGATGCACGATTAAGTGGTAATCAATTTAGAAGGGAAGTACTATGTTTGTACATTAACTGTTAATTGTGAATACAGGATCCATGGATGCTTCTTCGGGGAAAAGAAAAGGCAAGAACCTGGCAACGGAAGGTGCAATACCATATGCACTTCTACCCAATTCACTAAAGCCAGCGGCCACCTGGATACCTGCAGATGTGCAACAAGCAGCAGCCTTTCAGATCTATCAAGGTTCATATGTGGATAACAAAAGAAACTTAGTGGATACAGTGATGATCCCCAAGGAGGTAGAAACTTACTTGAAAAGATCACCGCAAAGGTCATGGATCAAAAAAGTTGGCTTGTGGAACTTTGTATCACTACCACCAGTAGGGATAGATTTCAAGAGGGTACAACACCTGATTGAGACTATCGAAGAAGATGGAACTTGCAGAGTGGCAGGCATGGATAATGAAGTGATGGAGATCCAGATCACCAAAGAAATCATCAAGGAGGCATTGAAATTGTCTGATCAAGGAGCCAACATGAGAGAAAGAAGGAAAAACCTCACAGTCTACTTGCAAAAGTCCAAACTACCTTCTTTTGAACTCATAGCTAACCCGGAAGTAAGAGAACTGACATAGATCTACAGTCAATGTTTGTTGAGCTACAGCAAAAGACCGCTACACTACACCACACGGGAGCATCTAAACCACACTGACATGGGCTATGGGAATGACCCATGAGTTCTATATAGATCACGCATCATATCTGTTTGAAGAAGTGACAAAGCTAAGGCAGGACAAGCCAAATTACATTGCAGGAGGAGAAGTCCTCACCAGAATCAAATACCAAGCCATAGGCGTGACAGATCAGCTGCCACCTACTCCCCATCAAAACGACTGGCTGGTGTTAAGAGAAAATATCGAAGACAGATCACAAAGGAAAGTACCTACCTCTATTAACACCATTGGAGGACGCAAGCTGGAAAGAGTAACAAGAAGTACACAAGAAAAGATGGAAGAAGAAAGAAGAACTGAAGAGGAAGATGTCCGACTAATGAAGCGGAAAGCGGAAATGGAAAACAACACCAGGTTGCAAAAGATAGCAAAAATGGAAAGGATGCTAGAAGGATTTGCTCTAGAGAGATCTCTACGAGGCGATGTAGGCGCCACTTGGAAACCTTCTAGTAGCACTTACACACTGAGAACGAAGAATAAAAACAACCCAGCTTTTGAGTTGGACTGGTTCGAGAGGTACATCCAAGAAAGAAATGCTAGGGACAAACCAGAGTTGCTACTAGAAGAGGAGGATCTCCAAACTTTGAGAGATCAGTTGAGGCCAACTTCACAAGATCAGGAAACACCACCAACATCTCCAAGTCCAGAGACAAGTGAGAGGCAATCTACCCCACCTGCTGACTCTCTTTCGCATTCGGAAATCTCACACCGTGATGAGAGAGTTCATACACCACCGAGTGAAGAAGAAGAAGAAGAAAGAACAGATGGTCACTCAAACACTGGAACCATATCACAAATTGATAAAGGCAAGCAAAAGGAGGTGGATCAGACAAAATATAAAGCTTCCTCCTCTCAAGAAATTGAGTTGGAAGCTACTATAGATGAAGATTTGCAGTCAATGGAGACAATACTAAACCGAACAAGACTGCACAGTCAATGGCTAGCTGATCAGAACAGGTCCAACAAAACGAAGTTAGAAAAAACCCATCAAGAAGTTATGAGACTGCAGGAGCAAAGAGATGACACTCTAAAATTGATCAGCATCAGAGATCTTGGGGCTCAAAAGCACGGTAAATCTCCTCAAAGACAATTTACAGGAGTTTGAAGATTTCAATGCCATTTGTGAAGATACGATCAACGTATTCCTCGAAGATGTCAGTGACAGAGATGAACACATCCATAAGTTGGAAAAAGAAAAGCAAGATGCTGGAGACAGTCAAAATTTTGCAAGTCGTCATCGATGACTTACAAATTGAAGTCAAAGATTTGAGGGTAGTAACAAATATACAAGCAAGGGAAATCGAGTGAGCTAAGAAACAAAAAACGTCGCTACCAACAACACCGGTAGTCCACCCACAAGAAGAAGTGGTTGCACTGAAGAGGGAGCTGGAATTGAAAAGAAAGCAGCGCTTAATGATAGCCGAAAGTGCGCTTAGAGCAGAGGATCAACTACAAAGGAAAATTTCAGACTTACAAAGTGAACAGCAACAAGGACCAGCTCCTGCCAGTGAAATGGAAAGCATTGTTTCCAAATCACTCAGGGAAGAAAATGAAAACTTGCAAATCAAGTTAAAACGATTAGAGGAGTCTGCAGCTCAAAAAGAGATGGAATTTCAAGCTCTTCAAATCAATAGTAGAACAATGGCTGCGCAAATTGCAACTCTTC
This sequence comes from Adiantum capillus-veneris, assembly GCF_014529385.1. Classification (NCBI taxonomy): domain Eukaryota; kingdom Viridiplantae; phylum Streptophyta; class Polypodiopsida; order Polypodiales; family Pteridaceae; genus Adiantum; species Adiantum capillus-veneris. Next base: position 81,556,587 of record NC_140931.1, on the reverse strand, counting down.
AAACTGCAAGGCAACACCAAGGACAGGTACGAGTGCACCTGGAGCAAACAGCCACAGATTTGGCTGGACTTGCCGAAGTATATGGGGGTCAAGATGACTACGAGGAAGAATCAGATGATCAGGAGGCCCCAGATACACAGACTGATCAAACTGGCTCCAAAGACCAAGAAATAGACGAAGATTCAGTCACGAGATTGGAAGAGCAGAGGCTGGCGGAGCAAATGGAAAAACAATCAGACATGATATGGTACAAGGCAATGCAAATAGAAAAGGAGATGCTACAAGGTCTCTCCAGATCAGGAAAAACAGCAACAGAGCTACGGGAGGAATGGAATGCCTCTATGTTACCCTATGCTCTGCTGAAATACGAAACTCTAACACATCAATGGCAGCTCGCAAAAGAAGAACAAGTGCCAGTGTTTGAAGGTGAATTACAAGATTGGGAACATCAAAACAGAATAGTAGACAGCCAGTCAAAGTGGAGGCGTCAATGGCTCTTGGATCATCCTAATAACCTAATCCATTTAGTCAACGCACCGCCTGAGCTGAGGAATGACAGAACTTTTTGCCCAACTCCCCGAACATACACCTACAGCCAACATAAAGCACTACAAAGTAGAAATCCGACATGGCTAAATTATCCAGTATTGCCAGGGCCTGCAGAGGGAGAGAGAATATCCGGTTCTTACATGGTGAAAACTCTTCAGGGCACCATTGCATAATTCGGAGGCTCTCTAGACCTATCCTGCAAGATGCTATGTAAAATATCTCAAACCTTTTTGGCATGTCTCACAGTCTTCTCAGAAAGCTGGACTTCAGAGTATATGAATACCGAAAGAAGCATCTCAGAGCTGTCATACGATCTAAGTGGGCCACCTACAGAGCCAGTATAGTATGCCTATTTCAGACGGCTAATGTTTCTGCCAAGATACCATCTCCAAACCTTCAAAGAAGCATTTTATACAGGCTTCTTCATGTACAAGTCCAAAAATTTTGGCCCATTAATGGCAAGCAAGTCTATGCGATATGATGCGTTTCTACATCAAATCAACAAAGAAGGACGACAACGACACTGAAGACAAAGACGATCATGTCGTGGTAGACATGAATTAGGAAGGGGGAAGTGTTGGAGCCCCATTTGTCTAACTGTTGTAATGAACCCATCTTGTAAAGCATATCAAATTCCCATTTTATGTCAAAGACATCTTATCATTTTGATCCATTCATCTGGGTTATGTAAATATTAATCAGTTAGTCAGGACTCAGATTTGTTCCCACTTTGTAATAATGAGTAAGAGAACCCCATGTACATTTTTGAGCTCAACTGACTAAAGTATAAAAGTCACCTTAGAACCACTTTTTAAAAAAACATTATTTTGAACATTAATCCGGTGTCCTACGAGTCTGAGAGAGAGAGAGAGAGAGAGAGTCTTATCCTCTTCGCTACGCGCTTCTCCCTCACCGGATTCACAACGTGACTACACCATCGTGGTAGTCTCCGAGAGCTACGCGCCCACGCCATGCATTCACATTTTCGAGCTGTTCGCGATCGATCCTTCCTCGAGCTTGTTTTTCTTGTAAGTAGCACAAACAGTGTCTGTTTTCAACAATCAAGTGCTTTATGGAATGAGAAAGGGATTAGCTACACATAGATACTCATCAACTTAAGTTTCGCCCACTTTTGGATTATGACCTGTTAGTCTATCGCGACTGTATTCGAGATAACTAGGGTTCAAATCTGGTGAGATTAGACTTATAGGTAAGTATATCCTAGTGAGAGGATGGTGCCTAGTAAGTTTGATGCGATTCCGAGTTCATTGGAAGTGTAAACGGTGTTTTGAGCGTTTAGGGATAGAGTGGGTTGCATTCTACCAGGGTTAGTGATTGATGCATCATAAAAGTACGTATGTGTAGATTGGTCTCAGCCTGACAAGCTAACAAGATTGCCTACGTGCACCTACGGGTTAGTCGTGTCATCGGATGATAAGTATGTTGTCTGTGTCATGCTTGTGAGCATGAACATGGGAGTAGTTTTTCCGTGAAACATACCTACAGATGAGGAAAGATACGGAGAGCTACAACCTTTGGAGGCTACAACCTTGCATAGCATGGAGTGGCCAAAGCCAGATGCATTCACTGTAATGTCTTTGAAAGCCAAGATTGTAGCTAATGTGAGAGCATCATTAAAATTTGGAAAAGCCTCGCGTTCTGTTGGGCTTGGATGGTGTTGTCCTCCTCATGTCTTTGCTAGCATCTTTGGATCGTTGCCTTTCCATCATACAAATACTATGTATGTTTGCAAAGATCTACAATACGATACATTGGAAACCATCCTTGGTGAGAAGTGGGGGTATCTTGAAGGACTTCACAACGGAGATCGCTTTCGGTGTCAGGTTGGAAGTTTCGGCATTGCTATCCGTTTTTTTTTTTTGGGGGGGGGGGGGGGGGGGGGGGGGGGGGGCGTGCTATATAAAGCCTCCTAAACCCTACCATTTTCACACCCTTTGCCTGTTCACACTCTCATTTGAGCTCCAGCACTCTTTGCATTCCTACCTTAAGAGCTAGCATTATGGCATCCTTCTCCACCCCTCCCAAAGCCACGGCATTACAACGCTTCCAAGCGTTTTTACAAACAATCGAGTGGCAAGATCGTGACGATCTTCACAATTTCTTCACCCAATTCCCTGATGTGAACACAACTATTCACCTAAACAGCCAATCTTTTCAGCCTATCTTGGAATTTTTTGAATTTTACATAGACAAGTATGCTCTACCAATTGTCGGACAAGGGGAATTGTGGATTCCATGCGATTTGCTTCGCTACATACACAAAGGCGATCAGCCTTTCACCCAGCGACTTCAGCGATTTCGTGTAATTGCGGGTGAGGCAGGTCAGTACATTGAAGATTCACGTTTGAAAAAGAAGAAGGTCGGCACCCAGTTTCTAAGTCGCTTGGCGACTTTTGTGTTTCTTCTTGTGGAGGAGCCTGAAAGATCTGAGGTGAGTTTGCCTCATTTGCGCCTTGGGGGTGTCGTCAAGGACACAAAGGAGCCCATTACAACGCCCTGGGATGCAAGCAAAGAGGGAAATATTCTTGCCCTAACCTACCCAGGAGGTGTCATGGATGCCACCAAATCCATGGGTGATGAGGGTGCAGAAGCATCCTTTAAGCCCGCTACAGATGCGTCGGAGGAGACATTAACTCCGGAGGTTTTTTTTTAACATCTCTCCCCAATTGTGATAAATGGGGAGGAATATTTGTTTTTACATGATCTTGAGAAGACTTTTGACATCCGCATGGATGAGTGTCTGTCCATCCTCTGTGCCACTGTAGAGTCCTCTACCATTGACCCCTCTTCCGATCCTTTGGATCAAAGCCTCCTTCCCCTTGGAGAGAGTGTAGTAGATACAGTGGAGTTGGCAATGGTGGCGGTGACAGATGCACCGCACTCATCTATGCCGGAGGATGAGTTTGTAGCTACACGCGCATTGTTTGAAGCCCAACGCACTCCTATGCCTGTTCATATAGATGAACTTGAGAGTGTCGCTATGGCTCCCAATTCATCTATTTCTCTTGACAGCAAAGGCATAAACGATGAGGACGACGAAAAACAAGAGGTATTAATTAATTTTTGTTTTGTGATTACGTTAATTTTCATTGTTGCATTCTGAAATCTTATTTACCTATTGATTTCTTTGTAGAATGTTGTGGAGCTGGATGAGCATGCAAGTCGGGGAGGAGATGGTAGGCACCAAGCTTTTGGATGGCAGTCGTCTCTTGCGCATTACCTTGGCAAGCTCCCCCAGGACGGCTTTGTGATAATCCACAAGGAGTACACTCCTTGTGGTCAATTTTGGGTGTCAATGATGAAAGCAATGAGCCGCATCCTATGCCTGTCAACCATATCTCAAGCCTTCCAAGTTATATATCTTGTAAATAAATCTTTGGCCAGTGCTGCATTTGCGACACACATTTGTGGTCGTGTGCTTTGTAACGTGGCCTTAAGACAAGTTGTAGGTCTAAGCAATGTGAAACAAATTGCTTGGGATGTGTTGCACAAACAGCTTCCCTACGCCCAAGAGCACCGAGAAAACATTGCTCGCCATATCTTAGATGGCTCAAACACTCAATAGCTGCATAAATCTTGTAATTAACTCCTTCAAATATGTAATGAGATATATCACATCTTTGTACCTTGTTATTTCAAAATTCAAAAGGGAATTGATTTTAACTAGTACTTTCCAACTTCTGTATTGAGTTTATGGTACGATAGACAGTACGTGATTGGTTCTATCTTGTGATACGATTGTGCAATTCTTTGAATCAAAATATAGAGTTTTTTCATATAGATAACATCAAAAAAAAGCATAATATCATAAAATTCTTATAATTTTAGCCTAAAAAAGGTTTAAAAAGGCTGTCTAGAGGCCTGCCGCGGAGGCGCGCAAGAAAGCAAAAGTAACTTCTACTTTTGCCTTCTCGCGCACCTCTACGGCAGGCCTCTAGACATCCTTTTTAAACCTATTTTAGGCTAATATTATCAGAATACAATGCCTTTTTTGGTTATTCAATCAACCACACTTGGTTGACAGCTCTTCTATCCACATCTCTCTCTCTCTCTCTCTCTCTCTCTCTCTCTCTCTCTCTCTCTCTCTCTCTCTCTCTCTCTCTCTCTCTCTCTCTCTCTCTCTCTCTCTCTACTTAGTTTTACTTATATCACTTAAAACACAAATGTACACGACACGTTATATTTGAAAAAGCCACGACTCGTTATATTTCAAAAAGATATCTTTACATTGGTAAAATTGCATAAAAGTCAAATTCAATCTCTTTCTCCTCTGATTCGACGCGCAAGAGCTAAATCCTTGGGCATTATTGTCACCCGTTTTGCATGAATAGCACACAAGTTGGTGTCTTCAAAAATAGAAATTAGATGATATTCTGCCGCTTCTTGCTGAGATTCTACGGCGATACCTTGAACTCGAAACGCCATTCGATAACTTTGCATGATCTCTTTCACCAAACGTGCGAATGGTGCCTTGTGGATGAGAAGGTCTGAAGTTTTTTGATAGTGATGAATCTCTTGCAACGCCTTTGGAATGCGTCGCTTCACAGCAGGAGCCCGTTGTTGAGGGATGGTAGGATCTGGGACATGGGCCTTGCGAGGGCGAACCTTGAAAAACTTTTTCTTTTTATGAGAGGGCTTGCAAGGAGGAGCTTGCGCATCTTCAAGGCCACCATGTGCTCCGAATGGCTCTTCAACTCCACCCTACGCTCCAACTGGCTCGTCTGCTACATCCTCAAAATCCTCTTCATTTAGTAATCCATGATCACCTCTAGGCTGATCTGACGGCAGAGCGCCGAAGCCACGTGGCAATGTCTTCCCAGCCAGAACTCAATGATTGCTTGGGATCTCCAGTCCGCTCCATGGTGGGCTTTGTGCTTCGTTGTTCGTTTCGGTTTCTGTGTCTGATGTCACTACCCGTTTCTTCTTGCGTGAAGGTTGTCCATCTTGTTGCTCTTCACCTGACCATTCTCTCTCCATCTCTTCTAAGATCTCTTGTTCGTGTATCCAAGGTGGTTTTTGAGCACTTTGGACGGTTGAGTGAGGGTGAGCAAAAAAAGGTTGATCTTTTCTTGTTGTTTTCTTTGTGCATGCCATGGTGTAAGAAGGGGCAAGATTGAAAATGAGACTCCCTCTTCTCTAAAAGCCCTCTATTTTTTTTTAAAAAGGTCTCTTCACACTGGACCAGGCCACTTAAAAAAACTCTTAATATCATCAAAATATAAAAAACAAAAAATGGATAAATGGAGAAGTATTATATGCAACTCAACAAAGACATCTACAAACACAAACATTACATTGCATAGCATCATTTGTTTTACATGTTGGGTAACCAACGTTTGCCCACTCTATGGAGATTTTCACGCCACCTAGCATGATTAAGGGGTCCGGTGGAGTTTCTCCATTTCTCTTTAGCAGTAAGTCGAGATTATCTCCTAACCTCCTTGGCAAGACTTGACTTTCGCGCTCGCTCTATGGCATGACATCTCCCCAAAGAACAACGAAAGAACCAATCAAACATCTCCTTCATGTAGTTGGATCTCGTAGTTCCACCGCCATGATGTGTATTTTTAAAGTAAACACCTTTGGCTCGATAATGTGATTTTTCCATTCCTTGAGTGCTCCACATGTCTAATGAACCATATTTTGACATAAAGAATGCTCCATGCGCATACAAAATATGTTGCATCAAGAAAAAATTCTTAGATCAAATAAATATTTATGTATAGCATCAAAATTTGAACTGAACTTCCTTTGAGATGCATCCTAGGAGAAGATTGCAACGGTCCTCTTGTCTAAAACTTCCACACACATCTTGTATATATGTCCTATTTCAAAAGGTGAACCGAGTTACAAATTGATGAAAATTATTTGAGAGTTATGAACACTGTGAATTTAAAAAAATACCTGGTTGTCGTGATCCGCTTCTTACGTGCCCCTCCATTAGAGGCTAAGTTTTCAATGGAAGAGAACTCCCTCTTACGCTCACGCATGCCAAATGGAGTGGCTTTTAGGTGCATCATTGCAATCTGTATCTTTCATCTCCTCTTTAAGATCTTTGAGTTGTTTGTGTGTGGAATGTAGTTGTTGTTGGAGATTTGTGGAATGAATATGTAACACTTGACATTGTTGTTGGAAATATGCCGACGCACCTGCGTGATTGGAGTCCAATCTCTTACAATACCCAAGAAGACCACATTCTCCTTCTCCCACATATTTGATTAAGCTTGGGAGTGTACGGAATGTCGGATGATAGCCCACGAGCGGATCTTTTGGATACAACCCTCTATCAAGCCACAAGTCAACATTGGTTTCTCCTCGAAACCGTCGTACGGATGCCGGTTGAGATGCTTTCTCGTCATTTTTTTTGTGGGAGCAAATTCGATCGGTAGACGCAGACTGACATTAGTTGACTAGTAGATGATGGCGCAGGTGATTCATTGGTTATGTCGCGAAGAGACATGGTGAAAAGTTATGATGGAAAATTTTTTTGATAAGATATACTTTTTAGGATAAACAGAGAATTTTTGGGATAAAAAGACTTAAAAATATATTTTTTCATATATAGGTTCAATTTTTGAGCTTAAAGGAGGGAAATTTTTAAATTTTAAAATTTTCAATTTTTAGGCTTTATTAGATGGACGTTTTGATGATGTGGCATTATCTATTTATTCTTGGAGTTAATGTATATATATATATATATAGGGACCTTTTGAAAGCTTAAAAGATCCATTTTGAAGATTTTATAAAAAATTCAATTTTTTGGGGTGAATTGATGCACGAACTGAAAAGTGGATTTTGTCATAACTACTTACTCTCTTTGTTTGGTGATAGGTAGAGAGAGAATGGTTCTTCTCTCTACTTTTACTCCTCTCTCTCTTTTTACTCCCCTCTCTCTCCTACTTTATCCCCCCTCTTCCTCCTACTTTACCACCCTCATTCCCTACTTTCCCCCCCTCTCCTATCTAGAGAGAAGTTAGAGAGAGAGCTACAAAAGTAGCCCTATTTATTGTCTTTGTTCCCTCCATCCCCTACAAAATTAGCTTTAATCCCTTAAAATTAGGAATCCTTACATGGCCCCAAAGGGGTCCAATTTTTTCCTAATGTTCTGTCCATTTAAACTTTTCATTCTTTCTAAGCAATTGATAAAGAGGATCAGCTACATGTGAATAATGCGGAATCCAAATAACATAAAAGACACATGCTCCCAAAAACGTTCAAACCTCAATGATGCTAGTGCATATTTCTTTCATTTTTTGGATGGCATCTACCTTTGTTGGACAAGGTTTCCTACCATATGGCCCGCACATGTGCCCCACAATGAGCACTTCATTGACACCAAACATAGACTTTTCCCCTAACAAAGTAAGATTCACTTCCTCCAACCTAGATAGAATTTTATCACAATCATTTATGTGATTTACCACAAACCTACGACATCCTGTGATATCCAAAGCTTCATCTTTGTCACTTTCTTCACATCCTTTGATAGGAAAATCACAATGAAAGGCATTGTGATTTGAGGAATAAAGTCAAGTAAGACCTTATTCATCTTATTCATCATATGTGCAACTGAGTTGGTTGCTCCCTGCGGAAGGTACACATCCTTACCAAACCCAAAGGTGTCCTCATGGTTGTCAAGTCTCTGCTTTTGATTGCAAGATGAAATTGATCATACCCTGAGTAGAAATCCCCCATCGAGTAGATTTCCCTTCCTACAAATGCCTCTGTAAACTCATCCACAATCGGTCCTATACCTACATTTTTAATTGTCACCTTGTTCACTAGTTGCATATCTTGGATGAAGCGTAAAGCACCATTCTTTTTTGAAATTGTGAACCACCTGTTTGAATATGGACCACAAGAAGGCTCCAAAATCTCCATTTTAATTTTTTTCATTCAGTAGCTCTACTAGCTTTGGCAAATGAGCCTTTGGAACAGGAATAGGCCGCACATTCCAAGGCACATGAGGTATTGTAAAAATTACCATAGGAGCTACAATAGAAGGATCAACACATCCTATCTAATGTGGCTCAAATGCAAAACCATTACCATGCTTTGAAAGCATTCCTTTGAAGCACTTTGTCTCCTCCTGTGTAAGAAACTCCTCACCACCAAACTGCAACTCTTGAAAAGACTCCTTTGTGAAGGTGTGCCCAATCTTTTTAGGATTCCTCAAACTTGGTTGCAAAGCAGCTTGCTTAATCTTTTCCCTGTTGTTGGGTGGTAAGGGTGAAGCTATTGGTTTCGCCTTCTTTGCTACACTCTTGTATTTAGTTTCAACATGGACTTCTGGGCCAACTGTTTGCTTAAAACATTGGTTTTCTTTAAAGGCTTTTGTGACTTGATACATTTCCATAGAGCATACTTTCACGACTTCATTTTCAAGATGCAAACTAGACTCCATTATAGCATCAAGCTCACTCATAGTATCTACAAAAGAAACTTGCTCACACAAACCCAAAACGTTTTCAGTAGGCTCTAGCAACCCACTCTCTTTCATGCCTATTTGCACATTATGTACATATTGCCTCTCACATCTCTTCAGATATTCAAGTTTTGTAAAACATATATATCCATTCCTTGTTACCAAAGAGCCCGTTGAGAAAGTTTCACCTATTTTTGGATCAGGCAAGACTCTTTTTCTTTCTGTACCACTGCAATCCCGCTTTACAATGGTACTTGGCCAAAACCCAACATTTCCCTATGATCATGAAACTCTTTGCTCACCTTCGGTAGAGGATGATCTCTAAGGTTGTCACGATTTCTTTCATGGTTTACACAAACAGTGAGAAACTGAACAGCACGTTTACTTTCTTTGCTTCGTATCCTGGCATAAGCTGAACCATCATTGATTACCTTTGTTTCCATTTGAACTCCCACAATGTAGGGTTGCCCAAGGATAAGATGATATGAATATGTGTCCTGTATAAAGAAGTTTTGTTCAACTTTTACATCACTTATTGTCACCTTTACACTTACATGTTGTATACAATTCACCTGATGAATTGTTTGCCACTCTGACCATCCAACCATGTTTTGTGTCCATTGGCCATTTACATTTGTTGTAAAGACTTTTTGACATTATATTTATTTCAAAACCATGGTCAATTAAGGGAGCAAATGGTTCTTCAAGATCGCCTACCTTGATCAATGTCTCTGTCATAGCCCGTGCCCAATGGCTTCTAGAATAGTGGCTTCTAGGAATACTTTGAGAATCTTCCCCATCATTAGCAAATTTCACTTGCCTTATATTTCAAGAAGATTGGTAGCATCCCACCATAGATTCATCACCTTCTTTAGCACGCACCTATACTCCTTGCGTCTTCATAGTATCGCCTTCAGCTTGTGGGCAAATAGACTCTCCAAGTGTTTGCTTCTTTCTCTTGATGATGTCAATAAATTCTTCATGGAATTCACGCTTGACTATGCCAAGAACCTCACCCAAAGTAAACTCAAACTTGCTATTCAAAATCCTCTCCTCTAGAACATTCTTCAAGTCTGTAGCAAGCTCAATGTCAGATGTAGTTTGTAAGCTGGTCCTTTTGGCTTACCTTTTGTTGGCTCCTTTTTCTTTCCTGTTGTAGATTCCTCCATGATCACTTTTGGCAAAGGTATCTCTTGTATTGGTGGTGCTCGCAAAGGTGTTGCATCATTGCTCCCTCCACTTCTTGTAGCTCTTTTTGAAGTCCCTTCATCACCATTTTCACGCCTACGCTTATCTTCTACAATGGCTTCATGACTTTGGCAGTTTGTAATGTAGGCATGAATAGACATTGAATCCACTGGATCACTCCACCCTGTTTCTAGTCGTATGCAATCACCTACTTTATGTAGAATCTCTTCTGTAAGCTTTCCCTTTTTAGCTAATTCCATGACATTTGGCCAAAGTTGACCATGATGATCACTCACCTCTTCATCACTTAGATGCTCAACTTCTACTCCATAACTAGCTGCCTCAACTGAAGAGGTGGCATGGTTAGTTGCCATACCTTCAACTAAGGTTTGCATTCCCCCTTCCCAAAGTTAGTTCTCAAGGGTAGACATGTCTCTCTTAAGTGGCTTTTACCATCCTTGAAAAAGACAACATCTTTTGTCAAAGCATCACTAAAACTATCACAATCCCTTCTTACATGGTCTGTACTAGCACACTAAATACATCTATTAACAAAACCTTCTTTGGGTTGTTGTCTTTGCCTAGGAAGTGGCCCTGATGGTTGGCCTTTTTCTTCAAGCTTTGCAAGATTCACCTTCAAGTCATGCATTCCCTTCACAAGCTCATCTAGCATGGACTCATCAAAAGCTATAAAAGTAGTCTCTACCATTTTGTCAGAAGTTGAGGTGGAAGAACTTGTAGTGTTTACCACCATCTTGTCCCTTCTTCTTTGTCATTTGGCAAGCAGTGAAACAGCACCTTCAACTTCATTCCAGTCGGTCTTTAGTCCTTGCTCAGTATCTTTATTTTCAAAAAGAAGCTCCAAATTTTCTTGAAACTCGTTACCTGCAGCTTGTAAGAAAAGATCCGTCGTCTCTGCATCTAGTGTGGCCCTTTCTGTCCTGGTGATTGTCACTCAAATTCCCTAAGTAGTTCTGCTATTGATAGTCCTTGCTTTGGCTTGACTACCCATTCTAAGAATGTCCTTTTGGTCACTCTCTCAGAGTCCTCCATGAAATATTCCTCCTTTAAAGCTACTTTGAGTTCTTCCCAGTTTCTCCCATGCCCATCTTTAATTCCCCTAACATGTTTCCTAATTTTTGGAGGAACAACTAGCTCAAATCTTTGAATCATCTCATGTTCTGATACGTGATGCAGCTCCATGTCCATCACATTCTTGTGCAGATACTTAGTCACATCTTCTCCATTGAACTAATCCATTCTGTTGACGACCACTTGTATGGATTTGGTTGAAGAAATCTCCCTTCTTTCAGTGGCATGTTGTTGTTGCATGAACATTGCAAATGCTTGAAACATTTGCATTGTTGCTGGGTCAAAATGCATACCCTGTTGCTCAACATGATCACCCATGGTTACCCAAAAACTCTCACACTGGTATATTGGCATTAGATTCACCGAAATATGTCGAGAAATTTGAGGTCTTGCCAGGAAAGCATCGGGCTTCTGGTTGTGAGAGTTTGTGAGAGAACTCCAAAAAACTATATGCAAGAGTTAAACCATAGATGCCATTATGTCTACGGTTTGAGAGTGCAATCAAAGAAGCCCCACTCTTTCTCTCTTGCACTCACACGCACAAAGAAAGAACACAAAAGATAATATCAAAACAACACAAAGATGAAAACATCAAGGCTATGGTCATATCGTATCATGGGTAATATAAAAGGGTTAATAGATGAGTTAATGGTGTTCAATCTTTGCCAACCAAACAGGCTACAAATTGTTCTTTGGAATTGTAGTTTTGTGCTTATCATAATATATATATTTTGTCTAGTGATTGGGATTAATTGTGTGTACAATTCCTCTTGGTTCATAGCAAGATAACTACACTTACGTAAAAAGAAAAGTTAGTCTATAAGAGGTAGTATGATGGGATCCGGTGAAAGAAGTATTTCATTGAGCCTTTCTGGGCCAAAGAGAAACATTATACGTTGTTGAAAGTGTATTTTACAGCTAATTCATAGGTTAATTCTAATAGATCGCACAGAGTGGAAGCGATAGAAGCTCACATAATTTGAATTATTCATCTATGATAGTATGTGAGAAATGTAATATGAGAGAAGTGAAGAGATGAGAAGTTTCCCTCCCAAGCCCTATTGTTTCCCGTAGACAATAAGGATACTGCAGGGAGAGATATACCTGTAGCAAGAAGAACCTAGATTTTCTAGAGAGAATGAATTTATAGAGTGAGAGAGATAGATTTAGTTAGAGAGGGAAATGAAATTATAGATATATGTTGGATTAGAGATGAAAAAGAAAACAACAAGATATTACTGGACAAATCCTTCGGGAGTTATTCACCATTATGATGGAGAGAGAAGAAGAGGGAAGACTTTAGCCTTGATTGATGCACCAAGTTCAAGAACGTCTTTGATTAGAGTTGATCTTCCAAGGATAGCTTACAAGAATGTCTAGTCTTCCTATAAGAGCAAGTGTAGTCTTAGGCTTATGTTTAAAGCTAAGTATAATTAGGCATCAATCCTCTCACTCCCTAATGAATTCATCTCATGAATGGCTTGAATGGTTTTCAAGGAAGAAGATGTCCCCTTTTATAGGTGGAGGGAACCCCCCAAGGGTTTACACAAGAAGAGAAGAGCCAGTGTGAACAGAAACTGGAAAAGTTTGAAATGGGATGTTCCTGCATGATGTGGGCAGACTGGGGTTTAGTATTTTGATCATATCTCCTTAACCATGGCTCCAAATAAAAAAGTAAAAATATGGGCAAAAGATTCAGCTCAGAATCTACGACTGCTAGTTTATGTACTTTTTCCAATTTGGACTGGAACCTTGTGTAAAAAAATCATCAAAATACGATACAATTTTGGCAGCAAAAGTCTTCTTGTGGTCCCCTTAGCCTAGACTTTCATTTGATTCCAATCGACACCTCATGCAATAGGGTGAATTCCCTGCCATGTACCATTGTGAAATGGTATCGCAATGGTACAAAAGAATGAAGGATCCACTTGCTTTTCAATAGGTTTTCAAGGGTTAACAGGGCGTGAGTGAGTATGGTTCAAAGATGAGGGTGTCATGATTTCATGGCCACGGGTGTGTGATTAATCTACGTACACCTTTTAGCTGTTGTTGAAATGTTCCAACCTGCAGGGAAAGATTGCCGCATGCTTTTTCTTTTCAAGGTGTCCAAGAGCGCATGCTTTCGAAGAGGCAATATATTAATCGTGAAGAAATGGATTTTACATTTGTAACCCAAAGACAACCCGTCAAGCAAACTACAAACGTTGCCGTGTCTTTGGAGATTATGATGTCATAGCATATTACTCAACGACATCAGTCTATAAGCTCTGCTCCAGCAGTCCCTAGTGCTCAGTGTGAAGAAATACCTTTTTGGTATAACGGTGCACACTCCATTAGCCCTGAAATCTCTCACCCACTAGCCCCAATCAACGGGCCCCTAACTTAGCTCATTTACCCTTCAATCTAGCACCTACCTAAACTGCATGTGTTGCCTACAATGTATATAAGGATATGCGAATATGCTAAGTGTGTGCAAGTCTTTTCTATTGCCAATACATTGAGTTCCTGAGTCTCCTTCTTTAAGTACATTGCAGTGTTTTATTCAAGCTTGATTAGTTTAGGTTTTTATTTAGTGTTAATTCCTCTTGCTTCACATGGTATCAGAGAGTTGTAGAGCTTAGGAACATGATTTAGCCCCTTACATCTTAGTCATTGTTAGCACATAGAGCCCCTCTCCATTACCTTCCAAGCACTTGAAGGTTCGCTTGTTCACATCAGGAGCCTTCCAAATGGTGAGGAAACTCACCACCGCCAATGCCATTTGAAAGTTCTTTGAGAAGGACTACAAGCATACCAACCTCGTTTACCAAGTTTCGTTGATCAAGAAGCTGGTAAAAACCACTATGCATAAGGTTCAGTCCTCATCCAAGTTCTTGAAACTTGGCAGATACTTCTAGACGAAGTGCTTATATCAGGGCTAGCAATCCCTTAAGAGCTGCACTCTATGCTCTTGTTGGCCTCCCTTCCCGCATTATGGAGGGACTTCATCACCATAAAAGCCACGACAAAGAATCTATAGCTACAAAATCTAGTAGCAAAGATTCAACATGAAGAAACCCTTCGCGACCACACTGACGGCTCACAAAAGTCCACGGCATTAGTCACTATGGCTAAACCTCACCCTGCAAGAAGACGTACAACCACTCTAGCCCTCCTCATTAGCATCACAACCATGACAAGAAGCATCATCCAAGCCCCAAGCAATGCACCAATTCCATAGGTTTGGTCATATTGCCAAGGATTGTTGGCAACCTCGTAATCAAGGTAATTTTTGCCCTTGATTACGAGGTTGCCAACATACCTCATACCCTCATACCCTCAAGGGGGGGCTAGAACCCTTTTGTCCTCACCTTCTTATCATGGCCAAAAGCTCATTATGACAATATCTCTCCATATGATAATAACCCTTCTTACCCTATGCAATTATATGCCGCTACTATCCATACTTCATCCCCTAATCATTGGTTACTTGACACTAGTGCCACCCACCATATGACCTACTAATTTCATTGGCTTTCAAATTTAACCTATCTAAATACTCCTCTAGAAGTCTGTCTCGGGGATAATATCCTCCAACTCGCTTTAGCCTATGGCGATGCCACCATCAATCTACCCAATGTCTTATGCACTCCTATCTCTAAAGTTTATTATGTACCTAGCCTAAAGAAAGATCTTATTTCTGTTAGCAAGCTCACCTCTTCAGGTATTACCATCAAATTTACAAAAAATGGTTTCAACATACTAGCCCTAGATGTGAATGGCCTACATATGAATCTTCAGGTACCCCAGGTTGGGCGACTCTACCCTCTAGGTGATTCATCTACTGCACATGCTCTTGCATCTTCTGCACCATCTTCCCCACATGACAACACCATAAACTGGCACTATATACTAGGACACATTTCTCAACTTGTTTTACATCAGCTCACACACCGCCAGCTTGCCCTCGGTTTTCCCAAGCACCTCACTCCCATTACCCTATGTGAAGGGTGCATTTTTACCAATTCACATCATGCACCTTTTTCCACCTCCTCATCACGCACTTCCACACCGCTCAATCTCATTTACTGTGATGTATGTGGCCCCTTGCTTGTCAAATCACTCACTGAAATCATATATATGCTCACCTTTATTGATGACTACTCCAAGTTCACAGCTTCTATTACATGCGTGACAAAGCTTCTACTATTACACATTTTAGGCACTTCAAAGCACTGGTTGAAAACCAGCATGATCGGAAGATAAAGGTACTATGCACTGACAATGGTGGGGAATACACCTCCCATCATCTTAGGGATACCTACCACACAGCGGGCATTTGCGATGAGTTCACCATCCCTGATCACCACCCTCAACAAAATGGTCGGGCCGAGCGCAAGAATCGCACTATTTTTGAAGTGCATGCTCATCCAAGCTAGTTTAGTAGACAATTACTGGGAAGAAGCAACGGCCACCGCATGCTACATTGATAATTGGATTCCATCATCTCGGAACCCCAACATGACTCCATACACTCTATGGTATGGTCCTCTCTATACAAATCCCATCTCAAAACTATCACCACAAGCCACCCGCATGATCTTTGTCAGCTACGGTGATCGACTTGATATCAAGGCATATCGCCTCCATCAACGCGAGCTCCATAAGTTTATTCACGCCCGCATGATCATTTTCAGTGAAGATTTCATCATCAATGGTCTTCCTTCCTCTAGTACTCCCATAAATCCACTTGATGCCTCTTCAATGCGACGTCCTGTCCATTATTTCCCTCATGCCCCACGTCCTCGAGAGCCTTCGCATGACCCTCCCCTTATTTATCCACCACCCTCTTCATTTGGAAACGCCGCCATCTAGAGCCACCTTCCCCTACATTACTGTCTATCTCTCCCATGAGCCATGCTTCACCTATACATGCCTTGACACCTTCCTACGATTTGCTCCACTTGCTGGCGCTCCTTCTCCAAGCACAAACACTCCTGTGCCTCGCACCTCAAGCCCATGCGCAGCCCATTACTCTCATCCTCCTGCCCCTCTTCACCTTGCAGGTGCCTGTAATCAGCCCAGCCCACCTTGCGTCCACCCGAGGACCCTTTTTAGCCCGCGCCACCACCTGTAGCATCCCCAGGCCCACACGTAGGCCTCTGCAACCAGCTATTCTTGATAGCCACCTCTTGGGACCCACTCACCCTCCACCATCAACTTGCACTATCACAGAGTCGACCGACCCTATTGCGCCATCATCTGAACCCACAGCTCTCCCAGCTCGCAATCAGCATACCATCACCTCAATTTCCCCACCTCTTGGAGGCACTTCCCACCCTCGACCACCAACATTGTTAACCTCACACAAGGAACTTTTAACATGTTACCATATAGCAAGTTTGATCATGTTCACGCTATTTCCTAGATAGAAGTAGCAAATCATAGCTTTTTGCTAGATGGAATTGGCAATTGCCTGAGCTTGTGATGGAATTTCTAGATAGAACTAGCAAAACAATAGTTTCCATGGATTTTCTATATAGTAAGTTCATAACGGTCAGATGGAACTAGCAATTATACAATGCCTATGCATTTCTTATCTAGTAACTAAGTGGAGTTGCTAATTGAAAGTAGCAAATCCTAACTCCAATGCAATAACCATATAGTAATTTTAACTTTCACAGTTGCTATATAGTAACTAATATCTTACCGCATGGGGAGCTCTTCAAAAAGTCCATTGGTTCTTTATACTCACTCTTAAAGAAATTGGCTTTGATCTATTTTCCCTACAAGAACCATATGAGAAACTCCTCAAAAGGTCCATTGGTTCTATACGTTCACCGTATAAGAAAGGGGCTTTGATGTATTTTCCTTATAGAAACCATGTATTCTCCGAAATTTGTTTAAATCCTAAGTTTCTTTTGAGGATTTCATGGTTTCTCCTTATGTGAAATCCTAGCACAAATCTCTTTCATCATCTTAAACAAAATTTACTCGACTTGTTATTGTTGAACTTGCAACATCAATTACTACAACATTTTTGCATTTGGTGCCTTTTCACATTTATTTTGGTAGTATCATAATTAATGATACCATCATTGAGTGACCTAATCCCTCTTTTGAAAAATCAAAGTATCCTTGATTGGCATAAAATCAATCAACCAAAGCTTCTAGCACCGGTTCTATGAACTAGCACAATGCAATCAGAAAGAGTAAAAGGATGAAAAAATGATCGGTCTAAATGCATCTTCTTTGCACTATGAACAGGGACTTTTTTCTCTTGTCTAATATACACTTAAGGCACTCTATAGAATCGGATTACATTATTGATCCTTATTATGTCTCATGTTCTCATGGGAACATTTACTCCACGAAGAAAAAATCAACAACACTCTTAGATCCTAACCCTATGTCATTTGTGTAGTAAGCATCTCATCTACAAAAAAATTGGAATTGTTTGTGTAGTGACATAATGTTTAGAATAATTAAGTAACTAATGCTTCTCTTCATCTTGTCTAGGATATGAAGTGTTTAGCTCAACGCATTATCTCACAACATGTAGTACAAGTGTATTGGCTATAGTTAGGCATTCCCAACCCTATAGCAAAGTCTCTTGACATGCCATTTTTCATATGTTACCATTTTGTATATGAGAAGGGAGGTGGGGTGAAATCCCCTTTAAAGAAACAAGAAATGCACAAGATCCCATTGTTGAACATGTTTAGACCTAAGAATGGTTGAACGCAATTAAATTCCTTGAGGTAGATGCCCAATACATGAGGTGAATTTGTTGTTAAGTCACCTTCCTCTGTCCATTTCAAAAATCCACACTACTTGAACAAATGTACTTGACTTATTATTGTTGAAGTCACAATTGAGTACTACAACATTTTCTTGTAACAAAGAAAAACCATAATAATAGAATAGTATTTATGTCTTGGATTGAATGCTATAATTTATAATTTTTCTCACTTTGGAAGGAAAGGTTTTTGAAAGGAATGTAGAATGGTATAAACCAACCAAACAGATCACTAAGTGGTAAAAGATGATTGGCCTTGAAACCCTCACCCCTTGCGATATTTTTCTAGTTCTTGCTAACTCACACTAAGTGCATCAAGTGTAGAAGAGCTCCTTAGAGCATAGCCTATTTAACCCTAAGATTTACGCATTCTTTTACACTAACCTTGTAGCTCTCCATAAAGCTTATAGGGCCTAAATTGAACATTAACTTGAAAATCCAATTAGTTTTTCTAATGTAAGGTCTTTCTTTTTATCCATCTTGCAAATTCTTTGAGTCTCTCTCTTTCTCTTCTTCTTCTTATCTCTCTCTCTCTCTCTCTCTCATATATATGTACATATATATATATATATATATATATATATATATATATATATGTATGTATGTATGTATGTACGTAACATTTAACAAATGCTTTTGGTGTGTTTTCACTTTTTTTTTTGTGATATCATCATTTGGTGACCTAATCCCTCTTTTGAAAAATCAAAGTATCCTTGATTTTCATAAAACAAATCAACCAAAGCTTCTAGCATCGGTTCTTGGAACTAGCACAATGCAATAAGAAAGAGCAAAAGGATGAAAAGATCATGAAAATGATAAGTCTAAATGCATCTCCTTGGACTATGAATAGGGACTTTTTTGTTTTCTAATATACACTTTAAGGCACTCCATAGAATAGGAGTACATTATTGATCCTTTTTATGTCTCGTGCTCTTATGGAAAGAAAATCAACATTTGCTCCACGAAGACAAAATCAAGAACACCCTTAGATCCTAATCATATGTCAGTTGTATAGTAAGCGTCTCATTTACAAAGAATGGAATTGTTTGTGTAGTCACATAATGTTTATAATAAACAAGTAACTAATGCTTCTCTTCATCTTGTCTAGGATATGAAGTGTCTAGCTCAACACATTATCTAACAACATGTAGTACAAGTGTATTGGCTATAGTTACACATTCCCAACTCTGTAGCAAAATTTCTCGACATGCCATTTTCCATCAAAGATATGTTACGAAGATTTCATGTGAGTCAGCCAATACCTTAACATTGAGTAAGAAACACTCCTCATTACTATCTCTCCCCTTTAAAGCAACAAGCAATGCACAAGACCCCATTGTTGAACATGTCTAGACCCAACAATGGTCGAATTTGTTTTTGAGTCACCCTCCTCTGTCCATTTCAAAAATGCACACTACATGAACAGAATTTCCTTGACTTATTATTGAAGTCGCAATATTGAGTACTGCAATATTTTCTTGTAACAAAGGAAAACCATAATAATAGAATTGTATTTATGTCTTGGGTTGAATGCTATAATTTATAATTAGTTCTCACTTTGGAAGGAAAGGTCTTTGAAAGAAAAGTAAGAATGGTATTATGTCTCGTGCTCTTATGGGAAGAAAATCAACATTTACTCCACGAAGACAAAATCAAGAACACTCTTAGATCCTAACCCTATGTCATTTTATAGTAAGCATCTCATCTACAGAACAATGGAATTGTTTGTGTAGTCACATAATGTTTAGAATAATTAAGTAACTAATGCTTCTCTTCACCTTGTCTAGGATATATAGTGTTTAGCTCAACACATTATCTCACAACATGTAGTACAAGTGTGTTTGCTATAGTTAGGCATTCCCAACCCTATAGAAAAATCTATTGACATGGCATTTTCCATCAAAGATACATTAGGAAGATGTCATGTGAGTTCTATCTTGCAATAATTGTCTCTCCTTATGTGCTAGAATCCACTCAAGCAAAAATGGAATTCAAATGAAAATGGAAATTGAAATGGGTATGGAGAAATTATATCATGTGACATATCTATGATTAATACTCTTGAAGTGTAGAGTATGGGAACCTACATTTCTCGCAAAATTTTGAGCATGTATGTGAAAATTATGGTGGTTCAAAAATTATAAACGTTACTTTTTGGGAGGGAAAAGTACCCCAAGCCCCCCCCTTACAAACCCAACATTTTTGTACACATGGCACATACCTATTTACCGATTCCTCAAAGTACCTGAAGGAGTACGAGCGGAAGTGTGACGTGAGAGAGAGTGCGAGAAGAAGAGCACGACGATATGGTGAACTCGCTCTCCTGTAATGTGTAGAGCATAGTGAGTTCTTATTAGGTTTTTACAAAAGAATATGTGTACATACCTGGCGGCCCGCCCACTTACCTGGGCGACCACATTGGGCTTTATACCCCAACAACCTCCCACTTAAATTCCAATGTGGTACTTTAAGTGTGAGAGAAGATACTATACAAGCTAATATACAAGAGATGTAGAGAAGTGATGTACTACCCTACACCTAACTGCTTGCGAAAATGCGCAAAGCTCTCTGAGGGAAGTCCTTTTGTAAGTAGATCAGCAGGATTTTCTGTGGTGTGAACTTTGACAAGCTGAAGTTTCTTATCCTCGAGCATTTCCCTGATGAAATGATACTTCACATCCACATGCTTTGTCTTTCAGTGATACACTGGATTGCAAGCCAATTGTATAGCACTTTGACTATCACAATATAACACAAGCATCTCTTCTTTGATTCCCAAATCTGTTACTAGTCGATTAAGCCAAATTGATTATTTGCATGCCTCTAATGCTGCAACATATTCAGCCTCTGTAGTAGTGGATGTCGCCTACAGTGTGTGTGTAGATGTGCTCGTGTCGTATGTGACACGCCTCCAAGAACTGTGAGCCGTCCTTCGATGTGTAGACAGCGACAAATCAGCACTCTGGGAGTGCCGATATCCTCAGCACCTGCAGTCGTAGGCTGAAACCACAAATTTGCAGAGTCGGATCTGCACCCGCTGAGACCACGTAGTCGAAAATGGCCTGCGCAGAACTTTGTCGAAGCCGAACGGTGGCCGAGATGACCTCAGAATGAAATTCTGAGAACACCGAGCCCTTCGAGCTCGCCCACAAGATTTGGGGCCGTGTCTTTGCCTGTCGAATTTCACTCCAATCTGAGCTGGTGACTCTAGCCTTCTGCAGTGCTGCCCCGAGCCTCGATCTGAGCTCTGATACCAGCTGAAGGAGTACGAGCGAAAGTGTGACGCGAGAGAGAGAGTGCGAGAAGAAGAGCACGACGATATGGTGAAATCACTCTCCTGTAACGTGTAGAGCATAGTGAGTTCTTATTAGGTTTTTATAAAAGAATATGTGTACATACCTGGAGGCCCGCCCACTTACCTGGGCGACCACATTGGGCTTTATACCCCAACGGTAGCAACTAAGCCTTCCCAGGATAAGTGGCCCTCCAACACCCCATCCATCCCCTAATGAAGCATATCTGCTTTTGTCTTCCACTGGGATGTTGGATCGTAATCTCAAAAACAAATACCTCTTCTTTGTGGGTAGCCATGGTGGAATCATGGTTAAGGCAACAAATGTAGACGATAGTGGTCTCTCAGTCTGGGGGGGGTCCACTTTCAAGAAGTCCCTTATAACACACGTGCTCAATTTCAAGTGCAAAACTTTAACAGCGTGATGACAACCAAAGCTTAATAGAATGAATGCCTTTTCAATTTCATACTACTGCAGCCTACTCTCATTGACTTAGTAGAATAGGACACCGGTGTATTCAAGTATTGCTCGTTGTTGTCATCCTCTAACTTGTAGCGGTCCAAAAGAGCTTGGGAGGGGTGGGGGTAAAGCACGCCAGTCTTGTAGAGGCATAACTTGTTGCGAGCCAATCCGGCTTTTCCATTTCAACCGCACACATGTCCAGGTGACAGAGGCCTTAACAAATAAGGGAAAATTACCAAAATACCCCTCTAATTTGTGGAGATTCCCAAAATACCCCTCAAACTTCAAAAATTCCCAAAATACCCTTGCATCTATTTTGGTTGGATTCTTTAATATTTTCTAATCTTTATTCTTGTTTGACAATTGAGATCCGTTTTGGAGTGCTTAGCATGTAATTTGTCACAAATTCCCTCGCAAAAATGCAATTATGTTTGAAAATTATGAAGCAATTCATCTCCAAAGCCTACATAACGAACTCAAATTCTAGGGGTAGCATCTTGTATGACAGACAATCACTCTTCATATGAAAAGTTAAAAGAAATATTATTTTGGAAGAATTATACTCTCACAAGCAAGGGTATTTTGGGAACTTTGGAAAATTTGAAGTGCATTTTGGGAATTTATGGGGGTATTTTGGGAGTTTTTGAAATTTGAGGGGTAATTTGGGAACTAGAGGGGTATTTTCCCAACAAATAATAAGCCCCTGCGCACTTGGCCGATGGACAAATGGAAAACCTGAACGCAGGCTTTTTCATTCTCTACAGAGAACCAACTACGCGCGCAAACCCTGAGCGACCGAGCAACCTCTACGATGTGCAAATTCCTGACTCAAAGGAGAATAGGTACGTGCTCATACGCAGCTGCTAGTAATTTCTGTAGGCGATAGCGCGAGTCTACCTGGTTGTCATATGGGCTCCCAGTAAGGGATTTGCAGGTCTTATTCGTCAATGCTAGATGTTGATAATTGTCAAAGTTGAAGGATGTGACCATGCGATAGACCTGGAGCTCAACAACTCAATGTTTGTTGGTTGTGCTTGCAGCTTTTAAACCATCTCGACCTTCCAGAGTTGTGCTTGGACTTCATTCCTCGTGATCATTTGAGCAAGTTACAAGGTTGAAAATTCAGATTATGTAGCAGCTATTATGAAAATCTTGGATGTATAGTGAGGGGTGTGTCTTGTCTACATATTGCTTATCCATGGCTACAAGATAGGTCTTTTCAGGCCTAGCCTTTCAAGGTTTGGGTTTTCAAGTCTTTTCATCATGGATTCTTATTGTCAACTGGTTATCTATCTTAAACATTGCATAAACTTTTGCTAGCTGCAGGCCAATACGGATGTTATCCTTGACATTTGGAATGGCATAACAGACCAATCGGTTGTTGCAATTGTATCAATGTACCAGACATAGTAGCTCCTGTGCAGCATAAGTGACCAGGTTGGTTGGTTGTTTTCAAATTTTAGTTTTTGTGTGTGGAACTTGTTTTAGATGCTTATGACTAGGATGCAAGTGTATTTTTGCATTTAGTATATGATCCATTGTCTCTTTGAATTTTTCTATTAATAAATAGATTGCTTGTGAAGGTTTGTGCATGTGTATGATTCTATGTATGTGCATGGGAAGTCGATTTGTCACAGCTGGTGCGGATTTTCCACCACAGCTACATCCGCACCCCCACCATGTCCACCATCACCATCTTCATCATCAACAGCAACAGCCACCGTCCGCCCAACACCAACATCATTATCACCAGCACCAACACGGACTTATGATGTCGAGTTTATCAGGCGACATCGTTGTCATGTGCTCCCCAGATCCCAAGCCACGCCTCCATTGGACGCCTGACCTCCATGAACGTTTTGTGGATGCAGTCACACAGCTTGGTGGAGCTGACAGTAAGCAGCAACTAGCTTTTTGTGCCTCTCTTTCATAGATGCTACAAATTCTCTAAAATGAAATGGTTTGGTAATTATACATTGCAGAAGCCACACCTAAGACAGTGATGAAAGCCATGGGTGTTAAAGGACTCACGCTTTACCACCTCAAAAGCCACCTTCAGGTATTTTAGTATACATATTCATATTCATTCTGGAAAAATACAATGTGCTTGGTGTCTGTTTTTACCTTCCGATTGCAGAAGACTAGATCATGTTCGGGCTAAATGAATTGGGTAGCATTAAATAACTTATGCACATTCACCCAACTAGCGTATGCAGGGCCGCTGCACATGTCTTGAGATTTCTATGTGTTTTCATTGTTGTCTATTATCATGATCATATAGGTAGCTAATAATTAATTATACGTGTTAATTAGGATGACGATGCCTCACACGAGATAGTCACATGCGCACCAGTTATTGACCACACTGCAGGTCTTTTTGCAACTTATATACTGATTTTGGTTCAGTTGTCGTAGTACTTTTGATCTTTGTGATATTGGTTTATTATTAGTTAATGTGTCACCAATTTCAGAATATGGCATAAGAGTTAACCTGCAAGGTTTCTTTCATTTGGCAATAGAACACATGTGTGAGCCTGAACACAAGTGTGAGCATATTCTTGTCATGTGTAGGTATTGATGACACTGTTTGCTATCTGGAAAGTCATTAAATTAGGTCAAAGAACCTTGCTAAGCGGAGGTGTAAGTGACATTGTCTTGGAGGCTGAAGGGTTACTTCTGAGTTTTAAGTTTGTATCCTCTTGAAACTGATTGACTATTTGTTTCTTCAACTGTTCATGTAGATATGGGCTCTGTTCCTTGTGGCATTGTTTTACGGTTTTTCTCAAGGAGCATCCGCTTTGGCAGTAGTTGCCGTTCTACTTTATGTAGTTGCTTAACTCAAGTCGCTTTGGCAGTCGTTTCCGTTCTACTTTATGTTGGGTATGTTTTTCTCTATTACAACCATGGTCTGGTGCCTTGGTTTGCTAGCTTGTGTACAAAACTTGATTGAGCAAGGCTTTTGTGCTCACATCTCTGTTGTATGTAAGTAGTCCTTGCAACCTTATTTTTGGTGCATCTCGTAAGTAAATTACAAGCCTTGATTGTACATGGATTGTTTTAAAGTTCATATTATGTAAAGAAATAATCATGGATTCTCTTTATTTTGTTTATATGATTGCTTTTATGTATAGTTGCAAGGTTGCAAGAGTGCAAGGATGAGTAGGGCACAACACTAGGTGAAGCTAGATTTGGAGTACTCACATAGGTGGAGTTGTAGCCATTACTTAGGGCTAGACCATAACAAATGGTAGTGAGGGCAAGGGTAACCCCTTGTGGTTTGGTTGTGGAGTAGCAGGTAGAATTTGCAGCTTACATTGTGGGCTGATGTATGCGATGGGGAAATTTCTTGTGGATCTGCACTATTGCATGTGGGAGTCGTCATGTATTGAATTCTAGTGTATGACTACTATTTTATAAGGCCAAAGGCTTTATAAGTTGATTGTGAGCCGGGCACAATACATCTGGCCATAGTTTTGTGTGGGTGTGTAGTAGTTCATGTTACTTGTGAGTCATGTCTCTTGTTGTGGATTGTTCCAAGTGCCATGGGTAGATTGATTATTTGAAAGTGTGGATTTCACAGGTTGTAGGATGAGGACTTTCACCAGAAGGTAGGGCTGTTGAGGTAATTTTATGGGAGACATTGAGTAGGGTTAGGAGGATTACCATGTTTTGTTATGAAGTTACTAGATGAACTACTATGTCATATCTTTGAGTTGCTAGATGTATTACTAGCTTCCAAACACATCTCAAACTAGCAAGTGAGCTTGAACTCTCTTGATTCATTTAGAAACTATCTTACCATATAGCTACTCAACTTACTATATGGTAAGAAGATTGCTACTTGATGCATCTAGGAGTATTCTCACACTTACTAGTTTGCACATTTGCTAGATGTGTGTATTGAAACTAGTAAGATATTTAGCAATTATATATTTTTTGCCATATGGTAAGCCATCCAAAGCTCCTTGTGTCAGCCTTGCCCACAATGGTTCGCACTTACAAACCGCCCGCAAGAGTACAACTCGCCCCCCTGCCGCCTCATTGCTGGCAGATCCTACCCTTGATCCAATAACCTCACCAGCGGTTTCATCACCAGTGGATGATTCTCATGCCACCCCCTCAAATCAGCCTATTCCGTCCGGGATCAACGAGGTCGAACCCCTTACATCAACCTTGGTGACATCTCCCACAACCTACGCATCCTCGAACTCATCGACATCCGCACCACATCTCACACCTTTATACTTAGGTCCTTTATTTGATAGACAATATTTACATTTAAAGAGGATTGTAATATTATTAATTTTTTTATTTTATTTTTCTAGCCCAACTGCTTGCTCAATGATTTAATAAAAAATGTGATAAAAACCCTAATCGCACACATACTTATTTACAATGAAAAAGCGAACCTAGTCATTGTTCTAGGGTGTTTTTGTGGGGTGAAGTGGCTTCTTACAAGATTTTATGAGAGCCGAAAAAATGGTTATCGATACTTTACAGGCACTGTATTATGTCCAGGATATGAAGGTTGTTGATCCAACACAGGTTGAGGTCTTTCCATACCCATCGGTGGTCTTTGAGTTGGGGCCATATTAAGCTGATATCTTTACATGGGTTGTCCTTGTGGCCTCATAGGCACGTATTGAATATTCCCATCATACTTTGGTCGGTAATAGCACTCGTTGGTCTCATGGTTGGTCCATTTACCTTTGATTGCACACCATTTCTGCGGCCTAATTGGTTTCCCTGTTGAGGTATCCCTTGTCCTGGTCCCCTCATAGGTGCTTTTTGCATGTTATTCATCAATTCATTCATCCTTTTGAGCATGTCTTCTATGGTTGTAAGCGGTGCTACAGCAGCCGTTCCCACCTGTGCTGGTTTTTTGTGGATGCTATTTTCTCACTTTGATTATCCTTAGGGACATCTTCTTCATTGAAAATATCACAATTGTCTCCTAAGTCAATAGCATCTGACACACACTCTTCCAAGGTCATATGCTTCTTGCTATACAATATAGCATGAAGCTCTTTATTTAGCAGTCCCTCTAGAAACAATGATACTAATCTTTCATCTGTAGGTATTTCTAGTTATGGGCATCTTACAATGTATTGTTTCATTCTAGTTGCACAATCTCTAACAGACTTACCTTGTTTCTGTTTGAAGCTAATGATTTGAGCTACCGTATTATGTTTGATCCCCGTTTTAAAACATGCAACTACAAATCCTTGAGCTAATGTATTTAAGTCTATGATTGACCTTGGTGGAATGTTTTGGAACCATGTCAGTGCTTTTTCTTCTAATGTCATTCCAAATCCCTCAAAATGAGTATGGAAATCAAATATGTGTTTTTCTCTTACACTTGTTTAAAGCTTGCTAAGTGGTCATATGGATCCACAAATCCACTGTATTTTTTGACTCATTTTTGAAAATCAGCTGGTCTGACACGTCTATTTGGTTCAACTCCTGGTCTCCTGGGAGTTGGTCCTATTCCAAGTCCTTCAAACCAGTCTGTTAAAAATAATGACTCATGTATCCCTGGACTGGCTTTAGTGGCACTTGGTTTTCTTCTGATGAGATAGTTTTGCTTTCTTAACAATACTCTCAAAAGATCTCTCTCGGAGTTCATTTCTTGGAATAGTTTCTGGTCCTTGACCCAATATCCAATCCCTTATGGAGTACCCTTGGTATTTGATTTGTTCTACCTCCTCAGGACTCATCATAACAAAATTATTGTTAGAACAATCCCTAAATAGGTAGGTTGGTAGATCTGGTTAACCCTTGTCTTTGATTTTGAAGATATAGATTATCTTCATGGGTGTTAAATGCCCTGATTTGACATGAGAAGTGCATAGAAGATCTTTGACGTTTCTATCCTCCCAACAATAGACTCCCATCCTAGGATTATCCGTGCTAAGCCATTTCAAGGGCTTCAAATCAACTTGATCGTATCCCTCAAATTCTAAAGTCGGTGGTCTTTCTTTTGCTGCCATGTCTGGAATTATGGTATTTACTTCTAACCCCCATTTGTCTATCACTTCAGGGTTTTCAACTTATAAATATTGAGTACCACTTTTATCCATATACATTTTTCCTTGCTTGTTTTCCATGATTTCCTCTTCAAACTCTATGTCATGGTCATCAATATGAATGGTATACTCTTCATAAGGATCCACGTAAACCTGAACTCCATGGCGATTAGTCTTATAAACGGTGAGTATATACTTATATCGCACTGTCGTTCCAGCTTCTGATTGAGTCAAATAGGAAGACATTTCAGATGTTGATTCTGAAAAAGTGTCTGAGACTTCTTCAAAGATAGTGTTGAAGTGATTGTCTTGATTCACACTCTCTTCGTTGGATACTCTACTAGTGGTCTCTCCAAATATGCCTTGATTTGCTAGTATACGACTAGATCTAAGGTTCATATAGACTTGTGAATCCCTGGATAGAATACTTACCATCGGATTGACTTGTTATCACTTTATTTCACTTGACTTGATTGCAACTCCTGTCAAGCTTTCAATTCCTTGTCTGCAACTTGATTCCTGTATCAATTTTAATCAAGTTAGTTGTTCTTTCATAAGACTGTACAATTTTTGCTAACTATTGTGACTCTTCAAATTGAGCTAAGTGAGTCATCAATTGAGACTTTCAGATTCTACTTTTACCAAAAGCCCAAGGACTAATCTGTAACGTGGAAATTGAGTGAACATGTACTAATTTGGATCCGATTGAATCCAAAATTGACCGGTGGCCTTGTATTATGTTGGTCTAACACTATACAAGCTCAAAAGTCCAAAATAGTGTCTCTATGTATCAGAAGTAAATAACCACAATTATTTACTTTTCTCAATTTTTTACACTTTTTTTTCTTACTTTTCCAAGTACTCAACTTGTCAAGGTCTCTAGATAAGTTTCACTAAGTTTGAGCAAAATTTGTCCAAGTTATCAAACTGTTTCGTGTCCGCAGACTCAGTTTTCAAGAATCTGGCTTAAGTCTCACTTTTGTGATCCAAATTTCACCAAATTTGATTTGTGTGGTCTACTTGATATGCTTGACCTTGTGGTATACTCAATTGAGCAAAAATATCCAATTTTGTAGCAGATGTAAATAATCATAATTATTTACTTCTGCTATTTTTATGAAATGTTTTGCCACAATGTTGCATAGAATGGTTAAGCAGCTCAACTTAAGCTCCCTAGCCAAGTTTCATCAAGTTTGGATCATCCCGGTTCAAATGATCAACAATTTTGTGTCTACAGACTCACTTTATAATTTTGGCCACAATTTTCACTCCAATGATCCAAATCTTACCAAATTTGATTCGTGGGCTTAATATAACATGCTAAACCTAGTGGTATGTTGGGTTGGTCACAAAAGTTGAAAAATGGGATAAAAGTAAATAATCACGATTATTTACTTCTGGAAAATTTTTGCATCTTTTTAGTCAACTGAGCATGTACACTTGTTTTACACATCAATATAAGACTATGAGTCAAGTTTCACTGAGTTTGAACAAAAAAAAATTAATTTACACTCAAGTTCTCGACAATCAGTACAAATTTCAATTTTTACCATGTTTTTTGGTCAGTGTGGTGATCCAAATTCTATGGGCCTTTACAAAAGATGTTTGTACACATGCATAGAGTCTCTGGTATCAACCTTGGTCACTTTTGAGCTGAAAGTAAATAATCGTGATTATTTACTTTTGGCCTAAAATGAGCACTTTTTTCAACTTTTTCAGTGGACAGTCTTTTATAATCTATTTTAAGCCTCTGAGTCAAGTCAAAACTTAATTTGGCCTAAAATGTCAAGAAAAAGTAAATAATCTAAGTTTTTGCAAACTCTTGAAATTTTACCTCAAATGCGTCCTTAAGCTTACCCACTGGTTCATACAACTTTTAAAGCATAGTATCTAGTCGGATTCAATGGTGGACAATCCGTAGACCTGAAATTCTACAACTTCACATAAACAACTCACAATTGATTCTTTTGGATAGAGCAATGTTCTGAGATCCCACCTCGGATTCTACTTACCCTACTCCTAGATTCTACTGCAATGGGATTGTGGAAAGTGTCCACAAACACTCGTTTGCTTGGTTTTTATGGTTTTCTAAGCCTTAATCTGAAGACTTATCTCGTCCATCAATCATTCTCAAAATCTTGATCTAGTTCCACAGTCTTACAATCCTAAAAGGTACTTAGCAAGTACACTTACTTCCAAGGTACCTCTACACAGCAAAAGACGACAATCTTAAGCTATGCGGTTTTTTAAAAAAAAAGTTTTGACTCTAGGTGATCCTAAAGGAAGTTAATGGATAACTTCACATAACGCTCGTATTTTTTCCTAGTATAGGTCTCTTTGATCCCCGGCAGCGGCGCCAAATGTGGGACGGGTGTCTAACCTCACTCCTATCTTACTATAGACATAGCGAGAACCACGAATATAATTGTCAATCCATAGGACGAAGCTGACTCGACTAGTGCATAGAGGCTACAAGAGGTTGTCAATCTCTTGGAAAAAAACAAACAACTTGCATCTAACTCAAGCTATACTTAAATGACTAAAATCATGAAAAGCTAATCGCTAATCGGCAAACAAATCACAATCGTTACAGCATCAAACAACATCCAAACGTTACGAAACTTCTAGGACATGTTTATAAGACCTAAGCACACATGCTTATGGTCTCAAATATCACTTTAGCTCAAGTGCCAAAATCACGATTATTAACAACAGTGAGTTTTTAACCTAGTCGTTTTCGACCCAAAATGCATGTAAATGCTTAGCAATGATGCCCCAATACCCCCCTATACTTAGTTTATGA
The DNA here is from genome assembly GCF_014529385.1 of Adiantum capillus-veneris. Taxonomy (NCBI): domain Eukaryota; kingdom Viridiplantae; phylum Streptophyta; class Polypodiopsida; order Polypodiales; family Pteridaceae; genus Adiantum; species Adiantum capillus-veneris. The sequence goes on along the minus strand of NC_140931.1, from coordinate 81,525,950 downwards.
TTTTGAAGCTTAAATTCCTACTTATGATGAAATTAGGCCGTAGGTCGATGATGCCAAAAGCTATTGATTACCATGGAATGCTTGCATCAATGCGTAGAGCTCTTACGTGCGGTTGCAAGACGGCATTGCAATGTAACAACCAAGAAGGGAGTAGGAAGCGCGAGAAGGAAAGAAGTGAGCGTTGTTAGCTCACGCTGTGTTTCTATTATCCAAAACTTAAAAAAAACTTACAAAATTTGATTTTTATACCTTAGCCAAGGTTACCACAAAACTAATAATCTGGAAGCTCTAACTAAAGACAGGTTGATACAATCTGGAAGCTTGTAGCCCTGGCTCATCAATTACACTATTTATCTGGAAAGTAGGATTTACAACCTTCCCGATTCATCAAAATAATAAGTGTTTTTACAATAAAAGCTTCAAAAAATGTTAGCCGAGTTAGCTTGCTGCTAACAATCTGGCATACATTTAGCATAAAATTAGCTTGTTATCAAGCCCTGACCATTGGTCAATAATCATGTAGACTTCAATCAAGCACAATGTGCATCCTTATGATATTTTTTCCATCATGGAAGCGGAGCTACACGACAACGTGAAACCCTACCTTCATTGAACAGCTCAAGTTTCTATGGTTGATGCCCTTTTAAAGAGATAGGGTTTCTATCATCTTGATCTCTCCCGGTTGAGTCTTTGAGTTCATCATTGTTGTCACTGCCAGCATGTTTGTTGTATCCATTGTCAGTCCTTCTTCGATGAGCATCCCCGTGGCTATGATTCCTTGTATATTCATCGTCTTTGTCATGGTCTCTTGGTCTTTCATACCTTCTCTCATGTCTATCATATGATCTCTATCATGTGTTGATCATGTCTACTGCAATCTCCAACATCATCTCTTCTACTGCGACTTCTACCATTGTGTCGACTCTAGTGTTCACTTCTTCTATACATCACCACTGCGTTCATTTTCTTTTCACTTAACTTCATCCTCACGCTCCTTTTGCAGATCTTTGAATCTCCCACTATCATCAGGAACAAAAGGAGTAGTGAAGGCTAAATCTACTATTGAGCTTGCAAGCTTAATTGCGTGTCACGGATTTCCACCTTCCAATTGGCACGAATATGTATTCATGGTGATGATTGAGCACGAGCGGCATGGGCCAGCGTGGGCCATACGTTTTTGGCTTGCCATTCAGCTGCCTTAGTGTTTGGTTTGATTTTGGGACCAAGCATGTGGCTTCAATTTATTGGTTTCGATTTGGGGATATGTAAGGGCAAGTTGGTGGGTGTGCAGCCTTTTCCTTTCAAGAAAGGATTTTGTGGCAAGAAGTAGTAGATGCAGCCTCTTCTTCCACGTGCTTGTGGCATGCGACCTATGCGTGCATCTTTTTAGAAGGTCTAGAGGAAGTGGTTTTACGTACTGTGTGGTGAGCCTTCGAGCAAAATCTCTTGCAGGTTCGTTCATGCTCTCTCTCTCTCTCTCTCTCTCTCTCTCTCTCTCTCTCTCTCTCTCTCTCTCTCTCTCTCTCTCTCTCTCTCTCTCTCTCTCTCTCTCTCTCTCTCTCTCTCTCTCTCTCTCTCTCTCTCTCTTCGCCCGTCCTGTAGGCTCCACAAAAGGAATAGGGCATATCGTTGTTATTGCTTCTTTATTTGATTGTTGGGGCGATCAACTATACTCTTCTGCAGTAGTGTGGTAATGAACAAATTGTATTGCAGTTTATTGTTGTAGCTTCACAGTTGTTCTCTTAAGCAATTGCTCTCTCATCCGTTCATGAGGAACTCTGGAATACCTGTTCATGAAGAACTCTGGAATGATGTGATCTTTCTCCATTGCTGCTCAATTGGTGTATTGTCAATGCTAGAATATATTTTTTCCTCTTTGTAGGGGGGCCATCTTGCATGCAGTAATGTGGTTCTTGTCCATTGCTCCTCGTTTAGGGATGTTAAAGTGTATTTTTTCCTCTTTAGAGAGAGAGAGAGAGGATATCAAGCCTTCAAGCAAGGAGACATGGGAAGAGGCATCTAGGAAATTCTTGATGCAGTGTGGCTTGTTTTTTTTTTATTGACAAATGTTCATTTTGTTTGTTGGCTTGCACCCTCGTGGAATCTGATGGTGTTCAATAGTATGTCAAGTTTGGGGTGAAGTTTGGGCAACTATAATCTCTGGTAGTCTGATGCTTCCTTGGTAATTTTGAGATAAGTGAGTTATGCTGACTTCATGTCTTGTGATTGCTAGCTTGATGAAAAGCTTTATTGCTATTGTCAAGATTGTGTGAAGACGTCTAAAGCCTTTGTGTTCTCTTTCGGCAAACAACCATCAAATCAACTGAAGTTTTTGTCATAGAAATGGTAGGATTTCTTGTTGATGTGAACTGATATTCTATTCAACAGATGGTTGAGTCGTTCGACCAGGTCTATTGCATGGAGTCTATGTCTTTCTCCTAGCATTCTGCCTTTAAAACTGCACCCCACTTGGCATATATGTGCACAAAAGCATTACCAAGATCCGTATGTTTTTGTAGCATTCCATCCCTTGCAATTCTGTTGTGAATCTATTTTTCTTTGTCAAAAGCTATGGGTCTTTTATGTTCTCTATGATACTGGCAAATACTGTTTCCAGTCTTTCTCTTGGCCTTCTTCATGATGCTCTGGACATGGCTTATCCCAACGATGTGCGCTACTAGCAAATGCATTCTCTTTTACATGTCTAGGAGGATCAACTACAAATGGGATGGCTTTTGGATGTAAACTTTTGTTTTGTGGTTGTTCTCTTCCTGTTGGCCATGTATTCTGCATGCTGTGATGCATCATCTCATGCTGAGATTGATCATGATTATACAGTTTTGATGGGAACATGTGTTCTTCATTGCAAACTTCTTGCTTTTGCACATAAGGCTTGTAGCTTGAAGCAGTAGGTCAGCCATCAACCTGAAGGCCTTGTGGCTTCTTGCGCAAAGACATTGGGCGTTTCACCAAGTCAGGGTCCTATACAGGCTGTAAAGGTTTTTTATTGTCTTTATGATTGTCCTTTGTGGGTAGTTCGCTCCATTTTAAAGGTTCTTGTTGTCTGTTATAGGTTGCTTCCAACCCCAGAACCACTCCTCTTTGTCCTGCAATGTGACCTTACCAAAGGGATCCTCTTTATGCCATCTTGCACCCAGCAATTTGTTAACAACACTCTTTCTTGGTTTTGATATGCCATCTTGCCTGAACTCGATGCAAGGGTCTTCTGATCATCAAAGGCTGTTGAAGGTGTTCTTTGTTCTGCCATTTTTGCTTCTAAGAGATTGTCCTGGTGCAATGTACCTTGATTATGAAGTGCTGAATCAGTTTGCTTATTTGTGGCATAGTCATTGTCCTTCACAATTGCAGCTGAAAACACTCTTCTGTGAGCGTTTTTCTCGACTTGATTAGAGGCACCTTTACGTAAGCTTGAGGTTTCTACCTTCCCTTTTTCAATGTAATCCAGATCTTCCTCATGATCAAATGAGGACTCTGAATTTCTGTTACACAAGGAATGGCTTTTGGTGCCTACATTGATCCTATCACATTTGTCATCATTATAATTTATGCTTCGGGGTGCTCTTGCTACTCCTTTTTTGTCATAGCCTCTAGTACATGTAGATGGTGCCCACTTATTATTGTGATACTCATCATGAGGTCCACTTGACCTGTGGCTCTTACTATTTTCTTAAGACAATTGATTTAAGTAAGTTGGCTCCCCTTCTCTTGTTATTGCATCAAAGTATGGGTCATATTCATCGGGGAATAATTTATGAGTTTTGGTATTTGATGAGAATTCATGCCTTCTGGATGTGCCTTCAATATACTTGCTTCTATGCGATCTTTCATAAGTGAAGTCCTACTCTTCGTCAAAAACTAGCCCCTTGGAAACATTTGGATTACATGATCGTGAACTTTCTCTATCAATTTGTGCATGTGCTCTGCCTAAAGCTAGTCTTTCTGCATTGATCTTTCCATCACTGCTTGCAATTGCAGCAAATAGTTTAAAGCTTGAATGGGAATATTCATCATGTCTTGTCTTTGATGGAATGTTAGACAAGTAGCCAGTGCCTTTTTTCTTGAAACCCCATTTTCATCATTAGCAACATCTCGCCCGACGTGTCTTGAATGACACGAATTTTCATTTATATTATCCATAGTGACATTGTCATCATCCTTTGAAGAAGAGAGTGATCTAGAGTACTATTGTGCATAGTTGAGGCAAGCCGGGCAGCTTCGTGAGCAATTGCCTTGGATGTGGAACTAAACCCATGCTCATCGAAGACATCAGCAATGTGAGGAGATGATGCAGCGGACTCTTGAACAACTTTTTCTACCAAAGGATGTTGGACACTCACATTCTCATTTTCCATATTGCCTCTTTAAGAGTTGCTCCCAGGGTAGCCTGACTCTCTACTTGTAGGCGCTCTCAAGTTTGTGTTGCTAGACTTGCCTACTTTTGATGAGTTCCTTGACACACTTGAGGTTGTTAATGTGCCTTCTTTCTGAGAGAGGGCTGCATCATCATCTTCAACATAGACAAAAATGTCACTGCCACTGTCACTTATCTCATCTGGATGTTGCATGAGGTTTTGAGCTCTGTCGTGATTGTTTTCTTCCTGGTAATCTGGCACTTTATGATGAGCTGACGATGCTTCCTTAGTTTTACCAGGCTCATGTAGTTGCTTGCAAAGCGGGCTGTATCTTGATGCTTTGTATATATGTTCCTTGTTGCCTTCTGAGATGACTTCATCATTGTCCCTTGTATCATGCATCAGGACTAAACCTGGTTTGTAAGGCTCATTAGCTCCTTCCATATTGGCCCTTGTAGCCTTCTCTCCAAGAAGCTGGCCAAATCTAGGGCCGTAGAACTGAGGACTATGTCTGTTGTTGGAGATTCTTAAATGGCTTCTTGCAGGCTCTTCTCTTAGAAAAGAGATTTCTTGCTCTAGGTCATAGCCAGGTGAAGCAGACTCATATTTGGGGAATGAACCTTGCTTTGAAGTGCGTCTAGATGCATCGAGTTTGGGGAGATGCCCTCAAGCTGCATAAGCTCAAAACACTAAAGTGCTTGCTCATCTTGACCATGTAGGGCATATCCTGTGATCAATACATTCCAAGAAACAACATCCCGAGACCTGAGTTCCTAAAGAAAAGTTCTTGCTTTTGCAAAGGCACCACATTTGGCATACATGTCCACCAGAGCATTGTTGAGTACATACATATGCAATAGCTCCTATTATTCCACATGCTTTGAGGACACTAAGTTAAGTCGCATTATCTGGCATGATGCCCTCATGCTTCATTCGGCTAAAAGACTTAAGTGCTAGCTAGCCTTGGCCATGGGCCGCAAGGTCGATGATCAGTGCATTTCAAGAGATGACATCCCGACGGGGAATCTCTTCAAGTACGATCTCTGCCTTTGAGAGAGCTCCACCCCCAAAATCTTTTTGTCTCCCTTATCAAGGGCACCCAAAAGCCCACATGCTTTCAAAATGCAAGTGAAAGTTAATGCATCTGGAGGAATGTCCTCATGATGCGTGCAGTCGAGACAAAGCAATGCTTGCTCACGTTGACTATCTTCTACATAACCAGCAACAAGTGTTTTCCAACTTACAATGTCTTGACTCAAGGGAGCGCTTCTAGCATACATTCTACCTTTAAAACCACACCCTACTTGGTATACACGTCTACAAGAGCATTACCAAGGTCGGTATGTTTTTGCACCATTTCTTTCCTTGCAAATATGTTGTGAATCTGTTTTCCTTTGTCAAAAGCTCCACTATAACCGCATGCTTTCATGGCACAAGGATAGGTCATCGAGTTTGGGGAGATGCTCTCAAGATGCATAAGCTCAAAACACTGGACTGCTTGCTCATCTTGACCATGTAGTGAATATCCTGTGATCCATGCATTCCAAGAAACATCCCGAGATCTGAGTTTCTCAAGAACAGTTCTTGCTTTTGCAAAGGCACCACATTTGGCATATATGTCCACTAGAGCATTGCTGAGTACATACTGACGGGAGCAAAGTGAACCCCGAACCCCCGACGGCCTCTAAAACACTGTGGACCGAATGGCGCGCCTCGAGCCTGTCATGGTAAAGCAAACAAGGGGCACCACCTAGCTTGAGCGGCTAGGACGCAAACAACACACCACCATAACAAAGTTTTCATCCAACAGAGATGTATTCTTGGGAGTAATGATGAAGAGGAAGGGGAATGAGATCGAGAGAGAGAGAGAGACAGAGAGTATAGCAGCTTAGTACTTAGGCACCACAGAAGGATGGCGAATCCGCACACCCTTCACACATACACAAGCTCACACCAAACACAAGACTAGGTGGCGATTCCGCACACCTCACATGGGCAAAACATTGCAAGAAACATACTCACAAAACCTCAAGCTTTATTTAGAGAATAAGGCGATGAAATGGGGAGCATAGGGTAGAGGAAAGAGAAGGGAGAGAGTGGTAGAGCACATGGCAGATAGGTGGGAGCTGATGGCGAAGACTCGCACGAGGGTTATGGCCATCATCTTTCATTTAGCTGCCCTTCGTCTTCCATAGCCCAAGGGTGTAGAGGTCATGCTCAAGACGAGCATGGTGGTTGCGGTGATGGTGATGGTGATGGTGTGGGTGTGTGTGTGTGTGCACTAGGCACACACAGTGCATAGTGTACTCTTTGGTGATGTTGTGTGTAAGTTTAGTGTGATGGTGACCCCTCTTTATATAAGGGAGGAGGGGGGAGAAATTCTAGAATTTAGAAATGAAGAAATCATTATCTACATAGGCCATGTGAATGTGGGCCCCACTTGTTTGACTGTGTGTATATGTGCCAGAACAGCAGTCTCATGAGAGAGAGACTAAGAGAGAGATGGGTTGATGAAAAAAAGTGAGAGGTGACATGGAGAATAAAGTAATTACAAGAGGGGAGAGAGGGGAGTGTGTTCAGAGGTGAATCTGTGTGCAGATGTGTGTGAACACAAGAAAAATCAGGTAACCACCGGGTGGGGATGGGTCTGTGGACACCTTTTTCAGTGAAACTGAGTGTGTGTGAGTGTGGGGGAGGTTATTTAGCTACAAGACAGGAGACACGGCTCCCTTTAGAGAGAGAGGGGGGTATTTGGGTCATGGGATCTGATAGGAGAGAGAAAAGGGGGGTGGGGTATACTATTTTGGAAGATAGGATAAGTTGCATGTGAGTTAGGGTGCATTATTGGTGAGTTAGAATTTATTGGTGAGAGGTGGGGTAGCTTGAGGGGAGAGAGAAAGGAGAAAGGACAAGGGAAAGAGAGAGGCGGTTGACCTTTTGAGTGGAGGAGAGGAAAAGGGACACACGGCGGGGCAACGTGAAGAAAAAGAAGGCAAGGTGGGGATGGGCTGCCCCACAGGCATGAGGTGGCCTATTTTACCTTTCTCATATATTAACATAATCATACTTTATTTTTTTCTTACTTTTTCCAATGCCTTTTTTCACTCCCTCCCTAAGAGGGGGTTTTCATGGGATAGGGACGAGAGAAGAGGGGTATGGGAGCTTGGCTTGTGAAAAGCCCCCATCATTAGCCCTCCCCTATTGGCTAGAGGCATTCATGTCTCTAGCTCATATGTTTGATCATTATCGTCGAAGGTGGCGGCTGATGGTGTGTCCTCATCTGGAATGTCAATTGGTGGAGCCTGGTCAAATCGAAGAAAATAAGGTTTAAGTCGCCAACCATTTACCCTGGTTTTATGAAGTTTTCCATCAGCCTCCATAAGCTGGTAGCTTCCATTGGCATACTTTTTCCTGATGATGAAAGGGCCTTCCCATCGGAGCAGGAGTTTCTTATCCTTGCACATGTCGAAGCGATTGTCGTAGCTGAGCACCAACATTCCTTTCTTCAATTCTTTTTCCCGGAGATGCTCGTTAAAGCTAAGCCGTCTATGCTCTGCTTGTGCTGCATAATAATTTATTGCTTCTTCTCTGTCCAGCTGTAGTCTTTCCAAGTTGATAATTTGATCTCTCAAATGCATGTTGGGTTGTTGAAGTTGGCTTGCCATTACTCTGAGACTTTGTAGTTGCACTTCAATGGGCAAGATTGCTTCCTTACCAAATACTAGATGATACGGTGTGAATCCCAAGGATGTACGAAATGAAGTTCTGTAGGCCCATAAAGCTGGTAGTAGATACTTATCCCAGTCTCCAGGATGATTGTTTACCTGCTTGGTAATAATTTTAGAAACCATTCCATTTACCTTTTCAAATAGGCCATTACATTGAGGGTAATATGGTGAAGAGTGCCTCCTTGTAATGCCCAGTTTCTGCATTAATTCTCCTACCAAGTCTGCTCTGAAACCTGGCCCTCTATCAGAGATGATCTCTAAAGGTGTGCCAAACCTACAACATATGTGATCGTAGATAAATTTAGCTACCTCTACTGTTGTGATTCTAGTGGTGGCTGTAGCCTCTGCCCATCTAGTCATGTAGTCGATCCCCATGATAATGTAGAATTTTCCTGAGTTGGCTCTAGGTAATGGCCCAATGGCATCGATACCCCATTTTTAAAATGGGCCATATGAGAGAATAGGTGTCTGTGGTTCAGGCATAAGTGACCTAGTGCCGGCCTTTTGACACAACTTACACGTTTTGTTCCAGTGGTGTACATCACGGTTGAGGCTAGGCCATATGAAGCCTGCCTGCAAGATTTTCCTACTTGTTATGTCGAGGGCAAAGTGACCACCACAAACCCTATCGTGACAGCTAGCAATTACTCCCGTGATTTCCAGAGAGAGAGACCTTCCTGAGTATTTGGTCCTTACCCTTACAGTACAAACCGTCATTGATGAGTCAATACCTTGTGGCCTTCCGCGTCAGCCATTGCTTCTGTCCTTTTGTTAAATATGATGGACATTCCCCTGTTTCCAAAAAATGCATGATGTCAGGCAAGGCATCACTGCCTTGAAATAGAGGGAGCTTTAGTTTTATTACTCCAACCACCACTTCCTGTAGTCTTTCACTTGCTAGGGCATCTGCTTCTTGGTTTTGAGCCCTTGGGATATGGTGTATTTGAACTTCTTCAAACTTACCCAACAAGGTTTTTACACCACTTAAGTGAGTCCTTAAACTAGGATTCTTGCATGTCCATGCTCCATTTACTTGCCTTACCAGAACTAGAGCATCCCCATATACATTAAGGCGTTGTACACCTTGCGAGACGCACCATTGTAGACCCTTGGTTAGTGCTGCATACTCAGCTTCATTGTTAGAATGTGAATCTAACAATTGGCCCAACTAAAATACCTTTGTCATCAAAGACCACTATGCCTGCAGTTGCTTTGTCGGACGCTCACTTGTAGGCTCCATCAAAGTAGAGAGAGTATGCTCCTTCTACCATCGGTGGTACTGGAGGTAATCGGACTTCTCCTTCCTTAGATTGCTTCTCCTTCCCTTCAAAGACTTGGTAGGTCATGAGTCCCCCCAAACTTTCCCTTGTCGTGCTTTCTACTTGTACCGTGTAGTCAAACTCTTGCAGACGAACTAGCCATTTAGTAATCCTAGCAGACACATCCATGTGTTATACAACATAGGGAAATATTTCATCCGTGGTTAGAATCACAAATTGCTTAGGCAGCAAATATGACCTAAACTTTGTAGTTGCAAATCTAAGAGCTAGGACTAAGTGTTACACATGGGTGAAACCTTTCTCTCCTACTGTCATCATTCGACTAGAGAAGTAGATTGGCCTCATGAAAGATGTCGTCGTATCCTTTTGGAGTAGCACAGCCCCCAATGAGTCATCACCAACTGTTGAGGTGACAGAGAATTTTTCATCCCACTTAGGTGGTGAGATAGTTGGCAGAGTGGCTAAGACCTCCTTTACCTTGTTGTAGTGATGTTCGCTTTCCTCGTCCCAAGTGAAAGTTGACCTTTGAGTGATTTGTTGCAGTGGTAGAACAAGTTGTGATAGTAGATGTATGAATCTACTTAAGTACCTCACCTTCTTTAGAAAAGAGACCAGTTGACGTGCGGTTGTTGGTGAAGGTAGGGCTATGAGTGCGGACACCTTACTTGGGTCGGCGTTGATACCTTTTGCTGAAATTTCATGACCTAGTAGAATGACTTTACTCTCCCCAATGTGGCATTTATCCACATTTAATTGCCCACCTAGGCTCTGCAACCTGGCCAAACCTTCAGTTACCTTTTCTAAATGTGAAATACGGGAGCTATATATACAAAAATCATCAATGAACACTCTTATGGATATTCCAAAGAATGGTTGAAAAACATATGTGACATATCTTTGGAATGTGGCAGGTGCATTTGTGAAACCAAATGGCATAACCCTGTATGCAAAACAACCCCATGGCGTGATAAAAGTGGTTTTTAGCTGATCTTCCAAGGCTATGCGTATTTGAAAGTATCCAGAATAACCATCACAGACGGTATAGCATTCAAAACCCGCTACTTCATTCAGAATTTCATCCAAGAAAGGGAGAGGAAAGTGGTCTCTCTTTGTAGCTGCATTTAGTGATTTGTAGTCAACACAGACCCTCCACTTACCATTCTTTTTAGGCATCACCACTACGGGTGACACCCATTCTGAGTTTTCTACAGGATAGATGAATCCCACCTCCAGCAGTTTCCTTACCTCGGCCAAGAGTGCCTTTTCTTGTATGACCCCCAGTCGTCGTAGCTTTTGCACAAGTGGTTTTACCCCTTCCTTCAACTTAATATGATGTTCCACCACTGTAATGCCTGTGATTCTTTCATAGTTATCAATGAACAGATTAGGAAATCCCATCAACATTTGCAAAAAACTATCTTTCTCCTCAAGTGTTAATTCCGTAGACAACATATCCTTCAACCTACTTCCTCCTAGGCTAGGTGATTTGCTCTCCTCTTCATTGGGTTGCCCTTTTGGTGATGGATCACCAGTTGTGCTTACCCTTTGTGGATCCTTCATAATGATACCCATCACATCAATGGAACTATCACTTTCGTCGGTGGATGTGGTCTTCTCCTTAGAACTGGAAGATTCGCTAGTGGTTTCACATGCCAATGTTTCCAGATTCATTTGCTTCTGCTTGCCAATCCTCATGTCGTAGTAGATTGTCTCCCCTTTCTTACCGGTCATGCGTAGAAGGCCAGTACCCCAGTCCTGTTTTGCCTTCATGGCCATCAACCATTGCCTTCCCAAAATTAGTGGATAGCCCTCCCCCTTAGTAGGCATTACAAAAACATCTACCTCTACCTCAGTGTTGAAAGCTTTTATTTTCACGGCACTTACCATACCCACACACTTTACTTTTGCGTTGTTTGCCATCTTTGCCTTGCATGGAGAAGGCCTGTCAACCTCGAGCTCTAATCAAAGCATCAGAGCTTCGCTCATTACACAGATTTGTGCACCTCCATCAATGTAGGTGTTTCCAACCCTCTTTCCTTTTATGTTTACGTCGACAATTGGAAGGATGTCATCCATGTTGCATCCCGAAATTGCTCCGGCTACCTTTGTTTTGGAGCGTCTTGTACTTACCATTTTGGACCATTGTCGCCTTACTTTAGGTGCAAGATGTAGCAGCTATGGACATGTAATCTTCGGTCCTTGCTCTGCCACATCCAATGTTAGATCATAGGGCTTAGAACTTTCCCCTAGCTGGAAGTCGGTGAAGCCCAATTTCTGTCGTGGCCTGAATGGCCTCTTGCTAGTTTCTCCTCTCATGCTTCTCTCATCATCTGATTGTGTAGCTTTCTCTCTCCTAGCTCTTTTCACAGTCATGGCTTCAAGTGGTTCTAAAAAGGTTACCTTCTCCTTACCCTTGTCCTTCTCCTTTGCTCTGGGTGGATCCACTACTACGGCTTTTCCTTTCTCTTCTAGCCTTATGATGTTTAGAGGGCGATCAGGTGGTGGGGCTGGTGGAAGAGGTGGAATGGATGTTTGTAGTGGTGTCTGGGGTGGTCATAGAATTTGTGTTGGTGGGGTTGGTGCTCGGGGTGGGGGTGTTCTTTCTCTAGGGGGTGACAATTGGTTCCTCCTACCTCTTCTATTATAGTTTTGTCATGGTTTGGGACAGTAGTACATACCGTGACAGTCTTCTCCGCAGTTGTAGCAATGATACTCCCTGTTTTGTCGTCATGCTCTTCCATGGTCTTGATCTCTTTCTTGACTCCTCCCTTGCTGTATTAAGTGGACAGACAAATTCTGCAGTTGGTCAGTAATATGGGCCAACATATCTTGTTGGTCATCTCTTACCCCAAGAGCCGGTGGTGGTGGTGGAATAGTGGTTGTCGTAGTTGTTGGTCTACACGATGTTCCTACTTCTGTTGACTCGGTTTCTTTGGCTTTCATTCGCAGCTTCTTGTCCTTAAGGTGAGCAATTTCAACGGCTAACTCGTACGTAGCCGGGAATCTACCTTTCACCTTCTCCTTGAGAAGCGGCCATAAGCCATGCGTGAACCGATCTTTTTTTAGGAAATCGGGTGCAGCTTCCCCCCTTGCCAGTGACTCAACCCACCGTTCCCACAAATCCACAAATTTGGACTCATAAGTGGCATATTCTAAAAGACCCTCCTGCTTCAAGTCTCTCAACTTGTCCCACAACTTTTCTGAAGTGGTACCTCCCCCAAAGCGCCTCTTAAAAGCGGTTTTTAAGGGTTCCCAATCATCCTTGGTTGCTTGTGGAAGTGCATTGTACCATGATCTAGCTTCTAGCTTCATGAGATGCTTAAAGATTTTAACGCGGGATTCATCCGTATCTTTGTTGCTCACTACACATGCTACTTCAAAGTCATCTAGGAAGTCTGTTACCAAATCCTCCCCTTTCTTTCCTTTAAATGTTGGAAATGCTACACTTGCCATGATTACTGAGAGAGAGCTAGAAAGACACACTGCTTAACTTGCAAAAGTTTTTTTCTTCTTTACAAGGAGGCGTGTATACCCTCTTATACTAGGACATAGATTAAAACTTCAAACGGTACATTGCCTTGTACCAAAGGTAAGACAAATGGTTGATCTGATGCCAGAACCTCAAAAAACCGCTCCCCACCCAGCATGGTGTCAATGACGTGCTGGTAGTGAGCCTTCAAGTCCAGTATTACCTTGATTGAGCGTACGCGTGTTGGTATGTGTGATCTGTCTTGAGGTAGGTTGTACTGATTCATGTGAAGCTTAGAGGTGCTTAGTCACTGTCCAAGCTTGTGGGAGAGGGTGGTGTTCTTTCTTGAAACAAACTCAGTAGATCCCTAGTTTCTCTAGTGAGAGTGTGAGCCAATGCTTCCATTATCTGTGCTGTAGCATCAGGTGCGACTTGAAAACTGACTGTGATAATTACCTTGGTGACTTGAGTTACCTGATTCTCAAACTAGAATAGTGTTGATTCTCTATTGTGCAGAGCTCCTTCCATTTTATTGTTGTTGTGGGTTGGTTGTAGGTTGCGGACATGGTTTCGACCTTCTCCTTCTTCTTCTTGGCACTCGGCCTATGTATATCCACTGGGTTTGGCGTGTTGGTTGACTCTCCCACTGCAAATCGATTACCGTTACACCTGGCACTCGACCTTCGATGGAGATGCGGAGTTCGTCTAGTTGTGCTTGGAGCTCTTCTTCTTCTGTCGTCCAGCTAGCAAATCCTGCTAGCCATTCATCCATTCACAATAGTTTAGGGGTTTCAGTCTTGTAAACTGAAGGGTTTCATGAAAAGATCCTCCGTGCGGGCACCAAATGACGGGAGCAAAGCGAACCCCGAACCCCCGACGGCCTCTAAAACACCAGGGACCGAATGGCGCGCCTCGAGCCTGTCATGGTAAAGCAAACAGGGGGCACCACCTAGCTTGAGCGGCTAGGACGCAAACAACACACCACCATAACAAAGTTTTCATCCAACAGAGATGGATGCTTGGGAGTAATGATGAAGAGGAAGGGGAATGAGATCGAGAGAGAGAGAGAGAGAGAGAGAGAGTATAGCGGCTTAGTACTTAGGCACCACAGAAGGATGACGAATCCGCACACCCTTCACACATACACAAGCTCACTCCAAACACAAGACTAGGTGGTGATTCCGCACACCTCACATGAGCAAAACATTGCAAGAAACATACTCACAAAACCTCAAGCTTTATTTAGAGAATAAGGCGATGAAATGGGGAGCATAGGGTAGGGGAAAGAGAAGGGAGAGAGTGGTAGAGCACATGGCGGATAGGTGGGAGCTGATGGCGAAGACTCGCACGAGGGTTATGGACATCATCTTTCATTTAGTTGCCCTTCGTCTTCCATAGCCCAAGGGTGTAGAGGTCATGCTCAAGACGAGCATGGTGATTGCGGTGATGGTGATGGTGTGGGTGTGTGTGTGTGTGTGCACTAGGCACACACAGTGCATAGTGTACTCTTTGGTGATGTTGTGTGTAAGTTTAGTGTGATGGTGACCCCTCTTTATATAGGGGAGGAGAGGGGAGAAATTCTAGAATTTAGAAATGAAGAAATCATTATCTACATAGGCCATGTGATTGTGGGCCCCACTTGTCTGGCTGTGTGTATATGTGCCAGAACAGCAGTCTCATGAGAGAGAGACTAAGAGAGAGATGGGTTGATGAAAAAAAGTGAGAGGTAACATGGAGAATAAAGTAATTACAAGAGGGGAGTGTGTTCAAAGGTGAATCTGTGTGCAGATGTGTGTGAACACAAGAAAAATCAGGTAACCACCGGGTGGGGATGGGTCTGTGGGCACCTTTTTCAGTGAAACTGAGTGTGTGTGAGTGTGGGGGAGGTTATTTAGCTACAAGACAAGAGACATGGCGCCCTTTAGAGAGAGAGGGGGGTATTTGGGTCATGGGATATGATAGGAGAGAGAAAGGGGGGTGGGGTATACTATTTTGGAAGATAGGATAAGTTGCATGTGAGTTAGGGTGCATTATTGGTGAGTTAGAATGCATTATTGGTGAGAGGTGGGGTAGCTTGAGGGGAGAGAGAAAGGAGAAAGGACATGGGGAAGAGAGAGGGGGTTGACCTTTTGAGTGGAGGAGAGGAAAAGGGACACACGGCGGGGCAAGAGTGAAGAAAAAGGAGGCAAGGTGGGGATGGGCTGCCCCGCAGGTATGAGGTGGCCTATTTTACCTTTCTCATATATTTACATAATCATACTTTATTTTTTTCTTACTTTTTCCAATGCCTTTTATCACTCCCTCCCTAAGAGGGGGTTTTCATGGGGTGGGGACGAGAGTAGAGGGGTATGGGAGCTTGGCTTGTCAAAAGCCCCCATCAATACATATGCAATAGCTTCTATTACTATTCATGCTTTGAGGACACAAAGATAAGTCATGTTATCTGGCATGATTCCCTCATGCTTCATTCGGTTAAAAGACTTAAGTGCTAGCTGGCCTTGGCCATGGGTTACAAGGTCCTTGATCAATGCATTTCAAGAGACGACATCCCGATGGGGAATCTCTTCAAGTACGACTTCTATCTTTGAGAGAGCTCTACCCTCGGCATACATGTCAACAAGAGCATTGCCCAGAGCAATGTGATTCTTCAAAAATCCATGTCTCATTGTCTCTTCATGAATCTAATTTCCTATATCCAAGGCTCATCAGCTTTGAAAAGGGACTCCCTCACAATTGTGTTGTCGCCCGTATGAGTGTGTTTTACAGTGTGAATGGAATGTGCATAGACGCAATATCTCAGGCAGATTCTATCAGTGAATGTCACCACAATGATTTCTAAAGACGAGACAACTTTTGGGCTGTTTTGATGCATGTTTAGATTCTTTTGGGCACTAAGGAGTGGATTTGGGGCTAACTTGTATTCTCAATGTCAAAGAGATGAAGGGCTGAAAATATGAATCTTGACGAACTTCCACTGATGTCTACTTCGCTTCTTGCATTAATGACTATTTAACATGAACGGTGACTTCTATTCCTTTTCCAAGAGACAAGATACAAGAGAGCGGTGAAGCTATGTAGAGAGAGAGAGAGAGAGAGAGAGAGAGAGAGAGAGAGAGAAGAGGAGAATGACGCTCGCCAGGGTTTGAAGCAACCTTCTCAAGGGCTTCTTGCATCATTGCTGACATAGTACTTATTAAGACATTGTGAATGGAATGTACATGCATGTAATACCTTGACTCGAGACTCTGCTGACTTGAAGGATGCATGTCGTTGCGGTGATTCCTGACGACAAGGAAGTTACGGGGCTGTTTTGATGTTCTTTAGGATTCTTTTGAACACCAGGAGATAGACATGGGGCTGATCTGCATTCCCATTGTTACAAAAACGAAGGGCTGAAATTGCAAATCTTGATGATGTCGACGATGGATAGTGATGAAAGCACTTGGTTTCAGAGAGGGAGTGATCAAACAGAGCCTCAATTGTTTGCTGAAGCACCAGATTACAAAAAAGAGATCGTAAAGGTAGAACTAATCCAGTCTTCAGTGATAGAAAGGGTTGAAACTGGAAAACGGTGAGGTTGATGTGGTGTACAGACTAGCATTAGGACTGCCTCATCGGCATGGAACAGAAAAGCTAGGGCTTCTCTTGCATAAAAAACCTAGATTTGATTCAGGAGCAGAAACCATTAGCAGACTGCAAGTTCTGTAAAAATGCTACAAAAGACTTGCTACTGGTGCTCCTAAACCATCTACGTGGAAATGTTGCTTTCTCAATCTGGCCTTCAGAGGCGTGATACAAATGCGCTATTTTAGTCATGTTCGAGTTTCAAGGAAAAAACCTCTCTATAAATGGAATGTGCATAGACGTAATATCTTAGACAGACTCGATTATTGAATGTAACACCTTGACTCAAGACTTTGCTGACTTGAAGGATGAATGTCGCTGGAGTGATTTTTGATGACAAGGAAGTTGCGGGGTTGTTTCAGTGTTCTTTGCAATTCTTTTGAACACCAGGAGATAGACATGGGGCTGATCTGCATTCCCATTGTTGGACAAATGAAGGGCTGAAATTGCAAACCTCGATGATGTCGATGATGGATAGTGATGAAAGCACTTGGTTTCAGAGAGGAAGCGATCGAACAGAGCCTCAATTGTTTGTTGAAGCAACAAATTACAAAAAAAAGAGATCGGGAAGGTAGAACTAATCCAGTCTTCAGTGACAACAAGGGTCAAAGGCTTAGGTATATTTCCAAAAATCTAACTTTTGCCATCACGAAGGCTGAACCCAAACGAATAGGTGCAATCAAAAACATTTCAGCGGCATCATATAGTTAGATATGGTCTAAAAGAAAATAACTTGCCATGAGCAGTCTTCCTAACCAATTGGCATGCCTAAAATGAGATAAATAAGTCCTTCCCAAGTTGCACGCTTGTGATTGTGATGGACAGCAAATAGCAAATTTTTCTTGGTGTCATCTCGCAGCAAGAGTGAGAAAAATGCCCTTGACAATGCTACTTTTCTTCCCAATTCTGCTAAGGTACACATCAACTTGATTTCATTAGCACTCATGTTCAAAGGACATAGAAGAAAGTAGTAGATTGAAAGGAAAGACCTACAGTTAGATATCTTTAGACACCTTGCCCATTGATAGGTAGAAAGGGTCAAAAGTTCAGCGTGATACGGTATCAAAACACGGTGAAAAAGTAATATTCTTCTACTTTTGTCTTTCTTTTGTGAACGCTTGTGCAATTAGAAACTTTGAGTCTCTCTTAGATCCGGCTTTATAGTTAACTCTTTGGATGTCATAAGCTTCTCAAGATCAAATCAACGATTTTCTTTAGGATCATCCAGACAAATTACAAAACAATGTGCATTGGAATTGAGTGTCTAATGAAGACAAAGGCAATATCCTTGAAAAGGACACTCAAACATGTCCAAACACAGTGCTGAGGACCACAAGTGCATAGAGGGGAGAATTTTCTAGCACTCTTAAAAGATCTAATGTTTTACAATCTCTTGGTCAGCTGAAAATCAACTTGTGGGAACAACCCAACAAGCTATTGTCGCATTGAGGAATGTTGGACTACCTTCATGCTCCAATATTGCTATTTAGCTAAGATAAACTTGTAATTATGAGAATACGTATGGTACAAAGAGTGGTCTTTTTTGAATGCGCAAGACACAAATAGATAGAGAGAGAGAGAGAGAGAGAGAGAGAGAGAGAGAAAGGGAGAGCGAAAAGTGTACATGTAGTTAATCAACACAAAACAGATATGATTTTCTGGACCATTCTTTTGGTTGTGACATATTTCAACTCTTTACAAATGTTTGATTGATTGTGTGTATTGCTATGAAATCATGAGAGATTTAATTTGTTGTGAATGGTTGCCCTGCTCGACAAATTGTTGTATGATTTGACTAGTTCTATTATTTTGGGCTTACGTATTACTGTATTTGTGCCATACTCATTATACATAGATCTATTTTTTCACAGAATTTGTTGTTTCCAGTTTGTATGAAGACTTGCTTTCTTCAAAATATTTGTGAGAAACTAATATTCATGAGTTACAGATTGATTGAACATATATGATGATTGCCTTTTTTTATGGCTTTAAGATGGGGAAGAAAACGAAAGCTATGTACATTTACACGATGACAACATTACTCACTTGACTTTCAAGTTAAATATGATATGCCGTGTTAAGATGTACTATTGTCGTACAAAACAAACTAGATATGTCAACATCTCTACATGCAAAATATTCTTGTGCTTCCGACTTCAAATGGGTTTTAATTTTTCATTCCAAAGATGTCTTTCTGGTGTATGCAAATATTGATGCGATATATAATTGAATTATGGTTTGAGCATTCATTAACCTGAATAATGTATGCATTGATTAAGAAATATGGTTTTATGGGATATGTCTTCCAGCATAAGGGAGAAGAAGGCATATATACTGAAGGTGATTAAGTCTTCCACTTCAGTGGCCTAACTTTTATGGAAATTTCAACAGATAATCACTAATCCAATTAATTTTATCATCATCAAACCCAGTTAAGTTTATCACCTTCATAGACTCTACTAATTCATCGGTATGATTGGATTACCTTTTGTTTTTCTCCCTTGTTTTTTGAAGAGTTTAAAAGATGAATCTCGTTTTGATTTAAATCGTTGTGGTTTCATCTGCACAGTCAGTCTTTCCTCTTTTGTTTTCATTCATCCTCTACAGAAATTATGGATGACAGTCGTGATTTCGGCTATATCTGCCATCGTTAAATCTACATTGTAAGATTGTTTTATTACATTGATTATCTTTTGGGAAGGCTTTGACATAGGATTGTTACCTTGATTGAGTCTGTATTCCCTGAATCCAAAAGTATCTGTTTTCTTTCACTTTGTTGATCGATCTTTTGGGGATTCTTCACCAGATAATTGTTGATTCGATTGGTTCTGTCGTTGTTCAAACCAAAGAGCGATTGCATCCATTCACTCGTCATCTATAGAAACTTCGACAAACAGTTGTTACTTCGACTATATCTGTCGTCCTTGAATTTGTATGGTGAGTCTATTTTGCTATCTTGATAATTCTTTGGGAAGACTTCGACAGATGACCGTTGCCTCGATTTTATCTACCATTTTTCAAACCTAGGAGTAAAGGTTATTGCTTCAGTTGGAACCACCGTGGCTTCATCTACACGACGAGCCTCTTTTTTTTGCATTAGGTCAAATTCCGAAGAGACTTCGACAAAAAGTCATCATTACGACTACATATGTTGTGTGGTGAGGTTATATTATGCTATGCTAACTATCTTCTAGAAGGACTTCGACAAATAAGCATTATCTTGATTTTGTCTCCCATTCTTTGAATCGAGAAGCGATCGTTTCTTTGCTATCTTTCAAAAAAACTTTGACAGACAGTTGCCACTTCAGCTATATTTGTTATTATTGAATCCGTATAACAAACTTATTTTTATTGCATTGACCAACTCTTGGAAAGATTTCATTCACATGCTTGGCCTCTTCATAGACTCTGCTAATTCATCTCTATGCTTGGCTTGTCTTTTGCTTTTCTCCCTGTCTTTTTGAAGAGTCGTTAAAAAAATAAATCTCTTTTTGGTTTAAATCGTTGTGGTTTCATCTGCATAGTCAGTCTCTTCTCTTCTGCATTCATTCATCCTCTACAGTAATTTTGACAGGCAGTCGTTATTTCGGCTATATCTGTAATCATTAAATCTATATTGTGAGTTTATTTTATTATAGTGATAATCTTGTGAGAAGGCTTCGATAGAGGATTGTCACCTCGATTCAGTCTGTCGTCCCCTGAATCCAGAAGTATCCATTTTCTTCCACTTTGTCGATTGATCTTTTGGGGAGTCTTCGCCAAATAATTGTTGATTCGATTGGGTCTATCGTTGTTCAAACCAATGAGTGATTGCATTCATTGACTCATCATCTGAAGAAACTTTGACAAACAGCCGTTACTTCAATTATATCTGTCATCCTTGAATTTGTATGGTGAGTCTATTGTTCTATCTTGATAATTCTTTGGGAAGACTTCAACGGATGACCGTTGCCTCGATTCTATCTTCCGTTTTTCAAATCCAAGAATAAAGGTTCTAGCTTCAGTGGGAATCATCGTGGCTTCATCGACACGATGAGCCTCTTATTTTTACATTAGCTCGTCTTTCGAAGAAGAGACTTCGACAGACAGTCGCCACTTTGGCTATATCTATCGTCCGGTGAGGTTATATTATGTTATGCTAATTATCTTCAGGGAAGACTTCGACAAGTAAGCGTTATCTTGATTTTGTTTGCCGTTCTTTGAATCGGGAAGCAATCGTTTCTTTGCTATCCTCCAAAAGAACTTTGAGAGACAGTCATCACTTCGGCTATTCGATTGAGTTTCTCATTGCTCAAGCCAATGATCGATTTTTAGAGGATCGTTATTTTGATTCAGTCTATTGTTCCCTGAATCCAAAAAATTATCCATTTCCTTCTGCTTTGTTGATCAATCTTTTGGGAAGTCCTCACCAGATAATCGTTGACTCGATTGGGTTTGATGTTGTTCAAACCAATGAGCGGCATCAGTCATCGACTCATCGTTTAAAGACACTTCGACAAACAGTCGTTACTTTGGCTATATCTGTCATCCTTGTATTGTATGGTGATTTTATTCTGCTACCTTGATAATCTTTTGGGAAGGCTTCGATAGATGACCGTTGCCTCGATTTAATTTTTCGTTTTTCAAATCCAGGAATAAACATAGTTGCTTCAATTAGAACCACAATAGCTTCATCCACATAACGAACTTCTTTTTTTACATTGACAACTTCTTGAAGAAAATTTGTTGGACTGTCGTTACTTTTGCTCTATCTGCCATCACTAAAGTTGTACAACAAGTTTACTTTACTACATTGACCATCTTCCGACGCTAACTATCTTTAAAAGAAACTTTGATGGACAGACGCTGTCAGGAGTTTTTTTGAGCAAGGGATTGCGCATATGTACATACACATGCATGGTGCATCAAATAAAGGATTACCCAATTTTCATAGCCAGGTGGTTACGTGGGGCCCACGTGTGTACAGGTAGGACAGGGTGTACATAGTGCAGCGATTTTCACTATTATCAGTACCAGTGTGTTTTTTCTACAATAAGGAGGAGTTGGTAGCGTGTAAAACTTCTCGAGGAAGCTATCCGCGGGCCGACGACATAAGGTAAGCAGGTCGTCAGATGGCATCGAGTGGCGTCAGGAGGTCGAACGGGGTCAATACTTGCACGCGGAGAAGTATGGACACGACGTGGGTGTTTTCTTGTGATACTTATGCAGAAAGGTCATCATGAGGACCACTTTTTGGGGCCACTTCACGTGGTTGCGGGATGCATTATTTGGAAAAACTGAGTGCCAGATGTGCGGATGATGCAAAAAGGTGACAACTATGCACTGCGAGGTCAGTTTTTGGCTTGTTCGGGGTCCGTTTGAGGTCATCTAAAAGGCCACGGGTGCCCAACTAATAAAGCTAAGTGTGGGAGCTGAAAACCCAAAGAGAAGACTAGAAAAAACGTGGAGAAGAGAGGAGGAACAGTCGCAACTGTGTTTTTGCTGTTTTTGGAGCATTTTTGGCCCTAAACTGCTCATCCGAGGTCGAATTTGAGCACTGTGACATTGTAGGGTGGGGTTTTTGGGCGTTCCAAACGCAATGGCGCTGTCCATTTTGCCAAATTCCTCACAGATTTTGTGTTGTTTTTCTGTGTAATCTTCTCCGGTGAGTGAAGCCTCCGCTTAACTTTGTGGTTGTATCTGGTGTATTTCCTCAATACTATGTAAACTATTTTCCCCATTGGTGTTGGGCTGAGCTTCATTGAGTCTAAACAACAGCAATTTGCCTCCTTTGAGCTAAATTGAGAGTGTGTGTGTGTGTGAGTGTGTATGTGTGAGTGTTGAGTAGGCAAGTGGGAAATCTCTCTCTTCTCACTCCGTCTGTGTGTTTCCTGTCTTGGCCAGGCTGGTTGTGTAAGCCGAGTGGTGCCCCATAATGTGTGTGTGTGTATCATTTCAAGAGTGTGTGTCGGGTCATTATAGAGGCGTTGTGTGTGTTTCCATCCCGCTCACATTCTTTTGGCGCCCCCACGGAGGATCTTCTTCGAGTACCTTCTGCTTCGAGCTTCAAGCTTCGAGATTGGGGGCTACAGGTTACAGGTGACAGGTTACAAGGACAGGTACAGGTACAAGTAGCTGGAGTATAGTGATATACTAGCAGTGATGTCACTTGCAGTTGTTGTGGGTATGCATCACTTGGCGCCTATTTGAGCGCATTGTCTGTTGGATTGTACGTTACTTGTGGAAATTGCCATTGTACGCATTTGTGGAGCCATACTTGGTTGTATTTGGCAGTCCCAGCCATTTCTGAGACTTGATCTGGAAGATAGTCATTTCTGAGACTTGACTATACGCGATTTGCATTAGCCTTCGTGTGAGGGTCGATAGTGTGAGGTTTTTATTGAGCTGGGGGATTCTCAAATGTGGAGATCCTTTCGGTGATACAGGTAGCTGGAGCACCCTTTTTGTGACCTCGCCATAGACTATGTACTAGTGAGTCCTACTTGATGCTCGGGTTCTATTGTTGACAGTTTATGCATACATATACAGTCTATATTTTGGGTTCCTACTGCTCTATTTCTGGGGAAACTCTGCCAAAATTTTTCCAAGTTATGATGGCTGGTTTTTTGGTCTTTTGAGCCATTTATGCTGTTATGCTACTGAAATTTTGGCAAAATCAGAGGTTAAGTCAAGTGTGCCTTCTTGGGAGCTTCATGGTTGGCTTTAATGGATGATCAAAATGGCCCTCAATTCACTCCATTTCATTTAACTCAAAGAATCCAGATAAATGTTCATGTGTCCAGGAAGATTTTTTTCCAGCAGCGCATAGTCTTTATGTTCGGGCCAAGAAGATTACGAGAGATCTTGGAATGTCCTTTGCCTGTTGTAATTCCGATGATCAACTATGAAAACTTATTTGATGTGCATGTGTTTGTCCTTATCTAAAGTTGAGCTCCATTGAAGTTTCTGGGAATTGGGTAGTCAAAAGTTTTGGGTTCTTGTACGTGTGTTCAAAGGGGTTCTCAAAGCATTGAAACTTAGGTAGCCATGGCTTTCTCTTATCCGGAGTTTCATGGAAGAAGTGATGAAGATGTGGAAGAATTTTTGGAAAAGATGGAGGTTGCCTGCATTAGCAACCAGATTCATGACCCTGCGCAGATGTTACGTTGTTGTGCTGTGATACGTACATAGTGGGAACGCATGCTACAAGAGTTATCTTGTAATTTTTTAGATCCATAATTATCTTTTCTATAATGTACATATGCATATTTAAGTATAATAATAAGCCTTCTATCTCATCCTATTATTTTTCTCAAGGGTAACCTATTCTTACTTTACCATCAGAAAATACTATGGGAAAAGCATCAATAGCTCCGCCTCTTTAACTTGGGGCAAAAAGAATTGATTCTTTATTTCTACTATTTCATTATCATCTCACACCCTAGCTAGATCCTATATCTAGGGTAAACTCCAATATATATATATTCTATGTATTTTTTATACTTTTCTTATATTTCTTTTTAAATAGATACTAGGAGAGAATCAAATCCTAGTGGGACACTAGGTGGCATGATTTCAAAGATACACTTATTTTAATGCATTATTGCAAGCATGATTACAAAACTTTGTCAAGGAGCAATGTCATGCTTTCATATGGCATGAGGTGTCCTTTGGAATTAAATGAAAGTCTAGGCTAAGGAGACCACATGAAGACTTTTGCTGCCATAAATGGACCCTATTTTGATGAAATTTTTACACAAGGTTCCAATCCGAATTGGAAAACAATTTTAAAATAAAAATCGTAGCTAATGAGCTGAAGTTTTTGCCCATATTTTTACTTTTTTATTTGGAGCCACGGTTGAGGAGATATGATCAAAATACTGAACCCTAGTCTGCCCACATCATGCAGGGGCAGCTCATTTCCAACTTTTCCAATTCCTGTTCACACTGGCTCCTCTCTTCTTGTGTAAACCCTTGGGGGTTCCCTTCACCTACAAAAGGGGACCTCTTCTTCCTTGAAAGGAACTCAAGCATTCAAGCCATTGATGAGAGGAATTCTTGAGGGAGTGAGTAGTAATGTCTAATTGTACTTAGCCATTAACATAAGCCCAAGCCTACACTTTCTCCTAGAGGGAGACTAGCCATTCTTGCAACAAGCTAACCTTGGAAGATCAACTTTAATCAAAGAAGGTCTTGCACTTGGTGTATCAATCAAAGTGGAATTATCCACTCTTCTTCTCTCTCCCATCAATAATGGTGCCGAAGGGTTTCAAGTAAGATGTGTTCTACATTGATGTTTTCTTGATTTCTTGTTGTTTTCATTTTCATCTCTAATCCAACATATATATATATATATATATATATATATATATATATATATATATATATATATATATATATATATATGTATCTAACCTCATCTCCTTAACCAAACCTATCTCTCTCATTCTTAGTAATTCATCCTCTCTAGGTTCTCTTGCTACAGGTACATCTCTCCCCGCAGTATCCTTATTACCTACGGGCAAGAATAGGGCTTGGGAGGGAAACTTCTCATCTCTTCACTTTTCTCATATCTACATTTCTCACATACTATCCTAGATGAATAACCCACATGATGATCATTTCTATCGCTTTCACTCTGTACGATCTATTAGAATTAACGTATGGATTAGTCGTAAAATACACTTTCAACAACGTATAGTGTTTCTCTTTGGCCCAGAAAGGCTTAATGAAATACTTCTATCACCGGATCCCATCATACTACCTCTCATAGACTATAACTTTTCTTTTGACGTAAGCGTAGTTATCTTGCTATGAACCAAGAGGATTTGTACACACAATTAATCCCAATCACTAGACAAAATATATATATTATGGTAAGCACAAAACTACAATTCCAAAGAACAATTCGTAGCCTATTTGGTCAGTCAAGATTGGATGCCATTAACTCATCTATTAACCCTTTCATATTACCCATGATACGATATGACCATAGCCTTGATCTTTTCATTTTTGTATTGTTTTGACATTCTCTTTTGTGTTCTTTCTTTGTGTGTGTGAGCGCAAGAGAGAAAGAGTGAATCTTCTTTGATTGCACTTCTTTCCAAACCCTAGTCTTCATGGCATCTATGGTTTAACTCCTTCATATAGTTTTTGTTGAGTTCTCTCACAAACTCTCACAGCCATAAGCCCGGTGCTTTCCTGGCAAGACCGCAAATTTCTCGACATATTTTTGGTGAACCCGACGCAAATCTGCTAGGGTGAGAGTTTGTGGGTAACCATGGGTGATCATGTTGAGCAATAGGGTATGCATTTTGACCCAGCAACAATGCAAATGTTTCAAGCATTTGCAATGTTCATGCAACAACAACATGCTACTGAAAGAAGGGAGATTTCAGCAACGAAGGCCATACAAGCAGTCGTCAACAGAATGGATCAGTTCAATGGCAAAGATATAACCAAGTACTTACGCGAGTATGTGAAGGAGATGGAGCTGCATCGCGTGTCAGAAGGTCAGATGATTCAAAGCTTTGAGCTAGTTGTTGCTCCAAAAATTAGGGAGCATGTTAGGGCAATTAAAGATGGGCATGGGAAAAATTGGGAAGAACTCAAAGTATCTTTAAAGGAGGAATATTTCATGGAGGACTCGGAGAGAGTGACCAAAAGGACATTCTTAGAATGGGTAGTCAAGCCAAAGCAAGGACTATCAATAACAGAGCTACTTAGGGAATTTGAGCGGCGCTATGCACAACTCACTAGGACAGAAAGGGCCACACTAGATGCAAAGAAGACAGATATTTTCTTACAAGCTGCAGGTAAAGAGTTTCAAGAAAATTTGGAGCTTCTTCTTGAAGATAAAGATGCTGAGCAAGGACTAAAGACCGACTGGAATGAGGTTGAAGGTGCTGTCTCACTGCTTGCCAAACGACAAAGAAGAAGGGACAAGATGGTAGTAAACACTACAAGTCCTTCCACCTCAACTTCTGACAAAATGGTAAAGCCTACTTTTATCGCTCCTAAGTTTGATGAGTCCATGCTAGATGAGCTTGTGAAGGGAATGCGTGACTTGAAGGTGAAGTTTGCAAAGCTTGAAGAAAAAGGCCAACCATCAGGGCCACTTCCTAGGCAAAGACAACAGCCCAAAGAAGGGTTTGTTAATAGATGTATTTGGTGTGATAGTACAGACCATGTAAGAAGGGATTGTGATGATTTTAGTAATGCTTTGTCAAAAGATGTTGTCTTTTTTAAGGATGGTAAAATCCACTTAAGAGAGACAGGTCTACCCTTGAGAACTAACTTTGGGAAGGGGGGAATGCAAACCTTAGTTGAAGATATGGCAACCAAGCATGCCACCTCTTCAGTTGAGGCAGCTACTTATGGAGTAAAAATTGAACATTTTTGTGATGAAGAGGTGAGTGACCATCATGGTCAAATTTGGCCAAATGTCATGCAATTAGCTAAAAAGGGAAAGCTTACAAAAGAGATTCTACATGAAGCAGGTGATTGCATACGTCTAGAAATAGGATGGAATGATCCAGTGGACTCATTGTCAGTGCATGCCTACATTACAAAATGCCAACAAAATGAGGCAATTGTAGAAGAGAAGCGCAGACGTGAAATTGCTGATGAAGGACCATCAAAAAGAGCTTCTAAAACTGGGGGAAGAAGTGACTCAATTCCTTCTCAAACACCCTCAACAAAAGGAGCATCTCCACCTGAAGTACTCATGGAGGAGTCTACAACAGGAAAGAAGAAAGAGCCAACAAAAGGCAAGACAAAAGGCCCAACTTATAAACTACAATCTGATATTGAGGTTGCTACAGATTTAAAGAAAGTCTTGGAGGAAAGGATCTTGAATAGCAAGATTGAGTTTACTCTGGGAGAAGTTCTTGGCATTGCAAAGCGTGAATTCCACGAGGAGATCATTGGCATCATCAAGAGGAAGAGGCAAACCCTTGCTGAAGTTTCTCGTCCACAGGTTGAAGGGGAAATCTCAAAGACACAAGGGATGCAACTGCAAAATAGGAGAATGATGGAGCTGTGGTAGGATGCTACCAATCTAGTGGGAGAGTGAAGCAAGTGTATTTCTCAAATGATGATGAAGAAGTTGAAGATATTCCTAGGAGTTACTATTCACGAAGTCATTGGGCAAGGGCTACTACAGAAACTTTGGTCAAGGTAGGTGATCTTGAAGAGCCATTTGTTGCCTTGATTGACCATGGTTCAGAAATAAACATAATGTCAAAGAGTCTCTACAACAAGTGCAAATGGCCGATGGACACAGATCATGGCTGGATGGTAAAAGTGGCAAACAATTCATTCGGTGAATTGTATGCAGCATGTCCAGGTGTGAAGGTAACAATAGGTAATGTAAAGATTGACCAAAACTTCTTTGTACATAATACATCTTCATATCATCTCATCCTTGGACAACCCTACATTGTGGGAGTTCGAATGGAAACAAAGGTAATGGACGATGGTTCAGCATATGCTAGAATACGTAGCAAAGATGGTAAACGAGCTGTCCAATTTCTCACAGTCTGTATAAACCATGAAAGAAATCGTGACAACCTCAAAGAACATCCTCTACCAAAGGTAAGCAAAGAGTTTCATGATCATAGAGAAATGATGTGTTTTTGCCAAGTACCATTGTAAAGCGGGATTGCAGTGGTACAGAAAGAAAAAGGGTCTCGCCTGATCCAAAATTAGGTGAAACTTTCTCAATGAGCTCCTTGGTAACAAGAAATGGATCAGTATGTTTTACAAAATTTGAAGATTTGAAGAGATATGAGAGGCAATATGTGCATAATGTACAAATAGGCATGAAAAAGAGTGGGTTGCTAAAGCCTACTGAAAATGTTTTGGGTTTGTGTGAACAAGTTTCTTTTGTAGATACTATGGGTGAGCTTGATGCTATAATGAGGTCTAATTTGCATCTTGAAAATGAAGTTGTGGAAGTTTGCTCTATGGAAATGTATCAAGTAATAGAAGCCTTTAAAGAAAGCCAAACAGTTGGCCCAGAAGTCCATGTTGAAACTAAATACAAGAGTGTAGCAAAGAAGGTGAAACCAGTAGCTTCACCCTTACCACCCAGCAACAGGGAAAAGATTGAACAGACTTCTTTACAACCAAGTTTGCGGAATCCTAAAAAGATCGGGCATACCTTCACAAAGGAGTCTTTTCAAGAGTTGCAGATTGGTTGCGAGGAGTTTCTAACACAGGAGGAGACAAAGTGCTTCAAAGAAATGCTTTCAAAGCATGGTAAGGCTTTTGCATTTGAGCCACATGAGATAGGATGTGTTGATCCTTATATTGTAGCTCCTATGGTAATTTTCACAATACCTCTTGTGCCTTGGAATCTGCGGCCTATTCCGGTTCCAAACGCTCATTTGCCAAAGTTAGTAGAGCTACTGAATGAGAAAATCAAAATGGGAATCTTGGAGCCTTCTTGTGCTCCATACTCAAACAGGTGGTTCACAGTTCCAAAGAAGAATGGTTCTCTACGCTTCATCCAAGATATGCAACCAGTGAACAAGGTGACAACCATGTAGGTACAGGTCCAATTGTGGATGAATTTGCAGAGGCGTTTGCAGGGAGGGCAATCAACTCAATGGGGGATCTCTACTCAGGGTATGATCAATTTCAGCTTGCAATCGAAAGCAGAGACTTGACAACCATGAGGACACCTTTGGGTTTGGTAAGGATGTGTACCTTGCCACAGGGAGCAACCAACTCGGTTGCACATATGATGAATGGGATGAATAAGGTCTTACGTGACTTTATTCCTCAAATCACAATGCCTTTCATTGATGATTTGCCTATCAAAGGATGTGAAGAAAGTGACAAAGATGAAGCTTTGGATCTCAAGGGATGTCGCAGGTTTGTGGTAAATCACATAAATGATTGTGATAAAATTTTGTCTAGGTTGGAAGAAGTGAATCTTACATTGTCAGGGAAAAAGTCTATGTTTGGTGTCAAAGAAGTGCTCATTGTGGGGCACATGTGTGGGCCATATGGTAGGAAACCTTGTCCATCAAAGGTAGATGCCATCCAAAGAATGAAAGAAACATGCACTAGCATCACTGAGGTTAGAAGGTTTCTGGGAGCATGTGTCTTCTATGTTATTTGGATTCCACATTATGCACATGTAGCTGATCCTCTTTATCAGCTGCTTAGAAAGAATCAAAAGTTTAAATGGACGGAAGCACATGTAAAATCCATGAAAAAGCTAAAGGAGTTACTCCAGTCAGCAACAACTTTGAGAAAGGTAGACTATGAGTGTCAAAGGCCAGTGATTGTGACAGTAGATACCAGTCCTACAGGGATTGGATGGGCAATAGGGCAAGATGACAAAGAAGGACACAGGTATGTGGTAAGATTTGGAACAAAGGTACTAAGTGCTCGCCAAAGAAACTATCCACCGATAAAGAGAGAGTTATGGGGTATGGTTACAGCCTTGAAAAGTGGGAAAGAGTACCTAATTGGTGCATGTGTGGTTGTAGAAACAGATTGTCTACTACTTCTTGGGATGATTACAAGCTGCTCAACACCAGACATTGCTATGTCGCGGTGGATTGCCTACATTAAGTCCTTAAATCCCGAGTTTAAGCACATTGCAGGTAAAGACAATACAGTGGCAGATATGCTATCAAGGGCAAGGTATGAAGATGAGTCACAAATGATTGATGAGGGAGATGATGTAGGCACAAAATTCTATTCTATCTCTCATGTCAAAGGTAACAATGTCTGCATGACTAATTCACTTGAATTGTTCTTGAAAGATCTTTATGAAGGTGATTGGCTTTCTATTGGAAGGTACTTGAGTACTCTAACAAAACAGGATGATTGGTCTGAACAAGAATTCAAGAGGATACGCAGGAAAGCATATGGGTACTTTTTAAGGGATGGTTATTTGTGGAAGCATCCTAAACAAAAGGGTGCTACACCACAACGGGTTATATGTAAAAAAGAGACTCAAGTAAAGCTGATGCAAGAGTTTCATGAGAGTCTATGGGCTGGACACAGGGGTGTGTGGGCAACCTTCTCCAAGTTGAAAGAAAAATACTGGTGGAAGGGTATGTATAAAGATGTATCTCAGTTTGTAGAGTCATGTGTAACTTGTCAAATGTATTCAAATTTTCGACATCGTGATGGATTGCACCCTACATATCCACTAGCCATGCACTATAAATGGGTTGTGGATCTAGTCACGATGCCTTTAGGACTCTGGCAGATGAGATACTTGGTTCTTGCACGAGAGGACCTAACTAACCAGGTTAAAGGAAGAGCATTAAGAGCTAAGACCACAGAAGCTGTGTGAAAATTCCTCCTTGATGAGGTGATTTGCCGTTATGGTTGTGTGGGAAAAATCACTGCAGATCGAGGTGAACTGGATGCCAAAGAAGCAAGGGAGTTCTTTTCTAGATTAGGGATCAATCTTTCTCTTACTACAGCTTACAACCCTGAAGGCAATGGAAAGAGTGAAAGAGGGCATCCTCCTATCATCAAAGCTTTGGCCAAGGCTTGCGAAGGAAGAGTTGGTGAGTGGCCAAAATTGTTACCATATGCTTTATGGGCTGATCGTACAACACATAGCTCAGTAACTGGCTACATGCCTGCGGAGCTAATGCATGGTCAAAAGCCAGTGATGCCGATTGAGGATACAATTCCCACATGGAATGTACTACCTTGGCAAGAGGGGCTTAGGAGGGAAGATCTCCTTGCACTGCGTATAAGGTAGCTAGAGAGAAGACCTGGAGACATTGAAGCTACAAAAGAACGACTCAAAAATGCAAGGTTGAAAAACAAGGACTATTTTGATAAGCGACATCGACTCAGGAGCAAAGCAATTGACAAAGGTGACTGGGTTTTAGTGTATGATAGTAGCCTTGATAACCAGCACACAGTCATGCGTAAGTTCTCAAAAAGATGGTTTGGACCGTATATTGTAAAGCATATGCATGAAAATGCTACTTACAGCTTGTCTGAACTAGATGGTACAGAAGTAAAGATGCCCATTGCAGGAAAAAGGATTAAAATGTTTAAGAGAATAGGAGACAATGATCTAGAAGATATGGATGAGGAAGAAGAGAAAAACACAGGTGAAGATCAAAGTGAACATGAAGCTCTGGAATCATCCAGTGAAGAAGAAGACAAGGAATATGTACAAGAGGTCTAATCTTACAAAGAGACAATGTGGCACATACCGGAGGATGTGCAAGTTTAGAGGGGGTGGATGTCGTGCTGTGACACGTACATAGTGGGAACGCATGCTACAAGAGTTATCTTGTAATTTTTTAGATCCATAATTATCTTTCCTATAATGTACATATGCATATTTAAGTATAATAATAAGCCTTTTATCTCATCCTATTATTTTTCTCAAGGGTAACCTATTCTTACTTTACCATCAGAAAATACTATGGGAGAAGCATCAATAGCTCCGCCTCTTTAACTTGGGGCAAAAAGCATTGATTCTTTATTTCTACTATTTCATTATCATCTCACACCCTAGCTAGATCCTATATCTAGGGTAAACTCCAATATATATATATTCTATGTATTTTTTATACTTTTCTTATATTTCTTTTTAAATAGATACTAGGAGAGAATCAAATCCTAGTGGGACACTAGGTGGCATGATTTCAAAGATACACTTATTTTAATGCATTATTGCAAGCATGATTACAAAACTTTGTCAAGGAGCAATGTCATGCTTTCATATGGCATGAGGTGTCCTTTGGAATTAAATGAAAGTCTAGACTAAGGAGACCACATGAAGACTTTTGCTGCCATAAATGGACCCTATTTTGATGAAATTTTACTCAAGGTTCCAATCCGAATTGGAAAACTATTTTAAAATGAAAATCGTAGCTAATGAGCTGAAGTTTTTGCCCATATTTTTACTTTTTTATTTGGAGCCACAGTTGAGGAGATATGATCAAAATACTGAACCCTAGTCTGCCCACATCATGCAGGGGCAGCTCATTTCCAACTTTTCCAATTCCTGTTCACACTGGCTCCTCTCTTCTTGTGTAAACCCTTGGGGATTCCCTTCACCTATAAAAGGGGACCTCTTCTTCCTTGGAAAGAACTCAAGCATTCAAGCCATTGATGAGAGGAATTCTTGAGGGAGTGAGTAGTAATGTCTAATTGTACTTAGCCATTAACATAAGCCCAAGCCTACACTTTCTCCTAGAGGGAGACTAGCCATTCTTGCAACAAGCTAACCTTGGAAGATCAACTTTAATCAAAGAAGGTCTTGCACTTGGTGTATCAATCAAAGTGGAATTATCCACTCTTCTTCTCTCTCCCATCAATAATGGTGCCGAAGGGTTTCAAGTAAGATGTGTTCTACATTGATGTTTTCTTGATTTCTTGTTGTTTTCATTTTCATCTCTAATCCAACATATATATATATATATATATATATATGTATCTAATCTCATCTCCTTAACCAAACCTATCTCTCTCATTCTTAGTAATTCATCCTCTCTAGGTTCTCTTGCTACAGGTACATCTCTCCCCGCAGTATCCTTATTGCCTACGGGCAAGAATAGGGCTTGGGAGGGAAACTTCTCATCTCTTCACTTCTCTCATATCTACATTTCTCACATACTATCCTAAATGAATAACCCACATGATGATCATTTCTATCGCTTTCACTCTGTACGATCTATTAGAATTAACGTATGGATTAGTCGTAAAATACACTTTCAACAACGTATAGTGTTTCTCTTTGGCCCAGAAAGGCTTAATGAAATACTTCTATCACCGGATCCCATCATACTACCTCTCATAGACTATAACTTTTCTTTTGACATAAGCGTAGTTATCTTGCTATGAACCAAGAGGATTTGTACACACAATTAATCCCAATCACTAGACAAAATATATATATTATGGTAAGCACAAAACTACAATTCCAAAGAACAATTCGTAGCCTATTTGGTCAGTCAAGATTGGATGCCATTAACTCATCTATTAACCCTTTCATATTACCCATGATACGATATGACCATAGCCTTGATGTTTTCATTTTCGTATTGTTTTGACATTCTCTTTTGTGTTCTTTCTTTGTGTGTGTGAGCGCAAGAGAGAAAGAGTGAATCTTCTTTGATTGCACTTCTTTCCAAACCCTAGTCTTCATGGCATCTATGGTTTAACTCCTTCATATAGTTTTTGTTGAGTTCTCTCACAAACTCTCACAGCCATAAGCCCGGTGCTTTCCTGGCAAGATCGCAAATTTCTCGACAACGTGTTCTCCAAATTTGTTTGAAGAGTGATGCACGAGTTTGGTCCAAAGGATTTGAAGAGGATTTGCGTGTAGCGGATCCACCTGTAAGATTGAGTTGGGACAATCTACGACATGGGTTGGAAGTGGAGTTTGTGAAGATAGAAGATCCTGACAAAGTGTGGCAAGAAGTACAAGCTTTGGTGCAAAAGGAAGGTGAGCCGGTAGATGCGTACATACGTAAGTTTTCATTGGCATGGGAGCAAATGTGCAAGGCCTTAGCACCACATGTACCCCCACCTGACATGATGAAGAAGGACAGGTTCTTAGCTGGTCTTTGGGAGAATATACGTTGGAGAGTGGAGCTAAAGAAGCCTAGGACATATGAAGATGCACTAGAGGTAGCAAGGAACAAAGAGTGGAAGTTGAGGAAAATGAGCCAGTTAGGGGTGGAGTCTTTTCCCATGAGGTCTAAATTTCAGCCTATAGAGTCTTTACAAGGTCGCATGTCAAGGGTTCATCACGAACCAGTGGTTCCTGTTACTACTCAGGTTATGCCAGCAGTGGTCACTACAGTAGTGCACTACAAGAGGCTCTTCACATTAGCGACGCTCACACAGCGACGCTAAAAAAAAAAATTCCCGGCGTCGCTATGAGCGTCGCTATAAGCGTCGCTATGAGCGTCGCAAATTTCTTTGTAAATTTGCGACGCTCATAGCGACGCTTATAGCGACGCTCATAGCGACGCCAGCTGGGGTAAAAAAAATAACCGAGCGCGCCCAAAAACTCAGATCTCAGATCTGAGTTTTTCGACGCCCTCAAGCAAAGAGCAGGTAACGCTCTCCCTCACTCTCTCTCTCTCTCTCTCTCTCTCTCTCTCTTTTACACACACACACACACACACACACACACACACACACGAGGAGAGGAAGGAGAGACAGGTATGCTCCTTCCCTCTCCTCATTCTCATGTTCCCTTCCTCTCTTTCTCTCTCCCTCGCTCTCTCTCTCACACACACACACATACACACACACATATAGTGTTTTTGAGAGAGAGAGAGAGAGAGAGAGTGCAAAAACGCACACACATACATAAACAAAGAATGCACACACACATTGAGAGAGAAAAAGAGAGAGAGAGCATGCATAAACAAAAAACGCACGCATTGAGAGAGGAAAAGAGAGAGAGAACATGCATAAACAAAAAACGCACACATTGAGAGAGGAAAAGAGAAAGAAAACATGCATACGATCCAAAAAAACGCACACACATTGAGAGAGAAAGAAAGAGAAACTAAGGGAGCGTCGTAGGAAATAATTAAAATTAAAAGACCTAAAGATCTAGCCGACGAGGAGTTGAACTGAAGACCTATTATTCAAGAGAGAAATGGCATAATCAATCTATCATACTTGGCATGGGTGATAGAAAGGTTATACCATTTATCTCTTTTTATTGGCACACACATCCACACACGCGCACACACACAGGAAGAAGAGAGTTATAACGTCGTAGGAAACTATTTTAAAAGACGTTAAAGATTAGGTTATATGTAGACTTACATTAAATTAGATTTAGGTTTATTTTTAACTAGATTTACATTTATTTAAGCTAGATTTAGATTTATGTTATATTAGATTAGATGCGGGTCTCCATAGACTGCGATGCCTGCATGAAGCGGGTGAAGAAAGCCCTCAATGGAATATAGGGTATTGCTGCCTTCACTCATAGTGGGCTCCGTCGATCCAAAAGTACTGGTGAAATGTCTTCAGAAGATAGGGAAGAAGGTGGATCTTCAGGGCGGCAAGAGTCACTACATCCCCGACACAATGACCATCTAGACAACCTCTAGTCATTAGACTTACGTTAAATTAGATTTAGCTTTATTTTTAGTTAGATTTACGTTTATTTAGATTTACGCTTATTTACGTTAGATCGAGTCCACGCAAGAATTACTTACGGTTTAGGGTTTAGAGTTAGACGAACAGTGAAAAGATCTACTGTGAAAAGATGTTAAGATGAAGTGAAGTGCTACAGCTAGAGAAGAGGCAAAGGGATTTTGTCCACTACATGCAGTATCATGTAGACGTGGGTGTCTAGATTTCTTGTACCCACAAATATAGGTATTGACCAATAAAGACGAGATTATAACCCGGTGGTTCTGATCTCCGTGCACCTCTAGACCGAGGTGTGCGGGGATTGGACATGACTAGAGAATGTGAGGTAAAGAGAGAGAGAGAGAGAGAGAGAGAGAGAGAGAGAGAGAGAGATAAGACGAAGAATGCCAATAGAATATTAAATTTGTTGTCTAGGTTATAAGTTTTTTATCCTCATTATGAGTAGCGACGAGGATGTGGGACCGTCCAACCGAAACACCTATCTCTCAACGAGGGTCTTATGTCCTTGTAATC
The DNA here is from genome assembly GCF_014529385.1 of Adiantum capillus-veneris. Taxonomy (NCBI): domain Eukaryota; kingdom Viridiplantae; phylum Streptophyta; class Polypodiopsida; order Polypodiales; family Pteridaceae; genus Adiantum; species Adiantum capillus-veneris. The sequence continues at coordinate 81,489,856 of NC_140931.1, read as the reverse complement.
AATGCAAGCATGCTGTGCGACGGACAAGACGTGTTTCTTTGCAGCACGTTCGAGAATTTGGCGAGTTCGATCCATCTATTATAGATCGAGTTGTTGCCAATTATAACTCGTCGGACTCTGACGCTGGCCAACAAGCAGCAATCTTGCAACCCAATAGACGTGTTCGCAGGCGCTTTGGTCAAGCAGCATATGTGAGGCCACAAGATGTAGCCTCTGACAGCTCGGGGGATGATCATGCAGAGCACATTCCCAACGAGGCAATGTTTGAGCCCGAGATTGATGAAATGATCGAGACGATCATGGATTCAGAAAGGCTTATCTATGATGATATGAAAAGTGAAGCCGATACATCATTGTATAATGGAGCACGTATGTCTAGATTGAAAGCACTCCTGGTTCTTCTCAACATGCAGGCAAAGTTTGGATGGAGTGACACTAGCGTCACAGCGCTTTTCAGGTGATCTATTACAATTAGTTTACTTTAATAGAACTCATGGTGTATAATGATCTGATAGATTTTTACACGACTGTATCATATTTTTATGTTGTGTAGATTGCTGAAAGAGCACATTCTACCAGCTGACAATGTGATGCCAGATTCCCGAGATGAAGCAAGAAAGATTTTGCGAAACTTGGGGATGGATTACAATTCTATCCACGCTTGTCCTAATGACTGCATTCTTTTCAGAGGGGAATACACAGACATGGAGAAGTGTCCGAAATGTGATTCCGAAAGATATCGAGTAGATCTCCACGGGACAAAAATTCCACAAAAGGTTTTGCGACATTTTCCTTTGCTTCCTCGCATCAAGCATTTCTTCGAATGTAAGTCCATGGCCGCCCTAGCATCATGGCATGAGGAGAATAAATCTTCGGATGGTGTGCTACGAATTCCTGCAGATTGCGCAGCCTGGAAACATATAGATGGAACATGGTCGGATTTTGCCAGGGAAGCTCGAAATTTGCGCTTAGGCCTGGCTATGGATGGCGTAAATCCATTTGGTCAAAGATCAACATCTTACAGTGTATGGCCCGTTGTCATCGTCAACTACAACATTCCCCCGTGGTTGACTACGAAGAAGGGGCACCTATGGCTAAGCTTGATTGTGCCAGGGCGATATAAAGTGGGGAATATGGATGTGTATCTTCGTCCACTATTGGAAGAGCTACAACAATTGTGGATTGGCATAGAGGTGGTGGATATGAGCCGACACACAGGACGACGGAATGCTTTGATCAGAGGTATTCTAATGTGGACCATGCATGACTATCCCGGGCTAACAGAATGCTCAGGTGATCTATTGACACTCCTCTCTCAGACACTGTAAATCTGGTTTTTCCCCATAGTTGATCTATTATCATGTGTATACATGCAGGGCTTCAAACAAGCGGATACAGAGCATGTGTCACATGTGGACCTAGACTGAATGCACGTAGGGCACCCTCACTGAAGAAGCAAATCTACGAAGGTCATCAAGCGTATCTTCCGGAGAATCATGTGTTACGCGACGGCTTTTTGGGAAGAGAGCCACCAAGGATGTCTGCACAAGCATGGTTAGAGCAGAAGGAGATGTGCGATGACGGATTGCCTCCAGGGATGAAGAGACTATCTCTATGGTACGAGTTACCATACTGGCCTCGACTCGTGATCAATCACTTGCTCGATCCAATGCACATATTCAAGAATGTGGGTAATCTACTATGGGACCATTTGACCGGCAAGAAAGATACTTTGGGAGCCAGAGTTGACCTTAGAAATGTGGATCGTATGGAGCAATATTGGCCGCAAACAGCGTCTGATGGATCGATAAAACTTCCTAAAGCACCATGGATTTTCACAGGAGCCCAAGAACGCAAAGTAAAAGAGGCCATTCGATCTTTGCGGACCCCCACTGGCGTAATGCACTCGCTCCGAACGTGTTTTACTAAAGAAGGAAAGCTTACCGGTTTGAAGTCACACGATTGGCATAAAATGTGTCAGGTACGTTCATAGTGGACTTTAATATCATTGCATAAAATGTGGACTTTAATATCATTGCTGCACATACTTTACAGTTTATTTTACCGGTTGCCATTGAGGGATGTTTGTCTCTCGACATCCGTAACACAATCTACAAACTTGCAAAGCTGGTGCAATGGATCTCACAAAAGGAGATCGACGTAGACTCCATACCATTCGCCAAACTAAATGCTGCGGAGCTTGTGTGCATGTTTGAGAAACATTTTCCTACTACAATGCTAACCATTCAGGTGCATCTTCTTATTCACATAGTTGATGAGGTGGAAATAGCTGGCACAGTTCATTCCAGATGGATGTTCTTCTTAGAGCGTTTCATGAAAACGCTTAAGGGATATGTGCGTCAAAAGGCACGTCCGGAGGGTAGCATGGCAGAAGGTTGGTTGGTATCAGAGTCCCTAGTGTACATTGGAGAGTGGTTAGACGGATTTGATAAATCCCGGGACACGCTATGGCGAACCATAGATGATGAGCGCATATCTGGGATTGTCATGTGCAATCTCGGTGTTGAGAAGAAGATGACGGAAGATTTAGAGGCTAAAATCAACCGATTTTGCATGCTTCACAATCCAGTGATGCAAAAGTGGATTTCACAATATGAGGATGCAAAGCAAGAGCGACAAAGGGCACGAATCGAGTGGAGACGGGGAAGACGACCACCGATGCACTATCCAGCGGTTCTGGAGAGCCTACCAACCTTCATGAGCTTAAGATGGTTGCACAACCAATTGAAAAGCGCACAACAATGCGGTGACGAAGTGACTGAAGAAGAGTGGGAGTACTCTCGGGGTTGCGCGACCAAGGTAAGTTTGCAATGTACGACTAGCAAGTGACTTTATTTATAAACGTTTGAACGGCCACTCATAATCCTTGTTCGTTGTAGTATAAGTCATACACAGCAGCATGGTGTAAAGGTCGACATTTTAGGGTGGAACGAATCGACAAAAAGCGTTTTACTCAAGATTGTGGAATCATGGCAAAATTTGAACAGTCTAGTCGACGACGTTCCTCTGATGCAGATCCCGTGGTGGCGGAACTCACTTACTTCGGCACGCTGCAAGAGATTTTGAGGATCGATTACAGAGGATTTTTTGTCGACTTGTTCGACGTGCAATGGTTCAAGATAATCATGGAGGGTCGAAACGCTACTGTGCGTAGAGGAGAGTCTGGTTTTCTTGAGGTGGATTCTACTAAGAAATGGACTGACCTAAGAGACACTTTCGTACTACCCGAACATTGTGAACAAGTAAGTATATAAATAGTTAACATCCCCCTTTTACAAGTTATGTGCTTGAAAGCTCTCATGTAAGTTATGTGGCTCTGGCAGGTAGTATTTCATCCTACAAAGTCTACATCAAACTGGTGGTACGTCATAGAGTTAGCCCCTCGTAGTGCAAGGACGTATGAAGGCTACCATGTGCCAATCACAACGACATCAATGGAGGAGATCAGAGAAGATGCTCAATCAGAAGCCGCTGCGGTGGTGCCAGACGAGCATCAAGATGCTACTGCTCTATATGGGGTGCATGCAGAGGAGCTACAAAATGAAACAGAGGATATGTGTTTAAACGGAGAGCTCTATATAGATATAGGAAGTTATGCTGAGTTATGCGAGGATGAGAGAGAGATCTCTTAAAGCCACAAATATTGTATTTGAACAATTTTGCTCCGTGCTGTAAAAGCTCTAGCTCTCTAAGTAGCTTCCATGGTGTGTAACGCTCTTTTCTACTCGCGCTCACATCTTTTGATTGAAAATTCTGAGTTTTCGACTTGCCTCTTCTACCACTCGATTCATTGCGTCATTGTATTTATATGCGTCATTACGTCATTGTATTTAATGGTCTTTGCGTCATTGTCTACTCTATTCATTCAATATTAAGTTTAAATATTCGTGTGTTTAATGCAGGTATGGATGATGAGGAGTTTCTTTCTTCTTTGTCACCGCAGCAGAGACAGTGGTACGTGGAGCGTCATCGCTCTGGCGCATCATCGCGCGTTCCTACACCATCCGCATCTCCCTCTCTTTCGGAGCATTCGGCGCGCTCCGAAGCTTCGGCGTCGACGAGACGAGCGTCACACTCTTCTAGACACCGGCGCTCTAGTGGTGGCGGTGGCGGTTGTTGTGGGGATTCCGCCACCGATGCCTCCACACCGCCTCGTGTTCGACGAGGCTCTTTACCCTCCCCTTCTTTGCCCGCCCCCACACCAGCCACAGCATCGCCATCTACGCCAGGTTTTGCACGGCTGACTGTTCCTAGAAGCTACACACCTCTACCTACTCCGCCAGGAGCCACCCCACTCGACACTCCTCGCTTCGGGGCCCAGACGCCGGTGGAGACACCTGACGTCCGTACCCCCATCGACACGCCGCTAGAGACCCCTGCCGGGACACCCAGGTTCACGCGTCACCGGCCAGAGGGCTTGCCTTACTCCGTCGACATCAGCGGCGGCATCATCATGGATGATGACGGCAAGAAGGTGATCTCGCGCATGCGTGGTCTTTGCTCTCAGCTGTTTAGACACTATATACTAAACAAATGGAGTGAAGTACCAAGTGATTTAAAAAACAGAGTCATCAGCATACTTCATGATGAGTTTCCCGTTCCAACACGGGATCAGCGCTTCAATGAAGACCTGATGAAGATTCGAATGCGCGAATACTGCAAACACAAGCGTTCCGAAGTGCAAAAAGCAATCAAGAATGGGTGGAATAGGCCAGATTGGCTGGCCAAAGAAGATTGGAAGAATGCGAAGAAAGCAGCGCGCGAGAATCCCGACAAGTGGAAGCAACAAAAGGATGCAGCCAGAGCGCGAGTAGAGGCAGGGAGCTCGCACCACTTGGGGAGCGGTGGATGGGCATCATTTGAGGCCGATTTTGTAAGTCTTTTCACATTGCTCTTTATGCATGTTCGATAGTTTAGGGTTTATGAGTTTTTTAGTTCTAACATAATGAAATCTTTGTATGTTTTGACAGTGGTCGATGACAGGACGTGATCCCACACCGTACGAGCGCGAGTACGCAGGCAGGAAGGGCTTAAACGCCCTGATGGACATTCTCAGTTCTCGCAGCGGCATGGTTAGTATTAGGGTTTACTCTTTTTTATTTTTTGTATTGTTTTATAAATGTCGTTATATGTTTATACTTACTGAAAACTGTCTTATTGTCTTTTTTTGCAGAATCCGACAGATACGCCGCTTGGACGCGATGAGACGTCTGATTAAACGACGTCAGTTTAGCCGTAGCTAGATAGCATTAGTTTAGGGTTTCTCATAGCTTATGTATCATGAGACGGATTTTATACGTCTTTTTGAACCATGTATATTATTACATTTGTCACCGCAATTCCTTTTGCCAATCAATTCTTTATGCCTATGATGTTGTACAATTGTCATTATTACATTTGCCAATCAATTCAGTTTGTCTATGATGTGTACAATTGTCAATTTTGCAAACAATGCGTCTTGTGGGTGACTATTTTGGGTCTATTATTTACCTTTGCACTTTTTTTAAAAAGTGAATCAAGTACAATATGGTTGATGGGTGGCAGGCATTCAATGCTCTGCCACCAAAAAAATATTCTCTCAGGCGTCGCTATAAGCGTCGCTATTTATGGCTCTGTAGCGTCGCTATATGCGTCGCTATACTCTTCTGTGAGAGCGTCGCTATCTGCGTCGCTATAGACGTCGCTATGATCGTCGCTATATAGCGACGCAGATAGCGACGCCTATAGCGACGCATATAGCGACGCTCTCGTAGCGACGCTTTTAGCGACGCTTATAGCGACGCCGGGGGTTATAAAAACCCAGTGTATTTCCGTCGCTAAGAGCGTCACAAGAGCACATAACCTCTTGTAGTGGTGCAAGATGATGGGCTAAGGCAAGACATGAGGCAAATGGTAGATTTTATGAAGAATCTCAGCCTAAACATGCTAGGTCAAGTGGGAAATAATTGAGGTCGAGGGAGGTTTGCAAATCAGCCAAGAGGTGAAGAAAGGCCTAGGAATAGTGTTGGACAAAGCAATGGTAGGTTTTGGAGGCAGACACCCACATGTTATAATTATGGAGAGTTGGGTCACATCAACCCGCAATGTGATAAGCCACCAAGGATGGGGGGAGACATGTATCCATTGCCAAGACAAGTGCTAACTAGGTCAAATGATTATGGCATCGAAATTAAGGGAGACGAAGGAACCAGTGGACTGACCCAGGAGGAAAAGGGAAAGACAAAAGTGGTAAGTGTAGTCACCTTGGAGAAGGCATCAAAGCTAGAGGATACATTAGTGATGCCTATTGGGAAGAGGACCACAGAGGATAAGGAAGGAAGAAGTGCCCCAGGTCCTAGTAAGAAGAAAGGAAAGAGCCATGAAGGTGAGGATGTCAAGGCCAAGAGGAAAAGGAGAGCTCGTCGAAAGTTTCATGTTTCAGATTTTCCACTAGGGGATGGGCAATTAAGCTATGACTTGAAGGAGGATCTGACAAGCAGGAAGGCAGATGTTACTTTTGGGCAGCTTATAGAGATGGTGCCTAAGCTAAAGCGACAGTGGAAGAGGATGGTTAACCCAATGGAGAAAGAGCCAGAGAGAGGTGTAGTAAAGGTGTTGGCAATCGATGAGCTACCAGACATTTGTCCAATAGTAGATGTGTGGCATAAAAGGAAAAATTTGGGACAAGGTTATGTGGATGGCGGAGCCCAAATATGCGTCATAACACACTCATGCATTGAGAAGATGGGTCTCACAGTGGCTGGGGTGTCAGTTTTTCGGATCAGATTGGCAAACCATCAAAAAGTAAAATGCTTTGGTGTTGTAAAGAGCTTAGAAGTGGAGGCATATGATGAAAAGGCAGTGGTTGATTTTCATGTGATGCCAGCAGGGTTGGGAGCATATCCTATTATACTGGGCAGACCATGGTTACGTGCAGTGGGAGCTGTTCAAGATTGGCGACATGGTACGATTAGCCTCTATGGAAAGACAGGTACCAAGAAGCTTTATAATATGGACACAAGGAAACGATTAGAGGAGCTTTATGAAGATGAGGATGAGTCTAGTGATGAAGACTCTTCCACGGTGATAGATGAGGACAGTGATAGCACTACCAACAGTGATGATGATGCTGATGTTGCATTTCTTTTGATGGACAAAGAAATCCAGGAGTTTGGTTTAGTTACATTTGCGAATGAGGTTGAAGATGAAAGTGAAGGGCCTTATGAAGTGATTGAAGGGCTGATGCAAACCAAGGTTGAGTTGTCAAAGAACCAGGAATTGATGACACAAATGATCAGTGGAGACCTCTCAGCTATGGAGAAGGATATTTATTTGCACATGCTGGCTAGTTTTCCTGATTTGTTCATTACTTCATATGAAGAGATCAGAGGGTTCAAGGGCGAAGAGGTGCATATAGAAGGCTAAGAAGGATGGGTCAAGAGCAAATGGAAGCCTTGCGAGAAGACGTGGACAAGTTGTTGAAGGCAGGGTTCATAGTCCCTGTGGAGACTACAGAATGGGTGAGTCCAGTTGTAGTCAGTCCAAAGAAGGATTGGAAGTGGAGAATTTGTGTAGATTTTAAACCCTTAAACGCAGCCACTAAGAAGAACCCATATCCTCTTCCATTCATCGATCAGATCTTGGATTCAGTGGCAGGTTATGAGAGGTACAGTGTGTGTGATGGTTTTTCAGGCTATTTTCAATTGAAGATTGCTCTTAAAGACCCCACAAAGACCACTTTTATTACGCCATGGGGCTGCTATTGCTACACAATATTGCCATTTGGGTTGTCAAATGGACCTCCCTTCTATCAAGAGAGAGCAAATTGGGTGTTGGAACCATTCATTGGTAGTTGTGTTAAAGATTTTATGGATGACTTCTTTGTTTATAGCAGTAGGGTTGAACACCATGAGAAGCTGCAGATGGTATTGGCTTGATATGATGAATGTGGAGGACAACTAAATCCATAGAAATGTCATCTAGCACAGCCAAGGGTGAAGTTATTGGGCCATATGGTGTCAGAAAATGGCATTGAGGCTGATCCAGATAAGGTTAAGTCTATTATTCTTCTTCCATCACCTACGAGTACGAAGCAATTGGCAACTTTTATACACAAAGTGAAGTACATGGCACGGTTTATTCCATTGTCTTCGCAGCTTCTTTATCCATTACAACAAGTGGCAAATCATGATCCATTGCAATGGGATGACAAGTGTGAAGAAGTGTTTCAAGAGGTGAAAGTGGTGTTAGGGGGGTTGTCAGCCATGCAGGCTCCTGATTAGGAGAAAGTGTTTTATGTAAATCCATCAGTAGGGGATGATGCCATTGGAGCCATGTTATTGCAAAAGGGGAAGGGCAGCCATTATATGAGGCCAGTGTATTGTGCAAGCCGAGTGAAGTTGGTAGCAGAGAGAAAGTTCTCGGAAGTAGAGCTAGTGATGGCCAGTGTAATATTTGCTTGTCGACGATTTCGTCATTACTTGCTACCACGGCCTTTTGTTTTCTTGACGAGTTATGCCTTTTTGCCACAGTTAATTAATGGTACTAACATGTCAAATGTGGTAAAGAAATGGGTAATTGAGCTGCAAGAGTTTGAGTTCTCTTTTCTAGTGGAAGATAGTACAAGGGCTACCCTAGCTGATTTGTTGACCTACAAGGAGAATCCCCTTATTGTTAAGGAAGAGGTGGTGAGAAAGGTAGTTGAAGAAGTGCCACAGATCAGCAATGCACATGTGTTGTTCTTTGATGGTTCGTACAGAAAGAGCCATGATGCAGCTTCAGGGGGTATAGCACTTTATGATCCAGAGGGGAAGCTAGTATGCAAGAGAGGGTTCAAATTGGATGCTCATAGTAACAATGAGGCTGAATATGCTACTCTGGAAGCCGGATTACACATTTGTTTGAAGCATGGGATTCGAAGGTTGAGCATAAAAGGTGATGCCTTGTTAGTGGTGAAGCAAGTGCTGGGTGTGTGGAAGAGCAAGAACACCTCATTGAAGGAAATGTGCTTCAGAATTAAAGGCCTGTTAAAAAAGTTCGAAGCATGGATCATCAGACACATTGAACGTGCTCTAAATGGAGAGGCACATGAAGCAGCTCAAGGCATGATTGGGGAGCTATTTGTGTTGAGGACCACTTTACCTCTTTATCATGGCCGGGAAAGTTTGGCTCAAGAAGAGGAGTTTTTGCTACAAGGAATCATTCCAAAGGAGATTCAGAAGTCTAAGAAGTATGGCTTTGTGCGTAGACCATACAGGTACAAATTGATTGGTGATGTCTTATACATGAAAGGGGCTGATCTCGTGTTGAGACGTGTACCTTGGCGGGAGGAGATTTACACAGTGTTGGAAGAGAATCACGAAGGCGCATGTGGTGGCCATTTTGCTCTAAAGATCACCTTGCATAAGATTTTGCAAGAGGGGTATGTATGGCCTAGTTTGCACAAGGATGTTCACCATTGGTGTAGGTCTTGCAATAGGTGTCAAGCATTTGGGAAGAGAGTGTTGAAGCCAGAGCTACGAAAAACCATTATGGCGTTTGATGTGTTTGAAAAGTGGGGGATTGATGCAATAGGCCCGTTACCTATCACAAGCAGGGGCAAAAGCTATATTTTGACGGCAGTGGACTATCTCTCTAGATGGGCAGAGGCTATAGCAGTAAAACAGATCACTGCAAAGGATGTGGCAAAATTTGTGTATGATGAAATATGTTGCAAGTTTGGGGTGCCACTGGAGCTACTTTCAGATAAGGGGCCTGGATTTAGAGCTAAACTGCTAGATTTTTTATGTGCAAAGATGAAGATTAGGCATCAGCATACCACTCCTTATTACCCGCAGTGTAATGGCTTAAATGAAAGATTCAATGGTGAGTTGGTACAAATTCTTTCTAAAGTGACAGAGCACCAAGGAAAGAATTGGGATTTGGAATTGCCTAGTGCATTATGGGCTTACCGTACTTCGGTGAAGACAGGTACAGGGTTTACTCCATTTCATTTGGTGTATGGAAAGGAAGCACTATTGCCTGTGGAAGTAGAGTTGCCTGCGGTCAAGATGTTAGAGAAGTTTCTTGGGCCGCCTAGTGATGCATTCAAAGAGAGGCTCTTGCAGTTACAAGAGGTCCAGTTGGATAGGATGAGCGCATTGGAGCATTATGGGCAAATGCAGGATAAGGCTTTGACAAAGATAAATGAAAAGTTCAAAAGTAAGGGTATCAAGAAACATGACTTGGTTTTGCGCTACAACAGTAAGCTGGATAACACCTTCCAAAAGAAGTTTCAAATTAAGTGGGAAGGCCCTTTCAAGGTAGTGGAGTGTTTTCCAAATGGCACATATCAGCTGGCTCACCTGGATGGTGTTCTACATAATTCAAGGGTAAATGGATTGCGTCTTAAATTGTATCATGCTAGATTGATGATGGTGGAGCAAGATGAGCTGTCTGTGGATCAAGCAGTGTTGGTGAGGGATGAGGAGACCTGTGATGCGGCGAGTCTCATATCTCTCTTTGCCGCTGCTGATCATGAATGATCTAGCAAGCTAGCGGATGGGCAAATTATGTCAGGAGTTTTTTTGAGCAATGGATTGCGCATATGTACATACACATGCATGGTGCATCGAATAAAGGATTACCCAATTTCCATAGCCAGGTGGTTACGTGGGCCCCACGTGTGTACAGGTAGGACAGGGTGTACATAGTGCAGCGATTTTCACTATTATCAGTACCAGTGTGTTTTTTCTACAATAAGGAGGAGTTGGTAGTGCGTAAAACTTCTCGAGGAAGCTATCCGCGGGCCGAAGACATGAGGTAAGCAGATCGTCAGATGGCATCGAGTGGCGTCAGGAGGTCGAACGGGGTCAATACTTGCACGCGGAGAAGTATGGACACGACGTGGGTGTTTTCTTGTGATACTTATGCAGAAAGGTCATCATGAGGACCACTTTTTGGGACCACTTCACGTGGTTTCGGGATGCATTATTTGGAAAAACTGAGTGCCAGGTGTGCGGATGATGCAAAAAGGTGACAACTATGCACTGCGAGGTCAGTTTTTAGCCTGTTCGGGGTCCGTTTGAGGTCATCTAAATGGCCACGGGTGCCCAACTAATAAAGCTAAGTGTGGGAACTGAAAAAACAGAGAGAAGACCAGAAAAAACGTGGAGAAGAGAGGAGGAACAGCCGCAACAGTGTTTTTGCTATTTTTGGAGCATTTTTTGCCCTAAACTGCTCATCCGAGGTCGGATTTGAGCACTGTGACATTGTAGGGTGGGGTTTTTTGGGCATTCCAAACGCAATGGCGCTGTCCATTTTGCCAAATTCCTCACAGATTTTGTGCTGTTTTTCTGTGTAATCTTCTCCGGTGAGTGAAGCCTCCGCTTAACTTTGTGGTTGTATCTAGTGTATTTCCTCAATACTGTGTAAACTATTTGCCCCATTGGTGTTGGGCTGAGCTTCATTGAGTCTAAACAACAGCAATTTGCCTCCTTTGAGCTGAATTGAGAGTGTGTGTGTGTGTGTGAGTGTGTATGTGTGAGTGTTGAGTAGGCAAGTGGGAAATCTCTCTCTTCTCACTCCGTCTGTGTGTTTCCTGTCTCGGCCAGGCTGGTTGTGTAAGCCGAGTGGTGCCCCATAATGTGTGTGTGTGTGTGTGTATCATTTCAAGAGTGTGTGTCGGGTCATTATAGAGGCGTTGTGTGTATTTTCATCCCGCTCACAACGCCACTTAGATAACATCTGCCATGTTGAATCAATGCCTCTGTAAATAAACAAGATTTTGATGGATGACCATTCTTCTGGCTTGTGCTCGTGACCATCGAGCCCATAGAAAATATAGATTCACACTAAGTCATGATTGCATATGCTCTTATTTGTATATTTCACAGTTACTGGTTGACGTGAGGATTTGATTTGTTGTAACAAACACATTTTTAAAAAAAAAATACAGACATAAAATTACACGCGCATTGTCATACACGTTTGCAAGAAAAGACGTCAACCAAGATTCTCGATTTAGATGTAAAGAAAAGAGTTCGATGGAAAAATTCTGATGGTGATATCGTCACTATCTACAAGACATATAGATACAATTGTTGTGAGTGAAGTAAAGCTTTATAACCTTGTGCAAAATATTGTCAGATCAACAAAAAAAAAATTCCTAGGCACTGACAGAGAAAGCATAAAGTATTTTTTGCTTAGTATAATTGGCAATCTATCCAAGTGTGCTCGTGACCTCAGCAATGAACTTCCGACAGAGGTGGATACAATGAAAATTAATCACTTCTATGACAGATAGAGAGTAGATAAAGAAAAGTCCAAGCGAGCAAAAGCAATAGATAGCCAATTCTACTTGAGCAAGAGAATGCGGAAGACGATGCTTGCTGCAGTAGAAAAACGTGGTAAGGACCATCTACATATGTACACAGATTAGAAGACGCTGCTACTAGAGAAGCTGCCAAGGGTATTCATTTATTGCGTACTATATATAATACATCATGTAGTGTGACAATTGGAGTGCCTGATGAGGCTCTGGTGCTAGGAAAGAGGCTTGGAAAGGGATCATACGACGAGACTTTTGAATGTAATTTTCAAGGTGTCTCGTACTTTCCAGCATCCATTACATACTGTGCTAAACAATTTACTGGAAGTCGTGCAAGAATACATAGATCTTTTGCGCATGAAGCAACGATCGATTTGGTGCATCCACGGATAGTTCAAGCTCTTGTTCATACTTGCAAAGAGCCATGGTGGTTGCTATTCCCCTTCTTTAATGGAGGAAACCTTGGGACCATCATGCAAAGCCCACTAAGCTCTTATGAAACTTTTGTGGGCATGTTAAAACCTGATTCGTCAGATGAGAGAAAAGACAAGAAAAAAGGAAAGAAAAAGAAACCAAAGCAACAACCACAGGATGAAGAAATTGCAAGAATCACTAGCCTGATTAACAATGCACCATCTATAATCACGGCATTGGTAGCTATAGTATGTGAAGCACACAATGAAGGAGTTATCCACAATGACCTTCATCCATGGAATTTTATGTTTGATTCCCCCAAGGAGGGAATGCCTAGAATAGGATTGATTGATTGGGGTTTATCTTTGAGAGATGGGATCAAACAGAGGCCTACAAATATTGCAATAAAAGAAGATCACAATGCGAGACCATGGAGAGCTCCAGAGCTACTAAATATTGCTTCTCCCTATCCTTGGACTAAAGCGACTAATATGTACGCTTTGGATAGGTTGATAGAAATGTTCACAATTTTCTGCGTTGAGTTTAGATACTCCTACAAAATCAAATGGAATGGACATTCAGAAATCGTCATTGGAGTCATTAAAGAGTGGATGACAGAATAATAGTGTATTGTGCCAGAAGATGGAAAAACAACATTGGATCTTTTAAAGAGATTACATAAGCTTGATTTGAAATATGAGAAGTGCTTACGATCTATTTATGAGATGTCACCACATCTCGTTTAAGCCAATAACTTTTCAAGCATTATATAACCTTTTGTATATATATATATACATGGTTTTCTCGTCATTTAAAAGGTTTTCAATGATACTATTTTCTCCTCTTTTTTTGCTTCCTAGATTCCCAAATCATGCAGCTTCTTTGTTCTTCGATATTAAGTGTGTCATGACATTAATGGAGAAATAACATTGCTCTTTTTATATACAGAGAATAAAAGCTCGTTTGACACACTTTAATACAATTCAAGAAGTATTTAATTTAGTATTCAATCATTTGAAATTTACACAGTTTACTCTACTTTACAAGTGAGATGTGTTTTTTAAAACTTTCACATATTATAAAAATGATTGTTAGTCTCACAGCTAGAGCTTTCTTATGTCTAAAAATAAGATTCACAAGACGACATCATTACTTAGAGATGTAATTTTGTCATCTTCAATCATCAAACACCTAACATTTCAAGGAAAAGCAAGCACAAACCTTCTCCATATATATCTAATAGCTTGTTGAGAGCAATGTATTTGCATATGTGTAATGCAAAGCTTAATATATCTAAGAATATGCTCAATAGAAAACACTATGATTTTCCATTCAACCTTGTGAAAAGTACTTAGGAAGAGATCACAACATTAAAGATTTATTTCAATGCACTTTCAAAGCAACTTGAAGCAATTGTCGCGATTCGACACACCTTGAAAGAAAGCCAAAATAGTTCTTATGAGCCACAAAAAAATCTCTCTCTCTCTCTCTCTCTCTCTCTCTCTCTCTCTCTCTCTCTCTCTCTCTCTCTCTCTCTTCCCTCAATGCCTCATATCTTGAAAATGTTTGGATAAGCTTAAAATAAATTCTGCTTGTAAGTGACACAATCTACTACTCCTATTTCACAAGACGCTCACAATCATACCTTCTTTGCCATGTTCTATTTTAATTATCTCACTTTAATGGTTATATTACAGAGCACCAATATATAGCTTTCGGTATGGCTTTCTGTTCTTACATCACAAAAAAAATGAGCATTGATGGTACCATCTTTTGTTGCTTTTAATAGCAAGTAAATTCTTACTGCTATAATACTATATATAGTGAGATTTGAGTTTCTGATTATTTTGTAGAACCATGCAAAAAAAATCAGGCACAATGTAGTGACATTCCAATCAAAGAAAAAAGTGCATATTCAAAGCGAAGCAGCACTCTAATCAATCTTAGTGAAACATCTGTGAGCTCCCCTGCCAAGGGCCAAAAAATAGCTGTAGAAAATGAACGTGCTTTCATTGTTGAATCATGCTTTCCAAGGAACAAAGAACAAAGAACAATCTCACAGTGAGCATCATTTTTTGTGCATTCCATTTGCCCAGTTAAATTTTATTGAAATGCAACCTAAAATGCATAGTTCTTAATAGGTGCATGAAGTGTTCAGCGATCTAGTGGTTCAAAAGCCCCATATAGCAATGCAACAAATCAAGATGTCAAGCATGCACACGATGCACAATGTCTACCTAAAAATTTGATCTTTATGCCTCAAAACATTGATGTGATCAACCTTGAAGATAATGCCAACGATGATGATGAAGTGATCGTGTATTAAGAAGGCCCGCAAATAGGAACCTCACTTCCATTTCTTCACATTGTCGATCTTTGTGACGTAACATCTTGATTTGCTATAGAAGGATATATGTTAAATAACTACGATATACACAAGGATCAATGAAGCATTTAACAATAAATATTTCAAAGTGTACATTGTAGATTCACACAACTCAAACACCATCACTTATAGGAGTTTCACTCATAAATCTTTTCCTCAACAAGCTAAAAGTTGGTAAATTTGTACGCATAGAGGGTGCTTCTGTGAGACAAAAGAATAGCAAGGATGGAGGTAGCTCATCACTTTCTTTGTATTTAGATGGCTTTACTACTGGTACGTCTTTTTTGGTCAACTTGAGATTCTACCTTGAGATTAAAATCAGAGCTTTTCTGAATGAAGCAACAAGTTCTGTCCTGAAGAACTATCTGGGAACTATCGCATTTGTCTTCATCAAGTGTGACAACATTGAAGTTGGAACTTCCTCTATCCGTGGAGAGCTTTTAGTTGCAGATGGACCCAATGACAACAGCGATCGTGCAAATGTAAAGCCTCATTAAAATGTTAAATTAAAATCAATCTTCTTTATTGTAACTCAAACACTCTGATTTTTGCAGTTATCTTTCATGAATGGCCGAAAAGAAGACTACAGAAACATTGTGAGAGAGATTGAGAATGGAACAACAGTTATGCGTGTCGTAAGAAATATCGGATTTTTCTATGGAAAAGGAGATGCTCTATCTATTTTAGATCTTACTTCCAATTCAGAGCAACCAGCTTCATCGTGAATTACTTCAGACTTACAATAAGCAAACAGAAGACCTTGGATATGGTCAAGAGGTGAGCGCAAGCTTACAATAATGTATAAGAGAAATATTACAATTGCTTTGGCATGACGCACTGCAGATTTCTGGCGTCTTGCAATTTACGAACATAAACAGTGTTCTCGTTGAGTCTGCTTGTAAAAACTGCCAGTCCAATAAAATACAAAAGATTGCAGAAATTTTTTATTGCGTCACATGTGAAAGATTTACAAAAATAGTTCAAATTCCAAAGCCTAGGTGAAGATCAAAATGTCAAAAAAGAAAATTGTGCATGCGCAGCTTACCGACAGTTTAGTTGATGATGTATTGCATATAGGAAAGTCTTTTTGTAGTATCTACTCTAAAAGTGTCATCACTACAAGAGAGATACTTGCTTCAGCCTCTCAAACTAGAAAATTTAAGGTTAACCTTGCAGGCGTGATAGTGGCTTTCACTGAACAGTTGATGAACTAGAAGAAGGGAGAGAAAGACAGAGTACCTTCACTTTACACATAGATAAAATCCGACAGAATGTGTATGACAAGGAAAAGATATACATTGTAAATAAATAAAGCTAACAAAGACTGTCTTTTACAATAAAAGAATGTACATAGAAGACTCAGAACAACTACATGTGTACATAGAACACTCAGAACAACTACGTGCTGTGATGTTGCTACTTTTCTCTGATGACTTTGTTGTTTTGTAGAAAAGTTATCTTTTGAAAAAAAATATGTGGCCAATTTGTCGAGTTTACCATATATTTTCAATTTCTATTTCTTCAGCATGTTTTGACTGCTCATGAGAGAGAGAGAGAGAGAGAGAGAGAGAGAGAGAGAGAGAGAGAGAGAGAGAGAGAGAGAGAGAGAGAGAGAGAGAGAGAGAGAGAATAAACAAAGAAAAGACAAACAACAACACGAAAGAAAATTCTTGTCATTAAGACAATACAAGCAAAAAAAGACAACATACATGACCATTATTATTGAGTTCACCATTTATTTTTGAACATTAATTCCTAGGTTTTTTCCAACTTTGAGAGAGAGAGAGAGAGAGAGAGAGAGAGAGAGAGAGAGAGAGAGAGAGAGAGAGAGAGAGAGAGAGAGAGAGAGAGAGAGAGAGAGAGAGAAAGATTTGAAACAGAAAAGTGAGAACGGCCAAGAACAAGACAAACAACAATATGAAAGAAGACTCTTCAGAGAATATTGTCAAGAAAGTAAAAGAAAAGGCAGAGATACACAAGCAAAAAACCCGAGCAGAAAAGAGCAACAAAGACAACGTGTCAGAAGAAGCTGAAAGTGAATACAAGCCGCATTTCAACATTGAATACTGCATAGATAGACTCCCAAAAGATATAAAAGATCTTTTGGATTTTAAAAATCATGGAATAGAAAATGGATTGGATTATGAAATGGGGCTTGACTTATTGTTATCTTATGAATTAGATTAGAGAAGGCTTGAGGGAATGGAACCAAAAGCAAGACTGATTGCAGATGAGCTTGCATATATCTATATGCAAATTTTTAAAAGTTGGGATGAGGATCCATATGAGAATGACGACGAAGACAACAATTCTATCTAAAAAAGTAGTTAGCATGGTCATCGTTATGTTTACTTTTTAGATTTTATGAATTGTATGATATTTTAAATAATCTCTACATTACACCCAACCACGTAGGTAGCACTTGAATCTTTGACGTTATAAACAATGACGTCTGTCTTTCATGTTCTTTAAAGAAATATTTAATGCAACCACTCTCTTCCTCCCTCTCTCTCTGTCCCCTTCTTTTTTCACATTTTTCTTTCTATCCTTGTGTCTAACTCTTACCTTTTAGTTTCCAAATGATATCGCTACCCTTCCTTTCCTTCGTCTCATAAACTTGGTTGTTTCTCACTACTGTAGTGCTTTTCCTGACATCATGAATTGACAAATTTACAAACTGTTCACAAAAATCCACTGAATCTACTAAGATAAACCTGTTTTTTAAAATCTATTGCTTCAAATGAATGGCATTCGTAGAACATAAACATAACATCAACGAGAAATTTCTAGAAAGATATCCACAAAATGACAATATTTTTATTGCTCTACAATTCTTATTGGATTCGTCATGCTCTTCGATAGAACTTCTCAATAATATAGTTCTATATATCTTGTCACAATTAAACATAGATAACATTTCAGTAAAGATCATAAAATCATTCTTGTAGCCACAAAACAGAATGATTCTCAAAATTTAGATAAAATAATAGCACTGCTACATACAACTCATAACTCACTTCTCTTGAATATACAAGTTCTAGAATGCTTTTATGTCATGACAAATAAATCTCTTAAAGTAATTATATATACTCACAATGGTGAAAGTAAAAAGAACTCTGATCATTGAAAATTCTTATCAAAAAGCACCCACAAAAGAAATATTACTTTTTGAGACACAAGGATATTTATTTATATATCCTATAGTAAACTCTTATGCACTACAAAACATGGACTCCTGAGAAACGAACATACTGAAGAGCTTACTGGAGACCTACGCTGATCAAAGCTACAACTGCATTGCGAAAGAATGTTTGTACATAAGAAATTACATTTCTCGTAATAGAATTGTTGTCATAAGAAAGATCAAGCGCTTGAAAAAAACACAAAATACATGTGAAATTGATCAACAATTACAAAATCATAAGCTATCGGCATCTTCTACTCATACATACTTGGAAGAAATCAGAGACACATGTACAAATATATGTGCAGTTTGTGAAAGACTTATTTTTAAATATCAACTCTCTTTCTCAAAGAAGAAAAAGCTAGCGACAATATGATACCAACTTATAATGCATGCAAACGAACAAAGAGAAAACAAAAGATTTCATACAGATCACTGAAAGAAATAGCTCTTAACAATGAGATTGAGCTTATCAAAAAGTTGAACAAAATAGAAGAAAGACTAATATCTCCACGTATACCATTTACAAAAATACGTGAACTAACATACAATGGTCAATATGGACTATGTGGAAGTTATCAACGTACTGATAGATCTTGGAAAGACTCAAAATACATTACCTCATTTCATGCATGAAGAAAACTCTATAATGATAGGATTGAAACAAAAGTTGCAATACGATCATAATTATCTCATTGGACTTGTCCGTCCACTTTTAACGATGAGAGCAACGACTGAATTATTGAAAACTTCTCTGTACAAAAAAGAAAATATTTCAGTGAATACTGATTGGTTAACACATATAAGACTGCTCAATCAAAAGTATTATTCTCAAGAAATACAATATTGTATAGAAGAAAATGATGACAAAGAAATATATACAGATATCTTGTTACATCAATTTACAATTGTAGAACAAGTTATTGATTACAACGATATAATTACTGTTATTGCACCATGTAAAGGAAATCATCCTTAGGATTATTAAAGATGAACATTGCGAAGAGCTAAGTTTTCCTACTCTTTTCTACCATAGTTTAGCATTAAACAATCATCAAAAAATTACAAAATGAGAGTTGCTACATAATGATAGACGTTTTTCTCTTAATATCAAGAACTTATTTTTCAAAGCTGTCAAAACAATGACACAAAATATTATTTCGTCCATTTGGGTTCATTTGAGAAAAGGAAAATTAGAGGATCGCTCACTTTACGCTAGAGATATAATCAAAGATACCACTATCAAAAAAATACTTAAGTCGAGATTAGGTTATAGAGATTATGAATCTTTGCATACATCTCCAGATTACAAAGAGAAACTAAAGAAAAATGTATTTTCTATGATCAGACAACTGGGCCGTCCTACTTTTTTTGTCACGCTCTCTGCAACTGAAAAGCGATGGAAAGAATTAATCGAAAGTCTGATCCAACTTTCCAACATACAAAGAGAATGTAATGAAACAGAGAGTGATTACCTTGGATGACTTATTCGTTTTGATCTAGTTACATGCTCTAGATATATATCTTCATTGATTTCACGATCTTAAAAAATTATTGCGTAAAGACCATGATATCTTGGAAGGTAGAGTAATAGACTATTTTTCTGTCACGGAATTTCAAAGTTGTGGTAGTCAACATGGTCATGGTCTTATTTGGATTGAAAACTCTTTACAAAGTAGCGACACAAACAATGAGAAGATATCTTTTCATTTGATAAATGCATCACTACAAATAGCGCTTTGCTGAATGAAAGCTTACAAGAACTCCAGATACACGCGCACCGAAAAACTTGTTTCAAGAAAAATAAAGAATGTCGCTTTGGTTCCCTTGATATCCAATGCCACATACTTTAATACTCCAACCAATTCATGATAATGAGCGTCGTTTCGAAGAAAATAAATCTAAGAAAAATCAAACTTTTGCTCGAATCAACAGATGTGGCTAACTTACCTGAAAATTTTACTGAATGGTTAATGACTCTTGATCCTTCACTTGCACAATATATCGATGCTATCAGATTAAAAATTACATCATTAACAGTGATGATTCAAAGAAAACCATGTGATATTTATACGAATAACTTCAACACACATATAACAAATCTATGGATAGCAAAATACAGATATTCAATACATAATAAATACATATGGTGCAGCTTCATATTGTCCATCATATATAACAAAAGTGGACAATACACTCATCTCAACAGTAAATGCAGAAATAGATTACTGTGTTGCAACTAACACAAGCATCGTCGAAAGATTGCGATATATTGGGAACACAATTTTAAATATGCAACAACTGAGTGCTCAACAAGTTTTCTATATCGCACAGTGCAACGAGAAATATTGTATTTATCAATGCAAGCCCTCTAGAAACTCGAGCGCTCCTGGTTAACACTAGTCCTGTAAAAAATCAGCCACTTTTGTGGCTTTTTGAGACTTTTGTAAAATCATTCTCAATATTATGTTAGTTATCTGAATAAAAATGGTTTCAAGGAATTATGATCAACACTCAATATGAGTTGATAAGAAATAGTACAAAGCTAATGAAGGTCTAAAGGTGTCTTTCCATTGCCATCTTCTACAACTAATTTGTGCGGATGGACAAAAAAATTCTATTTTCTTTTGAAAGTAAATTAAATCATTGTTAAGCACACCCAAACTTCTTTGAAAAATCTCTCAATAGGTATGTGATAGATGTATCAAGCTTTTTTAACCCATATACAAAGACTGCCGACATTTTTTACTTCTCCAAGTTAAGTATTGAAGTGCAATTTTATGTAAAATTTACTAATTTTAGAAAAGTAATTTTTGATATTCATGTAAATTGTGTATTTAGAACCTTTTTTCATATCTTGAACCCATAATTAAGAAGTTTCATGAAATTTTGATGTCATATACAAAAGTTATGTTTCATTTACTAAAATCTTGATGTGAGCCATTTTTGTGGATTCAGCCAGTTTTGTGGCTCATTACAAGTCTAGTGTTAAAAGAAAAGAAACACTTGAACAGCTAGAACTAGATAGCACAGAAATATTTTTTATAATGTTATCAATAAATATAGAAAAAGACCTCTCCAATTCTATAATATATGCTTGGCAGAATTTGCTTCTCATTACAAGAAATGTGGAAAGAAATTCGTTGTAGTACCAACTCCAAGAATCATACGTTATGTACGATACAATAAGCATAAAGATCTTGATAACTTTTATCGTGAACAATGTCTCTTATTTTTACCACGGTACAATATTGAAAATCAGCATATACAAAATGTTGAAACTTGAAAAAATATGCATTCACAATTTAAGAGTTAATCACATACAACAAAAAAAAATTCAATAAGAATATTATCGATAAAACAGACAATTTAATTACAGTCACAGAAACATTGAGATCTATGTCATCATCACTAAAACATGATCATGATAACATAACCTCTAATCTCTCATTCAGAAAAACCACCAGACAAACTACAACTAATACACAAACCATTGCAATTTCAAATAATGAATATTATCAACAATTACATATGCTTAACGATGCACAAAAGTGCTTGCTTGATGATATCATGGTCAGAAAACGTGTTTCTCCACACGAACCATTGCATTTGTTCTTAACAGGAGGTGTTGGGACAGGGAAGACATTTTTATTGATGTTATTGGGCCAAGCTCTGTTGCGCTTTTACAACTTTCAATTCCCAGGAAATATTGAAAACATAAAAATTTTATTGACGTCATATATAAAAAAAACAGCATTTAATATCGGTGGAAATTTACAACTTTCAATTCCCAGGAAATATTGAAAATATAAAAATTTTATTGACGGCATATATAGAAAAAGCAGCATTTAATATCGGTGGAATAACTTTACACTCTGCATTACATCTTCCTTTGATTACCACTAACATGACTTCTTTGAGTGCCAAAAAACTTGACGAATTATCGTTACATTACATAGATCTACAACTGATTGTCATTGACAAAATATCTCTTGTTAGCCAAAGTATTTTTGAACAAATTGATGCAAGATTGTGTGCCATAAAACATATACATATACATGATAGACCATTTGGTGGATTGGATATTTTAGTTTGCAGTGATCTCTGTCAAGCAAGTCCTGTTCGAGATAAATGGATAAACAAATGTATTAGAAACCATAAATCCTTCATTTTGGCATTCAAGTATAAAATGTTATGAATTATGACAAACAATGCGCCAAGATAACAAAATATATATCGATATTCTAAACAGAATTCGAGAGAACAAACATACAGACGAAGACATAGCTTTCTTAAATCAAACTATTGTCATTCTATGCCAAAAGAAATACAGATTTCTTATTTATTTTATGATGATAAAACCAAAGATAAATATAACAAGCACATATACGACTCCATGGACGGCAAACCAGAAAATTCCATAGCCACCGACAAGAAATCAAAAAACTATAGTAAGACCATAAGAATTCCTAAAGACCCAAAGTAATGTGGAGGCTTGCACAAAATTTTATGCTTGAAACCAAACCTTGTCATAGAACTTTGCACAGGCAATCTGAATATAATAGACACCCTTGTCAATGGGGCAGACGGAATTTATAAATATTACTCACATTATTTTGAAGATATCATTCTCTGGATACAATTTTACAATATAGAGATATAAAAACGTACACGATATGAAAACAAGCATTTATTCACAAATTCTATTTCAAAAGATTGGACACCCATCCATAAAATTACAAGAGAGTTTCAAGTTGGTAAAAATGTGCTTAATATGATATCTAGAACACAATTTCCTATTCAACCTGCATTGGCACGTGCAATTCATAGATCACAAGTATTAACGCTTCATGCATTGTCTTTTGATCCCTCAAATATCAAAAGCCATGGATTAATATACAATGCACTTTCATTAGGAAATTTTGGAGGTCATTTGGAGGGCCTTATTGAAGAGAGAGAAAAGAAGGTGCAGCCAATGAGCAACAACCTTACGTAACGTAGAAATGCATGGAAAATAACACAAAAATGAAGGAAAACATTTTAAAATATTGAGTTTTGTCCCATTTTCGTAAGGTAACTTCCTCATCTCACAAAGTAGGGCCCATTGCGAGTAGCCGTCAAGTTGCTGACACCTGACTACTGATTAATAGCTAACTCTCTCCCTTCATTAAAAGATATCCACTACCTTTATGAAAGGCTTTCAAAACTCATTCTCCCTCCATTATACCTATGGCTTCGTCTTCTACCCGCCCAAGAAGTTCTAGAGGTTGCTCTACACTATCCCCAACTAGCCTCACCATTAGTGTGCCAAGAAGACCATGTAGTAGCATAAGCTCTATCTCAATCTCAAACTCTCTCACTGCAGATAATAGGTGGCAAGAGTAGAGGATAAGCAAAGGTTCTTGGGTTCTTATGCAACCAAGAAGGAGAAAAAGCTCAAAAGCAACAAATATGTTTCATTCTGCATGGAAAGCAAGAGTTCTGGATTTCAAAGTCGAGGTTGGTAAGACGACTGTGAAAGACGTCTTTGTTCAACATGTTTTCACTCACTCTGATGTGATTGCTAATGGTGGTGATGTCTCCATGGTGTATAATCCACAGTGCAACTGTAAGTTAATTATTTAGCACTACTTTATAATTGTTATCTTACATTTCAAATGTGAATCTATTTTTTTCTTCTCTTATTATAGATATATAAGTAGGTTATACAGATGTTTTTATTTATTTCTATTCTCTTACATTCGCAGATGTTTATCCTTCCTCATATGAGGAATGGGAGCCACTGGAGTGCATTATAGGTCTCATCTCTATGACCCATGCTCATATTGGGGTCTTGCAATATGCTGGTAGAACTAGCAAAATCCTTGCAGACGAGGGTATTTTCTTCTATGACCATTTCTACCAACTCAATCAAAGGAATCAGAGAGGAGTGTTGGTGAAGGTTCCACTACCAACCAACTGGAACTCCGTGGATTGGCCCGTTCCCGACACAAAAATGAGTGAGGCATTGAGGAACAGGCTCTATAGAGATGTTCAGAGGTCTCTTCGAAACTCTGTACCCACTAAATTGGTGAAACTTGCAAATTTTTGTCCTGTTGGTCTCTTTGTTGAGTTATTTCATACCTGCAAAGTACATGTTGCTAAAACTATGTTGCTCTGCAAATCATTTGATTCCCTCTTGTGTGATAAGCTTCTTGATCGAGGGTGGTATGTGAAAGAAACAGATGGAATATGTTGCGAGATTGCTCTTGACATTTTCATTGTCAAGTATATGCTTGCGACACAGACATTAATAAACTCCTTTTGGTACAAGCGTTCTCACATTGTTGAAGGTTGCTATGTGCCTATGGATCAAGAGGCAGCAAGTTTGGCAAACAATGCTGTCATGGACGTGGAAGTGGTGGACAAAGACCTAAATCTTATGACAGTAATTACAATAAGGCAGCAATGCAATCTTTTGCAACTTCGACATGACATAGTGGAGGAGACTGCCGACATTGACTCCGTAAACTTCTATTTCCTCATGGGTAGACGAAGAGTAATGCAATGAAGGGAGAAGCATTTTTTGTGTGGAGATCTTTCTGGCCGTATTCAAATTGTGCCCATGTAATTTAGCCTGAATGGCTTCAATGAAATGTAACTTTTTTTACTAGTTTAATCTTAATATCAAGTGTTTTCTCAAGGCTCTCTCTCTCTCTCTCTCTCTCTCTCTCTCTCTCTCTCTCTCTCTCTCTCTCTCTCTCTCTCTCTCTCTCTCTCAGTATTCAAAACACATAGACAGGTAGACAGTATCAATTTAAGGTATAAACAATGAATTACTAAGTACATTTGTAAGTACAAATTCATAATATATTGTTAATTGTTTATACATCTCAAGTGAATGCCCAATATGGTCCCATTATTTATTTTCTCTTTAGGTATTTATTTTACGTATTTGACAAGATACTTGGTATGGAAATTCTTGAGGGGGTACTTAAGATCCCCCAGGTAGTAAAATGGAAACACTCTATCCCCACTTTATAATCATCGATCTATTCATTTCTAAGTTGGTTAGTTCAAAGAAAATCTCTCTCGCTCCCCCCTCTTCCCCTTTCATTTGACTCTATAGTTCCACATCATTGGCTGTGACATGCTCCCAATTCGCAAAGGGAGAATTTCATGTGAAGGAGGATTCGTTGAAGCGGAGGACCTTTGGATGGCTATAAACAGTGTGTTCGTACTATAGTGTTTTAAAATGCTCGTGAGAAAGAGGACCTCCAATCTTGCTTTTTTGAGTTGTGCTTTAAAATGCTCTTACAACGGTGTGACGGTTCTTGTCCACTATCGTCGACATTTTAAAATGCTTGCTTGGTGTTAACATGATACCCTGCTTTTATCAAGTACATCTTTAGATGACCCCAACGGACCTACATTCTCCTTTCTTGTTGACAACATTCTAAGATGTGCTCCTAGTGTCCATGTTTTCTCTACCCATTGATAGCAACATTCAAAAGACCGTAGAACTTGGTCTGTTGGGTAGCGGTTTTTTGTCGGTGAATAGCAATGCGCCTTGCGACACTCGATGGATGGCATTTTGTTTTTGAGCAACTTTTTGTCCTTCTTCAGAGATACATCTTTCACTCTTTCTCTTGGTGATGTGGACCTCGAATTTGGTGGAGAGTTTTTGGAGGGTGTTTGCCACAATGACATCACCGTGCTTGAATGCCAATCAAGAACTAAATGTAGGTGACTACGCTCATCAAAATTTGATCGCATGAGGCTATGTTTTATTAGAAAAGGCTTATGGGAGCTCACATTGTAGAGTCTCAATCAAACATTCCTCTGAGCTTTGACCACATTTCATTGGCAGTCAAGTTATGTATAGCACAAAATATTTCCCTTGTGAGTGCCTCAACAATGACCGACATCTGCCTTCTCATTAGAGTATCCCACTCAATGCATATATTTTAAGATACTCATCATCCTGAAATTGAGTGTACCTATTGTTCTTGGCCCTCGTGAGTCGTGTATCCATTCCAAAAAGGGGCCACCCTTCTTGGACAATTATTTTACAGCAAGTTTGAATCCTGGACTTTTATGCACTCTTTCTAGATGAAGGCAAAAGTGATCCATGATCAACACGCGGCTATGAAAAGTGCACTGACTAATACTCAGTTAGCTGCCTTGGTACTTATAAAGTTTACTGAGAAGTACAAGATTGTGGCACAAAAATTGCACTTACAAATTTTGAAACAAAAGCTAGAATTTGACGATCTCAACTCTTATTGCATTGAGGAGGAAGCTTTTTTAATCTTCTGAAGAGGCACTTGCTGCTTGGAAAACTTAAAGGAATTACATGAGACGTTGTTATGTTGTGAAAAGCTTCGTAATTTATCTTCAAAATGAAAATCAAAAGGCAAATAAAAGCTTAACGAGAATAGCAGTGATAGTGATTCTCCCAAGGACTTGATAGATTTTTCCAGTGTGGCATAGACTACACCAACAATAGCTCCAACATTCTA
Source organism: Adiantum capillus-veneris (assembly GCF_014529385.1). Taxonomy (NCBI): domain Eukaryota; kingdom Viridiplantae; phylum Streptophyta; class Polypodiopsida; order Polypodiales; family Pteridaceae; genus Adiantum; species Adiantum capillus-veneris. Next base: position 81,463,064 of record NC_140931.1, on the reverse strand, counting down.
ATTTGGTGGTGGTTGCCGCAACATTCTTCAGCCATAGAGAGGCATGTGAGCAATGAGGGGCAATAAGAGGTCCCAATCCTTGATTTTGACATGTGTGCTCAAGATGACATTCTTTTCATGTGACAAGCTGGTGGTTGCAAATCGGAGGTGTATCCACTTAGCTATTGCTAGCTCCTTGGGTGTTAACGGTAGCTTCTGCATTGACTTGGTCGTTTGTACTTATGTAAAACCACCGATTTTCAAGTCTCTTAAAAAAAATATTTTCAAGTCTCTTCTATAAATAATAAAATCGAAACCAAGAAATTGAAAAGAGCCTTGGAGTCACATTGAATGTACCAAAATGCAAGGGAACCAGATTTTGAAATTCGATGTACATTACTTTATTTTTTAGTTTAGAATGCTTGATGTGTAATGTTGTGATGTTTTAAAGTCAAGATCAAAGTCATTTTTGGGTGCTCAAACAATGTTTGGTTTAGTTTTGGAAACAAATACCCTTTTTGTTCTTTTTTCTTTTTGGTACTTTTTGTGAACAACAGTGTTGGTCTCATGTTTGTACAAGTACAACTGGATACATTGAAGTTGTGTAGAATGCAAGGTGAGCATGAAGACAAGATGTAGGAAAGAATTCTTGCTCTAGATTTGTTGCAAATGAATAAAGAGAAAGCTAGTGATTATTATCTTCAACACGCAGAGACAAGGATGGAGAAAATGAATAAGAGGTTGTCAAAGGAAGAGATTGAAGAGAAAGATCTTGTAATGAAATATGATTCTCGCTTGGATTTAACTTTTCAAAAGAAGTTTAAGAACACATAGTTGGAGCCATACACAGTGCAACATGTTTCTCCAAATGACACATATGAGGTGGAAAAACTGTCAAGTGAACCTTTGTGCTACCAAATAAATGGCTATAGATTGAAGAAATATTTTTCAAGGTATGTGATTCCAAATGTAAATAGCCTCTTGGTTGAGTAGAATTCTTGACCTAGAGGGTGGACAATGATGATAAAAAACTTTAGTGGCGTGTACATAGTAGTACCTATATGCATGGACATATGTACAAATAAGTATAAATACATGAATTTGGAAGCTTCACAATATGATTTTGGGTCTCAAACATGATGCAACAGATATACATTATAAATAATTAGGTTTGCGTATTAGCAGTTGCGAGCATGTACATGCCTGGACGATGTGTCAAAGCTTTAAATGTGGTTCCAAGTAGATTCTTTTGGGTCTAGGGTGTGCTTTTTGAGCTTTCTAGAATTTAACTTAATGCAAGTGGGAAGTGTGGGCATGAAATTAGCTGAACACTTATGATATCTATTTCAAGTTAGTCAGTTAAAGTTAGTTCAGATCAGATCATGACTTTAGACATTGGACCGGACAAAGATTGAAATGAAATGCAGAGAGTGGAACTGAAGTATATAATAATACATAGTCTCTCTTTTAAAACTCTTTGTTGTTCACGTGTTAGTCATGAAATTCTTTCATCTTCCATTTTTGTGTGTAGGTGGCTAGAACAACTCTTAGTTGGGAGTCATCTAACCTGGTCAGGTCTACCAGGCAGATCGTAGTATAGGAATCAAGAATTCTATGGGCAGTATGGAATTTATCCCAAAAATCAAATCAAAAGGTGTCATAATCCGTGGTATTTTGTATGCTAGGTGGTGCAGAGCCACCAGTTACAAGAAAGGGGGTTGTAGGGAGTTGCATATCCAGGAGAGGAGGGCGACCAGTCATTAGGAAAAATGTGGACTCTCCTTGGGCCATATAGGATTAAGGTTAATTAGGCTCCAGCCAATAGGAAGAGAGCAATGTATATAAGTCTAGAACCTAAGAAAGTAGAGAGAATAATAGGGTTGTCCACTCATTTATTGCTTTGTATCCTAGAGGGATGTGGATGGGTAAAAGAGGGAGGGGGGGAGTGGTGGGTCCACAGATACGTTTATGCAAAAACCTTAAATTTTCAAAATTTTCAAAAAAAAATTAAATTCAAAATATTCCATCCAAAACTCCGCCCAAACCTACCCTATGATCAAAAAGTCATTTTCTCACTCTAGAACCTTTTTTCCAAGACTCCCTTCCTCCATAGCCCCTTTCCATAACACAAAGCTCTCACTCTCTCTCTAAACTCTTACACCTTCCTCCTTCTTCAAGCTCTCCATTGCAACTTTAAGCTCCCACTCTCTCTCTAAACTGTCTCCCTCCTCCTTCCTCAAGCTCTCCATTGCAACTTTAAGCTCCCACTCTCTCTCTAAACTCTGTCTCCCTCCTCCTTCCTCAAGCTCTCCATTGCAACTATAAGCTCCCACTCTCTCTCTAAACTTTGTCTCCCTCCTCCTTCCCCAAGCTCTCCATTGCAATTTCAAGCTCCCACTTAAGCATCCATGGCAAACAATGGTCAAAATAGACGCCCCAAACCCATCATTCAAAGTATGGTTCTCCACAACTCGAAGAATGAGGAGCAGCAATGGGAACCTCAGGTTTTTCAAGAAGGTGCGTGGGTCTACATGCAACCTTCCGCAGTCGGTCCCCATCGTGTTTGTGAAAGAACAAACGTTGATCTCCATTGGAAGGGAAGACTAATAGGCTTCAAGCAAGTAAGAGACAAGGGTACGGTGGCAATCGTTCAACATGTTTTCATGTTTGGACACATGCGTCTACGAGGGATCACCAACCCAAGGGATTTTTCTTGTAATTGTATGTCCCTTGCACTTCAATGGTTTTGGTGGTAACAAAAAAATGGACTTTTTACATCTCACGGACTGTTTTGTTTCTATGTAGATGTTTTCCCTTCTAGCCTTGTGGAGGAGCAACCACTCTCGTGCCTTTTAGGCACATTTACAACCATGCATTCAAGTCTTGGGGATATGCTCTTCTCCAACACAACTTCATCAAACCTTGCACGACAAAGGGTGTTCTTCTACATCCACAAGTACATTGTACCCACATATGAGGAAGGCTACGGAGAGCTACAACCTTTGGAGGCTACAACCTTGCGTAGCATGGAGTGGCCAAAGCCAGATGCATTCACTGTAATGTCTTTGAAAGCCAAGATTGTAGCTTATGTGAGAGCATCATTAAAATTTGGAAAAGCCTCGCGTTCCGTTGGGCTTGGATGGTGTTGTCCTACTCATGTCTTCGCTAGCATCTTTGGATCTTTGCCTTTCCATCATACAAATACTATGTATGTTTGCAAAGATCTACAATACGATACATTGGAAGCCATCCTTGGCGAGAAGTGGGGGTATCTTGAAGGACTTCACAATGGAGATCGCTTTCGGTGTCAGGTTGGAAGTTTCAGCATTGCTATCCGTTTCATCAAGGTGCGCTCCACCCTTTACGTGCGGTACTTCTATGAAAGATGGATGTACAAGCTTGGTGAATGGGTTCCATTGCAATCCACCGATGCTACAATTGAGGTATTTGATATTGCAATCAAATTGTCGAGTGGTGCCGTTGAAACCGTCCAAGTGAACAAGCATTGGACATTGTGCGGGAGCACTTAGTGATAATGGGTTTAGAGCATGGAGAAGATACAAAATTTCTCATCGGACGACGTAAGGTGAATGATTTTTCTCTCTTAATTATGTTATATTTATGTTCTTTTGATTATTCCCTGCTCTAAGTTGGGTATGCTATTTCTTTTTTTTTTTGCTAGATTGGTAGCCGCATGGAGAGCACGATTCAAATTGAAAAGGCGTGGACAAAGGAAGAGAATTTGATTTTATCATTAGAGTAGTTATGTTTTGTACTTAAATTTTTTATAATATCACAATTGTAAGTTCACGCAGATGGTTGTATCAAATTTTGGCAATGCACATTATCTTAAAGTCGTAGTGATGTGTTTTTAGAGTTAAATGATTGTAATTTAGTTTATAGGTTTTTTATAACTTCTTGTTATTTGTGTTACTTTATGAAAATTGTTTAATATTTTAATTATAGTTATTAATTTTTTTTATTTATTTTTTTTGGGGGGGGGGGGGGGGGGGCGTGCTATATAAAGCCTCCTAAACCCTACCATTTTCACACTCTTTGCCTGTTCACACTCTCATTTGAGCTCCAGCACTCTTTGCATTCCTACCTTAAGAGCTAGCATTATGGCATCCTCCTTCACCCCTCCCGAAGCCACGGCGTTACAACGCTTCCAAGCGTTTTTACAAACAATCGAGTGGCAAGATCGTGACGATCTTCACAATTTCTTCACCCAATTCCCTGATGTGAACGCAACTATTCACCTAAACAGCCAATCTTTTCAGCCTATCTTGGAATTTTTTGAATTTTACATCGACAAGTATGCTGTACCAATTGTCGGACAACGGGAATTGTGGATTCCATGTGATTTGCTTCGCTACATACACAAAGGCGATCGGCCTTTCACCCAGCGATTTTGTGTAATTGCGGGTGATGCAGGTCAGTACATTGAAGATTCACGTTTGAAAAAGAAGAAGGTCGGCACCCAGTTTCTAAGTCGCTTGGCGACTTTTGTGTTTCTTCTTGCGGAGGAGCCTGAAAGATCTGAGGTTAGTTTGCCTCATTTGCGCCTTGGGGGTGTCGTCAAGGACACAAAGGAGCCCATTATAGCGCCCTGGGATGCAAGCAAAGAGGGCAATATTCTTGCCCTAACCTACCCAGGAGGTGTCATGGATGCCGCCAAATCCATGGGTGATGAGGGTGCAGAAGCATCCTTTAAGCCCGCTGCAGATGCGCCAGAGGAGACATTAACTCCGGAGGTTTTTTTTGAACACCTCTCCCCAATTGTGATAAATGGGGAGGAATATTTGTTTTTACATGATCTTGAAAAGACTTTTGACATCCGCATGGATGAGAGTGTGTCCATCATCTGTGCCACTGTAGAGTCCTCTGCCATTGACCCCTCTTCCGATCCTTTGGATCGAAGCCTCCTTCCCCTTGGAGAGAGTGTAGTAGATACAGTGGAGTTGGCAATGGTGGCGGTGACAGATGCACCGCACTCATCTATGTCGGAGGATGAGTTTGTAGCTACACGCGCATTGCTTGAAGCCCAACGCACTCCTATGCCTGTTCATATAGATGAACTTGAGAGTGTCGCTATGGCTCCCAATTCATCTATTTCTCTTGACAGCAAAGGCATAAACGATGAGGACGACGAAAAACAAGAGGTATTAATTAATTTTTGTTATGTGATTACGTTAATTTTAATTGTTGCATTCTGAAATCTTATTTACCTATTGATTTCTTTGTAGAATGTTGTGGAGCTGGATGAGCATGCAAGTCGGGGAGGAGATGGTAGGCGCCAAGCTTTTGGATGGCAGTCGTCTCTTGCGCATTACCTTGGCAAGCTCCCCTAGGACGGCTTTGTGATAATCCACAAGGAGTACACTCCTTGTGGTCAATTTAGGGTGTCAATGATGAAAGCAATGAGCTGCATCCTATGCCTATTCATATAGATGAACTTGAGAGTGTCGCTATGGCTCCCAATTCATCTATTTCTCTTAACAGCAAAGGCATAAACGATGAGGACGACGAAAAACAAGAGGTATTAATTAATTTTTGCTTTTGTGATTACGTTAATTTTCATTGTTGCATTCTGAAATCTTATTTACCTATTGATTTCTTTGTAGAATGTTGTGGAGCTGGATGAGCATGCAGGTCGGGGAGGAGATGGTAGGCGCCAAGCTTTTGGATGGCAGTCGTCTCTTGCGCATTACCTTGGCAAGCTCCCCCAGGACGGCTTTGTGATAATCCACAAGGAGTACACTCCTTGTGGTCAATTTTGGGTGTCAATGATGAAAGCAATGAGCCGCATCCTATGCCTGTCAACCATATCTCAAGCCTTCGAAGTTATATATCTTGTAAATAAATCTTTGGCCAGTGCTGCATTTGTGACACACATTCGTGGTCGTGTGCTTTGTAACGTGGCCTTAAGCCAAGTTGTAGGTCTAAGCCATGTGGAACAAATTGCTTGGGATGTGCTGCACAAACAGCTTCCCTGCGCCCAAGAGCGCCGAGAAAACATTGCTCGCCATATCTTAGATGGCTCAAGCACTCAATAGCTGCATAAATCTTGTAATTAACTCCTTCAAATATGTAATGAGATATATCACATCTTTGTACTTTGTTATTTCAAAATTCGAATGGGAATTGATTTTAACTGGTACTTTCCAACTTCTGTATTGAGTTTATGGTACGATAGACAGTACGTGATTGGTTCTATCTTGTGATACGATTGTGCAATTCTTTGAATCAAAATATAGAGTTTTTTTTTCTGAGAAAAAGATCCTTCTATTAGTTAATGAAAACTGCCCATAGGGCTACAACCACCTCTGCAAGAGAGGGCTACAACAAGCATGATGGGGAGACTCTCCCAAATTGAATGAAAAAACAGCATATATACAATGGGGCTAAATCAAGAGATGGGAGGAGGGAAAAGCCACACAGGTGGACAGTAGTGCCATCTGAGCACCCCCTGGAATATGGTGTAGAAAGGCCCACGGTGCCAAAGTAGAAGGAAAGCCTCGCGGCGGTCCCCCATGCGGTCGGAGCTGCCTTGTAGTCCCTCAAGCTGTCCTATGAGAGTATGGATCAGCTCTAGCCAAAAGTCACGAACAATCTCTGCTGGTGGCACAGGGCGAGCCTCAAAGATGCGGAAACAGCGGGCCTGCCAGATGAACCAAAGTTTCAGGCCACTGATGAGCTCCCAACACTCCTCTCTCTCACTGCACCACTCCAGTGGAGTAAGCTCTGTAGCAGGGTGGAGTGTAGGTTGCCCCCCTGTATCACTATCATCCTACTGGTGGAAGATAGCTCAAACTGAAGTGCCGGGCCCGTGAGGGTGGACCAAGCCGCTGCCCCCCAAGTGTACTGGCGAGCAGTGGAGAGAGCAGGCATCAGCCGAAGAACTCGTAGCCACACTTGCTGGGTCGAGGGACAGTCCCAAAGATAGTGACGCTGACTCTCCACCAAATGGTCACAAGCTGCACATGTGGCCAAGAGAACACTATGCACAAGCCAGCTCCCTACTGCTGTGGCTCTATGTGCGACCAGCCAAACAAGGTGACTTGCCTCGGCTGTCTGGAGTCCCACAGCCTCTGCCAAAAAGCTGCCAAGAACTCGACTGTGAGGCCCTCCTCCTGCCAATGACGTGCTGCAGCGGGGCGGGCCTCTCTCTGTGCTGCAAGTATATGACGTCCAAGTCGAACAGTGTACTGAAAGAAGGGGACTCCTGGGCGGTCTGTAGAAGAGAAGGGGTCCCTCCATAGCCACTCACCAGGATCCCACTGTACTCGTGCCAGTGGACAGCACTCCCAAGCCCATAGCCTCCAGTGTCCTGTCTCAAGAGCTGCTGGGTCAGGGTCTATGACGCAAGTCCTCCCACAGATGCCCACAACTCGAATCCTCTGGAAACAGCACTCTGCTACCTACGGGGCCTCTACTGCAACTCACTGTAATCGTCCCCCACCCTGAAGCTCGAAGAACAGGGCTGGGATAGTCTCTGAGCAAGCCCTGACTGAAATGAGAACCTCCAGTCGTGTCAAGGCTCCCATCCACTGGGGTGCTACTGGCTCGAGAGGCGTGAGCCACTCAGCTGGAACTGACTCAGTGATGTCCTGACACATGCTATGCACCCCTCTCATGCCTTGTAGCTGGACAGCCTGCACCTCCTCTCACAAACCTGTGAACTCTAGCCAGTCACCTAGAGAGCGCGCTGGACCAGCTGCCATGGGACCCCAAGAAATGTGAGGCCGACTCCCAACTAAGTGGCCTCTCTGAGTGCTAACCATGGGGTTCCAAACGAGGGGTTGCCGTAGGAACTCCTATGTGCACGTCGGCTGTCTCTGCTCTAGGCCACACCGTAAGAGCTCCCAAGATCGAAGCAAACTCACAGCAAATCGGTCCTCCAGTCTCCTGCTCAAACCAACTCGGCGCAGCTCTGTAAAGATCCATCTGGTCGAAGGTTGCCAAGGGCCTCCTGACTGAGGCACCGTGGCATGAAGCCTCTGCAGCAAGAACTCCTTCCAGGGCTCCTCGCCTAGAAGAAGTCCTTTGACGAAGAACTTCCCAAGAAGGGCTCTGCTCTGCTGTGTTGGATCAGTGATCCCAAGCCCTCCCTAAGAACAATGAAGTGTGATGACCGACCAAGCCACCTTGGCTCGGGAAATCTAAGTGTCGCGACCTGACCAAAGGAAGTTCCTGATCATCCTCTCTACCTGGCTGATACAAGAACTCGAGAAGATCCAGCAAGAAGTGATGTACCACATAGTCGCCAACAAAACCTGGTTGGCAACTACTACTCTACCAGCCAGCGAAAGTCGTGCTGAGCTCCAATGTAACAGCTTTCTCCTGATGGACAGGAGAAGAGGAGCAATCTGCTGCTCAGGGGATAAGTCCAAACCAACCTGATAGCCCAAGTACCGAACTGCAGTCCCTGGAGGAATGCACCTGAAACCCTCTCCTGACATCCAATCTGGCACAGGAGCACTGTCAACCGAGAAAGCCACTGTCTTTCTCCAGTTGATCAGTGCGCCCGATGCACAGCAGAAGGTCTCCAAAGCCTGCTCACATCTGTGTAAATTGGCCTCCTGGCCCTTTAAGTACAAGGCCGAGTCGGCGGCAAACTCAGCGTCCAAAAGCTCATCTCCCCATATAGGGAGTGCTAAGCCCCTCAGACCAACCTACTGTGACACCAAAAATCTGCTCATCGCCTCCGCATAGAACAGAAAGAGAAAGGGGGCAAGAGGACAACCCTGTCTGACCGATTGTGTGAGCATGAAGCGCTCACCTCTACCTCCTGCTAAAAGCACCTGACTGTGAGCCTGTCTGTACAAAGCTGACACCCCTCTGATCCAAGCATCTTAGAAGCCCATCCTGCATAGCGTGCCCTCTAGAAAGTCCCAGTCAAATCTGTCGTATGCCTTCTCAAAATCGAGAAGAAGAATCACAAGGTCCTCCCCACGGAGTCGTGCCAGGGCAGAAGCCTCCCAGAAGGTGAAGATGTTGTCAAGGATACTGCGTTCCTTGACAAAACCTGTCTGAGTCCCATGTATAAGCTCTCCAAAAGTGGTTGAATCCTCAAACTCAGAGCCTTGGCAAGAATTTTGTAGGCTGAGTTTAGGATGGTGATGGGGCGCCACTGTCGAATCTCATCCAAGGAGCCACCCTCCTTTGGAATGAGGTAAATCAGGCCCTCACTCATGCTATCCGGCATCACTCCTGCCTGCAGAATGTACTGAAAGGCACTACAAAGATCTGGGCCAAGAAGGTCCCAGTACTCCAAGAAGAAGCTGGGAGTCAGCCCATCCTCACCTGGACAGCTACCATGAGGGAGGGCCCTAAGAGCCGTGTGCAACTCCTCAAGCTGAAGAGGTATCTCTAGCCTCTGGCGCATCTCCTCAGTCACAAGACAAGGAATCTGTGCCCAAACCTGCTCCCTGCATGCATCCTGTCTCTCTGACTGGGGCTCAGCCGACAGTAACTCACGGTAAAAGTCAGTAGCAATTGCACGCATATCCTCAGGCTCACAAACAACTGACCCATCGGGTGTCCTCAAATGATTGACCTTAGCATGCGAGTGCCGAGGTCCCACTGTCTCAAAAAAATCACCTGTCACTCTGTCACCCACCTGAGTCCACTGAGATGCCTGTCGGTGAAAGGCAAACTCATGGCGCCTCTCCTCTGTGTAAGCAAGCTCTTGTCGAGCCTGCTGTAACTGTTCCTCCAACCATGGACTGTCTAGATGCTGCTCTTGCATCCTCTGTAGTGAGGAAATGCCTCGTCTGAGACGCTGCTCCTCCTCTCTTGCTGCAGCCCGTCGAGCCAAAGACTCCTAGAGAAAAAAGTGGCTAAGTTGAGCAAGGCCTAAGGCCACTCTGTCTGCAGGTAGAGCCTGGCTGTCCATGCCCTCTATCCAGAGAGCCTCTACCCTCTCTCTAAGTGCTGAGTCCAACAAGACCCTCTTTGGGATGCGAAGCATTGTGCTCCCACTCCTCTGCCTGTCTGCCACTGTGAGGATCACTGGTGCATGGTCCGAGAAGGATGTCCCTTCCAGGATGCCCACTGAGGCCCCCAAGTCTCTGAAGTGGTCACTAGTGTAGAAGCGATCTATCCGCGATAGATTCACTCCTCCCACTCTGCGGTCCGATCTAGAGAAGGCAAGACTCTCTAGAGGCCTCACAAAGCCAGAATGCTGCCATGTATCCGAGACCCTCAAAGTCATACACAACCTCTCCCAAGCTACTAACACGACTCCATGCACAGTAGCATGGCTGCCTCCGATCCTGTCAGAAGGGTCCTCCAACATGTTGAAGTACCCTCCTACACACCAATGGTCAACCTGTGGCAAAGACTCAACAATCTGTGACCAAAACTCTGCATGAGCACTCGCCACATTGGGCGCATAGATGTTCAGGAAGCCCACAAGGCCACCCTGAATCTGCATAGTAATCCACTGAGCCCTGCCTGGCACAATAATCCCTCTGCCCACTGAGCCCTGCTTGGCACAATAATCCCTCTGCCCACTATGGCCTGCTGCAATGAGTCCACAATAGTCATACATACCCCACCTTGGATGCCTCCACGTCCACTGAGCCCTGCCTGGCACAATAATCCCTCTGCCCACTATGTCCTGCTGCAATGAGTCCACAATAGTCATACATACCCCACCTTGGATGCCTCCAGGTCCAAAAGCAGCTGACCAAAAGGTATCATAACGTCCACGCAAAATCTGACCACATCGCCGAATGCGGCTCTCAGACAAATGGTGCTCCTGAAGCAGAAGGAGATCAATCTCTCCTCCCACAAGGCAACGATGAAGCTCCTGACTCAATCGGCCCCGCTGTCGCTGAAACTGGGGCCCACCTAGTCCCTGCACGTTCCACGAGACGATCCTCATGGAGAGCGAGAGAGAACAGATGCTGCTGTAGCAGCAAGACGGGCTATCTTCGAGGCTAGCTTGGATGGGGAGTAATCCGCATCCGAGCGTCCTCTAGATAGGCGAGATTGTAGTGAGTGCCTGGCCCAAGCCCAAGCAGAGCGAGCCGTGCGTAAAGCAACCTCCTCTGTCCAGGAGTCCTCATGAATGTATACATAGCAGGGCAAACACTGCGTATCAGCAAAAAAGTACGCCACAATGTGCCTACATCCTACTGAGTCTGGGGGTGTCACCGCAAACTTGGCCAGTGGCCACAAAGTCTGCAGCAAATCTGTAACTCCAAGTTCTCCCATGTGGTGAGAGAACTCGAGAACCTGTGTACGCAACCATCCCACCACTGAGTCGAGGGACCACTCTGTCTCGGTCCTACCACAGAGGGGGAACGAGAAACCAACTGCTGAGTCCAAGGCCTCTGTTCCCCTAGCGGCGAGGAACAAACCGTGGTGACCCTAAAGCAGGCTGCCTCGTGGTCTGCTGCGGAATCGCCAAGGAATATAGAGTTTTTTCATATAAATAACATCAAAAAAAGCATAATATCATAAAATTCTTATAATTTTAGCCTAAAAAAGGTTTAAAAGGCTGTCTAGAGGCCTGTCGCAAAGGCACACGAAAAAGCAAAAGTAACTTCTACTTTTGCCTTCTCGCGCGCCTCTACGGCAGGCCTCTAGATAGCCTTTTTAAACCTTTTTTAGGCTAATATTATAAGAATACAATACCTTTTTTGGTTATTCAATCAACCACACTTGGTTGACAGCTCTTCTATCCACATCTCTCTCTCTCTTTCTCTCTCTCTCTCTACTTAGTTTTACTTATATCACTTAAAACACAAATGTACACGACTCGTTATATTTGAAAAATCCACGACTCGTTATATTTCTAAAAGATATCTTTACATTGGCAAAATTGCATAAAAGTAAAATTCAATCTCTTTCTCCTCTGATTCGACGCGCAAGAGCTAAATCCTTGGGCATTATTGTCACCCATTTTGCATGAATAGCACACAAGTTGGTGTCTTCAAAAATAGAAATTAGATGATATTCTGCCGCTTCTTGCAGAGCTTCTATGGCAATACCTTGAACTCGAAATGCCATTCGATAACTTTGCATGATCTCTTTCACCAAACGTGCGAATGGTGCCTTGCGGATGAGGAGGTCTGAAGTTTTTTTATAGTGACGAATCTCTTGCAACACCTTTGGAATGCGTCGCTTCATAGCAGGAGCCCGTTGTTGAGGGATGGTAGGATCTGAGACATGGGCCTTGCGAGGGCGAACCTTAAAAAACTTTTTATTTTTACGAGAGGGCTTGCGAGGAGGAGCTTGCGCATCTTCAAGGCCACCATGTGCTCCGACTGGCTCTTCAACTCCACCCTTCACTCCAACTAGCTCATCTGCTACATCCTCAAAATCCTCTTCATTTAGTAACCCATGATCACCTCTAGGCTGATCTGACGACAGAGCGTCGAAGCCACGTGGCAATGTCTTCCCAGCCGGAACTCGATGATTGCTTGGGATCTCCTGTCCGCTCCATGGTGGGCTTTGTGCTTCGTTGTCCGTTTCGGTTTCTGTGTCTGATGTCACTACCCGTTTCTTCTTGCGTGAAGGTTGTCCATCTTGTTGCTCTTCACCTAACCATTCTCTCTCCATCTCTTCTAAGAGCTCTTGTTCATGTATCCAAGGTGGTTTTTGAGCACCTTGGACGGTTGAGTGAGGGTGAGCAAAAAAAGGTTGATCTTTTCTTGTTGTTTGCTTTGTGCGTGCCATGGTCTAAGAAGGGGCAAGATTGAAAATGAGACTCCCTCTTCTCTAAAAGCCCTCTATTTTTAAAAAAAATGGTCTCTTCACACTTGACCGGGCCACTTAAAAAAACTCTTAATATCATCAAAATATAAAAAACAAAAAATGGATAAATGGAGAAGTATTATATGCAACTCAACAAAGACATCTACAAACATAAACATTACATTGCATAGCATCATTTGTTTTACATGTTGGGTAACCAACGTTTGCCCACTCTGTGGCGATTTTCACACCACCTAGCATGATTAAGGGGTCCGGTGGAGTTTCTCCATTTCTCTTTAGCAGTAAGTCGAGATTGTCTCCTAACCTCCTTGGCAAGACTTGACTTTCGCGCTCGCTCTATGGCATGACATCTCCCCAAAGAACAACAAAAGAACCAATCAAACATCTCCTTCATGTAGTTGGATCTCGTAGTTCCACCACCGTGACGTGTATTTTTAAAGTAAACACCCTTGGCTCGATAATGTGATTTTTCCATTCCATGCGCATACAAAATATGCTGCATCAAGAAAAAATGCTTAGATCAAATAAATATTTATGTATAGCATCAAAATTTGAACTGAACAAAGTAACTTACCATGTAGTGTGTGATATTGCTCTCTCCCCACGCTTGCACAAATGGTTTAGTGAAATTCGAAATGTGATCTTTGAACAAATTTTGTTGCTCGCTCGTGGTTTGGGGTTTCCACATGATTTGAAGCACTAACTCCAAGTGGTGCCACACTTGCCTATGCAGATTTACAAGCACGGGATTTGAATCTTGATCGGTCGTACACTTGCAAAGCGCTTTCCATAGCTCCCATGGAGCATCCTCTTCACCCCTCTCCTTTCGCATCTCTGGTTTCTTGAAAAACGTACGTGCTTTCACACCATTCATAGATACTTTTTGTGGCACTTCATGCATATTTTCCACATCACCGATGATAGAAACATTGCCACCATGACATCCAATCGAATTTAGAATTGTTTCAACTATTCCAATGGCTTCCACGGATCTGGAAAGTGGTTTCATTGTGAAAGTGTACTCTATGTGAAGCTTTAACAAGCGATCAAATATACGCATAAAGGCATGCAAAGTGCAAAAGTGTACATTTGTAAGTGGAAAATTGATAATGGGATACCATGTTTTATCTTTTGTCGACCAATTGGGGACCTCCATGATAGGACACTTCAACATAGAGCACACCCAATCCCTTGCATCATTATCCATTGACCCTGTTGCTTGACTTCCCTTGACATTTTTCTTTGAAGACGTGGAGCCACGAGTACTCTCCTTGTATCCTCGTACACAATATGGACAAGGAAGAAGTGATGAAGCACCTTGTTTACACCCAAGTATACATTTGATTGTTTTTAGATCACCTCCTAAGTGCCACTCAACATCAAATGTACCTACTCCATCTACTTCTAGCTTTTCTCCCTCTAGTTGTGCCTTAATAACCTCTGTGATCCACGGGATCATAGAGAAGACCCATGCCAACACCTCATGAGTCTCTTTTGGAACTTCAAAAGCTCCTAACCACCATATTTCTTTTTCCAATTGTACACTAAATGATGGTTTCTGAGAATGATCACCGATAGCATCGACTTTTGCAAAAAATATTTCCTCATTCATGAGTGTCACACTCATACATTCCAATCTCCGTCCTTTGACAATTTGACATTCATCTAGCTTAAGAATAAATATGAGCTTCTCTCCAAGTACTGAAACAACACAGGAATTGAACTGTTATACTAAATGATATTCAATACAAATAAAAAATGACATTACAATTTGTATTACCTTGTGGAGACAAAGCATAAAATTTAACCATAGCTCGTTGTAGTCGTTTCAAGTCAACAAAAATATTGTTGAATTGATGATAACTAAAATACTTTTCCCCATTAGGAATAGTATTGCCTCCCTTTATATTACCACGTGACTTGGCACTCGTGGAAGAGTACACCATGGATCCTTCAATGTGTTTGTATTCGCCAAGGGATTCCCGAACGAGATCATTGTTTGCTTTTTTTGCAATTCGGACCCTATGTGGAATAGGAAATAAATTCTCGGTGATGCCTTGCTCTCGTAATGCATCTTTCATCAATCCATGAAGTGCATGGTATGCATTTGTGCTGATCCCAACCTCATCACAAGCTCTCTGGACATCATCCTCAGACACAAGGTTAGAGATCTTTTCTAGGATCTCCTTTGTGATGGCATCTTTCATGTGTTTGACCTTTTCACAACCTATGATGTAAAGTATCTCTTCTTTTGAGATGCATCCTAGGAGAAGATTGCAACGGTCCTCTTGTCTAAAACTTCCACACACATCTTGTATATATGTCCTATTTCAAAAGGTGAACCGAGTTACAAATTGATGAAAATTATTTGAGAGTTATGAACACTGTGAATTTAAAAAAATACCTGGTTGCCGTGATCCGCTTCTTACATGCCCCTCCATTAGAGGCTAAGTTTTCAATGGAAGAGAACTCCCTCTTACGCTCACGCATGCCAAATGGAGTGGCTTTTAGGTGCATCATTGCAATCTGTAGCTTAGTTACCTCTGTTTCTGTAGCTTTCATCTCCTCTTTAAGATCTTTGAGTTGTTTCTATGTGGAATGTAGTTGTTGTTGGAGATTTGTGGAATGAATGTGTAACACTTGACATTGTTATCGGAAATATGCCGACGCACCTGCGTGATTGGAGTCCAATCTCTTACAATACCCAAGAAGACCACGTTCTCCTTCTCCCACATATTTGATTAAGCTTGGGAGTGTACGGAATGTCGGATGACAGCCCACAAGCGGATCTTTTGGATACAACCCTCCATCAAGCCACAAGTCAACATTGGTTTCTCCTCGAAACCGTCGTACGGATGCCGGTTGAGATGCTTTCTGGTCATTCTTTTTTGTGGGAGCAAATTCGATCGGTAGACGCAGACTGACATTAGTTGACCTAGTAGATGACGACGCAGGTGATTCATTGGTTATGTCGCGAAGAGACATGGTGAAAAGTTATGATGGGGAAAAAATTTGATAAGATATACTTTTTAGGATAAACAGACAATTTTTGGGATAAAAAGACTTAAAAATATATTTTTTCATATATAGGTTCAATTTTTGAGCTCAAAGGAGGGAAATTTTAAAATTTTAAAATTTTCAATTTTTAGGCTTTATTAGATGGACGTTTTGATGATGTGGCATTATCTATTTATTCTTGGAGTTAATGTAGAGAGGGACCCAAGGAATTTTAGATTTGGAGCTTATAAAAGTTAGATTCTTCTTAAAAAATACTATTATATATATATATATATATATATATATATATATATATAGGGACCTTTTGAAAGCTTAAAAGATCCATTTGAAGATTTTATAAAAAATTCACTTTTTTGGGGTGAATTGAGCACGAATTGAAAAGTGGATTTTGTCATAACTACTTACTCTCTTTGTTTGGTGATAGGTAGAGAGAGAATGGTTCTTCTCTCTACTTTTACTCCTCTCTCTCTTTTTACTCCCCTCTCTCTCCTACTTTATCCCCCCTCTTCCTCCTTCTTTAACACCCTCATTCCCTACTTTCCCCCCCTCTCCTATCTAGAGAGAAGTTCGAGAGAGAGCTACAAAAGTAGCCCTATTTATTGTCTTTGTTCCCTCCATCCCCTAAAAAATTAGCTTTAATCCCTTAAAATTAGGAATCCTTACATGGCCCCAAGGGGTCCCAATGTTTTCCTAATGTCGAGGAGAGAATGCCATAAGTACGGGGGGCATGGTTAGCTATGTGCTTGGGTGCAACACTATTGGAGGTTGTTACAGATGGATGGATGTGGTCAAAGATAGGTGTTTGATCCAGGTGGTTTAGCTAAGCAAGGGCTTGGGCAGCCTACTTCAGAAGAGGCGCCAGGAGGCATGAATAAGATCTTGTACATATGGTAGCATTTTTTTTTGTTTGCTCACGGTGTTTTTTAGTTTTCTACTTTTCAAGTTCAATAAGCAGTTATTTGGTTGAACAGAAATGTTCAAAAAGGGGTTGGACAATGATGGTGCAGCTAAATTTGGTCAATGCTATGAGGAGTGCAATGTAGGGTTATGTTGCTCACAAGGGCATGCCAAAGTGGTCAGGCAAACCTAAAAATCAAGGACAGGCAAAGGGTAGCGGATATGTATGCTTATGTGTTTTTTTAAAGCCAGAATGGTGCCTTTCAATGGTAGTTGTTCCAAGTGTTTAAAGTATTGAAATGTAAGTGTGAGAGGTGACCCTCAAGGTGGTCTACGTGCTGGTCTAGATGGATCCTCAAACAGAGATATGGGGTGCAAGTTATGGTAGACTGAAGTTTAAAGTGGTTTGCAGATTCCCGTCGGATTGGACAATAGCATATGGATGGTTAGAGTGGATGTGAGTGCATGGACCTAAAGTTATCAACTTACAATATATGTTGGTCTTTTTGGATTGGCAATCAGAGTTCAAATGTCCAAGGAATGAGCAATTGAAGTTTCACCAAAACACCTATGTGTCAGTTTGATCGCCTTTGTAGACATGCCATCAAGCGTTCTTTTGAGGTCATTAATGTTTGCAAAGGTATTATGTAGTGTGAGAAGTCCGTTGGAGTTGACGGCATGTAAATCGGAGCCATGAGTGTAAAGTTACGTCCAGTTGAAAGCAGCAGGCAACCGCGGCAGATTTTGTGCTCGTTGTTTGAAGGCATGGAAAAGCCAAAAAATGTGAAAATTTAATAGGATCGAAGCCAATTGTGTGATCTACTAGTGGGATTTACAGTGTGAGTATCTAGTATTTGAGGAGGGAATGGGGAGCTTGCAAAGTAAACTTAAAAACGATTATTTTTTCTGGAGGTTGTGGAGTTTTTTGAGCTTTAAGTGGTGCAATGAATTTAGAGGCCCCATGTGGCAGCCTTAAAAACCCATATGGAGATATGAGGGCGAGAGGCGAATTGTGCTAGGCCTCTCTGGCAGTCACTGGCAACCAATTTTGTGGCGCCGTCGGGTGTTGGTTGCGGTGTTGGTCATCAACGGTAGACCGTGACGTGGATTGGTTGCATGCCCATTAGGGCTTGTTCACACATAGGGGGCCTAAAAGCACTCCCCTTTTATTGAGGATAGAGGTCCCTCCTACCAACAGTCTCACGCGCTATTGTTGCTTACTACAAAGGAAGGCCCCCCGCGTGATGTGGTGTGCAAGGAAAGTCAAATTGAAAGCAGTGGTTCTCATGTAGTGCTCAATAAGATGGACAATTATCCGACTAAAAGAAAGAGATACCAAAAATAGATAATTTGTCCAATAAAGTGTCCTTTTTTCTATTTTAGACGGAGTTCTTGATGAGAGCTTCACAAGAGGAGCTCAAGAGGTCAAAGAGCTGCCAGGAGAGAGTTGGCAGTGGGTTTCCCTTTTGATTGTAGACATCAAAGAGTTACAATTTTAATGATTTGGTTATCATGATAACTCATGTCAAAACTTTATGATTTATAGATTCATGTCAATTCTTTATATACAGATGTTGAAGACTTATAATTTTGATGATTTATCAAAGAGATACATTTTGCAATTTATTTTTAATTACAAACATCAAAGATTTTTGGTTTTTACTCATGATGAGTTTTTTTATGATTGTGTTAATTATTGATAGATTATGATTATAGAGTTGTTTCATAATACTATGATACATTTTTATGATGATTACAAGTTGTTCGTACTAATTGTTGATTACTAAGATGATTATTTCTTTATAGAGTTATCTCATGATGCCATGATACATTTTCATGGTGATTACAAATCTTTTGTACTATTCGTTTCTCATTAAGATAAATTATTCTTTCATAGAGTTGTTTCATGATGCCATGATAAATTTTCATGGTTCAAAGTCATTCGTGCTGATCATTTTTTATTGAAATGGTTATTATTTCATGAAGTTGTTCCATGGTACCATGATGCGTTTTTATGATTAGAAGTCGTTCATACTGATCATTCATTATTAAGATGGTTATTATTTCATGGAGTTGTTTCATGATGCATAAAGCATTTTCACTATTAGAAGTTGTTCGTACTTATGGTTCATTTTATTGAGATGGTTATTCTTTCTAGAGCTACTCCATGATACCATGATGGGTTTTTATGATGATCACAAGCTGTTCGTAATGATCATTTGTTATTGAGATGGTTATTTCTTTATAGAGTTGATCCATGATCCATGATATGTTTTCATGATGATTATAAATCGTTCTTCCATGGAGTTGTTCCATGATTTCATGATGCATTTCCATTATGATTGTTCTTCCATGGAGTTGTTCCATGATACCATAAAATATTTTTAATTTCATGATTAGAAATCATTGTACTGATCGTTCATTATTGAGATGATTATTACTCCATGGAGATGTTCCATAATGTCATCATGCGTTTATTACCGAGATGATTATTCTTCCATGGAGTTGTTTTATGATATCATAAAATATTTTTCATGGTTATAAGTCATTTCTATTGATCATTCATTATTGAGATGATTATTCTTCCATAGAGTTGTTCCATGATGCCATGAATCTACATTTTCATGATGATTATAGGTCGTTCGTAGTGATCATTTCTCATTGAGATGATTATTCTTTCACGGATTTGTTTCATGATATTATGATGCGTTTTCATGATTTGAAATTGTTTGTACTGTTTGTTCATTATTGAGATGGTTATTATTCCATGGAGTTATTTCATCATGCCATGATACGTATTCGTGATGATCACAAATCGTTCATAATAATCATTTTTCATTGAGATGATTGTTCTTACATGGAGTTGTTTCATGATGTCATGATGCGTTTTCATGATGATAAGAAATCGTTTTGTACTGATCGTTTGTTACTGAGATAATGATTTCTTTATAGAGTTGTTCGTGATACCATGATATGTTTTCATGATTGTTTTTTACTGGGATGTTTATTAATTCATGAAGTTTTCCATGAGCTATGATGCGTTTTTATAATGATTATAAGTCTTTTGTATCGAATCCCAATCGTTTGTTACTGTGATAATTATTCTTCCATGGAGTTGTTCCATGATGTTATCATATTTTTTTATGGTGATTATAATTTTTTTGCACTAATTGTTTCTTATTGAGATGATTTTTTGTTCCATAGCGTTGTTTCATGAGATGACTCAGTATAATTGAGATAGTTTTTTGTTAGATAGAATAGTTTTGTAATATCGTGATATTTTTACAGGACGATTCGTTATGATCAAAATCATTTTTATTCATGGTGTTGTGCCATGATGGCATGGTGTTAATCTATGATGATTTTTTATAATTGAAAGAGTTATCCCTCTATGGAGTTTCTTCATTATGTCATGATATTGTTGATGATTCCATAAAGTTCTTCCATGATGATTTGTTATGATCAAAATCATTTTTATTCCATGTTCTTGTGCCATGATGCCATGTTTTTAATCCATGATGATTTGTTATGATTGAAAGAGTTATTTCTCTATAGAGTTTCTTTATTATGTCATGATCCTGTTGATTTACAATGATTTAGATGCTTGCTGCATGATGTCATAACATTGTTTCATGATACATATTTGTTATGATTAAAAGAGTGATGCCATGATGCTTTTCCATGATAAGTTTTTATGATTGAAATGATTATTATTATTTTATGGCTTTGTTTCATTATGTCATGATATTATTTTATATTGATTTCTAATGATTGAGATGATCATTTCATGATGTCATGATATTTTGTTGTGTTTGAGATATTTATTTCTTCATGAATTTTTTCCATGATGCCATGATGTTATTCCATGACGATTCATTTATGATCGAGAATTTTTTTATTTCATGGTGGTGTTTTATGATATTTTGTTATTTTTGAATTGTACTCTCTGTGTATCTTCTCTTTTTTCTTCTCTTTCTCTATCTTCTCAATAGGCACTCCCGGTTCCTCGACACATTGCATGTTTCCCAGATTTCATTAGTCCCGTGTGGGAATGATCGAAGCAAAGCTAGGCACACGAAGAGGACGTCATTTTTTCAAAAGAGACCTTTCCAAAAATTACTGGTCATTCTAGGATCTCTATATGGCACGACAGATGTTGGTAATCCATGGTGTTTGAAAATCTAAGATATGAAGAGTGTTGCCATTTAGTGTGCCTTAATAGTCTTTTTGACAGGAATAAAGCGTGCTTGCTTGCTAAACTTGTCGACTATTGTCCCTATTCTCGTATTCCCATGAATATAATTGGGTAATCCAAAGATAAAATCCATGGATATACTCTCCCATGGTGAATTAGGGATTGGCAATGGCTGGAGTAATCCAGGTCTCTTCCCTCTATCATACTTAATCTTTTGGCATACCACACATTTTGAAACATACTCTTGTATGGCCACTTTCATGGTAGGCCAATAGAAGTATATATCTACTCCTCAAAGAGTAGGTTGAATGCCTCTATGCCCCGCATAGGGAGGAGCATGGGATTCATACATGACTTTCTCATGAAGGGAGTGGGTAACACGTAGCCTATTGCCATGGAGAAGATAACCATCCTGCAAGGTGAATGGTTCCTTTTTCTTCCCCAAAGCAAGGGCTGACATTACATATTTAAAGTCAGGGTCATTAGCATACTCATCTATCATAGAAGATAGATCATTGTGAGTTGTTATAGACACCGCATTAACTTTTGGTCATCATGAAAGTGCATTGGCCACTTGATTGTGCTTACCAGCAATGTGAGCAATATGAAAATAAAATTGCGAAAGAAAATTTGCCCACCTCATTTGTTTGTCGAAAAGCTTGGTTTGTGTCATGAAGTACTTGAGACTTTGGTGCTCTGTTTGTAAAATGAATGGAGTCCCCAATAAATAGTGCTTCCATGTGTCTAGGACATGTAGAATAGCTAAAATCTCTTTCTCATAAATGCCTAAGACCCTTTCATCTGTATTGAGCCTTCGGATCTCATATGTTATGGCGTGCCCTTCTTGAAGCAAGACTACTCCAAGGCAATCACCACAAGCATCACATTGGACCTCAAATGGCTTTGAGAGATCCAGAAGCATGAGGACTGGTTGGGAGGTAAGCTTCTCTTTGAGGTTGTCAAAAGAATTTTTCTCCTTAGCAGTCCATGAATACTTAACGTTCTTCTTTGTTAAGTCATGTAATGGTCGTGCTATTTGAGAAATTTGCTATGAAGCGTCTATAGTATGCCCCATACCAATAAAGCTTCTTAGCTCATGTAGATTCCATGGATTAGGCCATGCTTTTATTACCTCTAACTTTGATGGATCTATATGGATACCATCTTGAGAGATAATATGACCTAAGTATTGAATCTCTTGAAGGAAAAATTTTCTTTTCTTTTGGTTGAGAAAAAAGCTTTTTCTCCCTCAATGCTTGAAAAATCACTTGGAGATGTTGCTTGTGTTCCTCCAAGGACTTGGAGTAGATGATGATATCATCAAAGAACACTCCAATGAACTTGCGATAGGGTCTAAATATTTTCTCCATAAAAAAATTGAATGTGGCTGGTGCATTGGTCAAGCCAAAAGGCATGACTAAATATTCATAAAGACCAAACATTTTACGAAACGCGGTCTTTAGGATATCTTCATCCACTATCCTTATTTGATGATAGCCACTTCTAAGGTCAATCCTACTGAAGTAGGTAGAGCCTTGTAGCTTATCAAACATATCTTCTACTCGAGGCATGAAAATTTTGTTTTTGATAGTGATATGGTTTAGTGTTCGATAGTCCACACACATACGGTATGTACCATCTTTCTTTTGCACTAAAAGGACCGGAGAACAAAAGGGAGAGGAGCTAGGCCTCACCATCCCTTTGTCTACAAATTCTTGTAGTTGCCTCATGATCTCCTCTTGTTGAGCTTGGAAATCTCAATAAGAAGGCTTGTTAAGTGATGAGCTTCCTGGTAGGAGCTCAATTCGATGGTCATCATCCCCTGGTTTTGGAGGTCATCATCGATAAAAACATCTTGGAATCCATTTAAAAAAGTAGACAAGTCTAACTCTTCTTGACTCCTACCATTTTCATTTGATAAATCATTAGCCCATTAGTGGATTCTTTGACAAAAATCATGTACGCAGAAACTGAGCTTTTCATTGACTTATCAAAAGCCGGTGAATTTACAAGTGGTATAACACGACCAGACTCATTAGCATCTATATACATGCTCTTTCCCCTGTAGGTGAAGTAGATTCTCCTTTCAGGGAGCTTCATGTTGGTAGCCATGCGGTTGAACCATGATGCCCCTAGGATAGCATCCTCATGTTGTGGAGAGGAGAGATGAAAAAGTCTTCTTTGTCGACATAGCTTTGGGCATGAAGCCTTAACTTCCCAATCAAGGGAGTAATAGAGGCTTGCTATCCCTTGAAAGCTGTGTCAACAGCTACAGTATCTCTCATCTCAAAAGCTTGAATGCCTAACTTGGTGGCCAACTCCGTTGATATGAAGTTGTGAGTAGAGCCAAGGTCAAACAAGATGAAGGCATCTTGTTCCCTTACCTTTCCCTAAGCATAGGATCAGAGAGATGATCCTTTGCAATGAGCATCCTCTTTTGGAGCTTTGATGGTGGAAGCCCTAGGAGTCCCACTGTGGGCATTTCTCTTGGGGCAAGAATGATAGCCCTGTCCTTGCTCCCCACACAGAACACTTATGGTCCTTGCGAAAAGCTTCAAGCTCTTTAGGAGAGAGTTTGGTTTTACCTTTGTAAACTCCCTTCTCCTTGGACCGATTGTTGTTGTTGTTGTTATTGGAATTGCATTGGGAAGAACGTTGGGCATTGGTTTTCCCCTTTGCATCACTTTTGTCTTTGTTTTCCATGGGCTTGACATTTTTTCTAGCCCCTTGTTGGAAATTGATGCGGGAAGCAACCATGGTGTGGTGGATTACTTTGGTGATAGAACCAAGCCATTGGGAGTTGATATACTCGGCCATTTCTTCAGTTAATGTAATCCCGCACACAGTTAAGGTAATCCCGCACAAAATTGTTTCTTTTGCTCGGCAAAGTCTATCTTTGGAAGATAGTAGCCTTGAGATGTAAATCCCAAAACTTGTCCATGTATTTGTGAAAAGACTTATGGGAGAGAAGCTTCAAACTGCACCATTCGGTAAGTACTTTGTCCTTTGCATCGCTTGCAAGGAATTGCTTCATGATGGAAACTCGTAGATTTTTTCATGTCTTTGGGGCTTCGTCGTTGCCACAAAGGCTAGCACACCATTGACGAGCCAATTTCTAGAAGTGCATAGTTACATGGTGTAGCTTGGAGGACTCCGTGAAGCCCTCATCTCCAAAGGCCACATCAAATTGCTTGATGAAGGCCAATACTTTGTCGGTGGCACCAAAGGTGCCATCATAGGTGAGAAAAGACATACTCTTTCCTCCCTCTTTGAACTTCTTGAGCTTTTGTGACCTTTGATATGCAGGGTATGATTTGCAATGTCCTCCCCTCTTGTATTCTCTAGGAGAATAGCCATAGCTTTCGCTGAAAGAGGAGGAAGGTGAAGAAGAAGGAGAAGAGGGTGACCTCTTTCTTGAACTTTTCTTCCTTTGTTTCCTCTCTTCCCTTTTTGAGTGACAAAGAGAAGGACTGTGTGTTGACCATTTCCTCTTTGGAGGAGTTGGCGATCATCTAGACCACCGTCTTTGTGGAGCCACATCTTCATAGGAACTTAGGGATTCATTACTTTCTTGTTCTTTGGATTCCTCGTCTCGTATGGGAGAGAGTCTTCTTTTGAGGGTCTCATCAAGAGGCCTCCTATGCTCTCTCTCCTCTTGGAGAGGAAGGGAAATCCCATAAGCACCACGAAGTTGTTGAGTAACTTCGGCTTGCAAAGCAGGGTTGCCCATAGCTTGATGCAACCTAGTAACAAGATAATTGACAAACATGGGGGCATCATCATTAGCACCTTCATATGCAAAATCAAAGTTATCAATGTTCATTCTACTCTCTTGGTTATTGTCAGCCATGCTAATTATACTTATGTGTTTACTTAGTGTATTCTTTGGCAATTCAAAACCTTAGTTCCTACTCCTCTTAGCCTTTGAAAATAAGCACTTAAGTATATACACCCACGGCTCGAATTGGCGCTAGCTCCTTTCGGACTTCTTATGGCTCAATAATGGTAAAGTTGTAGGCAAGTCTAAAAAGACCTCATTATTAAGACCAAAGCTCCCGAGGTGGGCACCATATCTCACATAGTGAGCTCAACAAAACCGATAATAAATCCCAGTCCCACTTACCCTACTATAATTAACAAAATCAACCATTAATAGGCTACTTAAAGATCTCTCTTCTTAAGCAAGAAAAGTGAAACCAAATGCTCTGATACTAATGAAATGGAAATGGCCTTTGAGAATAGCGGAATTAAGAGAATTAGAGTGAGCATTTTTGTGAGATTACTTTGAGAACATAGAGGGTGAACTTAATTAACTTGGCTACAAAGATATCAAAGATGACTACTTTCATCTCAATCAACATAAGATTAATTAAATTTATGTGTTGTCTACATGTGTTCCAATGTAATTAGTCTTACTAAAAGTTTTTTTGTTGTTTCAAATTGGTAGGCAATGGAGGCGGCCATGAAAATGCAAGAGGAGTGGAGGGTTGCAACACACTATCTTTAAGTTGATCTAATAGATCAATGTAACCGATGTCGTATTGTCATATGTCTATATGGAGAATTTCATGTAGGAGTCACATATTCAGTGTTTTTATGAGTGCTCGAATAATAGTTGGGAGCATAGCATTTCCACACAAAGACAAGCTTGCAATGGCCGTCATCTGGCGTGGGAATGGATTTTTATATCATAACTTGGAATCTGAAGTCGTCAATGTCAAAAGATTTTGGAGACGTGAAGATTATGTTATGGGCTTTGACCTTGACTGACGATATCACTCATGCCGATGGAAGAGCGATAAGCACTCATGAACGATAAGGAAGAGCGGGTGAAGCACTCGAGGGGGTGGATGTCGTGATGCTTCGCATCCCTAGTTGGAAACCCAATTTTTTGCTAGTTTAGTGATTTTGGCAATGATTTATTATTTAGGAACTTTTGACAGAGTTTATCGTTGAGAATAACAACTTAGTGAGAGTTATTAAAGCGCTTATGGCTATGAACAGAGACAGAAATTGGATCAGGAAAGTTGAGTTTGGTTTGCTAGAGCTTGAAAGTACCTTACAAATTTTCAAGATTCACACTAGTATAATGCATTGCAAGAGTGCTTGCTCGACTTTGGACCGGTTCACAAGGTGCTGATACAGAAGCATTAGTGCCGAGGACAACGTGTTTGCTATCTGTGTGAGGAGGAGTCAGTGACAAAGAAAGATTTTCTTGTGGTTGTGAATAAGGTCACAAGGGCAATCTCATCAGGTGGAAAGTATTCCTAATGCAGTTAACTAAGCTTGTGCTTCAAAGATTGAGCTTAGCAATCTTTGGTTGATATGTAAGTTGAAAGTGCCACCCAAGTCCATGAACAGGTGCTTAATCTAACTTCCTTAAAATAAAGCCAAGGTGATATTTAAAAAGGGAGACAAGCAACTAATTGCAGGCATAAGTAAAAAGGAAAAGCATCGACTGCAAATTTAGCCATCACTGACAAGCAGGCAGGAGGGAGCCGCCGTGAGCAAAGAAAACGAGACCAGGGCGGCAGTTGCTCAATTTCTAGGGGAAATGTGGCGAGGACGTGAGCTACAGCAGTACAGTAGTCGAGCAGGGAGACGAGGGCTCTCTCTCTCTCTCTCTCTCTCTCTCTCTCTCTCTCTCTCTCTCTCTCTCTCTCTGTGCGCAGATTTGGCCAAATCTAGAGCTTCTGACAGAGATGAGCACGGTGGTAGTGTGAAGAAAGAAGAAGGGTACCTGAGCTGCTCTGAGTTGACGAGCAGTTAACTGCTCTGCAGGTGAGTTAAGGAGAGTGCAGAGTGGATTTGTTCGCCCCCTAGAGCTCACTTCACCTTGTTGAGGAGATGATGATGAAACAAGTCAACTTGGCGTACTGTTTGGAGGCCGCCAACAAGTAAACAGTGCAAGGAGCAGCATAAGGTCTTCTACAAAATTCTATGAGATTCAGTAGTGTTAAAGCTTCTACAAGATTCTAGAGATTCAGCAGTGTTAAAATTTCTACGAGATATCTTCCAAAACAAAAAGAAAAAGGGAATACCTTGGCAAAGTTATGACGTTGGAGATGCACTTTTTTAGCAGTTTTTTAGAGGTTTGTTTGAGTTCAAAAAAGACTGAAGCAAGTGACAGTGAAGTTAGTGCTCTTGAAGGTGGTCAAGAAGAGCAAGGGTAGGGAACTAAAGCAAGTAAGGCTTTGGTACCCGTGCTTCCGCTCAGGATGTTAGCAACAAGCTATCATCTGAGAGTAATGTAGAGAAACCAGAAACCACCTCATCATGTAGAAACTCGGGTGACACTAAGGCCAGTCCAGGACTACATGAGTCACTATTTCCAACAGACTGGTTTGAAGGATTCGGAAAAGGACCAACTGCCAAGAGACCGGTAGTTGAACCAAACAGACGCGTCAGACCAGCTGATTTTCAAAAATAGGTCGGGAAATACAATGGATCAGGGGATCCATACGACCACTTAACAAGCTTTAATCAAGTGATAAGAGCAGAACGTATATTCAATTTTCATACTCAATTCGAGGGGTTTGGAATGACATTAGAAGGAAAAGCATGGACATGGGTCCAAAACATTCCAGCAAGGTCAATCATGGACTTGAACACATTAGCTCAAGGATTTGTAGCTGCTTGTTCCAAAACAAAAATCAAACATAATACGGTAGCTCAAATCTACACCTTTAAACAAAAACATGGTGAGTTTGTTAGGAATTGTGCAACTCGAATGCAACAATACATTGCCAGATACCCAGGGCTAAAGATACCTACAGAAGAACGACTCGTATCTTTGTTCAACCCAATATGGCCAAGCTCAAAGACCACCAATGGGTATGGAAAGACCTCAACCTGTGTTGGGACAACAACCTCCGTACCCAGGACATAATGCAGTGCCTGTAAAGTACATGCACTCTGAAGGAGTCATAGATGAACAAGCATTAGTGTATGTTACACCCTATGCGGAGCCTAGTCCATCTACAGTAATGGTAGAAGGAGATTGGTATAATTCACATCCACCACCAATGGAAGAAACCGTGACTTATGCTCCACCAGAGCTCGCACCAATGTATTATGTAGCTAATCAAGGTGTCAGACCTCCCATGGTAAGACCCATGATTAAGCCAAGAACAAGAAACTGTCATAACTTGGTGCAGATGATCACTAGAAAAATGAATGTCTAGAGCCTGACAAAAACCTCAAACCAGTTGAAGCCTATTGCATACAATGTTGCAAAAAGGGACAACACTTTTCGGAAGATTGTCTTAAAAATCCTTTAAACAAGGGTAAAACAATAATAAACATAGTCCAAGTGATACCTAGTAGCTCATTAGAGAGTGAACCGATTGTTCCAATCAAGGTAATCACTAGAGCCCAGGCAAAGAAAAAGAAACACAACTCCTCGGAAAATACGAAAGTTTCCTCTCAAAGAATCAAAAGAAGCAAAAGTAAAAGATATGAGATGAGAAAACAAAAACAACGGGTTAAAGTCGAGGAGAAAGCAAAAAAGCTATTCCAGGAAAAGTTGAAAGAAACTGGAAGTGAAATCAAGGAAACAACCGTGAAATCTGGAGGATCCATTCTGGTTGATAAAATTTTTGATCCTATTAACACGGCCTTGGAAGCCTACCAAGCCGGAATTAAAGCATGCTAAAACATAGAAAATAAATGAAAAAACTATCCTTCTCCATACATGGAAGCAGCTAAGCTAGAAGCTTATCAAAATTTGGTAAGAATCACCCAAGAAATGCTGGAAAAACAAAAACCCAAGCTTGAAATTATTGCAAAACCTGAGGAGCTTGTGGTAAGAGACACTAAAGAAAAATCCGATGTGGTGACAGAACCCCACCTTGAAACAAAAGAATCATAACTTATAGTGTTGGACGGCGAAGATGCCTTAGACAGAATTCCATTCGTAGAGGAAGACTAGCCAGGACACTTATGGAAAAAAGTGAGAGAGATCAATGATGGGAGCCTAACTCTAAAGTCAGCTCCTATAGAGGAAGTCTG
Source organism: Adiantum capillus-veneris (assembly GCF_014529385.1). Classification (NCBI taxonomy): domain Eukaryota; kingdom Viridiplantae; phylum Streptophyta; class Polypodiopsida; order Polypodiales; family Pteridaceae; genus Adiantum; species Adiantum capillus-veneris. The sequence continues at coordinate 81,434,236 of NC_140931.1, read as the reverse complement.
GTTGGATAACCTACCTTCTGACATGAACATGGATGTACAATCCTTGTACGGGGATTGCAAATCTGAAGCGTCAGGAATGTCACAACCATTGACCTTGAAGACATTACCTTCTTACTTGGGAGATAACGAAGATGAATCCATAGCGTGTAAGACCACTCAAGTAAAAAGAGCTGAATAGATCCTAGAAGTAGACAAAATTCATTCAATCATGTATACACCCATCCATTGCACTATTACCTTGGGAGAACTGTTAAAACTCAGACCATACTTATGGAATGATCTACAGAAAACCCTAGAGAAGGTGGGGATAACGGGGCTAATCTCAAAAAATTTGGAAAATTTGGAAAATGAAATGGACAACAAAGAGATTTGATCTGTTCCCATGAACAAAGTCGGAGAATATTACGAAGGGGAAGAAGGAAACACCACCCTCCCAGTAAAATATAATTACATTAAAACCATGGCGATACTGGATAGTGGAGCAGGCATAGCCATGGCCACGAAAGCAGTATGGGAATCCTAGGGACAACCGGCCATTCGACAAACTCGAATGAAATTGCAATTGGCTGACGAACACATTGAGAGACCATTAGGGCTACTTGAAAAGATGATAGTCAATTCTTGTGGAATTGAATATCAACACACTTTTGCCATAGTAGACTTTGGGAAAAAACTCGACTATGAAATCATATTGGGAAGACCTTTCATGTGACAGGTACAGCTTATCCAAGATTGGGGAAACAATTATCTGAACTTGAAGCAAAAACAAGTGGGATTTATAACAAGAGTAAATCTAAAAGATCACACTTATAGAGATGTCTTGAAAACACCCATACAAGAGTTTGATTCAATCTCTTCGGCTGAAACTAAGCTTCCATCGTGGTTAAACAAGGACACTCCTATTTGGATATGTGGACTTCAGAAAATGGAAGCTTAAGACGAGAAGAATGTATTCTAGAAAGGGACTGCACAGACGAAGCCTATGTACCTAAACCACTTTCCAACGCATTTGTTTGAGCCATTCGAATGGACTCAAATTTTAGCAACCATGGATGTATGTGTGAATACGTCTATGCCTACTCAATTTTGCAATGAGGATGGCTACAACATAATTCCCATCCAAATGATTTCAATCCTCAACATTGAAGACAAAAATGAGGAACCCAAGGACTTAATGAAAGGTCAACAAGTCTTTTCAGACCTCTATTACGATGCAACTGATGAGTTAGATGAACACTCAGCTACCTCAGAAGATTCGGGGTCAGAAAAATAACATATGAGAGCTAAGATACTCTTCAAAGGAGGGGAGGAAAAGTTTTTGGACTTTCCAAACCAAAAATCAAGAAGACAAAAATGGTGTAGACGAAAAAGAGAACCAGAATTGTGAAAACACGACCTATGCCATCAGTCTCTAGTAGAGCACAATACCTGATGCAGATAGATGCAAATGATTGTGTCAAGGACAAATATCCTTCAAACAAAAATTCAAAAATGTCTCAAACATTGAGAAAAATAAGGAAGGGTACTCAAGCAAACCCACAGGATAAGAAACCACTCATGACCCAAGTCGAGCGGAAAAAGAAATATCAAGAGTTGAAAAAATCTCTAAAGGAGATATATACGACCAAAATGGAGACCACGAAAGAGGATAGTAAGGATGTAATGAGTGTTCCATCACATTACAAAAAGTATACTCTGCAAGATCGAAAAATCATAGTCGAACAACCTGTTAGGGAACTACAAAAACAAGGCGAGTCTTACGAAGGGCCTGAAAACGCTAAAAAGATAGACTTGGTTGTTGAACCAGGACAAGAGCCTAGACCTGCTTACATTGCGAATGACCTAACAGAAGAAGAAGAAGAAGAGCTCTTACCGAGCTTGTTAAAGGAATACCGAGATATCTTTGCTTGGTCTTACAAGGATCTCAAGGGTGTTGATCCAAAAAGCTATCGACATACCATACCCATGAGAGATGATGCGAAACCAAGTAGACAAAGGCCATACACGTATAATGAAACATTTGCCAGGAAGATAAAAGAAGAGATTGAAAAACTAAAGGAAGCTGAATTCATTTACAAAATTGAACATATAGATTGGGTGTCTCCAATTGTGGTAGTACCCAAGACGAATGGAAACTTACAAGTGTGTGTTAATCTCAAAAAGGTGAATGCAGCTACCATTAGAGACAACTTTCCTCTTTCGATAACTGAGCATGTTTTGGAACAAGTTGCAAGAAAAGAAGCTTACAGCTTCTTAGATGGCTTTTTGGGATACAATCAACTTCTGGTTGACCCAAAAGATCAGCATAAAATTGCTTTTGCAACAGAATGGGGTATATTTGCCTATGGGGTTATGCCGTTTGGGTTAACTAATGCTCCAGCCACATTTCAAAGGTTGATGAGCCATGCTTTCAAAGAATATCTTAGGACATTCTTAGAAGTGTATATGGATGATCTATGCGTACATTCATCAATCCGGGTTGATCATTTTGAACACCTCAAAAAGGTATTCGAAAAATGTAGACTTTATAGGATTTGTTTAAATCCTGAAAAGTGCACATTCATGGGTAGACAAGGAAAATTTCTTAGAAATATAGTGTCTAAAAATGGCATAGCTACTGATATTCAGAAGATTCATGTCATTGTTAATTTGCCTAGACCAACAACAGTCAAGGGGGTACAAGCCTTCATGGGGCATTGTGGATATTACCGACGGTTCATCTACATGTACGGTTCATCTACATGTACGCTATAATTGCAAAACCCATGTATAGATTGATTACACACTTTGAATGGACCGAGGCATGTGAAGAATCCTTCATGAAGCTTAAGCAAGCTCTCACCTCAGCTCCAATATTGAAAGCACCAGATTGGAATAAGATATTCCACATACTTGTAGATGCTTCCAATTTTGCTATTGGTTGTATACTAGCTCAACCAGGAGACGGGAAAATTGACTTTCCTATTTCTTATGCTAGCCAACAACTGAACATGGCGGAAAAGAATTACACCACCACCGAAAGGGAAGGATTAGGAATGATCTATTCCGTTAAAAATTATAAACATTACCTATTAGCCAACAAGTTTGTGTTCTTTGTGGACCACCAAGATTTGTTGTATTTGGTCAACAAGCCATGCAGCACCGGAAGAATAGTGAGATGGTTCATCATTCTTCTGGAATTTGATTTCACTGTGGTTGTAAAAAAGGGCACTACACATCAAAGAGCATATCATTTGTCAAGGATTGTTTCAGTAGAATCACCTAAAGGGATAGATGATGATCTACTAGATGCCTATTTGTTCTCCGTGGAAATGATACCTCGATGGTCGGAAAACATTGTTTCATTGATGACAATAGCTCAAGTGGATTCACAAATACCACTTCCTATCACGATCAGATTAATCGATCAGCAATCGGCTATGTATCAATTACTAGCTGGCTGGCTATACAAAAGAAATTGAGATGGAATATTACACTTATGCATTAATCCTGAAGAAAAAGAACAGTACCTAAGTCAAGTACATGTTACCATAGTAGGACTTCACTTTGCGGAAGAACAAACTATGCAACGAATCTTGAGACTTGGAGTATTTTGGCCGACTTTGAGGAGCGATGTTCGATCTTTTGTAAAGAATTTCCCTCAATGTCAAAAACAAACACCCATACCTCATGTAATATTGTTTCAAATGTCACCTTTTTCTAAGTGGAGTAACTATCTGTTTACTTACTTATCGAGCTGAACATTTCCTGAGGATATGAGTAAACGCCGTCAAAGAGCAATTGAAACTGAAGCAAGAGACTATGCTCTTATTGGGAACCAATTGTACCGGAGAGGTAAGGATCAACATTTGTGTCTTTGTGCAAATGAAGACGAGTATATTCCTATTATAGAACAAGTACATGCTGGATTAGCTGGAGGTCACTTTTCTATTGAGACCACTGCAAGAGCAATCTTGATGGCAAGCATATGGTGGCCAACACTTTTTGCAGATGCCAAAGAATATGTTCGAAGGTGTGATGCTTGTCAACGAGAAAAAATGCCAACAATGTAGATAGCATGCCCTTGAGACCAATGGTGGGAGCTAGAGATTTTGCAAAATGGGGTATAGATTTTGTTGGGCCAATACAGCCACCTGCTTATAGAACCCAAGCTCAATATATCATTGTAGCTACGGACTATTTGACCAAGTGGGCCAAGGCTAAAGCAACTCAAAAGAATGATGCCAGAACCACTGCTACATTCTTATATGAGTATGTATTCACGAGATATGGACTGCCAATAGAAATTGTTAGTGATTTCGGGGAACTCATTTCCTCAATCAGGTAATTGAATATTTTCTTAATGAGTTTATGGTCATCCATAACAAATCAGCTCCCTATCACATACAAGCAAACGGACAAGCTGAGCATACGAATAAAATTCCTAGCTCGGTGCTCACTAAAGTAGTTAGTTTAGGAAGGACACACTGGGAAATGAATCTCCATGCTGCTCTATGGGTTTATCGAGTTTCATTCAAAACAGCTTTAAATGCTACACCCTTTAACCTTGTTTATGGTCTTGATGCCATACTGCCAATAGAATTTCTATTGCCGACATTAAGGGTAGCAAGAAATCTTGAGTGGATTGGACATGAATTGTCAGAAAGACATGAAGATTTGGAAAAGCTATATGAGCAAAGGCTAATTGTTATAGCTCACACTATGCACAAAAGCGGAAACAAAAACAGTTTTTTGATTCCCACTTAATCACAAAAATCTTCAAGAAAGGGAACTTAGTTTTAGTCTATTCCCTTAAGCAACACATTCCCAAGTTTAAGAAAAAGGGAAACTAACCGTTTATCATTGAAGATGTATCTTCAAGCGGAGCAGTAAAATTGTTCACCCTAGATAGTGAATCAATGGCTGATTGGATTAGTGGATGCATTTAAAGAAATACAATTTGCTGCTAACCAATGAATTGCTAAAAAGAATGCATGCAGCCAAGCAAAGAAAAAGTAAATGACATCAGGTTATTGATGAAGCCCAAGAGGAAGCTCGGCTTTGGGTACTCAAACGGAAAGCTGCTCTCAAGAATCAACAGATATCGATTCCCATCAACACTCTGGAAATAGATGACAGACAATGGGAATTACCTAAAGATTCAGTTTCAACAGATGATGACTGGTTAGACGGAATGGACATGCGCATCAAAGTACAGCTCAACAATCATAGCACCAATGCCTTAGTCGACAGGAGCTAGAGTAAATACAGTAAGTTATTCCACGTACAAGAAGGCAACAAGTCAAGCATTGACAGCAGGAATAGCGACAATCAAGGGATGCAACAAGAACCCAACCCCAACATTGGGAGTAGTCAACTTAAACGTGATAGTACATGGATGTTCATGTCCTCATCGGTTTGTATGCTTACCAGATGAACACATGAATGAGATGATGATTCTTGGAATTCCTTGGATGCAGACATACAAAGTAGTACCAGGTTGGGATACAAATCAGCTAAAGCTATCACCTAAAGGTGGGCAACTCATTGTTCCAATTGCACCAAGCAAGGAGGAATGGAAAAGAAGCAATCAGCAGACCAAACCATGAAGTAGTCAATCTTCTCCATCCCTTCGACAAGCAAATGCTACAAGTAGAATGCAAGGAGTCATGAAAATTTGGGTACCAAAAGCATAGCTTAAGGATAAGCCGATTCAGATATGGGTGCTTAAAACTTCATCGACAAAACAAAGAAGGTTCCAAGGGTTAAAACACAGAGACAAGCATCTCTGAGTGAGGAACCTAACATGAAATTGGTTTGGAAGCAAAAGGAGCACTTATCTTCTCCACAAACCGTAAAATCAATCAAGCAATGGCGAGTAAAGTCTCAAAAGACTCCACCACACCATATAGCCAACAGGCAAATCAAGCTACCAATGGCGAGAAAAAGCTTGACAACAGTCAAAAGTGCTACAAACAGCTCAAGCAATCAGTGTGTTGAAGCATCCTGATGGTACAATCAAACAGAGAGCACACAAGCTACAAGATTTGCTCTTTGAAAGACATCAGCAGCAAACCTCGACATCAGAAACCCTTGAGTTGATTACTCAAGACCAAGCTCTTGCACAGCATAGTGGTTTGAATTGCATTGATCTTTGAAGCATGGTAGAGCCAACCACGGCTATGCATAGACACAATTTTTCAACCCATACACACAGTCGTCCCGGAGTACGCCATCTAGGAGGAGTGGAAGGGCACTAAGTACTAAGTAATTAAGGGCAATGTTTGAAGAGGGAGGAAAAAGTTCGATGTTAACGTGTAATTTTTTGCAAAATTACCTAATAATGCCCTTATAATTCATCATCAAGGGAAAATTCACTGATAATATCTTCCCGATGAGTGTAAAGAGTGTATATACTATCAAAAAATCATCAAAAATTAGTCTTTTTTGGGTATTTTTCATCATTTTTATTGATGATGAGACTTAAAAATAGAAAAATCCAACAAAAAACAATAAATCTATGTTTTTCAATGGATTTACTTAATTATTGGATTTTCACTTTACTTTTTTAGAGCATTTTGCTATGTTCTTTGATTTTTTCAAATAAACAGGTCAAAAATTAATAATAAATAGCGAGGAAGCTCGGATTGAAAAACGGAAGACACGATGGTAATCAAAAAGACAAGGCAATTTTCAATGAAATCAAAAGATGAAAGGGGAAGCCTAAATTAAGCGGCCAGGACTACTTTCGTAAAATTCTTGCAGAATGAGCTACAGGAATCCGATCAAGGAAATTTTTGAGTCTAACATAGATTTCACGGCCGAGTAGGACTAATGGGGGAATCTGGGGAAAATTGGTTTGAAAAGTCCGGGTATAGATATCCAAGGTAGGCTAAAACCACCTCATTTCCACTTGCAGCCTTTGCAGAGAGAGCTTTCGACCTCTTTCGCGCGTCTTTTTCAGAGTCCACAGTTGACCGTTTTCAGCGCCGTCTCACACGAGACATGGGGGATAAGTTCTTTACTCTTCAATGATCCATTTTATACGGTCGGTAGCTAGTCTAAACCCCTAGAAAAAACCCTAGGAATCGAGCAGTGCACGAAGACCTATGACCAAAAACTGACCATAACGGCCTGTCAGCTCGACCAAATCAGATGGGATTTGAACTGCAGCATGTCCTAACATAATAGAACCCTTCTATATCATTAGTTGACCATTCGATAGGGTTCGAGGGGGTCCCCAGTAGAAAAGCTAGGTTTTTTGCGGATGCCAGAATTTTGATCTGACTCCACAGACAGCTTGCCTACGAGGTTCATATACAATGTATATGATTGGTTTAGTTCAATCAAGCAAAGCCCTTGAAAAGCAGAAAACGGCTCAAAGGCTACAAAGCGTCAAATTCAACATATGAGGTCAAACTGACTCCAAATGAGCCAAAATTGGATGAGTGCTTCACGACTATGTTGCGGACAAGTCCAAAGCCTCAAAGTTGACTGACCAACCCAACAGGTAGTGTACTCACAGAAATCGGTGATTTCAGAGTCGACAAAGCACAAAGTGATGACGGCATGACCAAACTTGACCAAATTTAATTTAGGACTTGTTTTAGGTGTATAGAATGTGTCTAGGTCAAAAGTTGTAAGTAAGTTTTGTAAAAAAATTGTCATTGTTGTAAATAATCGCGATTATTTACTTTTGCATTATTTTTGCTTGGAAATTGTCACATCACCTCACCTATCATGTGTACACACCTATTACATGCCAAAAATCAAGTATGAGCCAAAATGAGCACCTATAACTTGGAAAATTGCCAGAAAACGCAAAGAAGTCTTTGCAAGCCAATTTTTGGGTTATGGACAACATTTCTTGATCCAAATCACCTTATATCTCATACACAAGGTCTATACAATGCCTAGAACCAATTTGCACCCAAAAATGTTGATTTTAGTAGAAAAGTTAATAATCGTGATTAATTACTTTCTAGCCAAATTGGAGAATTTTTGATATTTTTCCATCATACATCCAAAGTACATGATGTGTTAAGCCCACTAGCCAAATTTGAACCAATTTGGAGCTCAAAATCTCAAATTTCCTTTATATCTACTGTTTCAAAGACCTAAAGCCAAAATCTGCTCCCATTTTCACCCTATGCATCCAAATGAGCCCATATTTTACTCAGAGTATGTATTTGGTATATACTTCAAGCCTATGAAGCCAAGTTTGCAAAAAGTTGAAAAAAATTAGTTTAAACTTTACAGTTTTGTTCCTTGCATGTTTTTATGTATCTATGCTTGTTCAAAAATTGATTTGAAGCAAATTGGACCAAAATTGTCAGCATTTCAGACTAAAGGACATTTCAGAGAAAATTTTGACAAATCTGCTAACTTTGACACTCTATTCACTGAACAGAAGCCATGCAAGCAGCAGAGAGGGCCAAGAAAAAGCTCAACCAAAAGGAAAAGTTACAGGAACTGTCCGCATATCAATTGGATCCAGATTCAGTCAAAGCCGCCAAGGCAGCATATATCTCCAAAGAACAGCTAGAAGAGCATCATACCACAGTTTTGACCGGTAGATTCAAGAGTGAGAAGGGACATCAAGTCGAGTTGCAACTCCTACCTAAGAATGTATATGATGTTGCCGTGAAGCCTGAGACCAAAGAAGACAATCGCAGGCTAGGACTCAGAGACTTTTAGGAACAGGAGCCGTGCGGTGTGGATTTTCAAAAAGCTTACGAGCTTTTGTCCACTATTAAAGAAGATGGAACTTCCTAAATATCTGACATGCAAGGAAATAAGGTCGAAGTGGTAATAACTAAAGAAATAGTGGCAAAGGCACTCAGACTGCCCACAGAAGGAATGACCATGAGAGCAAGGGACAGGAAAATGGCAGGTACATTCACCAAAGAAACCACTGCAGCTACCTTTGCAGATTTAATTCACAAGCAAGTAGAAGAGCCATCTCGGTTATACCACCAGCATTTCCATTTCTTGGCTAAAAGGCCAGCAAGGTACACTATGCCAAATCACACGGTTGCCACCACTTTCACACAAGTTCTCAATGTAACAACCACGCAACCGGTGAACCACGTCTAGTACGTCCTGACCACTCTGAAGGGCACAAAGAAAGAAGGTAAGATCACTTACTTGGGTGCGCCAGAAGTCTTGACAAGGATTGCGTACCATGCCATCGACATGGCCGACAACCTACCACCTGCCCCTAACCAAAACATATGGATATTGGCAGCACAACCATCTCCTAGAGCTACAAGATCAGCAAAGAGAGCCTACAAATCTGATGAAGAGTCGGCTGAAAGCTCGCCGGAAAATCACAGCAGCGAGAGCTCTGATAATGAGGAAAAGAGGGCAAGAAGAGAGGAGATGAAGAGAAAAGCTGTGGGAGCCCACCAAGAAGAGCCAATGCAAAAGCAAGCTCATTTTGAAAGAGAAAAGCATGCCTACCAGTGCAGTCAACAAGAACAAGGGAAGGACCCAGAGAAATGGGTGCCTAGCGGACTTAAGGGCCCAAGGACAAAGCATCACACGAGAAAAGAGGCTGAAGATCCGACATAGTCTTTGGAAAAAATGTACCAAGAAGCAGAAGCCTTCAAGCTGAAAGAAGCCCAAGAAGAGGCAAGGAAAGCAAAAGAGGTGGGGGAACAGAGACAAGCCGAGGAAACGGCAAGGGAAGAAGCACACGACCAAGGTCAAGTGTCTCCATGACCCACTTCACTGCCTACAAAACAGCAGGACCATCCTATGCCAAGCCTACCACCATCACCTGCAGGTAAAGACACCACCAAGGAGACAAAATCTGAATTGAAAGAAGCTGAGCTTGAGCAAGAGGAAGCAGCCGAAGCTACACAAGAGCCTGAACAGTAAAAGGTAGATGAATCTGCACAAGAGGCTATTGCTACACAAGAGCAGCAATAAGAGAAAGAACCTGAGCCAGAAAAGGAAGTGAGTCCTGCACCAGAAGAGACCACAAAGCCTGAGCAAACACAAGAACATGGAACAGAACCAACACCTTCTACTTCCACACAGCAAGAAACAGCCAAGGCATTCACAAAGCCTCAGGATGACAAAGAAGAAGAAGACCAACCCTCTACCTCCACACAAGAAGAACCAGCAGCCACGACACAGCCAAAAGACACACATGAGGCTGCAGGCACATCAACCCAATTAACAAGACAGGAGGACTGGCAGTTTAATGATGAGGTAATCGTGCGAGTAAACGAATATGCAAGGCAAATGCAAGATATGACAGAGAGACTCCGATCAGCAGCACTTGGCCGTAGCGCAAAGGCCAAGGAGCTAGAGATGGTGATTGACGCTCTCCAACGAGAGTTAGAAGATAGAATGAACATCATCATCGATCTTCAGAGGCAAGTGTAGGAAATGAAAGCCGAAGCTGAACGACATCAGCTAGCCAGAGATAGATAGCAGAAGGAGATGGAGGAGCTAGGTGATCTGCTCACAAAGTTATCAGATGCTTGCAAAGCGAAAGACGAACAGCTGACAGAAGTTACAAACGAACTTCTAACGACAACCCTATCAGCTTAGAAAATTCAAGTGCAGTTGGATGTTGCCAATGCCTCTTTACAATACTCCGAACAAAGAATAAATGATTGGGCAATCTTCTTACGGCAAATAAGAGAGAATCCAGTCATATCCTCGATCAAAGGAACAGATGAGGTCTATAAAGCATTGGAGAAGAAGAACAAGGACCTCGAGCTGGAGTTAAAGCTGGAGCAATCTCAGCGCAGGGACCTGGCTTTGATGCGGGTCCAGAGAGAAGAAGAGCTCCTAAAAGAAATAGCTGAGCTCAAAAGAGTTAACCAGCTCCTGAGAGATGGAAAGTCGAAAGCCCAAGAAGAGGCAGGCACTTCGGAGCCGCCGCAAATAGATATACCCTCAGTGTCATTCATTGAACTGGAGACACGGTGCACAGCAGAGCTTAGTGGTGAGAAGGATTTTCAGATAAACATTACAAATGCAGACACAGTGCCCATGGTCCAGCTATCAAAAGCTGAAGAAGATGCACTGAAAGAAAAGATCACACAAGAGGTGGATGAGCAGTGGAAAGCAGCGATGGATTGGTAGTTGAGAGTTCTTCACTCTGTCAACGTCACTCAACTCACTCCCAATCAGATCAATGCACAATGGCATCAGCAATCCCTGCCATACCTCTTGATAAAGGTGGAGTTACTCCAAGTAAAATAAAGGTTTTACGCAGACATGCAAACAGATGGCGCAGATTAAGACCACCCAAAGTGGAGGTTGAGCTGGTTGAACAAGAATCCGAGGTATTTGATTATGTTCACAAGAGCACCTGCAGCTTTACAAAGAGATCCTGCTTTCAGTCCTGTACCAAGAGTAAGGGCTTGGCAGGAGCATGAGGCACTAATGAAGAAGAGGCCAACCTGGCTGAACTACCCAAGACTGCCAGCTTTAGAGAAAGGACAAGCCACAGAGGAATACATGGTGAAAACCCTAACGGGCGCCATGTCTTTCTTCAAGAGTCTACCGGATCTCTCTTGTGCAATGTTATATAAGATATGCCGAATGTTGCTCACTTGTATTGAAGTTTTTCATGAGCTAGAGAAAGCAAGCACCCCGTGGATGTCATTCCTCGAGGGAAATAAAGGGTTATGCTATGATCTCAGTGGTCAGCCTTCCGAAGAAGTCCTCTATGGCTTCTACTCTCGGTGTATGTTCTTACCATCACGTAATATGTTGGCATTCGAGGAAGCTTTCTACACGGGATTCTTCACTTGGCGAACGAAGATATTTGCGCCAGTGATCAGCAACCTCACATCCATTTTTACAGGCTACTCAGCGGTGGAGCTTAAGAACAGAGTGACCATGCAGTTTCTACAAGTTCCCGATAAAGAAAAAAAATCAGAACCAAAACGCACTGAGTGCGCTTAAAGACCGACTCGCCACCCGCCGCCAGCCCGAAGACTATTTCAGCCCATAAAGTTGTGTGAAGGGACAACACAGTCGAGGAGGGGGGGAATGTTAGCAGCAAGCTAACACGGATGCCATTTTTCGGAGTTCTCTTTGTAAAACACTTATTATTTTGATAAATCGGGAATATTGCAACTTCTATTTTCTGAGATAAACTCTTTAATTAATGAGTGGGGCTACAAGCTTCCAGATTGTATCAACCTGTCATTACCCAGCTTTGGTAGAACTCCAGATTACTAGTTTTGACCACCCAAAAACCTTGGCTAAGGCATAAAAGCCAATTTTTGTAAGTTTTGGATAATGAAATACACAACATGAGCTAACGGCACTCACTCCTCTCCTTCTCGCGCTTCCTACTCCCTCCCCGGTTATCACACTGCAGTCGCGTTTGTTGCATTGCAACCGCATGTAAGAGCTCTACGCATTGACGTAAGCAGTTCACAGTAATTCGTAGCTTTTGGCGTCGCCGACTCGCGGTCTAATTTCATCATAACTAGGAATTTATACTTTCAAATCAAAAACTAAGCATAGGCGGGGTATTGGGGCATCATTGCTAAGCATTTAGATGCATTCTAGGTCGAAAAAGACTAGGTCAAAAATCCACTGCTGTTAATAATCACAATTTTGAAACTTGACCTAAAGTGGGGTTTGAGACCATAAGCATGTGTGCTTAGGTCTTATAAACATATCCTAGAAGTTTCGTTACGTTTGGATGTCATTTGATGTTGTAACGGATGTGATTTGTTTGCCGATGAGCGATTGGCTTTTGGTGATTTCAGTCACTTGAGTGTAGCTTGAGTTAGATGCGAGTTGTTAGTTGTTTTCCGAGAGATTGACAACCTCTTGTAGCCTCTATGCACTAGTAGAGTCAGCTTCATCCCATGGATTGACAATTTAATCGTGGTTCTCGCTAATACTGCAATAAAATAGGATGGTGAGCATAGACATGCGTCCCACACAGGATCTTGGCAGATTTACGAGCACATGATTGCCTATTGCAACGGTCAAGTCTTTTGTATTCAGATTTTGAGTTCAATAATTATTTCAGTTTAAGGTTTCCATAAGCGTCTTTTGCACCATCTTCTCTTGCGTTGTGCATCTCTCTCTCGTCGTTTCTCACAGCAAGCAGCCCGACGACTCAACTCGTGAACATTAAAACCCCCGACATCTTTGGTGAACTCGATACGAATTGAGCCGGGGTTGGAAATTTTAGCAGAGAGGATGACGACGACATCTCAAGTAGAGATGATGCAGCAGATGATGTAGCTATTTGATGCCTTCTTGCTGCTGCTGCAGCAGCAGGTTACTCATGAGCAATTTTTTTTGGGCCAAACAGCTTTATTGCAAGGGTTTGCTTGATCGGATGAAGCCAAGATAAAGCAAGCAAAAGTGGATGAAGCAGTGGAAGAAGCATTGGTTAAGGTTTATGCTGAAAGAGGTACATTCGATGGTTATGATAGTGATGGAAATCTTGCATGCTACGGGTCAGAGATGGAGCTTATGGGTATTCCAACTAAGCATATGATCAAGGAGTTTGACCGGTTGGTAGCTCCAGGATTACATGATCAAATACAAGAGCTTATTGGTATGTATGCAAATAACTGGATAAAATTTGAAGAAGCAATTGTACAGGTGGGTGACCAACACACAGCCCTGGAAATACAAGAGCTTATTGGTATGTATGCAAATAACTGGATAAAATTTGAAGAAGCAGTTGTACAGGTGGGGTGACCAACACACAGCCCTGGAAATAGAGCAGATGAATCAACAAAAGCAGGTTACTTTTCAGTAAAGGTGATGGAGATCAATTGCAAACAATCATCTATGATGAATTTTGGTAGCAGATTCATGCAAGAAGTAAAGCTAAAGCAGATGCAGCTTTGCAAGTACCAGATTTTGTCCCAGAGGATCATGCTTCAAGCAATCTAGCATAGGTAAATAATGAATTTCAGATGGAAGACATGATGAAAATTTTTAAAGCTTGCTCGCATGGTAGCCACCTCTATCATTGATTCTTGTGAAGAATTAAACGAAGGAGAAAGTTGTGTTGTTAGTGTTCCGCATACTAGTAATCTTTGTAGCATGGATGGTTCTCAGAAGTTCAAGATGATCCTTTACAAGGTGCCGATGGTCCTCTCAACACAATGGAAGCATGTGAAGACAAGCAGAACAACAGGTTTCTTGAAGATGATTGCATAGATAAAATCATTTGTACTGTAACAAATGAAGTGCAAGAAATCATGGAGTCAATAGAGGATGTGCATGAGGGTATACATGAGTCTACAATTGCTGCTGACAATATGTTACAGGTGCTGATATTACAAAGCAAGATGAAGATGTGAATAGTGATGCTTCCTTGTCAAGGTTGAGAGAAGAGAATTCCATTATTGATGTCTTTTTATCTGATTGTGGTATGTATGAGCAACATATTATGGATGATTTCTCTACTGCTAGTACCTATTCAGAGGAGGTGCTTGAAGAGTCTTCACAAAGTATCGATGGATCTTTGGCTACCATAGAAGTGTGTGAAGTGGAACAGGATGAAGAGATCTATGGAGATTACTTGGATGATGTTCTTTGTGTGCCTAACATTTCTGACATGACCGAAGTACATGATACCCACGAAGTTTCTCCTTGTGTTATTTTGCATGAGCTGCAAGAGTTAGGGCTCTACTAATCCAAAAGTGGATGAAAATTTACAAGTTACAGCTCTTTTTCATGGTCAGGCCAGAGTTCCAAGTAATGATGTCTCAGACACTGATGCGAAATTTTCAGAGGTTTGTGATAACTATGAAGTCAGAGGGGGTGAATCACTATAAATAAAGCAAAGGATGCACATGCTTCTTCAGTTTCTTCGACGAGGTATTGGCTATGGTTGGGTCCATATACTCTTTCTACTAATTCTTATGTCAGTGCTATTATGGTTACTGGTAAAAGGTATGCAGTGCTCCTATATGCTTGCTGAGCAAAAGCTGTCAAATGTTTACGAGAGCTGAGTGTTGCATTATGATTCAAGGGAAGTTTTACTTTATTGTGAGGCTCATAGATGCTACGTGCTTGCTATGGTATTCTACCCAAGAGATTTGAGATCCTCAAGAAGCAGGTTGAATATGGTTGGGCTCTTCTGGGTGCACAATGTTGTTGGTTGCTGCTTGATCCAAGAATATCAAGCTTACAACAAGGTTGTTTGATGTTGATAGAGACTGATAATGTATGCTCATATGGATTTTATGAAGCTCCAATACATAAGCAAGATCTTCTTAAGCCATTTGACCCTGCAGGACAGGGTTATGTACCCGAAATGTCACAATTGATCTACATATCATATGATCCCAGTGGATTTTGGGATGCTTACAGATTATGGCAATTGGTTTACAGGTTTTACAATGATGCAATAATTGTATGGGCTTTTGGATGGTTACACTTCACTAACAAGAAGTTTTTGAGTTTTCCGTATGATCCTGGAGGTGATGATATGTTTTCTTGGAAGAAGAAGCTCAAACAGATTCTAACGAAGCTATGGATCAAGCTGAAGATTAAATTGGCACATGCCGTAGGATGTGCAGGTTTAAAGGGGGTGGGATGTTGTATTGTTGTACGTCTGTATGAAGAATTTCATGCAGGAGTCACGTATTCAGTGTTTTTATGAGTGCTCGGATTATGGTTGGGAGCCTAGCATTTCCGCACGCAGGGAAGCTTGCAATGGCCGTCATGTGGCATGGCAATGGATTTTTTATATCATAACTTGGAATCTGAAGTCGTCAATGTCAAAAGTTTCTAGAGTGAAGATTATGCTATGGGCTTTGACCTCGACTGACAGTATCACTCATGTCTATGGAAGAGCGGTTGAAGCACTCATGAACGATAAGGAAGAGCGGGCGAAGCACCCGAGGGGGTGGATGTTGTGACGCTTCGCATCTCTAGTTGGAAACCCAGTTTTTTGCTAGTTTAGTGATTTTGGCAATGTTTTATTATTTAGGAACTTTTAATATAGTTTATTGTTGAGAATAACAACTTAGTGAGAGTTATTAAAGCGCTTATGGCTATGAATAGAGATCAACAGCAATTGAATCAAGAAAGTTGAGTTTGGTTTGCTAGAGCTAGCTTGAAAGTACCTTATAGGTTTTCAGAATTCACACTAGTACAATGCATGCGGCAAGAGCGACGTGTGCTTGAGTTTCTTGCTTGCTCGACTTTGGACCGGTTCAGAAGCGTTAGTGCCGAGGATGACATGTTTTCTATCTATGTGAGGAGGAGTCAGTGACAAAGAAAGAATTTCTTGTGGTTGTAAACAAGGTCATCAAGGGCAATCTCGTCTTATGGCAAGTATTCCTAATGTAGTTAACTAAGCTTGTGCTTCAAAGATTGAGCTTGGCAATTTTGTGCTTCAAGATTGAGCTTAGCAATCTTTCTCTGATATGTAAGTTGAAAGTGCCGCTCAAGTCCATGAACGGCTACTTAATCTAGCTTGCTTAAAATAAAGCCAAGGTGATATTTAAAAAGGGAGACAAGAAACTGATTGCAGGCGTAAGTAAAAAAAAGAAAGCATCGACTGCAGATTTATCCATCGCCGACAAGCAGGCAGGAGGGAGCCGCCGCTGAGCAAAGGGAGACAAGGGCGCTCTCTCTCTCTCTCTCTCTCTCTCTCTCTCTCTCTCTCCAAATTTTGTCAAATCTAGAGCTTCTGACAGAGATGAGCATGGCGGTAGTGTGAAGAAAGAAGAAGGGTACATGAGCTGCTCCGAGTTGATGGGCAGTTAACGGCTCTGCAGGTGAGTTAAGGAGAGTGCAGAGTGGATTTCTTCGCCCCCTCACCTTGTTGAGGAGATGATGATGAAACAAATCAACCTGGCGTACTGTTTGGAGGCCGCCGACAAGCAAACAATGCAAGGAGCAGCATAAGGTCTTCTACGAGATTCTATGAGATTCAGCACTGTTAAAGCTTCTACGAGATTCTACGAGATTCAGCATTGTTAAATTTTCTACGAGATATCCTTCAAAACGAAAAGAAGAAGGGAATACCTTGGCGAAGTTATGACTTTGAGATGCAGTTTTTCAGAGGTTTGCTTGAGTTCAAAGAAGATTGAAGCAAGTGACGGTGAAGTTAGTGCTGGTGAAGTTAGTGCTCTTGAAGGTGGTCAGGAAGAGCAAGGGAAGGGAACTAAAGCAAATAAGGCTTTTGTATCCGTGCTTCCACTCAAGATCTTGGCAAATTTACGAGCACATGATTTCCTATTGCAACGGTCAAGTCTTTTGTATTCAGATTTTGAGCTCAATAAGTATTTCAGTCTAAGGTTTCCAACGTCTTTTGCACCATCTTCTCTTGCATTGTGCATCTCTCTCTCGCCGTTTCTCATAGCAAGCAGTCCGGTGCTGATCCGGCTCAGCTCACGAACATTAAAACCCCCAACATCGGCTCTAATGCCACGTTGTAGAGCATTTTGTTTAATGAAAATACAAGAAGTCTTTGTCATTATAGTATCACTGTCATTGATTAAGTTTTTTAATTTTTGTTTGGGTGTTTGTGCGCGCACCCATGTGTGTTTGTGGTATCTCAGAGAGCTTTGGGTTGGTCTTTTTTTTGCAGTGGGCGGGGGATGGGGGGGAGGGGGGGGATTGGATATATAAAAGGGGGGGGGGGGAGCTTTTTATTTTGTCTATCTTCAATATCAACACTATAGAGAGAGAGAGAGAGAGAGAGAGAGAGAGAGAGAGAGAGAGAGAGAGAGAGAGATCGCCATGGAAGCACATGCTAGCGCATCCTCCTCCCACTTAGCAGCAGCATTGAAAGAGCCACACACATCCTTTCACGGTTCCTTCTTTTTCTAGAGGACACTAAATATGTTGGACGCAATGATCTTCGTGGCTTCTTCACTCACACAGTGGATTTAGAGAAAACCATGCAACTTCACAATGACACTTTTTAGGACATCATAGAGTATATGAATGTGCACATACTCAATTATCAGTGATCTTTGAAGACAACACCATGATGTGGTTGCCATGTGACCTACTTCGCTACGTCCACAAGGGGGACATTGCATTTTCAAAGAGATTAGTCTGCTTTGAGGCGATTGCAAAAGAGGTGCATCACTTCCACCAAGTGACAAAAAAGTTTCACACTCCTTCAAGAAGCACAAAATCGGGCAATCTTTCTTGTCCAACATTTCCACTCTCTACCTCCTTGTCAATGAGGAGCTCTTCTTGGAGGAGATGGAGATCCCGCATCTCGCAGTGGGTGAGGTGTTGCCGAATTCTAAAGATTCCAATCCCACCTCTATATCTAGAGTGAGCAAAGACTACAAGTCATCGAATATCCCCACGGCTTGGAAGGGGCAATTGTAGTGAGAGAGCAGATTGTCGGCACCTTCGAGGTGCCCAACGCCGACAATCGTGACCCTGTATCAATACCCGAGGTGGAGATTAGCCTCCTCAACAGCATAATTATTGAAGATGAAGAGTATTTATTCTTGCATGATCTCGAAAAGGCTTTTGGCATCCATCTAGATGAGTGCCTAAGCCTCATATACACCAAGATCGAGTTCCCTCTTGATCCTACACCTGTATAACCTAGAGATTACAAGCTACTTCCATTGGGGGACTCCGTGCTGATATAATTGCACTGGTGATAGTAGAAATTCTCAATGCAGAGTAGAGTCATGTCGTCATGGATGAGGAGTTTATTGCAACACAGGCTAGGGTTGTTGCCAACCAAACTCCTATCCGCTATGACTCACGTGGTTTGCACAACCCTCACAAACTTGATGAGAACAAATCCTCTATCAACCTTTAAGCCACAACAACTATGGATGATGAGGATCAACAACAAGAGGTAATTCTAAGCATTTTGTATGTTGAAAATTCTATCTTTCTTCTTTTCATTTGTATAATTCTATATTTGTAGGATGTTTTGGACATGGACCTGTGGGCTAGCCGGAAGGGGGGGGAGGGAGTGCACGGTGTTTGGGCCTCAGGAAGCCCTTGCACACTACATCGACACACTACCAATGCAAGATGTTTTGTGGGTGGTTAAGGCCACTAGCAAACTCTTATGCTTAGCCACCATCCTTCAAACAGCCCATGTAATTATTGTAGTTAAAAAATCCCTTGAAATTTCCACTTTTGGCGTTGGTTTTCGCGTTAAGGTCATGTCACACATAGCACTTAGTCAAGCCTTGGGTGTTGACAACGCCCAATCCATAGCTACCTCTATACTTGCATCCATCCTACCCAATGTTGAAGAGCGTCCTAGAGAGATCACAAAGAACCTCCTATCAAAAGATAGTTAAGCCTATTTGTTCAACCTTTTAATATAAATATCATCTCCATGATCCACTGCAACTTGAGGTTACTATTCTGATAATTTTCAATGACCATGTCACTGGATGCAATTTGTAAAAACTTCATCTTTAATGATCTGTATTAACTATTTGAATGTTAATTTTGGATATTAATAAAAAATCATGTGATTGGCATGAAAATGTCCATTTGGTATTGCAAGTGGCTTGTATTTGCTAGAACATGGCAATCTAGGCCTAAAAAGCCCTGTCCAGAAGGGCGCGAGAAAATGTCATGCATGACTTTTGTCTAGCACTTTCTCACACCCTTGTGGACAAAGCTTTTAGGCCTAAATTGCCATGTTCTAGAATATGCAAGCCACCTGGAATACCTATTGAACAACTAATTATCATCTCACCTTCAACCATTTAACAAAAATAAATGTAGAGAGACAACCACTTAACTACATTGAGAGATGTGCCTTCTAGCATGCCACTAAAATGAGCTAAATTAGATAAAGAGAAATACTTGTTTAAAGATCAAATAGAGAGACAATAAGTGATGTGATTGTATTTATTGTAAAGTGCAAATACACTGAGTTCCAAAGCAAACTTGATTCCAGTACAAGGGTTAGTTACAAAAAGAAAAAATATCACTCATGCCTAAGGCGACTTGCTAGTTGCATGTCCTTGGCCATGATTGTTACACGCTTAGCATGGACAACACATAAGAACATGTCTTCAAAGAGAGTGACCAAATAAGCCTATAAAACCTCTTAAATTGATTCTAAGGAAACAACAGACATCCGAAGTTGTGTGTTGTAGCTTTGGAGCACCTCTCTACACGTCCGTGCAAATGGTGCCTTCTTAATAAGCAGCTCTATGGTCTTCTAGTAGTGCCGAATTTCAGTAAACACTCTGCAAAAGGGTCGTGCTCTTTGAGGTCGTTGTTGTGGCGGCCTTTGAGCTCCTTGTGGGTGTGGTCTTTGCAACTTCTTGTAGAATTTTGAATTGATGTGGCACTCAGGGGGTGGCTCGGGGGCATCTTCATCAAGATTATAATCTTCATCATCGGCACCCATCCCCTTGGGCAATGACTTGTCGACCACCTTTTCGTGACCTGGTCCGGATGGCCTCACTTCCATCCCTCTGGCAGTGTCTTCCCGCCCACCCTATAATTCACTGGGATCTCCTCCTCTTTCCACGATAGCGGACGTGTCCATCTGTGTGCGTTCATGGTCAGCTAGATCTTCTGGTTGCCGATTAGCATGCATCTTCTGCCTCCTGCACACCTCATTGGTCTTTAGATTCTTCTTTGCATCTTGTTTGGTCCTTGTCATCTAGAAAGTGTGTTTGGATACGTCCTTAGAGCTTGTGGTTTTTGGTGAGGGAGGGAGTATTTTGTGTTTGTGATGGGGGGTTTTTCCCTCTTTATATAGGGTGGCCATATAAGGGTGGGTTTATGGTGGAAAATAGCCGCTAAAAGAACGATAAAATAATATTTTGAAGTACAAAACCACAACAAAGTAGAGAAGTATTCAAACACACAGAGCTAGACGTCAACTTGAACAATTGCGTAAAAAATCAAACAATAAAAACACTTGATCCAAAAAACAAGAGACTTGTGACACAAAAAAATATGTTGTAATACTCAAATTATGGGGATTACAAGTGCATCCAAGTGCATTTTGCCAATGGCTTTTTCATTATCATGAGATTCCAAGTACATCTACTACGTTCTTGCCCAGACTTTTTACACCCTACTCCTTGATACTCGCCACACTGCATGTTGTGATGGACCTTGTGAGGATCTCCAACACTCTAAGGAATAAGCATGGACCAATCGATGGACTTCTTTTGTGAAGCGCGATGACCTAGCATGTTCAATCGACAGTTGCATTCAAAATTGGTACGATAACACCAGTTGAACATTTCTTGAAGATAGCATGAGCACACTGAACCCCCTCTATGTCTTGTATTCTTGAAGTGGACACCCCTGGCATGATAGTGTGACTTCTCCATCCCTTGCTCCAAATATCCAATGAACCATACATATTCATAAAGTATGTACCGTGTGCATAGAGGATATGCTGCCCATAAAGCCACACATCGATGATTAAAACTAAAGCATAGAACAGACCAAGGTGGAATAGCAAGCACTCACCATATAGTGTCTAATGTTTGTTTCATCCCATGCTGTGACGGCTGCCTTTGTGAAATTCACCACCAAAATTTTAAATTGTTGTTGCTACTTATTGGCTATGCTTGCAAGCCGTAGTATCTTCATTATCTTATTAAATACCCCCCAAACTTGATGTTGGCTAAGCTGAACACTTGCATTGCTATCATTGTCCATTGTATACTTGCAAATATCCTTCCACAACTTCCACACACCTTCAAATGTTGATGATCTTGCATGTGCACTACTTTCCTTAGGTGGAGCCCTCTTCAAAAAGAGCCTTGCCTTTAGTCCGGTCATGGATACTGGTTGGTCCACATCCTGAGCGCTTGCATTGTTCTTGTCATAAAATATAATATCTAACTTTACCAAATGATTTTCTCATATTAAACTCATCATTTAATATGGGAAGATAAAAGGGGAACAAGAGTTAGGATATAGATATGTGCTTTTAGACCTATCTCAATAGGGGACTAAAAGGAGAAATGGTTGCATCTCAATAGGGGTCCAAAAGGAGACGGTCTATCAAAAGAGCAATGTGCAATAAGTGCTTCTAGATTTACCTCAACAAGGGACCAATAGGAGAGATGGTTACATGTCAATAGGGGTCCAAAAGGAGGTAGTCTATCAAAGAGCAACGTGCATCTAGTGGAGCTTAAAAGACCTTAGGGTTAGCTTCATTGAAGACCTCCAAAAGTTAGTGTTAAAAAGTTCCTTTGACCTTAGGCAAGCTAGGGCTTACCTTGAGGTGGGAATCCTAACCAAGCATGAGGTGCTTGTTTGCTAACTAAAGTGCTTAAAGTGTTTGTGGGAACCTTGCCCAAGCTTGAGGTGATTCTCATAAAGTGTTCAGTTCAAAGATAAACTCTCAAAAGGCATAAACGGTTTCCATGCTTAATTAACTAGGTGCTTGAAGTGTTCAATTCAAACCAAATGACTTAAAAAGCATAAAAGACAAAGGGGTCCAATGAGAATTTAAATGCATAAAAATAAATAATTAAGTTCTTTCTCTCAAAGAGGAAAAAGAGGACATGTGTCCAAATGATATAATTAAATAATAAGAGAGAGAGAGAGAGAGAGAGAGAGAGAGAGGGGGGTGGACCAAGCATGAGAGGGGGGTATACTCTCCCACACACACACACACACACACACATTCTCTAATTGTGTGGAGTGCAAAGTGCAAGAGCTCCATCTCCTTCTCCAAGCTTGTTGAGAAGTGGAGAGCCTACACCAACACTCTTGGCTATGGAATGCAAATCCAACCAAGAGCCATGCTTCAATGCTTAAGCTTGCCATCGTCTTCATCTTCATCACTATGCTATTATGCTATGCTAAGCAAGAAGAGTGATGATAAGTGAGGAACTATTTCTTTCTCCTATGAATGATTCTTCTTCCTCTTCCCTACCCTCATTCCCCGCTAGCTCTCTCCACCTTCGAAGGTGTTCGAGGCCTTGGGACTGAGGCTTGGGATAGTTAATATTTTTGCAAAGTTTATGTTATGCTCGTGATGCATGAAGCTTTCCATCTTCATGGCATCACCAAGGTCACAAGGATTACAAAGATTGTATTGTACCAAGTCTCTCTTGATGGGAGAATCTATAATACAAACGCCTTTTGCAAGAGGACAGACTCCAAGTAAATCCGGTCCTCAACTATTCTCATGTTCTCTAATACTCTCTCTCTCTTGCAAAAGTATTGTTCATGCCAAGTTAATTAAGTACTATGTTTATGTTGCTACCATCAATTAAGTTCACCCTCTATGTTCTCAAAGTGATCTCGCAAAAAATGCTCACTGTAATCTCTTAATTCCGTTATTCTCAAAGTTCATAGGCCATTTCCATTACAGTTCTTTTATGCAACAATGGAGGTGTTGGTCCTATGCCAACCTATTGAGTTGAAGAGCCCTTCCACCCTTGAGATAGCATCAAGCGACCTCTTTGTAGGCTTTGTTGTAAAGGCATAATCAATATGAAGCTTTAATAAACGATCAAAGATGCACATAAAAGCATGAAGTGTGCAAAAATGCACATTTTTGAGAGGGAAGTTAATTATAGGGTTCCATTCACTATCTTTTGTGACACGATTGGGCTCCTCCAGCAT
Organism: Adiantum capillus-veneris; assembly: GCF_014529385.1. NCBI lineage: Eukaryota > Viridiplantae > Streptophyta > Polypodiopsida > Polypodiales > Pteridaceae > Adiantum > Adiantum capillus-veneris. The sequence continues at coordinate 81,410,731 of NC_140931.1, read as the reverse complement.
AGGACATTGTAGCATTGAATGCTCTCACACACATGTTATTTGTGAACCCTCCTCTTCCTCTGCTTCGTCAATTGTTGCATTTTTGTGTGCATTCCCCTTATAACCCTTAATGCAGAGTGAAAAAGGATACAAAGGTCCAGCCCCTTGTTTACACCCTAGTATGCACTTGATTATTTTCAAATCGCCACCTAAGTTCGAGTCAACTTCAAACTCTCCTATGCCATCTACTTGTAGTCTTTCCCCAGCTAGCTATGCCTTTATGACATCTTTTATCCATGGAATGCGTTCAAAAATCCAAGCAATCACTTCATGGGTCTCCTTGGGAACCTCAATAGCACCAAGCCACCAAATTTATTTCTCCAACTGCACACTAAAATATGGTACACAATCCTCGTTCATAGCTATATGTTTTGCATGAAATAATTCCTTGTTCATTAAAGTAATAGTCTTTGTTTCTTCACAATGTGACACTCATCTAGCTTAAGCACAAACACGAAATTTGATCCTAGCACTGCAAAATGTCCAAAAATAACATATAAAAAACCATAATTTGGAAAAAAGAGACTATGCATTACTATAGCCTCACCATTAGGTGGCAGACGATAAAAATCTACCATTGCCATTTGAAGCTTTCTCAAATCAACAAAAATATTATTTGACAGTGAGTAAGGAAATCCCGTTTTCAATTTGTCTGCACCTACGCTTGCATTGGTATATTTCCTGAAAAGTAGGAGAGAGAAGAGAGAAAGGAGTGATTTTGGAGGGAAATAAAAAGGGATGAAGGTTTTCCATTTTGCAAGTCTAGTAGTGAGATTTTGAGGGAAAATTTTGGTTTCTGGGTATACATATATGTTGGGGAGAAGTTTTGAGTAAAAATGAGGTCTATTTTTTTGACAACGTGATTTTTTGGGCTGGGGTTATGGACGCCCTTGATGATGTGGCAAAAGAAAGGGGGGAGGGTAGTTATTGTTATAAGGGCCACCACTCTTTTGGGTAGAGAGAGAACATACCTATCCTCCCTCCCTAGTCTCTATTTCGGCCTACAAAAAGCCTATGATAGCCAAAAAAAAAAAGCTTATGAGAATACCCTCATTCAATGGTGTTGTCTCCTAAGTCACACACATTTTTAGCCTTAGTTCCTTAAAATTAAAGATCCTTACAAGGCCCTTTTGGGGTTCATATTTTTCCTAATGCACTTCAGGGTACCACCAACCACCGACTAGAATCGGCACCCGCCGGCTCACGTTCAAAAGAGTCACCTACTCCCTCTCATAGCGCCTGAGGGGCTGGCCGCCATAGCTCCAAGAGCTCAAAGGATCTCTCTCTCAACTCACACCATAAAAGGGGCGGCGTCTTTGGCACTTATACCCCAAACTCTCCACTTCTCACATCGCATGTGGGATCTCTTTTAGGCCACATGGCGGCCGCGCAGGTTGATTTGCCCTTCAAGTTCCCCACAAATTCCTCAAAATCGCCACCAAAGCATAAAAATATCATTTTTTCTTCTTGCCTTAAGTCTTGCGGTTTACTATGATGACCAAACCTTCTAGTCATTGAATCTAGCTCATACTTGGCATATCGGACCTCGACTTCTCCAGTCTCTCCATATTTCGGTATCAGCACGACGTTGAACAACGCACACCAAAATTGCAAAAAAAATTGGACATTGCACCGTTGTCATCTGGCACCAACTTGGACAAGCCAAAACTCTATGTGCAGGCATCCAATTAACAAGCAGTCCTCATGCTGAGCACTAGCCTTGCAAACCTTGTCGAGCCTCCAAAAACAAATGATGGCATATTTTCCAAAGCAAGCAATTTGGCCCATAACTAGCACCCGTCAATCTTTCAATTAGCCATAACTTTCTCTCTAAAGCTTCGATTGGCAATCCGAAAAGACTGACATGCTCCATAACTCAAGCTCTTTAAACACATCCACTAACATCAGCTCTAGCCATCTGCCCATATCTGCGCTCTCCGTTGGGGATCTGCAAAGCCTTCCAACTTTGAACTTCAATATCTTTCACACCGTGGCTCCGTTTGACGAGACATTTGGATTGAAATATAGAGCACTTTAAACACTACATTCCTAGGTACTAGCATAGCACTTCAGACACCTGAACATGCCATACCAATTGGCCTTTCTTGGAGCATTTTTGGCCCAAAAAACCACATTATGCATGCGTTTCCACTGGCCTTTGCCTGCCCAGGCGTTACATACTAGCTTTAGCACTTGGTCCCACACCTATAGGCACCCATAGCTTTGTATAACACACTTTTTGGCTCAACCAACTTTGGTTGCACCTATGATGGTTATAACCTCTCTCTCTCTCTCTCTCTCTCTCTCTCTCTCTCTCTCTCTCTCTCTCTCTCTCTCTCTCTCTCTCTCTCTCTCTCTCTCTCTCTCTCTCTCTCTCTCTCTCTCTCTCTCGCTCGCTCGCACAGACATACACATCAACCTTCACACATTTTATTATGTGGTTATTTGAAGAGTTATGGCTGTAAGTGGAGTGAACGTTTTGTGTTGTGCAGTGCAAGAGTGCTCCCGCTATTGTAGAGTGATTTAATTGAACAAGAGTTCCTTTATTGTACTCCTTGTTTAGTATCCGTCACAGCAAAAAAGCTCAGTGCCACCACTATGTAAACCCTTTCAAAACATGTGTCACTAGACAAAATATATATATTATGGTAAGCACAAAACTACAATTCCAAAGAACAATTCGTAGCCTATTTGGTCAGCCAAGATTGAATGCCATTAACTCATCCATTAACCCTTTCATATTACCCATGATACGATATGACCATAGCCTTGATGTTTTCATCTTCGTATTGTTTTGACATTCTCTTTTGCGTTCTTTCTTTGTGTGTGTGAATGCAAGAGAGAAAGAGTGAGTCTTCTTTGATTGCACTTCTTTCCAAACCCTAGTCTTCATGGCATCTATGGTTTAACTCCTTCATATAGTTTTTATTGAGTTCTCTCACAAACTCTCACAGCCATAAGCCCGGTGCTTTCCTGGCAAGACCGCAAATTTCTCGACATATTTTTGGTGAACCCGACGCGAATCTGCTAGGGTGAGAGTTTGTGGGTAACCATGGGTGATCATGTTGAGCAACAGGGTATGCATTTTGACCCAGCAACAATGCAAATGTTTCAAGCATTTGCAATGTTCATGCAACAACAACATGCTACTAAAAGAAGGGAGATTTCAGCAACGAAGGCCATACAAGCGGTCGTCAACAGAATGGATCAGTTCAATGGCAAAGATGTAACCAAGTACTTACGCGAGTATGTGAAGGAGATGGAGCTACATCGCGTGTCAGAAGGTGAGATGATTCAAAGCTTTGAGCTAGTTGTTGCTCCAGAAATTAGGGAGCATGTTAGGGCAATTAAAGATGGACATGGGAGAAATTGGGAAGAACTCAAAGTAGCTTTAAAGGAGGAATATTTCATGGAGGACTCGGAGAGAGTGACCAAAAGGACATTCTTAGAATGGGTAGTCAAGCCAAAGCAAGGACTATCAATAACAGAGCTACTTAGGGAATTTGAGAGGCGCTATGCACAACTCACTAGGACAGAAAGGGCCACACTAGATGCAGAGAAGACAGATCTTTTCTTACAAGCTGCAGGTAAAGAGTTTCAAGAAAATTTGGAGCTTCTTCTTGAAGATAAAGATGCTGAGCAAGGACTAAAGACCGACTGGAATGAGGTTGAAGGTGCTGTCTCACTGCTTGCCAAACGACAAAGAAGAAGGGACAAGATGGTAGTAAACACTACAAGTCCTTCCACCTCAACTTCTGACAAAATGGTAAAGCCTACTTTTATCGCTCCTAAGTTTGATGAGTCCATGCTAGATGAGCTTGTGAAGGGAATGCGTGACTTGAAGGTGAAGTTTGCAAAGCTTGAAGAAAAAGGCCAACCATCAGGGCCACTTCCTAGGCAAAGACAACAGCCCAAAGAAGGGTTTGTTAATAGATGTATTTGGTGTGATAGTACAGACCATGTAAGAAGGGATTGTGATGATTTTAGTGATGCTTTGTCAAAAGATGTTGTCTTTTTTAAGGATGGTAAAATACACTTAAGAGAGACAGGTCTACCCTTGAGAACTAACTTTGGGAAGGGGGGAATGCAAACCTTAGTTGAATATATGGCAACCAAGCATGCCACCTCTTCAGTTGAGGCAGCTACTTATGGAGTAAAAATTGAACATTTTTGTGATGAAGAGGTGAGTGACCATCATGGTCAAATTTGGCCAAATGTCATGCAATTAGCTAAAAAGGGAAAGCTTACAAGAGAGATTCTACATGAAGCAGGTGATTGCATACGTCTAGAAATAGGATGGAATGATCCAGTGGACTCATTGTCAGTGTATGCCTACATTACAAAATGCCAACAAAATGAGGCAATTGTAGAAGAGAAGCGCAGACGTGAGAATGCTGATGAAGGACCATCAAAAAGAGCTTCTAGAAGTGGGGGAAGAAGCGACTCAATGTCTTCTCAAAAACCCTCAACACAATGAGCATCTCCACCTGAAGTACTCATGGAGGAGTCTACAACAGGAAAGAAGAAAGAGCCAATGAAAGGTAAGACAAAAGGCCCAACTTATAAACTACAATCTGATATTGAGGTTGCTACAGATTTAAAGAAAGTCTTGGAGGAAAGGATCTTGAATAGCAAGATTGAGTTTACTCTGGGAGAAGTTCTTGGCATTGCAAAGCGTGAATTCCATGAGGAGATCATTGACATCATCAAGAGAAAGAGGCAAACCCTTGCTGAAGTTTCTCGTCCACAGGTTGAAGGGAAAATCTCAAAGACACAAGGGATGCAACTGCAAAATAAGGAGAATGATGGAGCTGTGGTAGGATGCTACCAATCTAGTGCGAGAGTGAAGTAAGTGTATTTCTCAAATGATGATGAAGAAGTTGAAGATATTCCTAGGAGTTACTATTCACGAAGTCATTGGGCAAGGCCTACTACAGAAACTTTGGTCAAGGTAGGTGATCTTGAAGAGCCATTTGTTGCCTTGATTGACCATGGTTCAGAAATAAACATAATGTCAAAGAGTCTCTACAACAAGTGCAAATGGCCGATGGACATAGATCATGGCTGGATGGTAAAAGTGGCAAACAATTCATCCGGTGAATTGTATGCAGCATGTCCAGGTGTGAAGGTAACAATAGGTGATGTAAAGATTGACCAAAACTTCTTTGTACATGATACATCTTCATATCATCTCATCCTTGGACAACCCTACATTGTGGGAGTTCGAATGGAAACAAAGGTAATGGACGATGGTTCAGCATATGCTAGAATACGTAGCAAAGATGGTAAACGAGCTATCCAATTTCTCACAGTCTGTGTAAACCATGAAAGAAATCATGACAACCTCAGAGAACATCCTCTACCAAAGGTAAGCAAAGAGTTTCATGATCATAGAGAAATGATGGGTTTTGGCCAAGTACCATTGTAAAGCGGGATTGCAGTGGTACAGAAAGAAAAAGGGTCTCGCTTGATCAAAAAAAAGGTGAAACTTTCTCGATGAGCTCCTTGGTAACAAGGAATGGATCAGTATGTTTTACAAAACTTGAAGATTTGAAGAGATATGAAAGGCATTATGTGCATAATGTACAAATAGGCATGAAAAAGAGTGGGTTGCTAAAGCCTACTGAAAATGTTTTGGGTTTGTGTGAACAAGTTTCTTTTGTAGATACTATGGGTGAGCTTGATGCTATAATGAGGTCTAGTTTGCATCTTGAAAATGAAGTTGTGGAAGTTTGCTCTATGGAAATGTATCAAGTAATAGAAGCCTTTAAAGAAAGCCAAACAGTTGGCCCAGAAGTCCATGTTGAAACTAAATACAAGAGTGTAGCAAAGAAGGTGAAACCAGTAGCTTCACCCTTACCACCCAACAACAGGGAAAAGATTGAACAGGCTTCTTTACAACCAAGTTTGCGGAATCCTAAAAAGATCGGACATACCTTCACAGAGGAGTCTTTTCAAGAGTTGCAGATTGGTTGCGAGGAGTTTCTAACACAGGAGGAGACAAAGTGCTTCAAAGAAATGCTTTCAAAGCATGGTAAGGCTTTTGCATTTGAGCCACATGAGATAGGATGTGTTGATCCTTATATTGTAGCTCCTATGGTAATTTTCACAATACCTCATGTGCCTTGGAATCTGCGGCCTATTTCGGTTCCAAAGGCTCATTTGCCAAAGTTAGTAGAGCTACTGAATGAGAAAATCAAAATGGGAATCTTGGAGTCTTCTTGTGCTCCATACTCAAATAGGTGGTTCACAGTTCCAAAGAAGAATGGTTCTCTACGCTTCATCCAAGATATGCAACCAGTGAACAAGGTGACAATTAGAAATGTAGGAACAAGTCCAATTGTGGATGAATTTGCAGAGGCGTTTGCAGGGAGGGCAATCTACTCAATGGGGGATCTCTACTCAGGGTATGATCAATTTCAGCTTGCAATCGAAAGCAGAGACTTGACAACCATGAGGACACCTTTGGGTTTGGTAAGGATGTGTACCTTGCCACAGGGAGCAACCAACTCGGTTGCACATATGATGAATGGGATGAATAAGGTCTTACGTGACTTTATTCCTCAAATCACAATGCCTTTCATTGATGATTTGCCTATCAAAGGATGTGAAGAAAGTGACAAAGATGAAGCTTTGGATCTCAAGGGATGTCGCAGGTTTGTGGTAAATCACATAAATGATTGTGATAAAATTTTGTCTAGGTTGGAAGAAGTGAATCTTACATTGTCAGGGAAAAAGTCTATGTTTGGTGTCAAAGAAGTGCTCATTGTGGGGCACATGTGCAGGCCATATGGTAGGAAACCTTGTCCATCAAAGGTAGATGCCATCCAAAGAATGAAAGAAACATGCACTAGCATCACTGAGGTTAGAAGGTTTCTGGGAGCATGTGTCTTCTATGTTATTTGGATTCCACATTATGCACATGTAGCTGATCCTCTTTATCAGCTGCTTAGAAAGAATCAAAAGTTTAAATGGACAGAAGTACATGTAAAATCCATGAAAAAGCTAAAGGAGTTACTCCAGTCAGCAACGACTTTGAGAAAGGTAGACTATGAGTGTCAAAGGCCAGTGATTGTGACAATAGATACCAGTCCTACAGGGATTGGATGGGCAATAGGGCAAGATGACAAAGAAGGACACAGGTATGTGGTAAGATTTGGAGCAAAGGTACTAAGTGCTCGCCAAAGAAACTATCCACAGATAAAGAGAGAGTTATGGGGTATGGTTACAGCCTTGAAAAGTGGGAAAGAGTACCTAATTGGTGCATGTGTGGTTGTAGAAACAGATTGTCTACCACTTCTTGGAATGATTACAAGCTGCTCAACACCAGACATTGCTATGTTGTGGTGGATTGCCTACATTAAGTCCTTCAATCCCGAGTTTAAGCACATTGCAGGTAAAGACAATACAGTGGCAGATATGCTATCAAGGGCAAGGTATGAAGATGAGTCACAAATGATTGATGAGGGAGATGATGTAGGCACAAAATTCTATTCTATCTCTCATGTCAAAGGTAACAATGTCTGCATGACTAATTCACTTGAATTGTTCTTGAAAGATCTTTATGAAGGTGATTGGCTTTCTATTGGAAGGTACTTGAGTACTCTAACAAAACAGGATGATTGGTCTGAACAAGAATTCAAAAGGATACGCAGGAAAGCATATGGGTACTTTTTAAGGGATGGTTACTTGTGGAAGCATCCTAAGCAAAAGGGTGCTACACCACAATGGGTTATATGTAAAAAAGAGACTCAAGTAAAGCTCATGCAAGAGTTTCATGAGAGTCTATGGGCTGGACACAGGGGTGTGTGGGCAACCTTCTCCAAGTTGAAAGAAAAATACTAGTGGAAGGGTATGTATAAAGATGTATCTCAGTTTGTAGAGTCATGTGTAACTTGTCAAATGTATTCAAATGTTCGACATCGTGATGGATTGCACCCTACATATCCACTAGCCATGCACTATAAATGGGTTGTGGATCTAGTCACGATGCCTTTAGGACTCTGGCAGATGAGATACTTGGTTCTTGCACGAGAGGACCTAACTAACCAGGTTGAGGGAAGAGCATTAAGAGCTAAGACCACAGAAGCTGTGTGCAAATTCCTTCTTGATGAGGTGATTTGTCGTTATGGTTGTGTGGGAAAAATCACTGCAGATCGAGGTGAACTGGATGCCGAAGAAGCAAGGGAGTTCTTTTCTCGATTAGGGATCAAGATTTCTCTTACTACAGCTTACAACCCTGAAGGCAATGGAAAGAGTGAAAGAGGGCATCCTCCTATCATCAAAGCTTTGGCCAAGGCTTGTGAAGGAAGAGTTGGTGAGTGGCCAAAATTGTTACCATATGCTTTATGGGCTGATCGTACAACACATAGCTCAGTAACTGGCTACATGCCTGCGGAGCTAATGCATGGTCAAAAGCCAGTGATGCCGATTGAGGATACAATTCCCACATGGAATGTACTACCTTGGCAAGAGGGGCTTAGTAGGGAAGATCTCCTTGCATTGCGTATAAGGCAGCTAGAGAGAAGACCTGAAGACATTGAAGCTGCAAAAGAACGACTCAAAAATGCAAGGTTGAAAAACAAGGACTATTTTGATAAGCGACATCAACTCAGGAGCAAAGCAATTGACAAAGGTGACGGGGTTTTAGTGTATGATAGTAGTCTTGATAACCAGCACACAGTCATGAGTAAGTTCTCAAAAAGATGGTTTGGACCGTATGTTGTAAAGCATGTGCATGAAAATGCTACTTACAGCTTGTCTGAACTAGATGGTACAGAAGTAAAGATTCCCATTGCAGGAAAAAGGATTAAAATGTTTAAGAGAAGAGGAGACAATGATCTAGAAGATATTGATGAGGAAGAAGAGAAAAACACAGGTGAAGATCAAAGTGAACATGAAGCTCTGGAATCATCCAGTGAAGAAGAAGACAAGGAAGATGTACAAGAGGTCTAATCTTACAAAGAGACAATGTGGCACATACCGGAGGATGTGCAGGTTTAAAGGGGGTGGATGTCGTGCTGTGACACGTACATAGTGGGAACGCATGCTACAAGATCTATCTTGTATTTTTTTAGATACATAATTATATTTCCTATAGTGTACATATGCATATTTAAGTATAATAATAAGCCTTCTATCTCATCCTATTATTTTTCTCAAGGGTAACATATCCTTACTTTACCATCAGAAAATACTATGGGAAAAGCATCAATAGCTCCGTCTCTTTAACTTGGGGCAAAAAGCATTGATTCTTTATTTCTACTATTTCATTATCATCTCAAACCGTAGCTAGATTCTATATCTAGGGTAAACTCCAATATATATATATATATTCTATGTATTTTTTATACTTTTCTTATATTTCTTTTTAAATAGCTACTACGAGAGAATCAAATCCTAGTGGGACACTAGGTGGCATGATTTCAAAGATACACTTATTTTAATGCATTATTGCAAGCATGATTACAAAACTTTGTCAAGGATCAATGTCATGCTTTCATATGGCATGAGGTGTCCTTTGGAATTAAATGAAAGTCTAGGCTAAGGAGACCACATGAAGACTTTTGCTGCCATAAATGGACCCTATTTTGATGAATTGTTTACACAAGGTTCCAATCCAAATTGGAAAACAATTTTAAAATGAAAATCGTAGCTAATGAGCTAAAGTTTTTGCCCATATTTTTACTTTTTTATTTGGACAAACGGTTGAGGAGATATGATCAAAATACTGGACCCCAGTCTGCCCACATCATGCAGGGGCAGCTCATTTTCAACTTTTCCAAGTCCTGTTCACACTGGCTCCTCTCTTCTTGTGTAAACCCTTGGGGGTTCCCTTCACCTATAAAAGGGGACCTCTTCTTCCTTGGAAGGAACTCAAGCATTCAAGCCATTGATGAGAGGAATTCTCGAGGGAGTGAGTAGTAATGCATAATTGTACTTAGCCATTAACATAAGCCCAAGCCTACACTTTCTCCTAGAGGGAGACTATCCATTCTTGCAACAAGCTAACCTTGGAAGATCAACTCTAATCAAAGAAGGTCTTGCACTTGGTGTATCAATCAAAGTGGAATTATCCACTCTTCTTTTCTCTCCCATCAATAATGGTGCCGAAGGGTTTCAAGTAAGATGTGTTCTACATTGATGTTTTCTTGATTTCTTGTTGTTTTCATTTTCATCTCTAATCCAACATATATATATATATATATGTATGTATCTAATCTCATCTCCTTAACCAAACCTATCTCTCTCATTCTTAGTAATTCATCCTCTCTAGGTTCTCTTGCTATAGGTACATCTCTCCCCGTAGTATCCTTATTGCCTACGGGCAAGAATAGGGCTTGGGAGGGAAACTTCTCATCTCTTCACTTCTCTCGTATCTACATTTCTCACATACTATCCTAGATGAATAACCCACATGATGATCATTTCTATCGCTTTCACTCTGTACGATCTATTAGAATTAACATATGGATTAGCCGTAAAATACACTTTCAACAACGTATAGTGTTTCTCTTCGGCCCTGAAAGGATCAATGAAATACTTCTATCACCGGATCCCATCATACTACCTCTCATAGACTATAATTTTTCTTTTGATCTAATCGTAGTTATCTTGCTATGAACCAAGAGGATTTGTACACACAATTAATCCCAATCACTAGACAAAATATATATATTATGGTAAGCACAAAACTACAATTCCAAAGAACAATTCGTAGCCTATTTGGTCAGCCAAGATTGAATGCCATTAACTCATCCATTAACCCTTTCATATTACCCATGATACGATATGACCATAGCCTTGATGTTTTCATCTTCGTATTGTTTTGACATTCTCTTTTGCGTTCTTTCTTTGTGTGTGTGAATGCAAGAGAGAAAGAGTGATTCTTCTTTGATTGCACTTCTTTCCAAACCCTAGTCTTCATGGCATCTATGGTTTAACTCCTTCATATAGTTTTTATTGAGTTCTCTCACAAACTCTCACAGCCATAAGCCCGGTGCTTTCTTGGCAAGACCGCAAATTTCTCGACAGCGGAGAGCCCTGCAAAATACCCAAGATAACACAATATCTAGCATAAACCGACGAATCTGCATACCTGGCAATTCCCATAGCACAAAAATCGTGACGTACGCGAACAGAGTGAGACAACGCGCGAGAGAGAAGAAGAGAACATACACAGGCGCACCTCCTAGAGTGGAGTGCTACGCCTGGCACGGCGAGAGAGAGGAGAAGAGAGGAGAGAAGAATACACAGACACTGGGTGCAATCTCCCCCCGTGCAAGAGTGACCATTTTCCTCTTGCACGTTGTCGAGAAATTTGCGATCTTGCCAGAAAAGCACCGGGCTTATGGCTGTGAGAGTTTGTGAGAGAACTCAATAAAAACTATATGAAGGAGTTAAACCATAGATGCCATGAAGACTAGGGTTTGGAAAGAAGTGCAATCAAAGAAGACTCACTCTTTCTCTCTTGCACTCACACACAGAAAGAAAGAACACAAAAGAGAATGTCAAAACAATACGAAGATGAAAACATTAAGGCTATGGTCATATCGTATCATGGGAAATATGAAAGGGTTAATGGATGAGTTAATGGCATTCAATCTTGGCTGACCAAATAGGCTACGAATTGTTCTTTGGAATTGTAGTTTTGTGCTTATCATAATATATATATTTTGTCTAATGATTGGGATTAATTGTGTGTACAAATCCTCTTGGTTCATAGCAAGATAACTACGCTTACATCAAAAGAAAAATTATAGTCTATGAGAAGTAGTATGATGGGATCCGGTGATAGAAGTATTTCATTGAGCCTTTCAGGGCCAAAGAGAAACACTATACGTTGTTGAAAGTGTATTTTACGGCTAATCCATACGTTAATTCTAATAGATCGTACAGAGTGAAAGCGATAGAAATGATCATCATGTGGATTATTCATCTAGGATAGTATGTGAGAAATGTAGATACGAGAGAAGTGAAGAGATGAGAATTTTCCCTCCCAAGCCCTATTCTTACCCGTAGACAATAAGGATACTGCGGGGAGAGATGTACCTGTATCAAAGAGAACCTAAAATTTGTAGAGAGGATGAATTACTAATAGTGGGAGAGATAGGTTTGGTTAAGGAGATGAGATTAGATACATACATATATATATATATATATATATATATATATATATATATATATATATATATATATATGTTGGATTAGAGATAAAAAAGAAAACAACAAGAAATCAAGAAAACATCAATGTAGAACACATCTTACTTGAAACCCTTCGGCACCATTATTGATGGGAGAGAGAAGAAGAGTGGATAATTCCACTTTGATTGATACACCAAGTGCAAGACCTTCTTTGATTAGAGTTGATCTTCCAAGGTTAGCTTGTTGCAAGAATGGCTAGTCTCCCTCTAGGAGAAAGTGTAGGCTTGGGCTTATGTTAATGGCTAAGTACAATTAGGCGTTACTACTCACTCCTTCGAGAATTCCTCTCATCAATGGCTTAAATGCTTGAGTTCTTTCCAAGGAAGAAGAGGTCCCCTTTTATAGGTGAAGGGAACCCCCAAGGGTTTACACAAGAAGAGAGGAGCCAGTGTGAACAGGAATTGGAAAAGTTGAAAATGAGCTGCCCCTGCATGATGTGGGCAGACTAGGGTCCAGTATTTTGATCATATCTCCTCAACCGTGGCTCCAAATAAAAAAGTAAAAATATGGGCAAAAACTTCAGCTCATTAGCTACGATTTTCATTTTAAAATCGTTCTCCAATTCGGATTGGAACCTTGTGTAAAAAATTCATCAAAATAGAGTCCATTTATGGCAACAAAAGTCTTCATGTGGTCTCCTTAGCCTAGACTTTCATTTAATTCCAAAGGACACCTCATGCCATATGAAAGCATGACATTGCTCCTTGACAAAGTTTTGTAATCATGCTTGTAATAATGCATTAAAATAAGTGTATCTTTGAAATCATGCCACCTAGTGTCCCACTAGGATTTGATTCTCTCGTAGTAGCTATTTAAAAAGAAATATAAGAAAAGTATAAAAAATACATAGAATATATATATATTGGAGTTTACCTTAGATATAGGATCTAGCTAGGGTGTGAGATGATAATGAAATAGTAGAAATAAAGAATCAATGCCTTTTGCCCCAAGTTAAGGAGGCAGAGCTATTGATGCTTTTCCCATAGTATTTTCTGATGGTAAAGTAAGGATATGTTACCCTTGAGAAAAATAATAGGATGAGATAGAAAGCTTATTATTATACTTAAATATGCATATGTACATTATAGGAAAGATAATTATGTATCTAAAAAATACAAGATAGATCTTGTAGCATGCGTTCCCACTATGTACGTGTCACAGCACGACATCCACCCCCTCTAAACCTGCACATCCTCCGGAATGTGCCAACCTCATGGTAACTTGTGAAAGCAATTGTATCCCCTGTCATCCCATGACCTCCTCCAGGATCATATGGGTAACTCAAAAACTTGTATTGTACTAAGCATTGAGATTCTTCACATCTTTTAATTGCTCTCGGATCAGAAGGAATTGTTATATACATCTGTCTCCAAAACATCTGTAACAAATCTCCATTATGCGCAAAATCTTCATGATGTAGAGACATAAGTTCCTCATCCTCCTCTTCAAAAAACACTTCCAGGCTTCCTGTAATATACTTGAAAGATTTTTGAAATTGCACTTCAACCTTCTGACCAACCTGTAAATCCATATGTACCTCTTTCGCATAGAAGTCTGAATCTGCATCTTCATTCTCAAAAGAATCCTCTAGATAGCCTTTCTCAACATCGAGAGAAACCTCAGAAATGTGCATGGTAAACCTCTCATCAATTCTCTCACCTTTTACCAAATACCTCTCCAGCTTTATAGCATAAAACTTTGCATACCTCTCAAATATGGTGTCTAATTCCCTTTCCAAATCATCCTGGTAGGTATGCTCCCGGTCACTTGTAACCGACTGCTCAAAAACCTCCTTGGAGTTAGTCTCTGACACAATATCTTCACCCCTTCTTCCTTTTTGACTCATCGCTAAATTATCTTCAACTGAATCATGTCTCCACTCATCTAGGGAGAACCCTTCTTCATTACATGAATCTAGTGTCAGCATAGAGCTAGCATCCTCTTCTTGCTTCAAGGAATCACCATGTATACCCTTCCTATCCATAGCAGATAGATGCTCACAAACCTGCTTGCAATTTATACCTTGTGACACAAGACGTAAATCCCTTTTATGCCTCAGATATTGTTTGCATACCTGCACGCAACCGAATTTCTTAGAACCCTGTATAGTAGGCACTTTATGGCAAGCATCTTTATTTGCATCTTCACACAGATAAGAAATATCACCCCAATCACAGACCATATTCGAAGAGGTTTCTTGCTCTTCTACTCTATCCTCTAATGTCACTTCAACCTGTATAGCATAACCAAACACTTTTCTATCTTTGATTTGTGAATCTTGAAGATTCATAGCTTCATCTGCAGAACCCCAATCCTCATGCAGAGAATCTGCATCTGTCATTCCTTTCTCTACCATGGAATTGTGAAAGCTTGCTGCATCTAGCTCTAAATAAGGCACAATTTCATGAGTCATCTGCATCACATCTGCTACTCCATATATACAAGACATACATATTACTCTGTCAATGCACTCCTCTTCTTCCACCTCGTCTAACTGAGGTACTTCACAATCCGCAATGCTACTAGCAGAGCTATACTCACAAAGGAAGAGATTTTCAGTCACCCCCTCTAAATTAGCAACTTTGCAGCTAGGCATATCCATTTGGGTAGTACCACATGCATCAAACTCGCATAGGAAAGCATTGATAATGGCTTCTTCATCCTGGAATATGTCTTCAGTATAGGCATCCGACTCTTCTAAACTTGGTAAAAGTTCCTGGATCTGCTCAAAAGTAGATTGTAGCACATCACTAATATAGCCGTCTTCCACCTGTTTTCCCTTCACATCCTCTGTCAAAACCATAGCATCCTCATCCTTGTATATACACTCATGTGCATCTTCAAACGAATCAAAAGGAGCGTCCAAATCATCTATCATAGCCGACGAGTTTGCATCATCCTCTAAGTCGCTTAGAGCCGTTTCAGGCGCTTGGATAGCATCATGCGAGTCATTATCTTGAGATACGAAGGTTACAAGACCCAAACGTGCATAAATAGCTTGCACTATGTCTGCTTCATCTGCATACAATAAATTTGCATCTTGCAAAAGATATGCATCTATTACTGCTTCTAAATTGGCCTGTATGGATGTGTTGACACTTGCATGGCTTACAAGAGACACCAACTCTAGCTGGTCACATCCACTTCCACTCTGCTCCATCTCTTGGTCTTGATGTTCCAAGCATACCTGTGTTATAGCTGTAGAAAACTCACCCCAGTTACTTGCATATACACTTGCATAGTCTTGAACTTGGTGCTTGAAATCATCACTCACAAGTTCAACAAATGCTGCAATCATCCGAGCTTCTGGAATTGCTTGAAGTCTCATCTCTGTCACATAGCACTCAAGATATCCTTCTAGATCATAGCCTTCGAATATATTAAGCTCATTATATACGGATTGCATAGCGCTTTCAATCGCTTTTTGAATCCGGTATTCTTCTTCAAGCCATTTGCATCTGTCTTCAAGCTCTTTCATTTCAGCATATAGCTGCTCCACTTTGCTAACCATCTTTATGTACTCTCACCCCAGCTTGTTCGCGTCGGGTTCACCAAAAATATGTCGAGAAATTTGCGGTCTTGCCAGGAAAGCACCGGGCTTATGGCTGTGAGAGTTTGTGAGAGAACTCAACAAAAACTATATGAAGGAGTTAAACCATAGATGCCATGAAGACTAGGGTTTGGAAAGAAGTGCAATCAAAGAAGACTCACTCTTTCTCTCTTGCACTCACACACACAAAGAAAGAACACAAAAGAGAATGTCAAAACAATACGAAGATGAAAACATTAAGGCTATGGTCATATCGTATCATGGGTAATATGAAATGGTTAATGGATGAGTTAATGGCATTCAATCTTGGCTGACCAAATAGGCTACGAATTATTCTTTGGAATTGTAGTTTTGTGCTTACCATAATATATATATTTTGTCTAATGATTGGATTAATTGTGTGTACAAATCCTCTTGGTTCATAGCAAGATAACTACGCTTACATCAAAAGAAAAATTATAGTCTATGAGAGGTAGTATGATGGGATCCGGTGATAGAAGTATTTCATTGAGCCTTTCAGGGCCAAAGAGAAACACTATACGTTGTTGAAAGTGTATTTTACGGCTAATCCATACGTGAATTCTAATAGATCGTACAGAGTGAAAGCGATAGAAATGATCATCATGTGGATTATTCATCTAGGATAGTATGTGAGAAATGTAGATACAAGAGAAGTGAAGAGATGAGAATTTTCCCTCCCAAGCCCTATTCTTGCCCGTAGACAATAAGGATACTGCGGGGAGAGATGTACCTGTAGCAAAGAGAACCTAAAATTTGTAGAGAGGATGAATTACTAAGAGTGGGAGAGATAGATTTGGTTAAGGAGATAATATTAGATATATATATATATATATATATATATATATATATATATATATATATATATATATATTGGATTAGAGATGAAAAAGAAAACAACAAGAAATCAAGAAAACATCAATGTAGAACACATCTTACTTGACAAACCCTTTGGCACCATTATTGATGGAGAGAGAAGAAGAGTGGATAATTCCACTTTGATTGATACACCAAGTGCAAGACCTTCTTTGATTAGAGTTGATCTTCCAAGGTTAGCTTGTTGCAAGAATGGATAGTCTCCCTCTAGGAGAAAGTGTAGGCTTGGGCTTATGTTAATGGCTAAGTACAATTATGCATTACTACTCACTCCCTCGAGAATTCCTCTCATCAATGGCTTGAATGCTTGAGTTCCTTCTAAGGAAGAAGAGGTCCCCTTTTATAGGTGAAGGGAACCCCCAAGGGTTTACACAAGAAGAGAGGAGCCAGTGTGAACAGGAATTGGAAAAGTTGAAAATGAGCTGCCCCTGCATGATGTGGGCAGACTGGGGTCCAGTATTTTGATCATATCTCCTCAACCGTTTGTCCAAATAAAAAAGTAAAAATATGGGCAAAAACTTTAGCTCATTAGCTACGATTTTCATTTTAAAATCGTTTTCCAATTTGGATTGGAACCTTGTGTAAAAAATTCATCAAAATAGGGTCCATTTATGGCAGCAAAAGTCTTCATGTGGTCTCCTTAGCCTAGACTTTCATTTAATTCCAAAGGACACCTCATGCCATATGAAAGCATGACATTGATCCTTGACAAAGTTTTGTAATCATGCTTGCAATAATGCATTAAAATAAGTGTATCTTTGAAATCATGCCACCTAGTGTCCCACTAGGATTTGATTCTCTCCTAGTAGCTATTTAAAAAGAAATATAAGAAAAGTATAAAAAATACATAGAATATATATATATATTGGAGTTTACCCTAGATATAGAATCTAGCTAGGGTTTGAGATGATAATGAAATAGTAGAAATAAAGAATCAATGCTTTTTGCCCCAAGTTAAAGAGACGGAGCTATTGATGCTTTTCCCATAGTATTTTCTGATGGTAAAGTAAGGATATGTTACCCTTGAGAAAAATAATAGGATGAGATAGAAGGCTTATTATTATACTTAAATATGCATATGTACACTATAGGAAATATAATTATGTATCTAGAAAAATACAAGATAGATCTTGTAGCATGCGTTCCCACTATGTACGTGTCACAGCACGACAACGTATTTCATTTATAGATTTCTTAAATGGTCAAATTGGTTACAAACTGGCCGGCCGGACATAGTTGACCAAAGCTCATAAAGAGCACTTGAATAATAAAATGTACATAAAATATGATATCCTTTTGCAATAGCTTAGCTCGGTCAAGCCTTTTCCACCTGTCACAGCTGCAATAAATAATAAGATATCAATTCCATAACATACCTCTCCGTTGGAAAGCAACTGTCCTCGGTTGCGAAGATAAAATCTGCAAACAATACTTGTCAAAAACAGTGATTAGTATGTTGTGTCAAAAGTATCACATAATAAACGAAAAGTTTATGAAACTAAATAACATTAGCTTATGTCTGCCGTCATCCACATACTACCTATTCTAGTGTCCCATACCACTAGAATAAGCGGTATATGTCATACCCTGAGGAATCAGGATATCATTGGTCGCACTCATCATTAATCTCATAATGTCAAGTCTCATCACATAAACACTGCCATAATAATCACCATATGTCAAATCCCAATCCAATTCCAATTCCACAATATAATTTCAAATCCAAATCACTTTCATTATGTACCCGGGTAACAAAATCATACCAGTTACAGTGGTGGCCAGCCACTGCAGCATGATTTTGTGATCAGTGTTGCCTCAACCGGCGAATCGACACCAATAAGACGTGCTGCTTAGATCGGCGAATCTGCACTAATGCTGCCTATATCGGCGGATCTGCATTTACCATTGTGAATTTGCAATTTGTCAGTGTGCTGCCTAAATCGACGGATTTGCACAGATAACTGGTGTTACCTAAATCGGCGAATCTACACCAAGGTGAGTATTTACACACTGCCTAAATCGGCGGATCTGTGTGCATGTGACCAATGGACTAGACAAGACATAAAAAGACCAAACATTTACTACCTGTGTGACACCACGTTGGAGTATAGTTGATTAGCAGAGTACTTACAAATTTTTGTTCACTAACTCAAAGCACCATAGCTCATATGAGTAGTTGCATAGCTTAATGTCAGATCCTCTCATGTAGTGCAAGCACAAGCCAGAACTTTAGGGATTCTTGATTTCATATGCAATAAAAAAATGCAAAGAAGTAAAAGATCTTTTTGCTTTCAAAATTGTCCAATGGTATTAACCCTATTACAAACTGCTTGACTGTGTGTCCTTAAATATATGCACAACCAAAATAAACTTCCAAACAAGTAGAGAAAGTGAGTGTTATTGTACCTGAGTATGATAAGGGATGTCAGTGCAGTATAGGCAGACAAGATATGTTGCGTAATTGATGAGATCTTAAGAAATATGATAGCCATAGATAAAGAAAATGTAAGAATGAGTAAAGTAAATATGATAAATGAAGAAAGTTGTACAAATTTATGAGTATCACCGTACGAATGCATTTTGTAACATTTTATAGTATTAACTTATGAAGGAGTGTTCCAAAAATTATGTAGTGTAAGTCAACATTAATATGCAGTCATGATGAGTGTGTGTCCAACTAGCAAGCCTTCAAATGCTTTAATTGCAATATTTTACCTAGTTATTCAATCCAATGGCTACAAGTCATCTTCTAGGGAGCTTCTATACTTTTCTTTGTAATGCATGGTCTCAGTCTCACACCAGCCTAAATCAAAAGAGCCTAAAAAACGGACTAGTGGTGGTCCTTTGCGATAGTTATTGAAAAGGTCTAAAGTAGTACCCTTGCTCGAATTGATGAATGAGAAAGTTCCATAAAAGAGATTATTGAGAAAAATAAAAAAATATCGGGCTCTTGTAAATCCCATAAATTCCTTAGGTTAATGAACTTGAACGAGTGGTAAAGTCCAAATTAAGAACTTTTGAAGGAGGTAAGGTTTCCATATTCAAAAGCATATAGTTTAAACACCATGCCAAAGATCTTCTTTATAGTGTTACGATGTTGTAAGGCTTTTGCGTAGTTGGTGTAGTAGCTTGTTACGTGGCCAAAGGTGGGTACCTTACCGAATATGTGTTGCTACAAATCTAGAAGGCTATGCATAGTGATGAGTCGTACAGTCCAATACCTAGTGAGTATGTCATTCCCTAAGGAGGATTTAGATTGCATTATTCGAGACACTTTGTAAAGTGTACTATGAAGATTTTGTAAAGAGGAAGAGAGAGATGATATCCTTGTGCCGCTTATTACCATCACTGCTATGGTTCGCATGTTGTGTGGTGATCTTTGACAGGGCTAGAAAAATACATTCTGTGCTAATCACTTGAAAATAAGTGTAGACTTGAAATTCGTGCGGTATTAGGTCAAATATTCTAAAGCTGTCGTTGATAATTTCACTAAACTTGTGGAAATTTGTGACTGTTCATCAAAGCAATCAAAAGAGGTAATGGGAAATGTATAACTTCAAGAAATTAAAATACACTAAAGGACATCAAGTCTGGGTACAAAACAAAATCATCATCGTCGTCGTCAATGCTAGCATTGTTGCAGGAAGTATTGCATCAAGAGCGAAGAAACTATATTACTCGTCTTTAAGAAGCCATGGGGTCAAACTCGTATAATCCTCATGGATCGAATACAATATCGAGTACAAAATAAGATGAAGTGTAGTGAAAAATCAAATTAAACGACTTAAAGTAATATCGCGTGAATGAAATCATCATCATCATGATCATCTCAATGCTCGGGATGGTCAGCAACAGGCACCGTTGTCGCAGGAAGCTGGTCACTGAGGAGCTTTGTCGATGTCCCAATATGCTTTGCAGTCCGGTGATGTCCGAAAAGCTAGTGCATGCTTATTGAAGAGCTTCGTCTATGTTCGTTCTTGATTTTGTTAAGCTGAGATCATCATCATCGATGTCGTCATCATCGTCATTGCCAGAGCATGCCCGACAGTGGGTGTATGTCGTTGAAGAGCTTCATCAAGGGCTGCCTCTGCAAGAGCTTCATCAAGGTGCGCCGGCCGCTGTAGAGATTTGTCAATGTCCACTTTGGTAGGTGATTGTACAAGAGCAGAGTGAAGAAGAAGAATAATAACCAGCTGGTGTGGGAAACGATCCCAGAGATTGTGTGAGGGAAAAGTATCGTCGTGCAGATGCAGCGCCACTAGGAGGAGAAGTGGTTTTTCTGGGTGAGGTGAGTTGTGACTGCTAGGGTGGCTATTGAGCCAAGCCCGCATGCACCAGTTGTGAGACATGTGAGTGTTCCGCAGTCTAAGGGTGAGAGAAAACAAATTGACGGTTGGGGAATGACGCCAGTTTGGGTTGTTGCATGGCGGCTGGTGTCCTCTGAGGATGAGGACGTCCGAAGTAGAGTCGTCTGGTTATGGTTGGTAGATCTCATGTATTCCAAGTGGTTGGGATGCAGTTCGATGAGAGAGGGAGAGAAAAAGAGAGATCGTGCAGCTGGAAACTTCAAGAGGACTGCATGGCGGCTAGAGTGAGTGGAAGGATTACGGCAGTAGCCAATGCATGCGTGCATGCTGGGAAAGGGGGTGGGCCGGAGTGTGAAACCGATTTTGCGCCAGTCCCCGCTCTTCCTTTAAGCGCCCGAGTGGAGGTTCATGTTGTCTCTGCATGCATGGCTTGAGAACGAGGTCGGAGAAAGTGGTGAACTGCGACAAGGGAGGAAGAGGGTGGGTTGGTAGGTAGGAAGGGAGAGATAAACTATGTATCTGTGCTCTTCATTGAGAGAGAGTTAGAGGACTCAGATCGATTCACAGAAATATGTGAGAGAGAGTGGTAGTGGAAGTGCAGAGAGACGACCGCTTATGTGGTTGTGTGGGTTGGCAAACCATAGTAGCTACAGTCACTTGTTCAGTGAGATCAAAATGGGAGAGTGAGAGGTGCTCGTTCAGCCTGTGGTCGTAGGCGGCTGAAGAGAGAGAGAGAGAGAGAGAGAGAGAGAGAGAGAGAGAGAGAGAGAGAGAGAGAGAGAGAGAGAGAGAGAAAGAAATGAGCACCGCATGGCAATCGGGTGGCGGTCAGTGGATGGTGATTGAAGTGGAGAGAGAGAACGGCAGTCTTGAGAGAGATAGAGAGAGATAGAAAGAAAACCGGATGGATGGTGGCTGATGACATAACGACACCATCAGTTGATTGTTTGCCAGATGGTGGGTGGTGCTGCCACTGTCGCATGTAGGGGTGGAAGAGGGTGGATGGTTGTTGGTGGTTGTTGTTGCCCTACGTGTAGACCCTCATAGCCACCCTGCGTGCTCTTCACGACATGCTAGCACTGGCTACGATGCTTGTAGCGATGATGAAAGCGATGCAATTTGCTAGCTTGCGCCACCTTCTGTGGAATTTGGAGGTTACTGCTCCCTGTATTGTTATTTTAATTCAAATAAAATGTTATTATGGCTTAATAGTGATTCTTGCAAAAGTTGCATGAGGGTCATTCCCACTAAACTCAATCGAGTTCCTTGTCAACAGCAGATCACATGTGATTCTCCCAATCATTCTCACAAGAAAGTTCAAACACTCCCAAGGTCTCTTGCATTTATTCCTACAACAGTGTGTCTTAAATTCTTTTTCTACTTCTCCTTTTCTATGGGACGTTAACTAGGTCTTAATGATCTTGGACGTGATGCACTCGTCTTCTCTTCGCACTGTCAAAGATTTACCCCTATTGTAGCAAACTAAAGCCTCAAATTAATTTATCATGCCATTACAATAGATCCTTCTGTATAATATATCAATTTCATGAGGGATGATACTTAATTACCTTGAGATTTTAAACATTTATAGGAATCATGCTCATCAAGTAGTAATGAAACAATAAAATGAGATGAAGCAAAATAAAAGTGCATAATTGTACTTAGCTTTTGATTATAGAAATCTTCAGTTGTTTGAGCGTAGCCCATGCTATGATACCACTGCTACAACGGGAGCGCGGAGAGCCCTGCAAAATACCCAAGATAACACAATATCTAGCATAAACCGACAAATCTGCATACCTGGCAATTCCCATAGCACAGAAACCGTGACGTACGCGAACAGAGTGAGACAACACGCGAGAGAGAAGAAGAGAACATACACAGGCGCACCTCCTAGAGTGGAGTGCTACGCCTGGCACGACGAGAGAGAGGAGAAGAGAGGAGAGAAGAATACACAGACACTGGGTGCAATCTCCCCCCGTGCAAGAGTGACCATTTCCCTCTTGCACGTATTTCATTTATAGATTTCTTAAATGGTCAAATTGGTTACAAACTGGCCGGCCGGACATAGTTGACCAAAGCTCATAAAGAGCACTTGAATAATAAAATGTACATAAAATATGATATCCTTTTGCAATAGCTTAGCTCGGTCAAGCCTTTTCCACCTGTCGCAGCTGCAATAAATAATAAGATATCAATTCCATAACAAAAACACTTGACATTTGTACATTCCTAAAGTAAAATAGGCATATGTTTATGTGAAAAACATGCCATGGTGCCACGTCCAGGGCCTCACTGTCTTGGCAAGGTATATACAGAACTGCAACCATGGCATTTGTTTTTGCATATATCACACTATGTACACCACAGCATTTGGTCCCACATAAGAAAATCATTGAGAGTGAAGTAGATATTTTAGTTTCACATTATGCACGTGCCATGACACAATAGCGTGGTACCCAAACTAATATGGTTGATTATGATTTCTTAGACCACCTACTCGTATTTGGAATCCACTTAGAGCTCGGGTTCATGGAGGGAGGCAAAGCGACCTCGACTTATGTCTTGCACAGGTAAGTTGGAGGTGTTCTATCTTTCTCCCAACGAAGTGAAATTATCTCTATCTGTAGTAGGAGTGGATGTGAATGAGTGGACTGATCGATCCCACATAAGGTTTGATGCTTCTACTTAGTCTATGGTTTTCAAGTTATGATATACCCAAATATTGTTATACATTAATTTATGGTTGCATGCTGCATTTAGATGGGACATTTAAAGATTCTCTTTCATCATTTCTTGTGTCATCTATGCACTCTATTTCTCTCGCTCTCTCTCTCTCTCTCTCTCTCTCTCTCTCTCTCTCTCTCTAGCAATGTGGTGTACACATATATTCACCCTCCACATGGTCATTTTCTTGAGTACAGTTTCATTCGTACACATCAAGGGTGGCACTAGTCACTAGGTACCTTTGGATGCAATCCAGCTCATGTATTAAACTCCATGCTAGGTCGGGCATTGAGAGATTCTCCCTGATGTTATCGCATTTGCAACTCTAATGTATATTGAAATTGTTTCGAATTATAAAGTGTATAATTGTCACATAGATCCATGGGGAGGGGTATTTCTCAAGGTCCAATGCTTAAAAGTAGTGCAAGTTGAGAAAATGTTTTTCATAGCTTTAAAGGAATAGGTTCCACAATACCCTTTTCATTTCTTATGTTTGTTGTGTTGGTTATTTTCTTCTATCAAGGATTTTATTGATCTATGTGTTCCCGATTTATTCTACTACAGGTTCAACTCTTCAACCGTCTTTAAAAAGTACAATAAAAAATAAATTCATCAATAAGAACCTTTGATGGTTTAAAACCCTTGCTGACAGAGACAAGTTTATGGCTTTGCTATACAAAACAAATGTACAAAACTATGGTCAAATCTTACAAAACGGTTACAAATATGGTGTTCAAAATATACAAAGAGTGTACAGGGCTTCAAAAGTGCATGTCTGGTTTCAAAAAAGCAGGGGATTAAGGACTTCAATGCAAGCTGATCCCACTAAACAATACCTCTCGTTGCTTATTTTTCTTTAGTTTCTACTTTTTTGTGCTACCTCTATATTCATAACTCACTTGTTTAATAAGAATTTCCATCTCAAATCTTCAAGACTAATAGCTATGCCTCCTAGTTGGAGCTTACATCCACATAGGTGTTTTCAAATGTGAGTATAAAGCCCTACAAAAATGTTACAGTAGGCCATCCACTATCAGTAGGGAGAGCATCACTCATACAAAAACCTGCTCAGACGTTTTGGCCCTATATTATTAAAGTGTGGCAAGATTATGTAGGCGTTTTGGCCCTATATTATTAAAGTGTGGCAAGATTATGTAGGCGTGTCATAAAATATAATATCTAACTTTACCAAATGATTTTCTCATATTAAACTGGTCATTTAATATATGGAAAGATAAAAGGGGAACAAGAGTTAGGATATACATATGTGCTTCTAGACCTATCTCAAGAGGGGACCAAAAGGAGAACTGGTTGCATCTCAGTAGGGGTCCTTGAAAGAAGATGGTCTACCAAAGAGCAATGTGCAATAAGGCTTCTAGATTTATCTCAACAAGGGACCAAGAGGAGAGATGGTTACATCTCAATAGGGATCCAAAAGGAGGTAGTCTATCAAAGAGCAACGTGCATCTAATGGATCTTAAAAGACCTTAGGGTTAGCTTCATTAAAGACCTCCAAAAGTTAGTGTTAAAAAGTCCTTTGACCTTATGCAAGCTAGGGCTGATTTTGAGGTGGGAATCCTACCCAAGCATGAGGTGCTTGTCGGCTTGCTAGCTAAAGTGCTTTAAGTGTTTGTGGGAACATTGTCCAAAGCTTGAGGTGATTTTTATGCTTAAATGACTAAGGTTCTTGAAGTGTTCAATTCAAAGATAAACTCTCAAGAGGTATAAAACGTTTCCATGCTTGATTGATTAAGTGTTTGAAGTATTCAATTCAAACCAAATGACTTAATGAGCATAAAAGACACATTTTCAAATGATCCTCCACATGTGGCCCTCATGATGTGCTTGAGTCCTATTGGATAGGTTTTAAAGGGGTCCAATGAGAATTTAGATACATAAAAATAAATAATTAAGTTCTTTCTCTCAAAGAGGAAAAAGAGAAACATGTCCAAATGAAATAATTAAATAATACGAGAGAGAGAGGGGGGGGAGGTTGGACCAAGCATAAGAGGGGGGTATACTCTCCCACACACACACACGCACACATTCTCTGATTGTGTGGAGTGCAAAGTGCAAGAGCTCCATCTTTGTCAGGACAAGGCTCCCGTAGGGACAAGGCCCAAACCTAAGGACTAGGGCGGTCACGGACTACGGCCAGGCGGTCAGGCTAGATAGTGTAGACAGGGGATCCATCCAGGGAAAGGGGTTAGAAGCTCGCCTATATAATGGGAGGTTGGGAGGAGGATCCTAGAGTCTAGTTCCTTAGTTCTTATACTAGTATCAAAGCCAACCATTTTTAGCTTTGCATGTGCATCAGGCGAGAAGGTGAGGCATGAAGCCGCTCTACACAGAGAAATCCGTTGCGATCGCTGCATGGGCAACCCCGCTTGCGAGGAGGGAAGGTGGCATCATCACCTGCATGAAACCGGCCGATTGCGGACTTGAACTAAGCGCAAGCCGAGCTGCACACGGTTCATCACTGTGGCGGGCAAGCTTGAGCAATGCAGGTGACAACGTTTATCTTTCTCTCTCTCTCTCTCTCTCTCTCTCTCTCTCTCTCTCTCTCTCTCTCTCTCTCTCTCTCTCTCTCTCTCGGTGGCTCTGCAGCAGCACGCCATCACCCGATTTCCTTTTCTTTTCACATGCAATGCCTTAAGGCCAACAACCTTGGGCAAATTATATAAAGTAGGGTGCATACCCATCCCGGCATACACCCTATACAAGCAACCTACGACCTCTCCGCATACACAGTTTGGCAAGTCTTGCTTCTTGACGTACTTGCAGATTTTGGCCATTTTTTATCAAAGCTCCGTAGGTTTTGAAAACCAAAAATTGTGGATCCAAATTTGGCGACAAGCGTTTGCACAATCATCATCAAGTCTCCATTCGGTGACTTGCAACTTGCCGGACTGCATATGATGCAAGCAAGTTATTTGGGAAGCTCGAATTTCTCAACACCTTCAATTTCATCGGCGATTTGAAGTTCCTCAGTGATTTCAACTCTTCATGAACCGCGGCTTGGAATTCACCTTCTTTACGACCACAGGTGGAATTAGCACGGCTAACCACCGGCCTCTGCTACGAGTTTCTGCGTTCGGTACGACTACAAGATTTTTTGTACTCCAAGGTATTGTTTTCTCTTTTATTCGTACAACACGGTTTCACCATGAGTACGGTAATTGATGATCAACATATGTTTGACTTCAAATACCAGGAGTCTGCTCCACCTGTGCATGCCGCGTGGCTGGATCTCTCACGGAGGGTACCCACGTGGCAACAGGGATGGATTATGCATATCCAGGTAGCCTATCTCTCTCTCCGCGAGAATCTACACCTCCTCCTCATAGTGTGTTTGATATTCTGGAGGATGATAGTAACTTGCCGGATACCAGGGAGTTTGTCACTCAATAGGACTGGCGAACTTTTGATGCCCGATTTTGCAAGCTAGTCGTACGGGTCCAAATATTGGCTACATCTCACACGACTAATTTACAAAATGTTACCAGAATCGGCTTTTCACTTGCGGACAACCCAAGGGGTTGTCTGCCCATCAGTTATGACCAAAGAGGTCCAGTCGACACAAGAGAAATTGGTTGTAGATACCGATCTGGTCGTGACCAACGTGGTCATGAAGCGACTATCACATTCCGACTTTCAACGGGTAAAGAGTCACAAATTATGCTTTTATTTCGTAGGAACACATTAAAAAAAAGCAGTGTCCACATGTACGACAACGTAAACATGATGCATGAGTTCGTGATTCAACATAAACTCCAGTTTTGGTGTAGGGCACAGTAGTTATATATCATTTGAACATGTTATGCTCATACATTTTTTCATACGTGAATGTGGATTTTCATAGTATTGTCTGTTTTTTGAATTGGGTAGTGTTGTGCCCCAATTTCTTTTCTGATATAATAATTTTTGGTACGACCAGTTACAAAATTTTGGCTTATACGATCAGTCAAAAATATTATGAGGTGCATACAAGATCACTGAATTAGGGTGTATATGATACACGTGTCACACAATTTTACGTTCCGCATTTACTTTGGACAATATTGTTTGTTGTGCAAAACCAAATGCTTGGTCAATTTCACGTGACGCAAGGCTTCTAATTTGTGCTACGATTGATTTGGCATCAAGAGCAGTAGCAACCACGTTTGGTGCACGTACATTAATCGGGATATCATCTCACCGAATCCCTACCAATCTAGCCAGTGCAAGGCACTTATGGTGTTGACTTTTACGGTTGTCATGGTAGCCAAAGGCTTCCACTTTTGTATGCAAGGCATGCTACCTAGGTGGTATAAAGTACGCTTCTACTCTCACACAGTCACTCTGTCAAGGACACTATTAGTTATAAATTGTTTCCCATAATTTTCTTTTTGGTTGCTGTCATCGCATACCAACACTAAAAGGAACCTAAATTTAGGACTTAATTCACCGACAAAGTGCCATATTTCAGTCATTTTCATACAACACGATCCCTACAAGGTCGGTGGATCGGGTTGCATTTTGTGTTTTTCTGTTCCCTCTCTCGATGAGAGAGTCATACCAGCAAACTATGGAATGCTTATAGAATAGGCTATAAGTCAGGCATACGATGTGTACGAGCACACAGATTGGGTACACACTCTAGAAACTTAAGGAAAGTTCCTTAGCCCAGCATGCTCTCCTTCTCTCTCTTCCTTATTTCTCTCAAAGAATAATGAAAACTTTCTAAAAAGATTTTGATACATGTTTTGCTTGTGAGTTATCATAAGCCAAGGTGCTCTAACTCTCAGCTAGTAAGTGGCCACGACGCCATCCAAATTAGTCTTCGTTGGTTTGTCGATTGAAAACTAATTGACATAAGGGCTATGCACCACACAGGCTGGCTAAGAACCATAATCTAGGGTAAGACCCAACTGTTGGCATTCCTTGGGTGATTGTTCTCTAGCTTGAACCAATCCACCCCGTGGACTCCATATCGATGTTAAGTGCCAAGAAAGAGTCTTGTCATTACATATGGATATTTTGTAAGCACTACATGTTTTTGGTGCAATGATTGAGTTGAGTTTTTGATAAACTTACACTCGCATACGCTGCTCTATAACACAACATATAGAGGCAGCAAGCATTTACAATAGCATGGCTTCCATAAGAGCTAGGGGTTCCGCCTGCATGGATCTCCCGTTTTCTCTATAGCACTAGGCGTGCATATAGGAGCACCATTTTGTGGTATGACCACATATGTGGTTACTAAATCACACTATACGTGTTGATGGTCATTGTTGGACACCTTCACACTTTGTTTTTACGGAAACACTATCTGCTAAGGGATAGTCAAAAGGTTCTTTCCAACCTTTCACCTAGGGGGTTGGTTTTGCAAGCTATACCTAGGGGTTTGGATTGCCACGGCAACACCAAGGGTTACAAGTTCAATTTCTTTATCTTCATTAATCTCTAATTTAGTGATTAGCAGGTCACAGAAATTTTGCTATGGTACACTTTTTACAGGTTGAGGGTTGTACTTGACCTCCGTGTAAGTATTAGGTAAGTACATGTTTTTTGGATTTATTTTCCTTTCCAATTAAAGTTTGTTTGCGTTATGTAACCGGGATGTTTGAGCTAGAGGGCTTTCATCTAGCTTGCTCTTTAGCCAAGTGACAAGGTCATGGACAAGCATTGCATTTTGAGAAAATATTGTCTTTTAATTCTCATGTCCCTGTTCATCAAGATACCGTAATTTTGAATCTTGTTGACACAATTATAGACCTACATGGTACGGTTCTCTTTGGCACATGTTGTCACATGGGACACAACATGGTCTAGGAACTCAAGGAGTTTGTTTTAGCCAGTGTGGAGCAATGATAATGAGGGTCCCTCTCACTCGCGTCGCGGAGTGTTCATGGTTCCCTCCACACACAAGTACAATTTGTGCGTGATGGATGTCGCTTTCTCTGCCATCCTTACTTGAGACATATTTCGCATGTGTTGACACAATTATAGACCTACATGGTATGGTTCTCTTTGGCACATGTTGTCACATGGGACACAACATGGTCTAGGAACTCAAGGAGTTTGTTTTAGCCAGTGTGGAGCAATGATAATGAGGGTCCCTCTCACTCGCGTCGCGGAGTGTTCATAGTTCCCTCCACACACAAGTACAATTTGTGCTTGATGGATGTCGCTTTCTCTGCCATCCTTACTTGAGACATATTTCGCATGTGGCGAATATGAGTCTTTGGGACTGACATTGGCACCTAATTCCTAATGATGTGTCGCGACGAAGTCCCTAAGTGTTGGTCGCATCCGTTTATTAGACCATTTGGAGCACACCCTATCAGGAACAATTTCAGTGGCTAGAAATTGTCGGGTACTAAGTACAGACTTGTTACGGTTACAAGTGCTGTGAAACCACCTTAACGGAGGATCGTTTCTACATATAGCCAAGTATGCTAAGTTATTGAGAATGTCTCATGGTTGGTACCTAGGTGTGACTTGAGTTTTCACATTTTGTTATGATCCAACTCTTGTTGCATGCCTTTCACTACGTGCCGTGGAAAGTCTTGTCATGGAATTGCTATTCGGATTTGTTGATGTTAAATGCATGCACACTAGGTGTTATGGGCCCTAGTGTTTAACGCAAATTTGTTCAGAGCGGCATGCCAATTCATGGACTTTTTTGTTTTTGCAATTTTTCGTACTTCAAGTGCAACTTTTAAGCAGATTTATGAGTTTACACCCTACCGTACAAGGTAACGGCTCAGGGTGGGTGTCTGTGGTTTGGATGGTCTATACTCTATGAGCTTACTCCACTCCAACCCGCTTTCAACCTAGTTGGTTGCCCCCACTCCATATCAAGTATATGGCTAGATACACTGGTTGGGTCATCGTTTATCGTCAGTCGTGGAAGACTGTCTGTAGTGGTTGGGGGAAAATACCTCACTCTTACTGCTGCCATTTATTCCGCGTTGGATGGGTAGCTTACAAGTACTTTTCTAGTGCTAAAGGATCTGCTAAGAGCATACATTAGCACAAAGCATTATGAATGGGCGATTCTCTTACTATTCTAGAGTTTGCTTAGGTTTTCAACTTTGAACACCATTGGTGGTGGGGTTGGATACCAATTCAATAGTTTCATACACCAAGGACTTAGTACATGTGTTGACAAAGCATGTTGGCATGCAACCTTCATTCGGGTGAGTAGGTAGTTCTGTGCGTTCCAAAATGTTTAGAAGTCTGACTTGATGAAACTTCCTATTCTATCCCTTATTAGTAAGTATGAGCTTTTCAAGACACTCACGCGAGTTAGGAATCTGGCTCACAACTTCATGAATTTTGCGCACTCTTGTATTTACTCGATATTTCATGTAAGTCGTTTACGTAAATGCTTACATGGGGACAACAATGTCAT
The DNA here is from genome assembly GCF_014529385.1 of Adiantum capillus-veneris. NCBI lineage: Eukaryota > Viridiplantae > Streptophyta > Polypodiopsida > Polypodiales > Pteridaceae > Adiantum > Adiantum capillus-veneris. Next base: position 81,379,608 of record NC_140931.1, on the reverse strand, counting down.
TGACCAACAGATTCTAATCGATTTCATTGAACCTCCTAACCACCTACATAAACCTGCATGCATTTTTTACTATCATAATTTACGTATGAGTCGTCATGAAGGTCAACCAGTTCTTGTACAGAGGAACAATTGGCCTGACCGGAACAAGGTGCCACTTGGGAAAACATTAGTACTCTTAAGAAGAAGTTTTCCACTTTTGTTTCGAGGACAAAAACTCTTCCTTAAGGGGGGGAGTAATGTCAGGACAAGGGCAAACATAAGGACTAGGGCGGTCACGGACTACGGCCAGGCGGCCGGGCTAGACAGTGTGGACAGGGGATCCGTCTAGGGCAAGGGGCTAGGAGCCCGCCTATATAATGGGAGGTTGAGAGGAGGATCCTAGAGTCTAGTTCCCTAGTTCTTATAATCTCCTTCTCCAAGCTTGTTGAGAAGTGGAGAGCTTACACCAACACTTTTGGCTATGGAATGCAAATCCAACCAAGAGCCATGCTCCAATGCTTAATCTTGCCATCTTCTTCATCTTCATTACTATGCTATTATGCTATGCTAAGCAAGGAGAGTGATGATAAGTGAGGAATTATTTCTTTCTCCTATGAATGATTCTTCTTCCTCTTCCCTACCCTCATTCCCCGCTAGCTCTCTCCACCTTCGTGAAGTGCGCGAGTGGGAGAGTGTGTGAGTGTGTGTGCAACGATGGAAAAGAGAGGAGAAGAGGAGACCTTGTGTTTGCAGGGGCTAAAACTCACTCTCTACATGTGAGCCCCCTTATTCTATTATGTACATAATGAATAAGTATACTGGGTGGGCACCTAGCCTAACTGGCCACATGGGGCTTTACCCCAACAACCTCCCACGTAAAGGCCAATGTGGCCGTGAGAGAGAAAAGAAAACCAGTTGAAGTGCGTGAGCGGGAGCGTGTGTGAGTGTGTGTGCAACGATGGAGAAGAGAGGAGAAGAGGAGACCTTGTGTTTGCAGGGGCTAAAACTCACTCTCTACATGTGAGCTCCCTTATTCTATTATGTACATAATGAATAAGTATACTAGGCGGGCACCTGGCCTAACCGGACACATGGGGCTTTATCCCAACAACCTCCCACGTAAAGGCCAATGTGGTCGTGAGAGAGAAAAGAAAACCGTACAAAACCTGTACAAGGCCATCACAAGTATGACCTCAGCCAACCCCACTGGCTCACTGAATCTGTGTGCATCCAGCTCTAATTGTAGAGGAAGTATAGAGCGATCGACACCATACTCCTCACCAAAGCCGCACACATCCTGCAGCAGGTATCTCACCATACGCTACAAAGTACCCCTATGCTCAAGGCCAACGTCATTCACTGCACGACTAACTGCTCCCACTACAAATGCACCTACTGCAAATGCAATCTCGGGTCTCGAGATGAGTATCTCGTACATGATGCTACCGAATGCTGATGCAATCCTAGCAATATTTGCCAATTTGACCATCTCAGTCAAATTTGGCTCAGAACTCCACTCATGGAAATCACCCTGACACCCGAACTCCGATCCCTAGAATCCATCCTCGTGTCCATCACATGTCACATGCGCACCAAGAGCAGCCGTCTGTCCTGAACCCTCTGTGGTAAGAGCAATGCCTAGCTCTAACTCACATACGTTAGCCTCTGGCCTAAGCATATCCATGAATGACTGAATCACGACTGAATCCTCAAACACTCAAGCCATCCATATCCGTCATTGTATCCACGAATGACATGTCCTGCTGAACAACTGGCTCAACATGCTCACAAACTGGAGCATCATGCAACCTATCCGCAAAGGAGACATGCGTCATCTCTCTGCATGGCTGCGTACTCATGAAAACTGTGCCATCTCACACATGATGTACTCGCATCGCATGAATCGTGCCAACACTAGCACCTCTAGCTATGACTAGCTGTCCACGATGCAATCCGAAACTGTGCTCATCCAGCACTACCTGGCATCCACTGTCTCGTAAGTGACTCACAGAGATCAAGCTCTCAATCAAACATGGCACATGGCGTACATCTCGCAACACGTATGATGCACCACTCGGCAACGATAGTCTGACATCTCCTGCACCAACTATGTCATGCATTGAACCATCAGCTAGACACACATGTCCAAGCATACCACTAGCATATGTGCTAAACCAGTCACGACTCGGCGTGACGTGAAACCCAGCACTCGCATCTAGTATCCAATGCGAAGGTAATGTGTTGTCAAAAACCGACATAAGAAAGTCAAGAGTAAACATGGAAGCAAATGCGACATCTCTGTCATGTGTAGCCACATACACTACATCTGTTCCCACATCATCCAAAGTGATAGCATCCCTCCTGTGCTGTCTCCTACGCTGTCTCATCCGTCGAAAACAACACCTACGTACATGCCCTGTTTGACCACAATGCCAGCGCACAACATCTCTATGTCTGCAAGATCGTCCTTTGACTGTAGGCATCTCTCTAGACTCATTTGTGCCAAAAGCATTGCACAATCTTTGCCATAACTCTCTAGTTGTACATGCATCCAACCCAATGCGATAGACAGACTCACCAAGGTGTAACATGATCGTCGAACGTGCAAGCTCATCCAAGTCCTCCCACTCAACGTCAGTCATTGACTCTAGCCTAGCATTTATGCCCTGTAGTGGCAACACTTGGCCCAACTGAGTCAATGCATCATGTATACCTGCTTTCCAATGCTCAAAGTTTGAACCATCAAACTTTGTATGGAAAAGCACAAACCTTGACAATGATGTACATGCCAAATCCATGGCGATAACCTGTGACAAGACCAAGCACAAATCGATCAACTGACAATAGCCAAGGCCTGGCTAACTCATACACCAAGTACTGTCAAAATACAACATAAGCTGGCATAAGCTGTTTAAGAGAAGTATCATCAAATATGGCGATCAATGTAACGAAACAAAGTGAGCAAAACCGCTCAAATGATGCCAAAACACCCGCTCTAATCCAAGAGCACTATGTGGTAATCGATGAAACTATCATCACACAATCTCCCTCCTGAAGAGATTACCATATGTATGTCAAATGACATAATCTGATGAGCAAACACTCTCACAATGCGATGCCAAAACACTATGGCAAAGCAACCACTAAGTGCCAAATGCAATCAAAATACGATTGCAAACCATGCGCATAAACAAATGAACTCGCAAGAAAAATCCAGCAAAGTTTCGGCAGTATTTGGCTATCTAACCATAATAACCATACATACCATAAACATGCTCAAAACCATGAGCAAATCATGCGCAAAATCCACACTCAAGCATACATGAGCTACCCCAAAGTCTCAACTCCTTAAACTTGGAAAACAATCCTGTAATCCGAAACACAAAGTGCATCAACCGCACTCTACAAGTGAAGCATACACTAACATAAACTTGGATGCAAACCAACCAAAATGTGACACAAATTGATGATCAAAATAGCTGAAAATCAGCCCACATATGCCATTGCAAGGCGAAGAATACCACCCGCCAAAAAGTGCACATCATGTGCATCCGCATGGCAATAGAAACGAGCATCAAGCATGTATCAATTGTGTAGCAAATGAGCATCCAAATCAGCTGAAAATTCAGCTCACAATCATGCCAAAAATGCTTGCAAAACTCTCTGCAGATCTGTGCACCACACTTTTCGTAATCTGCTCAATCGCATAAGTCAATGCACATAACCTGTGATGAAGCCACTCTCGAACCTGAGAGTCCACAAGAATGCATACATTCAATGTGTGCACATAAATGTGTTGAAAATATCAACCCAGACTCTCTTCACTGAGAGAAAAACATCAATGCACAAAACAAAAGAATGACAAAATCTCAATCCGAGCTCTCTGAATGTACCAAATCACCACAATATGCATACATAATCTTCAACTTTTCGAATACCCTGCAGCCTGTCGGCCCATATCTTTCAAACCGCTCAGAATTTGCAGAAACTTCCTTCAGCAAAGTCGTAGACCACGCGAAAACGGTTGGGCTGAACGAGAATGGAAGTGAAATGTGCTGTTTATACAGGTCAAAACAGATCTGTAAAAATATGCACCTGTGTACCCTAAACGTGCAGGCAATCTGAGTGACGTATCTCAAAATTGGTGAAGATCTCGAGAAAACTTTCTTCTGCAAAGTTGAAGAGGACAAAAAACCGATCAAGAGTAGAGGGAATCAACTTGAATGAAAACATTTTGGTATGCCAAAACAGATCTGCAAAAATGTGCTACAGTTTTTGCTGCTTCTCTGTCTGCTTCTCCGCTGAGCTCCAATGGTGCTCCCAATCCCTGTGCTCTGATACCAATTGAAGTGCATGAGTGGGAGCGTGTGTGAGTGTGTGTGCAATGATGGAGAAGACAGGAGAAGAGGAGACCTTGTGTTTGCAGGGGCTAAAACTCACTCTCTACATGTGAGACCCCTTATTTTATTATGTACATAATGAATAAGTACACTGGGCGGGAACCTGGCCTAACCGGCCACATGGGGCTTTACCCCAACACTTCGAAGGTGTTTGAGGCCTTGGGACTGAGGCTTGGGATAGTTAATGCTTTTTGAAAAGTTTATGTTATGCTCATGATGCATGAAGCTTTCCATCTTCATAGCATCACCATGGTCACTAGGAACACAAAGATTGTATTGTACCAAGTCTCTCTTGATGGGAGAATCTATAATACGAACGCCTTTTGGAGGGGGGACCGGCTCCAAGTAAATCCGGTCCTTAACTATTGTCATGTTCTCTAATAATCTCTCTCTTGCAAAAGTATTGTTCATGCCAAGTTAATTAAGTACTATATTCATGTTGCTACCATCAATTAAGTTCACCCTCTATGTTCTCAAAGTGACCTCACAAAAATGCTCACTCTGATTCTTTTAATTTCGCTATTCTCAAAGTTCATAGGCCATTTCCACTACATTGGTATCAGAACGTTTGGTTTCTCTTTTCTTGCTTAAGAAGAGAGGTCCTTAAGTAGCCTATTAATGGTTGATTTCGTTAATTATATTAGGGTAAGTGGGACTGGGATCTATTATCGGTTTTGTTGAGCCCACTATGTGGAATATGGTGCACACCTCAGGAGATTTGGTCTTAATAATGGGGTCTTTTTAGACTTGCCTATGGCTTTACCATTATTGAGCCATAAGAAGTCCGAAAGGAGCTATCCCTCAGCAATTCTGCTATGATAGACCCACTCCACTACTCTCTATAATTAACCAATTCGATCCGTGGGTGTAGATACTTAAGTGCTTATTTTTAAAGGCTAAGAGGAGTAGGAACGAAGGTTTTGAATTGCCAAAGGATACACTAAGTAACACATAAGTATAATTAGCATGGCTGACAATAACCAAGAGAGTAAAATGAACATTGATAACTTTGATTTTGCACATGAAGGTGCTAATGATGATGCCCCCATGTTTATCAATTATCTTGTTACTAGGTTGCATCAAGTTATGGGCAACCCTACTTTTTTGCAAGCCGAAGTTACCCAACAACTTTGTGCTTATGGGATTTCCCTTCCTCTCCAAGAGGAGAAAGAGTTTAGGAGGTCTCTTGATGAGACTCCCATAAGAGAGGAGGAATCCAAAAAACGAGAAAGAATTGAATCCCTGAGTTCCTTTAAATATATGGCTCCATGAAGACGGCGGTCTAGACTATCGCCAACTCCGCCCAAGAGGAAACGGTCAACCCATAGTCCTATAGTCCTTCTCCTCGTCACTCCGAAAGGAAAGAGAGGAAACAAAGGAAGAAAAAGGCAAGAAAGAGGTCATCCTCTTTTCCTTCTTCTTCACCTTTCTCCTCTCCCGACGAAAGCAATAGTTATTCTCTTAGAGAATACAAGAGAAGAGGACATTGCAAAACTTACCCAGCATGGCGAAGGTCCCAAAAGCTCAAGAAGCTCAAAGAGGGAGGAAAGAGTATCTCTTTTCTCACCTATGATGGCACCTTTGGTGCCACCAACAAAGTATTGGCCTTCATCCAACAATTTGATGCGGCCTTTGGAGATGAGGGCTTCACGGAGTCCTCCAAGCTACGCCATGCAGCTATGCACTTCCAGAAATGTAATGGAATTGGCCTATTAACACTAGAATGGTAACAGGACACTTTTATGTCCTTGGACACTTTTGTGTCCTGTTAAGTGACCATTTTTCTTGGATTATTTGAAGAGTATGAAAATGAATTTCTAGGTGCTATATATCCACAAAGTTGCCTTATGAGTTGAAAAAAACTTAGCATTTTTTTTGGAGTATCGATCTCACCATTAACCTTACTGTTGCACAACATTTTTGAACCTACACTGTGTGAAAAAACGGGTCCTGTTTTTGTCTTTTTTTCAATTTTTGGCAACTACACCACTCTAAACTTCATGTGTGTGAGGTTTAGATGGCTAGAGGTTAGGCCTTCATAGTTCTCAACATGTTTTGATGCTTGTAGGGAGAGCTAAGTATTAAAATTGAAAGTTATGACCAATTTACAAGAATTGCATAATCCTGTTTTTTGGCCAAAATTAGCACTTTTATGATTTTTTTGTTGGATTTCTTGATATCCAAATTCAATTTTGATTGTGTAAGTGTAATCTATAACATAAAGCTAATATTTCTTGAGTTTTGGGGGACCTAATATGCTATATAGCATAGTATATGATGATGGTTGAGTTTTTTGATTGCTGAAGAATACGATACATTTTAGAGTAGCAAGTATAACTTTCTCAATATTGCTAGTTTCTTAGGCCAATTGTGTGTATTTTGTAGGTAGTAACCATATCTAATCATAGACTACAAACTTGGCTAGATATTGAGTAGTTTCTATGGGTTTCTAGAGGTCATAATGCTAAACCCAATTTTTTCATGTTTGCTGTATTTAGCACTTTATCATTGCCCCCAAGGTTCCAATTGTAAGAGATCCATTATCCTTTTGACATGCTCCATGGCTCCTTTTGAATCCAAAGGCCTAAAGGGAACTAAGAAAACATGTATATAGTATCTATATTGAGCGTGACTATAGAAACTTTGATGATAGGTCCACAGAATGGCAAAAATGCAACTTTTTTGTACCTATTTTTTTTGCCCAAAAAAAAATTAGTGAGGTAAAAGCAACCATATGTTTTGGTCACCAACCCATTGAAGTTAACGAGGCATTTTATCTCAGGTCCTACAAAAATCCCCACTCTTATTTATATGCAATCAACCGTAAAAAATTGTTGTTTTGGGCAAAATGCACTGGTCCATCACCTTTGGAGGCTTGTAGTGACCAAGGAATGAGAAAAATTACAAGTTTCTCATTTTTTCCATATGTAGTAGTTATTGAACTATAAGCTCATGAATGGATTTTTCAAAATGAGTGGATCTACTATGGTTTTGGAAAATTTTCCCAAAACCCTGAAAGGACACTTTTATGTCCTGTTAGGTTACCATTCTAGTGTTAACTTGAGAGTAGCGGAAATTAATGAGAATACTTTTAAGAAATTACTTTGTGAGCATAGCGGGTGAACATAGTTGAAGATAACAACATAATCATAGCAATTAGTTAACTTCGCATGAACAATACTTTTGCAAGAGAGAGAATTTAGAGAACATGACAACAGTTAAGGACTGGATTTATGTGGATCCGGTCCCCCCTCCAATAGACATTTGTATTATGATTTCTCCCATTAAGAGAGACTTGTTACAATACAATCTTTGTGTTCCTTGTGACCTAAGTGATGCAATGAAGATGGAAAGCTTCATACATCACAAGCATAACATAAACTTTGAAGAAAGCTTTAACTATCCCAAGCCTCAGTCCCAATACCTCAAACGCCTTCGAAGGTGGAGAGAGCTAGCAGGGAATGAGGGTAGGGAAGAGGAAGAAGAAACATTTCATTGGAGAAAGAATTAGTTCCTCACTTACCATAACTCTTCTCGCTAGCATACATAATAGCATAGTAATGAAGATGGAGAAGATGGCAAGCTTAAGCTTTGAAGCATGGCTCTTGGTTGGATTTGCACTCCATAGCCAAGAGTGTTGGTGTAGGCTCTCAACTTCTCAAGGAGCTTGGAGAAGGAGATGGAGCTCTTGCACTTTGCATAGCACACAATGTGAGTGTGTGTGGGTGAGTATACCCTGCAAGCAAGGCCTCTTCTTGCTTTGGTCGACCCCCTCTTCTAGCTCATGCTTGAAGCTCATTAGCTCATGCCAAGCCTAGCCAATCGCAAGCTTGGGCCATTTCTAGCAATAGGGGTAGTCTTGGGACAAGTGTCCCCCTTTCCCCTTTGAGAGAGAGGACTTAATAAATGCGAAAACAATTAGTTAATTCAAGTAATTTATCATTGGATCCCTTTTAAGCCTAGCCAATAGGATTCAAGCACCTCATGAAGGTAGCATGGGTAGGAGATTGACATGTGTCCTTGCTGCCTCTTAAGGCATGGGGTTACCTTGAGTGTGTGTGTGTGTATGTGTGTGTGTGTGTGTATGTCTTTGTGTGTGTGTGTGTGTGTGTGTTCTCTCACTAGCCCCTACAATATGGGCTCGCCCCCTCTTATGTAGTGATCACTTTTACTTTTGGTGCTCAAGCACCTTACTCATCAAGCATGACAAAGCACTTCTATCTTGGGGGTGTTCCCACAAGCATCTCAAGCAAGCACAACAAAGCACCTCAAGCACCTTAGTCATCCAGCAGGACAAGCACCTCAAGCACCTTAATCAAGCACGACAAGTACCTCAAGCATGACAAGCACCTCGAGCTTGGGTCGGGTTCCCACCCTAAGCTCAGCCCTAACTTAGGTCAAAGGACTTTAAACACTAACCTTTGGAGGTCTTTCATGAAGATAACCCTAAGGTCTTCTAGTTCCATTGGTAGCCTTGCTCTTTGATACACCATCTCTCATTTGGGCCCCTTTACCATTGGCCCCGTGTTGAGATAGGTCTATAAGCACATGTCTATATCTTAATCCTTGTTCCTGTTTATTCTCCCACATTAAGTGATCTGTTTAATATGAGAAAATCATTTGGGTTGGTTAGATATTAGATTTTATGACAAGAAATCTGCTCGTCAATGGTGGGCTAGCCTTTGTGGCAACGACGGGGCCCCAAAGACATGGAAAACTCTACGAGTCTTCATCATGAATCAATTCCTTGCAAGCGATGCAAAGGAAAAAATGCTTACCGAATGGCGGAGCTTGAAGCTGCTCTTCAACAAGTCTATCCACAAATGTGTAGACAAGTTTTGGGATTTACATCTCAAAGCTACAGTCTTTCAAAGGATAGTGGCCGAACAAAAGCAACAGTTTTGTGTGGGATTACCTAAAGAAATGGCTGAGTATGTCAACTGCACTATCACCAAAGTCATCCACCGCACTAAGGTTGCTTCAAGGATCAATTTTCAACAAGGGGCGAGAAGAATTTTCAAGCCCATGGAAAACAAGGATCAAAATGAAGCTAAAGGGAAGAGCAATGCTTAAAACTCTTTGCGAGGCAACACCAACACCAACAACAACAAGGCCAAGGAGAAAGGAGCTTACAAAGGCAAAAATAACCCTAAGAATTAGAGGCCTTTCATAAAGACCATAAATGCTTTAGGTGTGGGGAGCAAGGACATGATTATCGTTCTTGCCCTAAAAGAAATGTACACAATGACACTCCTAGAGCTTCTATGGTTGAAGCTCCAAAAGAGGATACTCATTGCAAAGGCTCATCCCTCTCCTATGCTTGGGGAAAAGTGAGGGAGCAAGATGCCTTCATCTTGTTTGACCCTGGCTCTACTCACAACTTCATATCCATGGAGTTGGCCACCAAGTTGGGCATTCAAGCTTTTGAGATGGGAGATACTGTAACTGTTGACACGGCTTTCAAGGGATAGCAAGCCTCCATTACTCCCTTGATTGGGAAGTTGAGGCTTCATGTCCAAAGCTACGTCAACAAAGAAGACTTTTTTTTATCTCTCCTCTCCAACATGAGGATGTTATCCTAGAGGCACCATGGTTCAATCGCATGGTTGCCAACATGAAGTTCCCTAAAAGGAAATATATTTCACCTACAGGGAAAAGAGCATGTACATAGATGCTAATGATTCGGGGAACACCATATCCCTCATAAATACGCTTGCTTTTGATAAGTCAATGAAAAGCTCTATTTTTGCGTATATGATTTTTGTTAGAGAATCTGTAAATGTTTCTTATGTTTTCACAAGTAGAAATAAAGAGGAATTAGAGTTGTCTAATTTTATAAATGGATTCCAAGATGTTTACATTGATGACATCCCTAGTGAGCTACCTCCAAAACAAGGGGATGATGACCATGTAATAGAGCTTCTACTAGGAAGCTCACCGCCTAATAAACCTCCTTATTGAGTTTCACAAGCTCAACAAGAGGAGATCATGAGGCAAGTGCATGAATTGGTGGAAAAAGGGATGGTGAGGCCTAGCTCCTCTCCATTTTTTTCACCATTATTTTTAGTGCAAAAGAAAGATGACACATATCACATGTGTGTCGATTATAAAGCACTAAATATGATCATTATAAAAATAAAAAATCCCGTGTCGCGGCTAGAAGATCTATTTGATAAGCTACAAGTTTGGTCTGACAAATGCTCCACCCACATCCAAACTCACGTTGGAAAAAAATCTTCACGCCACTCAAATTCTCTGGAGGAGTACAAGTGACACCTCCAGGTAATCTTTCAAGTTGTGAGAGAGAATAAGCTTTTCATTAATCAAAAGGAAAGTGAATTTTTCCTACAAGAGATTCAATATTTAGGTGACATTATCTCTCAAGATGGTATATGTATGAATCCATCAAAGTTGAAGGTAATAAAAGCATGGCCTAATCCAAGGAATCTACATGAGCTTAGAAGCTTTATTGGTATGTGTGCATACTATAGACGCTTCATAGAAAAATTCTCTCAAATAGTAGGACCATTGCACGACTTTACACGAAAGAACGTTAAGTACTCATGGACTGCTAAAGAACAAAATACTTTTGACAAGTTCAAAGAGAAGCTTACCTCTCAACTAGTCCTCATGCTTCCGGATCTCTCATTGGCCATTTGAGGTCCAATGTGATGCTTGTGGTCATTGCCTTGGAGTGGTTTTTCCTCAAGAAAGGCATGCCATAGCATATGAGACTCGAAGGCTCAATGCCGATGAACGGGTCTTGGGCATATACGAAAAAGAGCTTTTAGCTATTCTACATGCCCTAGAAACATGGAAGCACTATCTCTTGGGGGCTCCATTCATCCTACGAATGGATTACAAATCCTCAAGAACTTCATGACGCAAACCAAGCTTTTCGACAAACAAATGAGGTGGGAAATTTTCTTTCGCAATTTAAATTTCATATTGCTCACATTGCTAGCAAACAAGCACAATCAAGTGGTCAATGCACTTTCACAACGGCCAAGGGTAAATGTAGTGTCTATAGCAACTCACAATGATCTATCTTCTATGATAGATGAGTACGTTATTGACCAACACTTTAAGTAGGTAATTACAGCCTCTGCATTAGGGAAGAAAAAAAGAACCATTCACCTTGAAGGATGGTAGGCTATGTGTTACACCAATACAATAAGAAAGGCATGTATGAATCCTATGCTTCTCCTTATGCGGGGCAAAGAGGGATTCCATAATCTACTCTTCGAGGAGTAGAAATGTATTTATGTTGGTCTACCATGAAAATTAAACATACAAGAGTATGTTTCAAATGCGTGGTATACCAAAAAATAAAATTTGATCAAGGGAAGCAACTTGGTTTGTTTCAATCAACAGGCTTAGCAAGAAAACACACTCTATGCCTGTCAAAAAGACTATTAAGGCACATCAAACGGAAACCCTCTTTAGATCTCAGATTTTCAAGTATCATAGCTTGCCAACATCCATAGTGTCGAACAAAGATCCTAGAATGACCAGTAATTTCTATAAGGGTCTCTTTGAGAATCTAGGAAGTAGATTAAATTTCTCTTTTAGCCTATCATCCACAAAAGGATGACCAAAGTGAAATAACTAATCTAATGATTCTTGAATCTACTTATAAATGCCTATGTCATGGAAGTAGATTGACGTTCTCAATAAGAGAAGTACCTACCTCTTATACAGTATGCGTACAATGACATTGTACATACTTCTATGGGGAAAGCACCTTTCGAGGTTAAAGAGGGAAGATCCAAAAGTCCCTTATTACTTAAAGTATATGGGAAGGTCTTCGCTACTGATGAATATAGCCGAGACCTACAAGAATCTTTTTCAAAGATTAAAAAGGTTATATCCATCTCACAACAAGGCAAAAAGGATTGCTGCTAATAAGCACAGAAGAGCCTTAGCCTTTAAGAAAAATGATTGGGTCTTGCTAAAGTTTCACAAGGCTAATCTAAGGCATACTACGAGCAAGAATCCTACGAGCCACCAAGAGTATTATGCTAAACTACCAAAAAGATACTATGGTCCTTTCTTTTAAAATTCTTAAGCCAATCAATGAGGTGGCTTATTGGTTAAAGTTGCCCAACCATTGGCTCATTCACAATGCTAACCATGTGAGCCTACTTAAGCCTTACAAAGGAGAGTCACCAAAAGAACCAATACTGGAGGACCTGCCAGAGATCGAAGATCAAGAAGACGTGTTGTAGCTCGAATCGATTCTTCGACACGAAGACAAGGTACTAAGAAACGGTAACGTTATCCAATGATATCTTGTTAAGTTTAAGAATTATCCTTTTAAAGATGCTAGATGGATGCAAGGAACTTAGCTTAAGGATAATATGAACCTTGTCAATGCTTACAATGCTACACTATAGTAAGCAAATGAAAATGCATTTTAGATGAACAATGTTTTTGTCTTATAAGGCTCATTCTCTTTCTTTTATTGTGCACAAGATTTAAGAAATATGCATGCTTAGGATCATGTTTGTGGTAACGACGTCTCCCAAACACCATGTAGAACTTGTCACTCTACTTTGGAAGTATGATATGGACTAAAGAGCAGACATGCTTGCGGCAGCTAAGTCTCTCGAGCACCAAATGGATTAGTCAGGAATGATGTCATAGGGTAAAAAGGGAGCCTCTACCCGCTAAGAAACATGGACTAATAACTAGGCTTTATCTTTTCTACCTCATAGTTGAGGATGACTATGATTTCAAAAGAGAGGTAATGTCATAAAATATAATATCTAACTTTACCAAATGATTTTCTCATATTAAACTGGTCATTTAATACATGGAAAGATAAAAGGGGAACAAGAGTTAGGATATAGATATGTGCTTCTAGACCTATCTCAAGAGGGGACCAAAAGGAGAAATGGTTGCATCTCAGTAGGGGTCCAAAAGAAGATGGTTTACCAAAGAGCAATGTGCAATAAGTGCTTCTCAATTTACCTCAACAAGGGACCAAGAGGAGAGATGGTTACATCTCAATAGGGGTCCAAAAGGAGGTAGTCTATCAAAGAGCAACGTGCATCTAATGGATCTTAAAAGACCTTAGGGTTAGCTTCATTAAAGACCTTCAAAAGTTAGTGTTAAAAAGTCCTTTGACCTTATGCAAGCTAGGGCTGATTTTGAGGTGGGAATCCTACCCAAGCATGAGGTGCTTGTCGGCTTGCTAACTAAAGTGCTTAAAGTGTTTGTGGGAACCTTGCCCAAACTTGAGGTGATTTTTATGCTTAAATGACTAAGGTTCTTGAAGTGTTTAATTCAAAGATAAACTCTCAAGAGGTATAAAAAGTTTCCATGCTTGATTGATTAAGTGCTTGAAGTATTCAATTCAAACCAAATGACTTAATAAGCATAAAAGACACATTTTCAAATGATCCTCCACATGTGGCCCTCATGATGTGCTTGAGTCCTATTGGATAGGTTTTAAAAGGGTCCAATGAGAATTTAAATACATAAAAATAAATAATTAAGTTCTTTCTCTCAAAGAGGAAAAAGAGGACACATGTCCAAATGAAATAATTAAATAATATGAGAGAGAGAGAGAGAGAGAGAGAGAGAGAGAGAGAGAGAGAGAGAGGTGGACCAAGCATGAGAGGGGGGTATACTCTCCCACACACACACACACACACACATTCTCTAATTGTGTGGAGTGCAAAGTGCAAGAGCTCCATCTCTTTCTCCAAGCTTGTTGAGAAGTGGAGAGCCTACTCCAACACTCTTGGCTATGGAATGCAAATCCAACCAAGAGCCATGCTTTAATGCTTAAGCTTGCCATCATCTTCATCTTCATCACTATGCTATTATGCTATGCTAAGCAAGAAGAGTGATGATAAGTGAGGAACTATTTCTTTCTCCTATGAATGATTCTTCTTCCTCTTCCCTACCCTCATTCCCCGCTAGCTCTCTCCACCTTCGAAGATGTTTGAGGCCTTGGGACTGAGGCTTGGGATAGTTAATGCTTTTTGAAAAGTTTATGTTATGCTCATGATGCATGAAGCTTTCCATCTTCATAGCATCACCAAGGTCACGAGGAACACAAAGATTGTATTGTATCAAGTCTTTCTTGATGGGAGAATCTATAAGACAAACACCTTTTGGAGGGGGGACCGGCTCCAAGTAAATCTGGTCCTTAACTATTGTCATGTTCTCTAATACTCTCTCTCTTGCAAAAGTATTATTCATGCTAAGTTAATTAAGTACTATGTTCGTGTTGCTACCATCAATTAAGTTCACCCTCTATGTTCTCAAAGTGATCTCACAAAAATGCTCACTCTGATTCTCTTAATTTCACGATCCTCAAAGTTCATAAGCCATTTCCATTACAAGGTTCCAGGTGGGCTGAGAAAGCATTTGTAGGTGTTGTCATCCACCAAAATGGTTGTGTAAATGCCAAACTTTGGAATTTTTTCCTTAAAAGAAGTTTTCAAGTTCTTAGAGAATAGTCAAGACAAGCTCAAAATATACAATTAATTGAAAATCAACAACCCAACTGTCCTCCTATGCGGGTGATAAGAACCTCAAAACACAATGAGCGATTGACAAGAAACATGCTCTGAAATGCGCCACAACATTCCTCATCAAGGCACAACTCCAAATAAAGACATGCAAGTAATTCTTGGCCCATTCAAATAACGGATTTTCATCTACTTGCTTGTGATGCCACCTGTTCTAATTTTCACAAACCTATATAATCACACTACTCTAGCATCTCCTCCTCGTCATCGTTGTTTAAAACCTTTTTGGATGGATCCTCAAGTAGCCCTATTTTCTTGCTTGACTTCTTAGCTCAAGTATGCATCGAAGCCATTGATGTCTCATAGGCATCAATATTTACAGTAATTGTAGCTATCTTGAGACGACATGCCACAATCAATATGCATGGTTGTGTTACTGAAGGTGTTACTGAAGGAGACTCATGAATTTGGGTATGACCCATATAAAGAGAGTAGTGTAGAGACTATGTAGTCACACTTTGGTCTAGGAGTGATACGGCTCTTGGTGCAATAAGAAGGAAGTCAAAAAGCTTTGTCTTTTATGAAGGGGAAAGTATTGTACTACTTACAGTGCCATTGAAGGGGAGGTTTGGTTGAGCTGGGAGCTTGGTTTTCAAAAGCAAGCTTCAATTCTCTCCACTAATGCCCAGAGTGACACACCTACTACTTAGAGTCTTGTGTTGCTTGCAAGGACCAAGCAGTTTGTTTGTGGAGACGATGGTGGATGTGATAGTTGGACTGGATTCGGATTATGCGGGTTGTGTGGACACTAAGCGATCCACATCTGGTTACATTTTCTTGTTCGCTGGAGCGGCAATTTCTTGGAGATCATGTATTCAAAATTGTACTTCGTCTTCCACCATTGAGGCAGAGTATGTTGCAGTTTCCAGTTCCAGTAAGGAAGCTGTGTGGTTATCTCGCCTAGTGAGAGACCTTGTTATACACCGACTCCAGTGCTACATTGCGACAGTCATAGTGCGATTGCGTTAGCAAAGAACCCTGTGTTTCACTCCAAGTCAAAACACATAGAGGTCAAGTATCATGTAATACGTGATATTTTGGCTAGCAAACGCATTGAGTTAGTCAAAGTTCACACGGATGAAAACCCAGCGGATGCTCTAACTAAGAGCTTAGCCTCAGAGTGGTTCGCACATTGCATAGAGATGATGGGCATAGGGTGAAGCTATAGTTATGCTTCATGTTTGTACAATTGTACATAATAGCCCGTTCATTCTTTAGCCACTTGGCCACGTTGGCCTTCAAGTGGGAGATTGTTGGATTACAGACTAGTGGCTTGTGGCCGGTTATGGCCGGGCGCTTGCCCTCTTGTATTCTTTGGTTATATTGAGAATAAGGAGAAGAGAAATAACACTCTCTAATGCTCCACGCAAACCTACTGTGTATGCTCATCCCCTTTCCCTTCTCTCCTTTCCTCTCTTGCACATGACAATTGCATCTACGAGAGAGAGAGAGAGAGAGAGAGAGAGAGAGTTCCAACACCCTTAGGGTAAAGGAGAGACAAAAAACTTTGACCTCCAAGTTAGAGATGGATCCACTCCCAATTTAAAGAGCAAATTTAAAATACTCTTAGAATCTTGCTTACGTGTCATGTTGTGATTTGCTGAAAAGTGTACCATTACTAGGCTCCAAAAAACACTTTCCCAAATGGACCATTGAAAAAATTATAAAATATATCAATCTTGGTATTATCTAATTTGTCTTCTCATGTGGATTTTAGTGCAATGTTTAAATAGTTTAAACCATAAGATTTGCAAAATCCCCTCCAAAATTTTAAAAATGATAAGCTTGTCATATAAAATCTCTAAACATTATCTCGTGAGATTCTTGTTTAAATTTGCATTTCTAAGGTCTAGGGACGCATACCCTCAGGCTTAAAGAACACGGGGTCTTAAATGAGCCGCCAAAAATGGGATCCACGGAAGAGAAGTCCAGGCACAAAAGCAGAGACGTGCGGCGCCATTGAATCTGAAAAAAGTAAACTCAGACAGATTTTGTAAACTCGACATCCAGAGAGTAAACAACTCAGACAGGCATAAGAAAATGTAAGCATACACGCACACACCCGATTAAGGTATTGGGTTGCCACAATATCCGTCTGAGTTCAAATCTGGGGGTACTTGTCAATTCTAATTCAATTCCCGGGCATCTTTGTGGATGCCTTCTAGATTCCTTGTAGTTTTCACAATGCAAAGTGTAAAACTTAGATCTAATAGGATTCAAACCGTGGACGTCAGCAAGTTCGGCTTCGGCCATTCCCCACTATCCATCACACCAGGGCGTTGATGGTGTCCAGTGATGTCGCCTGCAACATGAAAAAAAGAAATGACCATGCGATGTCTGCTGACGTTGTTGCAAGGCACGGCTATGCATGCTACAGGCAAGCCAGTGCTTCATCCTGCCGACGCCAGGCTCGCACCCCTTCGTCCTGCTAGCCCTCCCGTTTTCATTTTCGTTACACAGAATCCACATTTGATTCTCATCTACTTTTCTTTTTCTAAAAACGTAGGCACATACTCGTCGCTAAATTTTTGTTTGCCGTCGGATCTCCTTGAGATCCACGCCCTCGGTTCCTTGATTAAAGACCCCGTGCCATTTAGTCATGAGGGGCGTATACTCCTCGACCGTCCTCGACTCCTCGTTACATTCCTTGACTCTGTGCGTAGCCTTAGGTCTTATAGCTCGAGCGTCGAAATTCTTGGCGAGCGCAACCATGGCGACAACGAAAGTGCAGCGTATTATGACACAGCCCATCGTAAGTTTTCGCTGTTTTTAAACGTTCTCTTCCTTGGGTACGAAAGCTGACATGTGCATGTCTGATGTCTCTCAGAATCTCATATTCAGGTTCCTGCAAAGTGTAAGTTTCTACTCTCTTTATGTTCTTTTTTAGTGCTAAGAAGCATTGTTTCTTCTCTCACGCCACTTCTGAACTGTTTCTTTTCTTGCACACAGAAATCTCGCATTCAGTTCTGGCTCTTTGAGCAGAAGGACCTGAGAATTGAAGGCCGCATCATCGTAAGAACCATGTCATACTTATGCACTCATGCTTAATTTTGCATCCTTGTTATGTACCTCCGTTTTAGGTGATCTGTGTGACTAGATGCGTCAATTTATGCTTAATATTTGGCAACTTTATATGTACACATTTGCCTGTAGCTCACATTTAGTCATTCCCTTTGTCCAAATTAGTGTTTACCTCATTCACACAGATTTGTATACTTTCGCCTAATCTGTAATTATGCCGTTGTCCTCATTTCGGAGTGTGCAGTATGAGTATGTATAATAACTATCAGTGAGTTTACCCATGTGTTGATAGCACAAGTTCTCTCGGTTTTTATTTGTTGATTATGCCATGTATGTGTAGAATATGCCATGTATGTACTATTGAACAAAGTCCCTCTTTTGATTCTGGATTGGTGTCAGTTATGTATCCACCCGTACTTTGTGTATGCACTAACTTTCATTCTTGCCCTTTGGTTTTGAAAGGGTTTTGATGAGTACATGAACCTAGTGCTAGATGATGCAGAGGAGGTGTCTATCAAGAAGAAAACTCGCAAACCCTTAGGTCAGTCTGATATAAATTCTTCATGTTATATATGGCTGAGGTTTTTGAGCTGAATCTCATTTTGTCTTGTCCTTGCAGGTCGAATATTGTTGAAAGGGGACAACATCACTTTGATGATGAACACGTAGGTTTTGGGTTTAAATTGGTATTGCTATTCTTGCAAGTAATTGCTAAATTTAGTTTTTGCAATAATCTAACCTGGTTATTTCTACACATTTGCAGGGGGAAGTAGTGATAGGATTTTTGGTAGAGACCTTCTTTTCATGCTTGTGGTGGCCAACGTTCTGCTTTTGTTTCCATGGCATCCTTGCAAGTGGATTAGACCATTTGACTCATCAATGGTTTAGTGTACCCTCCTTTACTGAATAGCTCGGTCATATATTTTCTGCTGTAAATTTTTGCATCATGGGGACATACTGGCGTATGCTGATGCAGGGGTAGGGATTTTCGTTGTTCTGATTTTTGCGTTCAAGGTCCAAGCGCTTCGAGTGGTACCTCATTCCTGCGCATTGGCTCCGAAAATTGTAATATCAAATCTTCTGGACTGGTCCTTGAT
This sequence comes from Adiantum capillus-veneris, assembly GCF_014529385.1. NCBI lineage: Eukaryota > Viridiplantae > Streptophyta > Polypodiopsida > Polypodiales > Pteridaceae > Adiantum > Adiantum capillus-veneris. The sequence goes on along the minus strand of NC_140931.1, from coordinate 81,360,567 downwards.
TGTGCTTGTTTTTTCATGAACAATGGCAAAAATATAAATGGTCAGGTTATTTTGTTCTCTGCATGTTTCTGTGATTTGTAATCCACCGGTGTTTTGGAAATGCCAAGCTAGGCCAATTCATTGCAGAGGTAGACATGAAGGCAGTTGCAACATCTTGATCCTTGCAGAGCTGCAACCCATGAGATGAGATTCTGGTAAGGTTCTGACAATTTTTAACCAACTGTTTTGGAGGCAGCCTCTTCATGAATATATGGCATCGGTCCATGTTATGAGATATTGAAGATAGCTCTCCTTTGTCAAATCTTGAATCTCTTGTACTTTTGTACAAAATATGTTGAGTGAAGGACCAAGATAAGCAGTGGCTTGTGTTTTAAGCAACACTTCCAGATCATGCCGTTACTGTTAATACACATTTATTGCATTGCTGTTATCCGCGGATTTGTGCGTTATTTTATTCTTACAATGTGGTTAGTTTGCAAGGAAATATAATACTCAATAGCCTCATAATCTGCCTTTTTGTTTATGTTGTCAATGCCCTTTCTTCAGCCAGCTTGGATGTGTGGTGGCAGATGCTGTTATTAGTGCTGATTTTGTTTTGGTCTCTGTCGGTGAGTGAGTGTGTAGGAGATGTAGATCTTTTTTTATGTGTATGCCCTGGATGTATACTTTCTTTCTTTTTTAATGTGTTGCCTTGGGCGCTCTTCTATGTGAACCGTCCTTGGACTGCCACAGTGTTCAGAGGAATTTGGAAGGGGAAGTGTGAAGTTGTGAACAAGCGGATGTACTGCCTGGCGCAGTAAAGTTGAGTGCAAAGGTAGCATGCCGCGGGAGATGTTGAAGTGTAGAGGTAGCGAGGGGGACCCGGGTATCTGTGGATGCATAGAGATTGCTAGCGGCGTGCAAATTACTGTAGTCTGGCTCCTGGAGGTAGCAGGCATCACTCCCCCCCTCTCTCAAATGCCTAAGCGCACAGCAGTCACGCCCCCCACCCCCTCCCCCTCCCCCTCCCCACCCCCGCCCAACCACTCACACTCTGTGTGGCATTGGTTGCACCCCCGCCATGGATTTCAAGCTCCCCATTTGAGAGCTTATCACTGTCAAATTTTCTCAGCATAGTTTTTGCTGCATGCAGATGGGTCTGAGAGTCAAGTAAGAGCTTCCAAGTCTAGTGGTGGAAGGCTCATGGCCAGGGTATCAATAGTTCTAAAAGCCAGAGTGTGTCATTCTTCTTTGTTGCATTCATACAGGCAAAGCTTTTCTCCAACAGAAGAAACCGTTGCCTCTCTGAGGTCCAATCATTCTCATGATTAATGCCCTTTCACTCTCAAATGCATGGACGTGGTCAGAAAAGGGAGAGACCACAATTTGGAGATAACCAGATTTCTTCATAGGAGGTTTAAAAAGGAAAGTGGGGGATTTTCTGCATCTTGTATCTCTACTTTTAATTCCATTGAAGTGATCATGTCATTAACCGCGTAGATTCAAAGGCCGATGTCTTTAGTCTTAAAGATAAGTGATTTCCAACCAGGTCATTGTGCATTGTGTACTTTGGACTATCTGTATTTTCTGATTTCACCCCACAGTTTCCAAGGAACTGAATTCTTCATAGGAGGTTCAAAAAGGAAAGTGGGGGATTTTCTGCATCTTGTATCTCTACTTTTAATTCCATTAAAGTGATCATGTCATTAACCGCGTAGATTCAAAGGCCGATGTCTTTAGTCTTAAAGATAAGTGATTTCCAACCAGGTCATTGTGCATTGTGTACTTTGGACTATCTGTATTTTCTTATTTCACCCCACAGTTTCCAAGGAACTAAACCTGTCATGCCATTTCGAACGATAATGTCCATGAAACACCTAAGAAGGCACGGTCCTTATTTCGTTCTAGAAAGATGTTGAATTCTACTACAGCATGGAAAATATTGCTCCACTATCCCTCGAGAGCGTTGAGCTTGCGTGGACATATTAAGGACAGCTATGTAGGGCATGTGAGAGTCTTTAGTAGCATAGCCTATTAATAGCCTCCTAATTTCGTCTTCTTTTTTACACTAGGTATTTATCATAAGGATTCGTATGTGAAGTGTAGCATACTCACATGTCCACTTGTCAAACCTGGAGACCTGCATAGATGTATGATGTTTAGTGTGATGGTGATTTCGTGGATTCCCTTTGAGGAGACATGACTTTGGTATGTTAGGGGCTATATTATGATTGGTGGAAATGAGCAACATGTTCTTCCTTGCAAGGCCAGCTTTCTAAGAGAGAATGCGCTATGCATCATGGAGAAATTCATTGTTCAAAACGGCTTAATTTTGTGAACCGATTTGCAAAAGTCTTGTCAAAACAACTTAATTTATGTGAGCAATAGCAGGTGCAATTCAGCAGTGTCATATGGCGTGTTTCAAGGTTTCACCCCCATCAAAATACATTTCAAGGTGGATATGTTGCTTGCTTCCACCAAAGTCTTGCACAATGAGCAGATTTTGGAGTATTGAAAGCCCACAATTGGGCTTTGAATGCTCCTCTAGAGTGTCTTTTTTTCCCCCTAATCCCATGTTTTAGTCCCTCTAGCAACATGGATTATTAGTTTGATAGCTATAAATTGACCATTTGCTTTCGTACAATGCATCTAATGTTTGAAACCTTTAGTTCCTTTTTAATAATTACGATCCTTAGAACCCCTTTGTCCTTGTGTTATCTTAGGCTTGTAGCTTGTGAATCAATGTTGGAAAATTAGGGCTTCACAGTCGAATTTTGGCTTTTGACGACTTTCTTCCCGAAGTATTTGTTGTAATTGCTTTGTCATAGAGCTTGATGTCCGCATTGGGTCTTTGGCTTGAAAAGTTTCATCCCACCGCCTTGCCTTGTAGTATGAGTCAATGGCATACTTTACAATATAATCCTATACATCAATAAACAAACAAATTGCATGCATATATGCATGCTGGTTTAGAAAGCAAGCCTCAAATGCTGCAAGGATCTAAAGGCTCCTTGTATTGTTGTGCAAGTAATGAATGACAATGAAGTAGGGACAGTCATTGTGAGATGTCTTGGTATCTCTTTGTTAAAAAGTATTTACTTTTGATTCTATGCTTACATTCTAGGCTTGCTTTCTAAATCGGCAAGTATATATGTATGCAAGGATGGATCTAAAGGCTCATTGTCCTTGTATTGTTGTGCAAGTACAAAGAATGACAATGAATCACTAACATTTGTTGTGAGGTGTCTAGGTATCACCTTGTCCAAAAATATTAACTTTTGATCCTATTTCGACGCAAGTACCTTAAATAAGTCTTAACTTTCCTAGTTGAAGCTATAAATTATTCCAAATGGTAGAGACAACAAAGCAATACTCACAAACATATATTGCAAATCACCATTGTGATATATAAAGCTTGGATTTGTAAAGCTGACATGTTTTGGTGAAGCCTTTACCACCTCGAGTATCCTATGCTATTCCACTTGAGAAATATGATTTAGACTTGGATAGTCAAAATCCTTTTGAGCCCACAAACTTTCCTTGGCTTGTTAGTCGATGATTAATAGGATACCAAAAGTACTATGCTAAGTTAGCGAAAAGGTACTATGGTCCCTTTCAGATTCTTGAGCCAATCAATGAAATGACCTATCAACTTAAGTTGCCCAACCATTGGCTCATACACAATGATTTCCACGTGAGCTTACTAAAGCCTTACAAAGGAGAGCCACCTCAAGAAGAAATCATCGAAGATCCAGCGGAGATCAAGGACCAAGAGAAGATTCACATGGAAGGCATTGTGTATCTTTAAGGATAACTAATGTGGAATACCGGATGCATCCTAAGTTGTGAGGGTAGCACCAACTTAAAAGAGACGGCACTTAACTTCTCTCAAAAAATTCCTATTTCACTGATGGTAGCTTAAATTTTTTTTGAGGTGATTATTCAGCTTTTGGTCTACATTTTGTCTTTTAATCATCGCTTCAAATTTGAAGTGGAAATGGATATAAAGAATCCCACCAAAACGTATATATATTTTTTCACAAAAAAGTCTTTAGTTGCTCTCTTTTTATTGAATTTACGTAAGGCTCCAAAGGTAAGCCTCTTCTCGCATAAGAGCATGACTTAATAGATTCTTAGGGGTTTGAAAATATGTATGGTTGTGGATTATGCATAAATATAATATATGAATATGGTGAAAAAAACAGGTTAGTATATATAAATAAGTCATGGAATTTAGAATAGTGTGAGCTATATATATATATATATATATATATATATATATATATATATATATATATATATATATATATATATAATAAATATATAAAAATATAGAGAATCAAATGAGGAGGATTCTCATTTGTTTTTATAGATGTATATTTATTTACAAGAGGTAAAAAATAATACCTATAAAAGATAGGGATTTAGTGAAAGGCAATGACTGATTGTGAAAAGTATTTTTGAGGTTTTTTTTGGACTGGATTCAAAAAAAAAAAAGAGAAGCTTGTATGAAATGATTTTTTATAGAATACATGGTAATGATGATTAAATATACATATCATACTTTGGTAAATAACACACATCCAAAAATAATTTATAATAAAAAATATATATATTTAGGTCCTATATACAATGAAATACTTATGCAACATGAAAGGGTCATAATATAGTTTGAATCTTTTTTTTTTTTTTTGGCTCAACTAGCTTAATGATTAGCTAACTGAGGGTTTTAAGAAGATATGAGGAAGTCCCCTAACTTACATATACGTATGTACAACAAAAAGGTAGGGATAGCCACAGTGTTTGGGTGATTTTGGTAGGGTGAGGTAGTTCACTATGGTAATTACGGAGAGCCGAAAACCGGCTATTATTAGTCCTTCTCCCAGATGATGGTATAATCATGTACCGTCATAAGGCATCTTTTCCAATGAGATTGAGTCCAAGCTATTTGCGAGGTTTTGTGGTTGATCAAGTCTTTATTTTGTAGTTCTTCTTCACCTTGTCTTGAACTACTGACACAAACCAAACTACAAGACTTACATGATTATATAGCTTCTAGATAATGCTCTTGCAGACCCTTTGGTAGAGTGCAACTCAAATAAGGCTTTAGTCGGTACCTATTCACCTTCTTAGGATGCTCTTTGCCATCTAAATCCATGAGCTAATAGTAACTTGAATTAAAAGATTTTTTGACCATCTGGTATTGAATTTAGCATCAAATCTATTGTCAAGTCGATTGTCATACCTTAACACCAGCCCACCTTCCTTGATACCCTTGTCTTTAAATATTGAGCTCGATAGGCTACAAAGCCTCTTGACCATACACCAAATGAAATGGTGTGAACTCTGTGGCCTCCCTGTATGTGGTTCGATATGCCCACAAGGCACCATCCCAGAAGTGATCCCACAACTTTCTCTTATTTTGCATCATCTTTCTAATGATGCGTGCAATGACACCATTAGACTTCTCCACCAAACCATTTCACTGTGCGTAGTAGGGTCTGCTATGACGATGGACAATGTGAAGCTCTTCACAAACTTCTGTGAGTAAATCCTTCATGAACCCTGGATCATTATAAGAAACAATCTCCAAAGGTGTGCCAAATCTGCAATAAATATTAGTGTAGACAAATCTACTCATACTATTTTTCCATTTACCTTTGCCATACTTTGAGCCTCTACCCACCTAGTCATGTAATCTACAACCACTAGAATATATAGTTTATCAATTTTTGTTCTAGACAGAGGACCCATAGCATCAATGCCCTACTTTTCAAAGGTTCCATCTGCAAGCACAATTTGCCTTGGACAATGTACCAATCCTCTATTCCCATGTACCTGACAGTTGTGACAACTTTTACACCAATGTTGGACATCCAAATGTAGACTTGGCCAAACATATCCCGCAAGCAAAATCTTCTTCACAGTTAACTTTTGGGAAAAATGACCACCACATGCCTCTTCATGTAAACCTTTTAGAATGGCTCGAATTTCTTCAATAGTTGGTACTCTTCTATATATTTGATCCTTCCCTTTTTGATAGAGGGAGCCTTCTAGGAAGAGATAAACGCTTGCCTTCTTCATGAGTCTCCTCTTCTGAGATTTTGTGACATATTGTGGAAACTCGCCCTCCAAAATGTAGCCAATAATGGGAGCCAATGATTGCAATGCCTGGTATCCCGGTTGCTTGACAGCTGTTGCCACCATGATGATCCACACTTCTTTCTCAACACATGTAACTGCTTGTTGTGCAAGTAAATATGCATCTTCATTTTGTTTCCTAGAAATATGATATAGTTACACTTCTTCAAACTGATTAAACAATCTACGAAAGGCATGAAATTTTGTCCTTAGGCTTTCATTCTTGCATACCCAAATGCCTAAAATCTACTTCACAATGAGAAGGATGCCCTTTATCATGAGACTTTGTATACCTTGGCCGATGCACATCTTTAAACCATGAAGTAGTGTGTCGTATTCTGCTTCATTGTTGCTAGTTGAACCTGGTAGATTGACCTTCTCTTTCATGAACACCTTTCCACTTGGGTTGAGCAACACTAGCCCTCTTTCTGATTTTCTCATGGCTTGTCGAAAAGCTCCATCAAAGGACAAGGTAAAAGCATTAGGAATACTTTTTGGTGATGGCAATGGTAAGACCTTTACTTCATGCACCTTAATCTCCTTCTCATGTACCCTATAAGTGAGAATCCCTGTCAATTGTGCACGCACACCATCTTCTACCTTGAAAGAGTATTGGAACTCTTGCAACTCCATAATCCACTTTGAGATCCTAGTAATAAGATTCATTTGAGATGACACCCAAGGGAACAAATTTTCTGTAGTGAGAATTACAAAAGGTTTTGGTAGCAAGTAGGATCTAAACTTTCTCACCGCAAACATGACAGAAAGCATCATGAGTTCTGCCTCTGTGTAGCCTCTCTCCAAGGCATTCATGACCCTACTAGAAAAGTAGATGGGTTGCATCCTGGTACTGTGGGGATCTTGTTGTAACAAAATTGCACCAATTGTTTCTTTCCCAACACTAGAACTAACAAAGAATGTGTACTCCCAACAAGGAGGCATGAGTGTTGGTAGCTCTGACAAAATGAATTTAATGTTACAAAAATACTCTTCAAGCTCATCAAACCAAACAAACTCAACTTGTTGTGTCAACTTTTGCAAGGGGTGAAGTAACTCTGAGACTAAGTGAATGAAACGGGACATATACGTCACTTTTTGAATGAATGAGATGATCTCCTTGAGATTCTTAGGTGATGGTAGCTCAATAAGAGCCTTTGCCTTTGAAGGATCCACCTCAATGCCTTTATAGGAAACCTTGTGACCGAGCAAGATTGCTTCATCCTCACCTATGTGGCACTTGTCGGGGGTTGAGTTGACCTCCCATGTCATAAAGCTTCTTCAATCCTTCTTCTACCCTTTGTAGGTGCAATGATTTTGAGCTATAAATGCAGAAATCATCAATGAACACCCTAATTGACTTTCCAAAGAATGCTTGAAACACCATGTTCATGAAACATTGGAAAGTTGCAGGAGCATTTATTAGGCCAAAAGGCATGACTCTAAAAGCATAACAACCCCAAGGAGTGATGAAGGTTGTTGTCAATTGATCCTCCAATGCAATCCCTAATTGAAAGTAAGTTGAGTTGCTATCACACATGGTGTACTTCTCATGATTGGCTACCTCATTTAGTATCTCATCCTAAAATGGGAGGAAAAGTGATCTCTTTTTGTTGCCTCATTTAGTGGATGGTAATCCACACACACCCTCCACTTGCCATTCTTCTTGGGAGTGACAACAATGGGAGAGACCCACTTTGAATTTTCCACTAGATAAATGAAACCCGCTGCTAGAAGCTTCCTTACCTCCTTGAGTAGAGCTTGCTCCTTGATGACTCCCAGCCTTCGTAGCTTCTGAGCCTTAGGTGTGGCCTCTGGCTTTAACTCGATTTTGTGTAGAACAACATCTAGTCCACTCACATCCGTGTAGTCTTTTAGCAAAAAGCTTAGAAAACTTCCTTAGTATGCATTTCAACTCCTCTCTTTCTTCCTTTGTAAGTGTTGTTGATAGCATACCTTCTATTATCCCTTCATCTCGCACATTTTGGTTCTCTTGGGAACCTACCTCCTCCAAACCTTGACAAGAGGTTTCTTGGTTGTTTGGCTTAAACCTTAACCCCCATGACTTTGATGGAAGAATCCTCTTCAGTAATGCTGCCCCGCTTTCTTCTTCTAAAGTACTATCAATCCAACCTTCCTCCGTCTCACTTTGTGATGATTCTTCATGAAGCTCCTCTGGTGTTGCTCCTTCATGTCAAAGACAACCTTCTTATGATTGTCATTTCTACAAATTAACTTTACACTTTTCCAATCCTGCAAAGCTCTTAGTTTCATTAACCATGGTCTTCTTAGAATAAATGGGTAACCATTTCCTTTGGTAGACATAACATAGAAATCCACTGCCTTCTTAATGCCAAAGGCCTCCACATTTTACAAATGCCTACGTACCTAGCCTTGTTATTGTTTGGCATTTTTGACTTTGATTTCAGGTGTCTCATGGATGTGCATGTCTAGTCTCTGCATGAGTCCCTCTGTCATGATGCAAGTTTGTGCACCCCCATCCACTAGACCTTTCCTAACTAACCTTCCTTTGATGTAACAGTCTAGCATCGGTGTAATTTCCTCATTCATTTCAGCTTGTGCAATTTTTACAAGAGGCACACTCTCTTTTACCTTTCTCCTAGTGCTAATTGCCTTTGTTAAATCCCTCCTAACTTGTGAACATAATGCAACAAATTGAGGCCATGAGATATCAGGACTTACCTCTCATGTCTTCCAACAAGTTGTATGGAGCCATACTATGTCCAGGAGGGAAGTCCTGGAGGTTGATACCCTGTCGAGTCCTCTTGGCTTCTTTGGTCTCTTTTGGCTTCTTTTCTCGTCCATGGTCACTTTGTGACGTGACTCCTTCTTGCTCCTTACCTTTTCCACACCCATGCTAATGCCATTTGCTTCCATGTCAACCTCATTTGAATTTGTCACCTCTACCACATACACATTTGGATTTGGCAAAGGTGGAACTCCTTCTACCCCTCGTGGAGGTGGTCTTGGCCTTTGTAGAAGCCATGGTTGCTGACTAGTTTCTTCACATGCATTCATCACTAGATAATTCAAGTTAGGTCTCCCTGGCTCCTTACGGGGCCAAGGAAAATTATACATCCCATGTCCAGACTCTCCAAAATTCCAACATTGCAAAAGTCTCCTAGGTCGTGGCTCTTGCTTCTCTGCTTTCTTTGTTTGTCCCTTGGTTCTACGGCTTGTGCAAGATGAATTGACAAGTTGCTTAAGGATTCATTTAACTTTTCAATCACCTCAACTGTTACCTTAGGAATCTATCTAGATATTAATACTTGCAATTTTCCCTTGGGTCTAGGAACCTCTATTGAAACCTCTCCCCTTAGGCACTTGAGTTTTCTATACTTCTCAACAGCCCTAGTTTCAACTGCATCAAAGGTAGCAAGTGCACCGGCCTCAACTTTTATTTTGAGTATGAAAAAGAGACCATCTATGAACCTCTCCTTCTTTAGGAACTCTGCACCATCACCAGGGTTAGAAAAATTTCTCACCCATACATCCCAAAGACATAGAAACTCTTGTTTGTACATGTAGTAGTCATCCAAGTCTTTTTGCTTGTGAGAAACGATGTCTTGCCATAGCTTTTGAGTGTTTTGGGGGTCAAAGAAGTATCGCTTGAAATGATCAATGACTTCCTTATAGTTTCCCTTAACCTCTTGAGATAGAGAGTCAAACCAAGTGCTAACATCTTGCCTCAAAACTACCTCAAACATTTCTAAGCATTCATCATCTCCTATCACTCTTTATGTGGCAAACCATTTTAAAATTTGCTAGAAATAGCTCGGCATCCTTGCGACATTTGACGTTGGGCCTCCATTGAATCACTTTCAAAGTGACATGTTTTTTTCTTTCTTAAAAAGATTTGCACAATAGTGTTTTCTAAATGGCTATCTATTCTACAAAAAAATAAAAATATGCACACCAAATGATCTATGATAAACAACAAGAGGCAGGATCACAGGTTTGGTGATGCGAGAATTTTTCCTACTCTTTAGGCACCAAACATGAACACCATACGTTGTTGAAAATGGATCTTTCTACTAATTGCAATGTTTATTCTAATGTGTGGAGTGAAATGAAAGGGAAAAACCTCTATTCTTGGGCCATTATCCATGGTCTATGCATGACCTAATGCTTAAAACAAAACAAAAATATAGCGTTTATCTTGGTCAACCTAAGAGGGCCCAAAATTCTACGAATTACTCGTTGAAATTGTAATTTTGTGCTTACAATGATATGCACCTTTTCGATTGCAAAGGGACAAATGGTTCATACAAATTTTTGTGATTCATGCAAGCTACTTGATTACTCTAAGGCTAAGTATTCACAACAACATACACAAGCCCTCCTCAGTGGGGGCACCAAAATTGAGGCGGTTCGGGGTGGGCAACAAGAGAGGCGACCTCTAAAGACCCCTCAAGGCTCCCGTGTTGCTCACTTGCAAGGTAAGGCTGTATACTATCATGGAGCTTGCATAAACCAAATAAACAATTGGTGAATGGTAGACATTGCTAGCATACACACATTGTCTTAGGGGGTGGGAAACCTCTCACCACAAACCCTCTTACAATGAGGAAGAAATTTGGCAATGAAAACACACTAACCACTTTCTTAAACAAGCTCAAATGATAGAACTTAAAAGATACGAGTCACCTCGCACCAAAACCTCAAATTATTGAAAATGGAAGAGCATATACAATAATGGTTTTAGATAGGGCACTCACACTCTCTCAATTGCAATGTGTAGCATCAAAGCTTCTCTCACGCCAAGTGCGGACTCACAAAGTGGTTTCTACACCTAAGTCTCTCCTCATGCCTATAGTGTTGGGGTGCTATATGTGAAAGCTTTAAGATGGTTTTACAAGAAGGAGAGGAGCCTATTTATAAGCTGGAGACCCCTCATTAAGATTATTGGAAATCCTAATTTACAAGCTAACAAATCAGGATTATGATTTTTTCTAAATATCAAAACATTGCGGGCCTTGTTTGTCTGCTTGAGTCATGGATGTGGGCTCAAGAGAGCGCATTATTGATGGTAGATAAGATGAGAGTGAAGTTTTAAGAGAGAGAGAGAGAGAGAGAGAGAGAGAGAGAGAGAGAGAGAGAGAGAGAGAGAGTTTCATTATATGTACATGTCTTGAGGGAAGGTGCTTTTTAGAGTTGGGTTAATGGGTGTTGTGTTAGTAGGTTAGTAGTTAGTGTTATCAATTACTAGAAAAAGTTAGTAATATATTTACAACGAGTAAAATGACTTGAAGGATGAGAAAAGAGGGGTGAATGAGATGGGTGTACCCTTGCGAGATGGTGAATCCTTGAGGAATCTTTGACTCCTGTGCGTAGATTGTCGAAAGTAACCACCGTTCTTCTTCTTCTTCTTTTCACATTGCTGTCATAGTTGAATCACCACAAAACAATGAGGGTTTTGTTGATAAAAAAATCCCATTTTGTAGAGATTAGGTATGGTTCGGTTGTTGATTTTTTATGCATTCTTGAAAGGGTAGAATAAAATTGTAATATGGGAGTAATAGAGAGAGAGATATGGAGATGGTAGATGTAGGTAGAGCTTCAAAAGAGAGCTATGGGTGTGATAGAAGTTGTAGGTTTGAGTGAGGAATAGAGAGAAATGAGTGTGTGTGTTTGGAAGTACGAAAGGAGGTGAGAGAAGACTATGGGCTACTTGTGAGAAAAGTGGGCAGACTGGGGTCCACCAAAAAAATCCCATCTCATCGGTGGTAGCTCCAAAAATTATCAAAATTTTTGAGGTGAGTATTCAGCTCTTGATCCACATTTTGTCTTTTAATCACCTCTTCAAATTCGGAGTGGAGATGGATATAAAAAATCCCACCAAAATGCCTATTTTTCTTCACAAAAAAGTTTTTTATTTTATTTTGAAGAACAGAATGTATAATTAAAGAGGAAATAAAAAAAATACAAGGCCTCAAAAGAAGGGAAAGAGGCAGTCCCAAACAAGGAATTACAACTTCATACGGAGTTGAATCATGAAATGTCTGTCCTTAGAATACATTTTAAGAAGCCTAGTTCTCTAAGTTTTCCATGGAGTTCTTCTCTGGAGCATGTATACTGGTTCATCATAAGCATCCTTAATTGAACCCAAGCTCACCTTAGCAAGCTTTTTAAGATCATGAATCAACATATATTCTATAGAAACTGAGTTCTTGTTGAAAAGAGCATTAAATCTTTGAATCCAGGTGTACCATATGTAGGTGTTCCTCCACATATTCCACAAGGTAATGTCCAGGCTTCTACATTCGCCCACCAACAGTTCTAAGTAGTTAAAGGGCTGAGGATGAAGTTACAAACAGGCAGAGTGCAAGATTTTTTGAAGACCTTGGGCTTTGGGGCAAGTCACAAACAAATGAATTGTGTCTTCATGTTGCTTGCATCTTGGACATAAACCATTGCCAATTCCTGCTTTAAGTGCTCTGTGTCCTGTCCAGAGACCTTGACGTAGAAGTAACTAGCTCAAAAAGCTATGCTTAATTGGGATCAAAAAGCTCCACAAGCTTTTAAATATGAAAATCCACTGTTTACTGTGCTCCAACATACTTTCCATTTTTGGTTGAATCTTTTCTTCAAAGAGTCTTCAAACTTTGGAGTGAGCTTTAGATACTTATAGCAGTTCAAAGCCAAGAGGGGGAGAAGATTGGAGCTTCTTCTATATCCAATGTTTGGTTGGAGGATATTTTCAAGCAGAGAAATCCTGCATGCAACCTCATTGAGACAACCAACAGAAAGATGGTAGGTGTCAGTTATTTCTTGTAATGACATAAGGACCCCTTGACAATGAACATCTTTCCAAGTTTTAATTCCCACCTTGAAGCACTTGTGGCCTCTTCTAGTAGGTCCCAAGCCAGCTTCGTGAGGTGTATGTCCATACCATATAGAGTCCTGCAAATAGAAGTGAGGGTTAGAAATGACATTCCTTGAAGGCTTCTGCTTTTTGGTCTCCATCCAGGCTATCAAGAATCTTGTAGAGATGGAGTTAGGTGGGAGTTTGATTTGTAGAGGTGAGGTAATCAGGTCCCATTGAGATAGACAGGTCCAAGCTTTATAATCCTTCAAAAAAACTTTGGGGATCACTCTTTTGATCAAGCATGCCCAAAAGTCATTGCTTGAGGTGGATCTCATTATCAACTTAGCTGCCAGTTTCTGTGCCATTTTGTGAAGGTCGAGAATGCCAAGCCCTCCTCTTGCTTTATGTAGACAACAAATGTGCCAAGCAAGTTTAGGGACTTTGGTACCTATATCATTGCCACCCCATAGAAATATTCTAGCAAGTTGAATTGCTTGATTGATTTGCTGCTTAGAGAATGCTGCATATTCTTCCAAGAGAAGACTTTCTTCCTGATATCTCAAGTATCCATTGCCACCTCTGCTCAAGGGAGATCTTGAAGCCCATTGGGATTCCCAACAACCTGAAGACCTGTCCATCATGGATATTCTGGCATCCAGTAGCAAACATTGAAGGGGGAATAAGACCATTTGAGGCTTTGAACCGTGTCTTAGAATTGTTGATACAAGATCCACTGGCAAGACAAAATGTGTTCAAACACTTAAGAAAATTGTCAGTTGAGTTAGGATCTACCTGGATCACAACATTTGTGTCATCAACAAATTGCTAGAGACATAAAGGTTTGTCAGCACCTGGTATTTGCATTCCCTTGATCTTACCATCATTCAACATTTCTTGAATGAGCCAACCTAGAGAATCTGATGCAATTGCAAAGAGCAGTGGAGCCAAAGGGAAGCCTTGCCTAATTGACCTCATAAGCAAAATAGGGTATGAGAGTTCACCATTAGGAACAACACTTGAAAACGCATTACCAAAAAGAATAAGGACATATTTAATGAATTTTCTTCCAAAGCCAATATATGCCAAAGATTGTAGAATGAAGTACCATTCCATTCTATCATATGGCTTGTCAAAGTCCACCTTGAAGAAGAAGAAGTCTTGACGTGTTTCCAAAGAAAATTCAAAGAATTCCCACAAAGTAATACTTGCATCCAAAATAAACCTGCCTTTGATAAAGCATTTGTGCTCCCTACGGATGATTTGATTCATAAGAGGACTTATTCTTCTAGCTAGACACAAGGAAAATATTTTATACGGAGTCAAACAAGTGATAGGTCTCCAATTACTAAGATCCTCCCTACCCCCTTTTTTATGAATGAGCTTAATGACTCCATTATTAACAAAGGGAGGAAGAGCTCCCTTCCTAGTAGCTTCTTGCCACTTTAAGAATGAAAGGAATCATGAAATCCTGATACTCAATAAATAACTCATTAGGGATACCATCAAGACCAGGGAACATGCCAGGCTTCAAATTGTTAATAGCTTCTTTGAGCTCCCCCTCAAAAATAGGAAGGTCCATCATTTTAGTAGTGTGAGTGGACAAAGTTTTCTTCCTCTTAAGAGAAATGTGTGCCCTAGACTCTTGGATTTCCTTGTTTCTTTTTTTTGGGGGGGGGGCGGGGGGGGGGGGCAGAGAAGTTATTGGCAAAGAAATGGTGAGCAATATTCAAGTTTTCTTTGTGAGAAGAAGCAAGCTGCCCATTGGAAGATTTAAGGAAGGGCACACAATCCTTTGCCTTTTCCTTCTTGAGCAAGTCAAACATGTTTTTATTAGGTCTATCCAGCTTGCCAGCCCAAAACTCCCTAGTATAAACAAGGTCACTACTAGCTTCCAAGAGCTCTTCATGCCTAATATTTTCCTTAAGCTCATGGAGATAAAGGGGGGGAGGATCTAAGCTAGGAGTGGATTCTTCAAGAAGAAGAATTTGATCTCTTATCATCATTCTTCTCTTAGCCCTGAGGTCTTTAGCTATCCTCTTGTAGGCGGTAAGAGTTCTCTGAATATCTCTGACAGCCTTTTCCCAAGCATCGAAAGGAGAGTGAAAAATCTTAAAAGCAAGCTTGAAACTATTATGGACTTTTTCTCTTATGAACTTAAGCTTGAAGAGAGATTGGTCCAAATGAATCCACCCGGCTTTAGAGGAGTTTTTTGTTATGTTGAAGTAAAAAATAACTGGTTTGTGATCTGACAAGAGAAGAGAAGAGTCAGACTTACAGTCAAAGTGCTAGTGCTCTTGTAGTAACCCTATACTCATATACACCCTGTCAAGCCTTGCTACCCTAAAATTGTCCCCATGTTGTTTGTTGGTCCAGGTGCAGCCACTATCTTTTGAGATATCCACCAAATCTAACTTGCGAGCCATATCAGCCCAAAGTTCCTTTTCCTTTCCCGAAATGACTTGACCTGTGTTGTTCCACCTACCATTAATAGCTTCTACCATGTTGAAGTCTCCTACAAGCACAAGTGGATAAGAGAGTGAAGATAGGTCTTGCCAGTAGTAGCCCCTTTCAGTAGAATAATTTGAGGCATACACATTAGCTAGCGTGAAGTTAAACGGGGAATCAAGAGTGACAGCCACACAAGAGCCTCGGGGATCTTTCTTAGCTTGAGAGACGAAAGAAGCATAAGCCTGTTTTATACCAATGGCAGCTCCACCTCTGCCTACAATGTGATCAATGTGGAACCACTGGTGGTTGGTGCTAATTCTCTTTAGATTGCAGTCCAAAGAATCCTTGGAAGCTTTGAGCTCTTGGAGACAAATAAAGTCAGGGATTAGACTAATATCAAAGAGCCATTTCTTGATGCAAACAGACCTTGAAGGTTCAGTCACTCCTTTATAATTAAGAAAAAATCCCTTCAGAATTGGGCACCTCATTTTTTACTGATTTTTGAAGGCTTGACTAGAGAGATGCTCTCCTAGGGTCTGTGTTGTTTTCCTTCTTCTGCTTGCTCTTGGAGGTCCCTTGAGTTGGCAAGGATTCTTCCTCAGCTTGAGTCATATGGGTGTCAGAGGACATTTTTGGGGAAGCAACCAAAAATTGTTTGGCTATATGATCATGCTGGTTAAGCTCACTGATGAACATTTTCTCTTCAGATTCCTTCTTGTTAGCTTGAGTACTTTTGATGACCTCTTCATCAATGTCCGAGGAGCTTGATTCAGAGGAGAAGCCTCTAGTCTGATCATTTGGGCTAGGGGGAGCTTGACTTGGTTGAGGCATCCCATTAGGAATGGCCTCCTTAGAAAGTCCTTCTTGAGCACCATTTGCTGTATCTTGGCAGGGATCACGGTTGGAAGTGGAGTTCTTTTGTACACCAATGTCTCCAAGCTCAGTCAGAGGGTCAAAGGCACTTGTTGAAATTGCTACTTTTGTCTTGCTTCTTGAGGGAGGCCTTCTTTTTTGCCATCTCTAGGCAGTCTTTGATCTGATGTCCTTGAGAATGACAGTTGAAGCAAGAGTCTGGTACGTTCCTGTGAAATATCTTTTTAGTATGCAAAAGTAGACCTGCAGAATCTTTGATAGGAACCTCCATCTTAAGGGCTTTACCAACATCAACGTCTATTAGTAGTTGAGGGTCCCACTTTGGATATTGATGCCACACCTAGATTTCTATCCAAGGACCTTTCCTACCATGACACCGATGCTTTTCAGCCATGGGTAGTAATCAATGGGTAAGTCAGGGAAGTCCACCCATAAGGGGACACAAGTTGGTTTATCAAATCTTGGATTGAATCCCTTGTGCCATCTGAAGAAGGGCAAAGGTGTGCTCTTGATTAGCCACTTCCCTTCAGAAATAACCTGTAAGGTACTCCTAGAATCCTCAAAGAAGAACAAGTAGTAGTTGTTGGGTAAATACTGGATATGATAGGGGAACATGTTTCTATTTTCCCAAAGCTTCAAGGGAAGGTCTAGGGCTATGACAAAGGCCAATCACTACTTTGTCCTCCTGCAACTGCCCAAAACAAGATTCCAACTCCTGCTTATCTATAGCAAGGGCATCATCCCCTCAATTATCCAAGGTGAGAAGGTAAGGGAGAGTCACAATTCAAACCCGGGGGATTCACTCTATATACAAAACGGGACGCCACTTGCGAGCAGACAACTTTGATAAAACCCCTATATACGGCCCATATTAGGGAATATGACCCCCCTTTCTACGCTTATACGACAATCAATGAAGAAAACTATCATACCCCTATCTTACATATAAAATTTAGGTCTCACATGATCTAATTAAGTAAAACTAGTCAAAGAGTGTGTAGCATAGTGACTGGCAATGCACTACGGAACCACTTCTGTTGATAACTAGATGTATCAACAATGTCTCTCAGTTTGACTTTCAAAATATGTGCCCAATCATCCTGCACTCTGACTACTCATCCAATTCTGACCCATCCAAAGCTGGTGTAAATCAACCCTTGATCTGCTCCAAATCAACCCTTATCTATGACCGGCTTGATGCAAAATTTGATGTATGACCTGATAAAAAACTTCCCCAAAACTCATCTAAATACTAGTGCACACCGATGACCAATCATTACAAGTAATCAACACGGGTCAGGTCTCCACCCCCCTCTCGTAAATATGATACCCCCCTCCCTTGTTTTTAAGCTTGGAAGATAAATTATTCGGGGCCTTCCCATGACTTATACGCTTATGTAGCTTGTAAAAAAACCCCCCTTCCCCGCACTTACGTGGTGCAGTAAGTTTTCCATGGTGAATCCCCCGGGGGTTCAAACCAGCATGATCTTGTCCTTGGGCATAGGGGGACTATCAAGCTGTTCCTCATGACAAACAACTAGATTAATAGGACCGTGAGATAGTTCTCTAGCAGCATTAGTGAGTGAAGAATTTCCCTTAACAGCATAAGAGTGAACTTCAACATTGAGAGATGTTAGAGGAATACCTTGCTCTCGAAAGCCTGAGGGATGAAAAAGCGGGTTAAAATGCCTCTGGTGTAGAACTTTCCTTGTAATGTCAGCATATGATTGCTGTATTCCCATAGGGACTGAACCTGCAAAGTTTCTCATAGGCTGAGTGGGCAAAAGCTTCATTATGTTGGGGAGAAAGAGGGTGTGACATAGGAATAGCATGCAAGGCCTGAGGATGTTTTTGACTATTGATAATTTGGCTATGTTGCATGTAAGCATTAGTGAATTGGGCTTGCACTATGAGGGCATGGGAAAACCTTGTGTTACTAGGGAGCCGTTGACTCAGATTGGAGATGATGCCATCTTTGAGGGCCTCGTGTAACGCCATAACCCCCTTTTCCCAGACAGGAAAATGAAGAGGGGACGTCAAAATAGAACCTGTTAAGTAAGCAAGGAAAGCAAAAGACTTGTAGACTTTTGAGATTAGAGACAGAAATAGCTATGGAGCCATGGAACCTGAGCAACCACTCTTCGATTAATCTTGTTTCACAAAAAAGTCTTCAGTGGTCCCCCTTTTGTTGAATTTTCATAAGGCTCCAACGGTAGGCACCTCCTTGCATGAGAGCATGACCTAATAGATTCTTAAGGGTTTGAAAATATGCATGGTTGTGGATTATGCATAAATATAATATATGAATATGATGGAAAAGAATAGGCTAGTATATATAAACAATTCATGGAATTTAGAATAGTGTCAGCTATATATATATAAAATAAAATATGAAAATATAGGGAATCAAATGAAGAGGGCCCTCATTTGTGTTTATTGATGTATATTTATTTATAAGAGGTAAGAAATAATACCTGTAGGAAATAGGGATTTAGTGAAAGGCAATGATTGATGGTGAAAGGTATTTTTGAGATTTTTTCTTGGAGTGGATTCACACCCAAAATAAGAGAAGCTTGCATGAAATGATTTTTCAATAGAATACATGGTAAGAAAGATCATGGTAATGGTGATTAAATGTACACAACATACTTAGGTAAATAACACACACCCAAAAATAATTTATAATAAAAAATCCCTATATTTAGACCCTATATACAAGGAAATACTTATACACAAAAGGACCATAATATAGTTTGTCTTTTATTTTTATTTTTTTGGCTCAACTAGCCTAGTGACTAGCTAGCTGAGTGTTTTAAGAAGATATGGGGAAAGTTCCCTAACTCACACACACCTATGTACAATGAAAAGGTAGGGATAACCACATTGTTTGGGTGATTTTGGTAGGGTGAGGTAGCTCACTATGGAAATTACGGAGAGCCAAAAAATGGCCATCAGTACCATGTCCCCAATCCTGTGTAGCTTTGGTTGCCTGTAACCATGGTCTTCTAAGGATGAGAGGGAAAGCACCAATACCCATGGGAAATTAACCAGCACTTTAACATCAAATACATCCACCTCCAAGTCCTTTATAACTCCCAAGCACGTCACCCTTGATTGGTTGGCAAGATTTATGCAAAAACTTGAATTCTTCACCATATTGAGTCCCAACTTTGATACACAAGCTTGAGTAATGCCACATACCTATGTACCTCCATCAATATACACCTCTCCAATGCACTTCCTCATATGCCACGCATCCATAGTAGGGCATATATCAGGTAGCTCATTCAAAGACATGACTCTCACAAACCCCCTTGCAGGCTCCTTCTTCATGGGATTGACTACATACTTCCACTGTCTCTTCAACTTAGGAAACATCTCCATGAGAAACATCAACCTTTCTACTCACCAAATCAGCCCTTAAACTATAATTTGGTTGCCCTTCTCCCAAAGGAAAGTAGGATGCATTGTAATGTTGCTTGGGTTTTCTCTTCTTCTTCTCTTTACCTGTTCCTGTTTCAACTTGTTTCCCTCTTTTATGGCTGGGACCTGCATCACTCATGTCATGATCTCTTGTAGCCCTCTTACCTATCGGCATGACCATAGATCCCAAATCATCCTCTTTCTTCTCCAAATGGATTATGCTTGCCACCTTTGTTTTTCCCTTCTCTTCAATTGTCAAATCTCTTGGCCCTGCTTCCCCTTTAATCTCAATACCATAATATTGAGCTCGAGAAGGAATTTGTGAAGGAAGAGGAAACATATCACCACCCATTCTCTTTGGCTTGTCACATTGAGGGCTTTTATGACCCCATTCACCACAATTATAACATTGAAACATATCCCCTCTTCTAGCCATGCTTCTTCCTCTACACCTGCAAACCCCTCATTGCTTCCATAGCCACATTATATCCATAGCTTTGACCTCTTCCACCTCCCATCATAAGCACAATCAGATTCATCATAAGACCTACAACCTCTTGCATCTCCTTGCAAAAAGCATTCACATCATGAGAAGCTTGTTGATCCTAACCCAACTCCTTGATGAGGACCCTTGGTTTCTCTACAGCTTTCACTTCAACCTTTGGCTTGCCATCGATTCCAAGTTGATGAAGACGCTCTGCTTTCCTTTCTTTATGTTACCATATACATGTGGTAGTGATGTGTGTGAACACACTAGGACCGCTGGGGAATTTTTCCCCTCTTAAGGAGGTTATTTCCCCCGTGCATTGTATATACGCCCATCACTCTAGGGCTACCTATCTTTCCATAGCACACTACATAATACACTCTCATTTGTGTGCCTTGAGCTTCCTTCATCTTCTCCAAGCTGTGTGCATTTCTCTGCAACCCTAATTCCAACAATTGGTATCAGAGCAGGTTGCCTCCTCCCGGGCTTCGTCCAGCACACGCCTGCTCACTTTCTTTGATCTTAGTGAGGTTTGGCAAGCGTTCGCAGGTTGATAAATATTTGGGGAGAACTCGTAGAGCTTAGTCTGCTCATATTTTTGATTTGGGCTCATTTCGGCCTCCGTTTCCACTACAAGCAGGTCTGCACAGGCAATTTCGTCATTTTGTGTAGAATTATCAGTGCCATTCTCTCCTTAACAAGTTTCTTACAGTCTTCTATGGTTTGTTCTATATAGCACGTGCTGTTCTCGCTTTGTTTCTCCTCTTTTTGGGCAATTTTCACATCAGGTGCAACATTTACCATGGCTGACAACAACACAGATGTGTTCAAGATGTTTGCTGCTGAGGACATGTTGGATGGGGATAATTACCCTACGTGGGCTTATATGATGCAACATGTTCTTGTGTCAAAGGACATCTAGAATATTGTGGAGGGCATTGATGTACGTCCTGGTTCTGAGGATGTAGGCGATGTTGAGGATGTTGTAGGTCTTGCTGGAAGGATTGCTGCTATTAGAGTTGTTTTGCCTACGCTAGAACAAGCTCATTGGGATGTCAAGGATGCACAGGCTCATGTGTTGATTGCATTGTCTGTGAAGCGCACCATTACTCCTT
This sequence comes from Adiantum capillus-veneris, assembly GCF_014529385.1. Taxonomy (NCBI): domain Eukaryota; kingdom Viridiplantae; phylum Streptophyta; class Polypodiopsida; order Polypodiales; family Pteridaceae; genus Adiantum; species Adiantum capillus-veneris. The sequence continues at coordinate 81,339,275 of NC_140931.1, read as the reverse complement.
ACATTCGTTCAATGAAATCTGCAAAACAGGCTTGGGATATTCTAGCAGGTCTTTATGCAAGCTGCAATGAGGCTAAAATTGCTTTGCTGCGTAAAGAGCTGGAATCGAAGATTATGCATGAGGAAGATGATATGGACACTTTCCTTGCTGGTGTCAAGGATATCAATGAGCAACTTATTTTTGCAGTGAAGTCATTTCAGACAGTTCCCTTGTGCAGACTGTTCTTGATGCTGACGGGAGCAAAGCGAACCCCGAACCCCGACGGCCTCTAAAACACCGGGGACCGAATGGTGCGCCTCGAGCCTGTCATGGTAAAGCAAACAGGGGGCACCACCTAGCTTTAGCGGCTAGGACGCAAACAACACACCACCATAACAAAGTTTTCATCCAAGAGAGATGGATGCTTGGGAGTAATGATGAAAAGGAAAGGGAATGAGATCAAGTGAGAGAGAGAGAGAGAGTGAGGGAGGGGGTATAGCGGCTTAGTACTTAGGCATCACAAAAGGATGGCGAATCCGCACACCCTTCACACATACACAAGCTCACTCCAAAGCACAAGACTAGGTGGCGATTCCGCACACCTCACATGGGCAAAACATTGCAAGAAAAAATACTCACAAAACCTCAAGCTTTATTTAGAGAATTAGGCGATGAAATGGGGAGCATAGGGTAGGGGAATGAGAAGGGAGAGAGTGGTAGAGCACATGGCGGATAGGTGGGAGTTGATGGCGAAGACTCGCACGAGGATTATGGCCATCATCCTTCATTTAGTTGCCCTTCATCTTCCATAGCCAAGGGTGTAGAGGTCATGCTCAAGACAAGCATGGTGATTGCGGTGATGGTGATGGTGTGGGTGTGTGTGTGTGCACTAGGCACACACAGTGCATAGTGTGTTCTTTGGTGATGTTGTGTGTGTTTTTGTGTGATGGTGACCCCTCTTTATATAGGAGAGGAGGGGGGAGAAATTCTAGAATTTAGAAATGAAGAAATCATTATCTACATAGGCCGTGTGACTGTGGGCCCCACTTGTCTGGCTGTGTGTATATGTGCCAGAACAGCAGTCTCATGAGAGAGAGACTAAGAGAGAGAGATGGGTTGATGAAAAAAAGTGAGAGGTGACATGGAGAATAAAGTAATTACAAGAGGGGAGAGAGGGGAGTGTGTTCAGAGGTGAATCTGTGTGCAGATGTGTGTGAACACAAGAAAAATCAGGTAACCACCGGGTGGGGATGGGTCTGTGGGCACCTTTTTCAGTGAAACTGAGTGTGTGTGAGTGTGGGGGAGGTTATTTAGCTACAAGACAAGAGACATGGCGCCCTTTAGAGAGAGAGGGGGGTATTTGGGTCATGGGATATGATAGGAGAGAGAAAGAGGGGGTGGGGTATACTATTTTGGAAGATAGGGTAAGTTGCATGTGAGTTGGTGCATTATTGGTGAGTTATAATGCATTATTGGTGAGAGGTGGGGTAGCTTGAGGGTTGAGAGAAAGGAGAAAGGACAAGGGGAAGAGAGAGGGGGTTGACCTTTTGAGTGGAGAAGAGTAAAAGGGACACACAACGGGGCAACAGTGAAGAAAAAGGAGGCAAGGTGGGGATGGGCTACCCCGCAGGCATGAGGTGGCCTATTTTACCTTTCTCATATATTTACATAATCATACTTTATTTTTTTCTTACTTTTTCCAATGTCTTTTATCACTCCCTCCCTAAGAGGGGGTTTTCATGCGGTGGGGACGAGAGAAGAGGGGTATGGAAGCTTGGCTTGTGAAAAGCCCCCATCAACGCCTTACCAGATTCTTACCAGACTTTTGCTAGTACTTGGAGACTTATGACCCAAGGAAATCCTGAAGTTGTCAAGTTTGATGCATTATACACATTGCTATTGCAAGAGTCACTTTCCAAAAAAAACAAGGCTAGGCAACGTGCAATTGAACATGCTTTTATTGCTTCTCAAAGAAAGGGTTTGGACTTGTAGTCAAATTTGTGGATGATAGATGTACAATTCATGATCTGAGTTTTGGTGATGAAATTGTTGCATCTAGCCTCTTGTCCGTGGGTTGTATAAGCTCACTTTGTATGACAAGTGTGGATAAAATTTTGCAAATGCAGTTGCAGATTCAAGGGCTTTCAGATGCAAAACTTTGGCATGCACGTTTTGGGCATCTAAATTTTGCTAGTTTGTTTCGTTTGCAGAAATCTGATATGGTTGCTTCTTTGCCGCCTCTTGAAGCACCTGTCAAACATGTTTGTGAAGGCTGTATTTTGGGTAAAATGCAGTGTTCTAAGTTTTTAAAGGCTGGTTCAATTCGGGCCACATGCAGGTTGCAGCTTGTGCATAGTGATGTTTGTGGGCCCATGCAAACCCTGTCCTTGGGCAATTACATGTACTTCGTGACTTTCATTGATGATTACTCCAGGCATGCATAGTGATGTTTGTGGGTCCATGCAAACTCCGTCCTTGGGAAATTACATGTATTTTGTGATTTTCATTGATGATTACTCCAGGCATGCATGGGTATTTCCGCTTAAAGCGAAGTCCGAAGTTTTTATGTGCTTCAAACAATTTCTGGCTATGGCTGAAAATGTATCGAAATGTACTATGGGAACCCTACGTTTTGATCGAGGGGGGGAGTATATGTATCATGAATTTAATGCATTTGTAGCTAGTCACGGGTTAAAACACCAATATACAGTCCCTTATACGCCTCAACAAAAATGGTGTTGGTGAGAGGAAAAACAGGTCACTTATGGAAATGGCATGATGTATGGTCAAAAGTCAAGCTTTGCCGCATTCTTTTTGGCTTGAGGCCGTCATGTATGCCACTTATGTACTAAACAGGTGTCTTGCAAAAGCTTTGCAGTCTATTACTCCATATGAAGCATGACATGATAGAAAGCCTTCTATTGAGCACATGCGTGTTGAGTGGCATAAAATGGTAACCATCGTTTTGCAACATTTTTCAGCCTACTCAACGTCCTCTTCCTCATATGTGTATATATTTTTCTACGCTATTAAGTTATCTAGAGTAAATTCCCCCTCTTCGTTTAATCTTTGTGGTGACACATACATTGTACTCTTCCCAAAAATGTCACCTTAGTCATATATTTATATTACCACCCTTTTCTTTTTTGCTTTGTAAATAAAAGTAAGCATACAATAACCAACTATCTACCCCCAAACTTTCTTACCTCTTGTGAATTAGTAGTAGAAAAATAATATATCCATCTTCCATCCCATATAGATAAATTACCATGGAAATCAACTCTCCACTTGTCTTTACCAAAGATTATGGTCCATCTCTACAAGTCTTCTATGCCCCCTACATAGGTGGCCCAATATCTCTTAAGAATATACATATAGTTTTTCTCTTTTCAAAAAGACTCCAATTGTATATTATTTTCACAAGAAAATAATGTTGGGCCCTCATCTATTTGTTTCAGCATCATAGCCTTTTGAAAAAGCATGATTCCCCTTGGATGCATACAAGCAAAGGACCCATACAAGAAGACTTGGAAGCAAAAGGTTCCCTAGCCTAGTGTGGACCTTCCAAACCGAATTCCTTGGTGCATGGGCATGAATTAGGATAGTCCAAATTCATATCAAACATGTTGAGAAGGTCAAATTTGCCTTTTGAAGCATGTCATTCCGAGCTACAGGTAAAAAGTTATGGTCAAAATAGTGTAAATCTGTCAGATTCGCAGCAAAAGGGAACTGTAAATCAAGTAAATCAAGAGGGTGAGATCTTATTTTTCCCCTACTCATCTTCTAGAAGATCAATGAGTGTTCAAGGTCACTTGCATGTGATGGGACCAACCTAAAGATGCTTTCTAAATGCCAAGACAGACAAGTTGAGATACCTCGCAGGAGCCACCCGTAGGGCCTCATGGTGGGGGCCACCTACATTATGCACCCCTATGGAGCCTTCACGGTCTAAAATGATATTTTTGGTGAATAAATAGTCCCTTTTATGTCCAATATTCAATGAGTGGTCAAAGGATACTTAATTAGGGCTAATCACTCACCCTGATTAAGTGTAGCATAATCCCACTCCTACACAACTATAAATAGCCCCCCTTGGAGAGACTCAACGACACACACCCATATTTTCAACTTCATGTTGTCTCTTGATCAATAGTAGAGAAAACCCCAACTCTCCCTCTTTCACATCCTCCCTCCTAACCCTCCTCTTTGGAGGAAGTGCAACTCTATCCTCCACTCTTTCTATTCTACAATCTCTTACTCCATCAACCCAATAAATCATTTGTAGCACCTCAATAACTTGTAAATACATCATGATCTCTCTCATGGTTATGTTAGTGATCATTAAATCATCTTCAAAACTTTCAAGTGTCGCAATTCGTGATGGTTAGCCAGCGTCTGTCCTCCCCTTAAAAGGTGTGCGAGAAATCAAGTAAGTGTTCTATTCTCAATTTACCATTGGTTTGTTTCTCCACACTTATTCAATTGGTCTAAATAAATTTCTCACTCCAACTCTCTTTTGCTTCATTACATATGCATGTGGCTACCTCTCATGGTGATTTTATTTGTGTCACGGCATTGCATAGATGGAGATGAGCTCTCTATGCAAAGTGTGCTAGTTTGTAAGTGATTCTCTTGTGTGTTTGAGAGGAAAGTATTGTGCGCATGATTTTTTGATGAGTGCTTGAAAGAGGAGGAGTTTGGATGTATTATGGGTATTCTTATGGGGAGAAGGTGAATGCTATTCCACAAATTGCATATTTCATTTGATGCACGACATTGGGTTGCATAATCGTTGATGGTGTTCAAGTGTCCAAAGTGTATATAGAGTAAGGGGGTTTTCAAAGTGTGTTGCTTGAGTGGGTGAGTGCAAGTGTTATTTTGATTGGTTTCCTTCTCCACTCCCAAAAGAAGGTGGTGCCCCAAGTAGTGTGCGTACCTCTTTACGAACATTTTGTGAGGGTAGGCCCATTGGTTTGGGTTTAGAGGCCCCATTTCAAAAAGCTCGCCCTCATAAAGTGGTGCCCCCACTGAGGAACATATTTCCAAGTTACGTTCAAATTTTTTAGTGATGAACAATGGAGTTCCCATCTATCCATTTCATTTTGCACAACACATTAGAGTAAATGTTCACATAGATAGAAAAGTCTTTTTCCAGCAACGCATTGTTTTTATGTTTGGAGCAGAAAGACTTAGAGAAATACTGGCATCACTAAATCCAATTATACTTCCAATCATCAATTATGAAACTTCTTTTGATGTTCACATTTTCATTTTGTTTTAAAGGCAGGAACAAGGAGTGGTGAAGGGGTTCTCAAGGGCCATATGAAGGAACGAGGTCTTCAAACCAACAACGAGGAGTAGCACATGAATCACGATCAAAACAATGAACCTTTTAGGCCTATTGCTTGGCAATCCATTCATATAATCATTGCAACTAAGTTTAGGTTTCAATCTATCATAAGGAGGATATTTGGATCCACTCGCCTCAATGAAATCAATGCTTCAATTAATCCATTTATTCTACCTATGATAAAGTACGAATTAACAATGGATGTGTATATCTTCATTTTAATTTAATCAGATTTATAGTGTCAACAATCTTGTGCGGCCCGTAAGAGAAAAGTTTCTTAAAAAAAAAAGAAATTTCAAAAAGTCTAAACAAAATGTCAAGTTCTTTTCCCACGTTCTATGCAAGAAGTGGGGAAGATGCGCAAGAGTTTCTTGACAACTTGGAGATGGCACATCTCATATCCGGGAGAGATGAAGAGGAAGTAAAGCTACGAGCCTTCCCGTTGGTTCTAAAAGCAGAAGCTAAAGCATGGTATGAGACCTTGCAACCCCAAATCAAGTCCAACTGGGAGAGACTATGAGCAAGCTTCCTCTCCAATTTCGGGCAAGGTGATACTTCTGAAGCACTATGGAAATGTCTTATTGGACATAAGCAGGTATCACTGGAAGACTATCCCTCTTATGAAGCAACCTTTGTCAATCTATGGGGTAGGTGGGAGGCTACATTAGAAAATCATGGTGGTGCACCTAACTTTCTAAAAAAAGAGAGATTCATGGTTGGCTTGTATCCACTTTTAAAGGCTAAAGTAGAGCTAAAATTCCCATCCACCTTCGAAGAAGCACGTGAGGTAGCCATCATCAAGTTTAGAAAAATACACTTCCAAGCACATAGAGCAAGGGGTTTGAATGAAGTGAGTGAGAGGGAGTCTTCACAAACCATGGAAGCACCTATTAGGGCCCCTCTTGCACAATCTTCACAAATAGGAGATAAATCTCAACAAGAAGTTTTACAAAGGCTAACTCAACAGCTTGAGAACCTCACTCTGAATCTAGTACATGGCCTACCTCAACAACGACAACCAAGAGAAGGGAATCGCAATCAACGAAAACAAGCTCAAGAGTTGCGATGTTGGAATTGCAATGAAATGGGCCATGGCATGTACAATTGTCCACATCCAAGGCAACTTCCGGGAGACATATATCCCCCCAGACCGCCTCCACTCACTGTGCAGCAAGAACTAGCTCAAGGCCCACAAATCCTTCGTCGACCACCACCACCGGCAAATATACCTCCCGTCCCACATGAGGAGGAAGAAAGAGGAGTCAACATCATCAAGCTAGAAGAGGTAATAGATGAGCATACTCTAAACTTTGATGTTATGCCGACAGAAAAACGCACAAGAGCACATGATAAGGATGAAGACATGAGAAGTGAAGGAACAAATTCATCCAGAAGGGAAAAGAAGAAGAAGTCAAAGATGGAAGAAGCTGAAAGTAGCAGGAAGAAAAGATCAAGGCGAAGGGAAATTGGTATCAACGACTTCCCATTGGAAAAGGAGCTAGAGCCCTACAACATCCTGGAGGATTTACAAACCCAAAAGCCAAACATTTCATGGCCTCAACTTCTACACCTATCAGCCAAAGTAAGAAGGCAATGGCCAAAGTTGGTAAGTACAAGAATTCCAAAAAAGAAAGCAAATCTTTCCATTAAGGTTGTGGCCTCAAAGCTACAAAAAGATGTGGAACCCATTCTGGATGCTTACATAAGGGGTAAAAAGGTGTCTAATGTATATGTTGATGGTGGAGCTCAAATGTGTGTGATCACGGAAAAATCAATGAACAGGTTAGGGCTTGAAATTACAAAGTCCTCTAATTGTCAAGTTAGGCTAGCCAACAACTCAAGTGTGAAGTGTTTGGGGATCATTGAAAATGTAAAAGTCTCTGTATGTAACATAGATGCACGAGTGGATATGTATGTCATGCCAGCTAAGGGGGAGGGCTATCCCATCATCCTAGGGAGGCCTTGGCTCATTGCTGTGAATGCAGATCAAAAATGGGGAAGTGGTCGTTTGATTCTTAAGAAGGGTCAACCGGTGGTGTATGATTGGCGAGAAGGAAAGCAACTAGATATCAACTATGAAACCACGGCAGATGAAGAGAGCAAGGAGGGGATTCCTTACTCAAGTGATGAGGAAGAATCAACCAGTGCATCAACCAGTGAAGAGGAGTCTTCTTTGGAGGTAATGGGAATTGTATTCAACGCCAACAGCCAAGATGTTTCTATAGAAGAAAAGCCAACAGACAATCACACACGAGGAGATGAAAGATGCCACCACCTTGAAGAAGGATTTGAGAAGATGCTTGCAAAAGATCTTACTTGTGAGGAGAAGAGGTCCTACATCAATATGTTAAGGAGGTATCCCAATTTGTTTATCACTGACTACTCACAAATAAGAGGTGTAGATGTAATAGAGCATCGAATTGAATTGAAACCAGGGACCAAACCCGTGGCTCAAAAGTTAAGGCGACTAGGATCTGTGCAACAAAAGGCTCTCCTACAAGAAGTGAATCGACTCTTGAAGGCTGGCTTCATCTATCCAGTATCCAACTCCGAATGGGTATCACCTATTGTAGTCACTCCCAAGAAGAATGGTAAGTGGAGGGTCTGCGTGGATTACAAACCCCTCAATGCTGCGACAAAGAGGGACCACTTCCCTCTCCCTTTCCAAGATGAAATTTTGAATGAAGTAGCAGGTCACGAATGCTACACTGTGTGTGATGGGTATTCATGATATTTTCAAATTAGAATAGCAGAAGAGGACCAACCAAAAACCACCTTCATCACACCTTGGGGATGTTTTGCATTGAGAGTAATGCCTTTTGGGCTCACCAATGCTCCTAGCACCTTCATGAGATTCACAATATTTGTATTTCAGCCATTCTTTGGAAAATCTATAAGAGTCTTTATGGATGATTTCTATATTTATAGTTGTAGATCACTTCACTTCTAAAAGGTTGAAGAGGGGCTTAAGAGGCTCCATCAATTTGGGGGACAACTAACCCAGAGAAGTGTCATATCGGTGAATCTCAGGTGGTTTTGCTAGACCATGTGGTTTCTTCACAAGGAATTCAAGTGGATCCCTCTAAAGTAGAGGCCCTTTTATCATTATCTCCACCAACAACAACTAAGCAGCTAATGACCTTCAACCACAAAGTGAGGTACATGTGTCGCTTCATCCATCTCCTAGCAGAAGCCATCGCCCCTTAATGTTCACTCTAACAATGAGGCTGAGTATGCTGCTCTAACCCTTGGGTTAGAAGAATGCAAAGAATTAGGCATACAAAGACTTATTATAAAAGGTGATTCTTTGCTAGTGGTCAGGCAAATCCAAGGGACTTGGAGGTGCAAGAATCGTACATTGTTTGAGTGGCTTACTAGTGTAAGAGCTTTGATGAAGGGTTTTAAAGCAACACAGGTACAACACATTGTGAGAACTCATAACAAGGAAGCAAACTTACTCGCAAATGAAAAGCTTCAAATGGCGGTAGGAGATGTGAAACTATATGAACCCAAATATCAAGGTCAAGAGGAGCTAAAAGACATTATCTTCTTTCTACAAGCAGGTGAGTGTCCCAAACACTTAGACAAGGTGCAAAGACATAGACTAGTTAAGAAGGCCACACCTTACCAGTTGATCGGGGATGATTTATATCACAAAGGGAAAGATTTGGTCTTGAGGAGAGTACCAGGTGTGCAAGAGAGAGAAAATTATTCTTTCATGTCATGATGATGTTTGTGGTGGTCACTTTTCTTAAGATATTACAAGTAGGAAGATTTTACAAGCAGGGTTTATTTGGCCGAGCTTACATCGTGATGTCCAATATTGGTGTAAGGCATGTAAGCCATGCCAAATTGCTGGGGATAGACGACTAACATATGAGCCTCGAGTCCCAATAATATCTTATGACCCTTTTGAAAAGTGGGGTGTGGATGCAATAGGTCCCCTACCTCGTACTTCTACAGGGAAGGTTTTCATCATCATGGGTGTTGACTACATGACACGATGGGCGGAAGCAACAAGCACAACCCGAATCACAGCTGAAGAGGTATCAAAGTTTATTTTTGACCATATTTGTAGTAGGTTTGGAACACCCCTAGAAATCTTATCAGATCGAGGCCCGGGATTTAGGGATGACCTTGTGAATGATCTCTTGAGGAGGTTAAAAGTGAAACACCTGCATTCCACACCCTACTATCCTCAATGCAATGGATTGGTGGAAAAAGTGAATGGAATGATATGTAAGATCATTTCTAAGCAGGTTGTGGACCGGCCTAATGATTGGGATCGCCATTTGACGGCTACTCTTTGGGCATATAGGACATCTTTCAAGGTATCTACCCAATTCACCCCTTTTCATCTAGTTTATGGACAGGAGGCACTTCTCCCCATTGAGGTAGAGCTCTCAAGCTTGCGCGTTCTTGCAAGAGTGGCAAAAAAACCAAAAGAGGTTCTACATGAAAGGATCTTAGATCTCCAACGACTTGAGATGGATAGAGAAGAGTCCATTGATCACTACATCACCAAAGCGACAAGCCAAAGGGACAAAATCAACAAGAAGCTCAAGGGGAAAGGATTGAAGGAAGGTATGTTGGTTCTTCGCTATGATAACCGACTTGATACTCGACTTGACAAAAAGTTTTTGCAAAGATGGGAGGGACCTTTCATGATAAATTTTTTTTTTGGGAATGGTAGTTACAGATTAGCAGATTTATCAGGAAAACTCCACAAGACCAGAGTCAATGGATGGAGATTAAAGCCCTACTTTCAACGTATCAATCCGTTGATAGGCAGTCATCTGCCTACATCGTCTAAGCTCCAAATTGGCATGACTCCCTTCGGCTTGGCAAATGCTCCACCTATTTTTAAAGCTTTGATGTGCAAAGAAGAACCAGCCTTGGAATCTGAACATACCCAAGGCAACCCTCCCATCTCCGATTTATGGGATTGAGGTAATGAAAAGCAGGTCTAATGGGGTAAAAGAGTGCATGACACTCCTCTTATTGAAAAAAAAAAGTGGAAAAGGAAAAATGACAAAAAAAGAGAAAAAAGAAGAAGAAGAAAAAGATGCAACACCGTCCTCCTAAAGATATGAATATCTCTAGGCTTGGGGGAGGGCTAATATGAGTGGCATAAAATGGTAACCATCTTTTTGCAACATTTTTCAGCCTACTCAACGTCCTCTTCCTCATATGTGTATATATTTTTCTACGCTATTAAGTTATCTAGAGTAAATTCCCCCTCTTCGTTTAACCTTTGTGGTGACACATACATTGTACTCTTCCCAAAAATGTCACCTTAGTCATATATTTATATTACCACCCTTTTCTTTTTTGCTTTGTAAATAAAAGTAAGCATACAATAACCAACTATCTACCCCCAAACTTTCTTACCTCTTGTGAATTAGTAGTAGAAAAATAATATATCCATCTTCCATCCCATATAGATAAATTACCATGGAAATCAACTCTCCACTTGTCTTTACCAAAGATTATGGTCCATCTCTACAAGTCTTCTATGCCCCCTACATAGGTGGCCCAATATCTCTTAAGAATATACATATAGTTTTTCTCTTTTCAAAAAGACTCCAATTGTATATTATTTTCACAAGAAAATAATGTTGGGCCCTCCTCTATTTGTTTAAGCATCATAGCCTTTTGAAAAAGCATGATTCCCCTTGGATGCATACAAGCAAAGGGTCCATACAAGAAGACTTGGAAGCAAAAGGTTCCCTAGCCTAGTGTGGACCTTCCAAACCAAATTCCTTGGTGCATGGGCGTGAAGAATAGTCCAAATTCATATCAAACATGTTGAGAAGGTCAAATTTTCCTTTTGAAGCATGTCATTCCGAGCTACAGGTAAAACGTTATGGTCAAAATAGTGTAAATCTGTCAGATTCGTAGCAAAAGGGAACTGTAAATCAAGTAAATCAAGTAAATCAAGAGGGTGAGATCTTATTTTTCCCCTACTCATCTTCTAGAAGAGCAATGAGTGTTCAAGGTCACTTGCATGTGATGGGACCAACCTAAAGATGCTTTCTAAATGCCAAGACAGACAAGTTGAGATACTTCGCAGGAGCCACCCGTAGGGCCTCATGGTGGGGCCCACCTACATTATGCACCCCTATGGAGCCTTCATGGTCTAAAATGATATTTTTGGCAAATAAATAGTCCCTTTTATGTCCAATATTCAATGAGTTATCAAAGGACACTTAATTAGGGCTAATCACTCACCCTGATTAAGTGTAGCATAATCCCACTCCTACACAACTATAAATAGCCCCCCTTGGAGAGACTCAACGACACATACCCATATTTTCAACTTCATGTTGTCTCTTGATCAATAGTAGAGAAAACCCCAACTCTCCCTCTTTCACATCCTCCCTCCTAACCCTCCTCTTTGGAGGAAGTGCAACTCTATCCTCCACTCTTTCTATTCTACAATCTCTTACTCCATCAACCCAATAAATCATTTGTAGCACCTCAATAACTTGTAAATACATCATGATCTCTCTCATGGTTATGTTAGTGATCATTAAATCATCTTCAAAACTTTCAAGTGTCGCAATTCGTGATGGTTAGCCAGCGTCTGTCCTCCCCTTAAAAGGTGTGCAAGAAATCAAGTAAGTGTTCTATTCTCAATTTACCATTGGTTTGTTTCTCCACACTTATTCAATTGGTCTAAAGAAATTTCTCACTCCAACTCTCTTTTGCTTCATTACATATGCATGTGGCTACCTCTCATGGTGATTTTATTTGTGTCACGGCATTGCATAGATGGAGATGAGCTCTCTATGCAAAGTGTGTTAGTTTGTAAGTGATTCTCTTGTGTGTTTGAGAGGAAAGTCTTGTGCGCATGATTTTTTGATGAGTGCTTGAGAGAGGAGGAGTTTGGATGTATTATGGGTATTCTTATGGGGAGAAGGTGAATGCTATTCCACAAATTGCATATTTCATTTGATGCACGGCATTGGGTTGCATAATCGTTGATGGTGTTCAAGTGTCCAAAGTGTATATAGAGTAAGGGGGTTTTCAAAGTGTGTTGCTTGAGTGGGTGAGTGCAAGTGTTATTTTGATTGGTTTCCTTCTCCACTCCCAAAAGAAGGTGGTGCCCCAAGTAGTGTGCGTACCTCTTTACGAACATTTTGTGAGGGTAGGCCCATTGGTTTGGGTTTAGAGGCCCCATTTCAAAAAGCTCGCCCTCACGTGTTTTTGGTTGTTTGGCATATGCTTTGGTGCCACAAACACATCGCAAAAAATTGGATGATAAGGCTGTCAAATGTATTTTTGTTGGTTATAGTGCTGAAAGGAAGGGTTACAGGTTGTATCATCCGCAAACAAAGCGTATTCTGGTTTCACGGGATGTAGTGTTTGTGGAAGATTCTGTTCAGCCCTTGCTGTCATGTACTAGAGACAGTAATGTAAGCTCACATGACATTTATGACACTTTGTTGCCTCTTTTTAGTGGTGGAAGTTCTAATGTAAATTCCAATGAGGCAAACGTACAGCCTATGGGGGTTTTGGAAAATGTTACAGATCAGCCTATTACTGATGCATATGTACATGATGTACTTGATGAGGAAAGGGCTGAAAATGAGCAGGCTAGAAGTATGCCAAAATGGCTGATGCATACTTTGCGTGACAGTAAATTGGATGCACCCTTGTCTAGTCATACTCGTTCAGGCTCTCACCATGCATCTTATGCATCAGATTGTTATGCTTTGGCTGTTTCTAGCTTACATGATGTTGAGGAACCTCTGCCTTTTGATGAGGCACAGAATTCAGAAAATTGGATGGCTGCCATGCAATTAGAATATGATGCACTTATAGAAAATGACACATGGACTTTATGTGGTTTGCCTCCTAGCAAAAAGGTCATTGGTACGAAGTGGGTTTACAAGTTGAAATGCAAGCCGGATGGTGAGATCGATCGCCATAAGGCTCGGCTTGTTGCAAAGGGTTATGCACAACAAAAAGGCATAGATTATGAAGAGAATTTTTCTCCCACTTGTCGTATGACTACTGTGCATTTTCTATGTACATTGGCAGCTGACATTGGTGACATTGTTACTGCTTTCTTGGATAGTGACATATTTGAGGAAGTTTATGTAACGGAGCCTCGCGGTTTTGTCATGAAAGGACAAGAGGACAAAGTGTGCATATGTAAGAAGTCTTTGTATGGGTTGAAGCAATCTCCTCGTGCTTGGTATGAGAAAGCTGACACGCATTTGGTCAAACAAGGCTTTTGTAACAATCCAACAGAAATCACATTGTATGTAAAGCGTGAGGGTGATGTACTTCTCATTGTGGTTCTTTATGTAGATGATTTGCTGATCACTAGAAAAAATGAGAGACATATTGCTGAATTTAAGGCTGATTTGAATGCTACTTTCAAGATGAAAGATTTGGGGTTGTTGCATCATTACTTGGGTATACAGTTTAAGTAGTGTGATGGTGGTATTGCCTTATGTCAGAAAAGTTACATAGATACATTACTATGTAAGCTTGGACTTGAGGAGTGCAAACCTATTGCCATTCCTATGGAAACATGTTTAAAATTGATTCTTCATGATGCTGGTGATCCTGTAGATGTCACTCTTTACCAAACTGCTGTTGGATGCCTCATTTATGTATGCAACACGAGGCTGGATATTCAGTTGTAGTCTCACAGGTCAACAAATTTATGCATAGCCCAAGGTCTAAGCATTGGCAGGCTGTCAAGAGGATTTTACGCTAAATTAGTGGCACTTTACATCTTGGCTTGTTTTATCCCAAGGGGGGATCATTGCCGCCAGACTTACATGCTTTTTCGGACTAGCTGGCTGTTTTGACATGCCAGTGTACACAAGTGGTTTTTGTTTCATGCAGTTCATGTATATCATGGTTGAGCAAGAAGCAACCTACTGTGGCCACTTCGAGTTGTGAGGTTGAGTACATGGCAGTATTCACAGCTACGGTTGAGTGTGTATGGCTCAGACGCCTTATGGCTGATTTGGGTGTTGGACATGACATGGCCAACACTATCTACACTGATAGTCAGAGCACCTTGGCAGTTGCGAGGAACCCAATTTTTCATGCTCGCACAAAGCATGTTGAGGTGCATTACCACTATGTCAGGGAGAGGCTCTCAGCAGGAGAGATGCTCTTGGCTTATGTGCCAACATAGGACAACCTTGCAGATCTTTTCACAAAGGCATTGTCTCTTGAGAAGCTCGAAGATTTCCGCAAAGCTTTGGGCTCACTCCCCTTTGTGGACTGACCACGTCCTCAGGGCATGACACTTCCCTTTACTCATGTGCCAGCTCTCGTTCACTACATCAGTCCAGGGGGGATTTGTTACCATTTACATATGGTAGTGATGTGTGTGAACACACTAGGACCGCCGGGGCATTTTTTCCCTCTTTAGGAGGTTTTCCCCCCCGTGCATTGTATATAAGCCCATCAATCTAGGGCTACCTATATTTCCATAGCAGACTACATAATACACTCTTAGTTGTGTTCCTTGAGCTTCCTTCGTCTTCTCCAAGCTGTGTGCATTTCTTTGCAACCCTAATTCCAACACTTTATTCTTTGCAATTTCAACTACCTCCTCAAAGGTCCTTGGTTGCTTAAGCTCCACCTACAAGCGCAGACTACTCCTCAAGCTTGCAAGAAACCTATCCTTCTTCAACATGGCTGGAGGAATTTTAGCCCCCAAAGATGTACACCAGTTTGTCCATAACACATTGAATGCCTTCACAAAGTCTTCTATGGTCTGGCCTTTACCCTGTACCAAGCCTTGAATAGGTGGCCATACCTTTTGTGGGTCTTCCACCTGTTGAAAGTGTGTAAGAAAATCATGTCTTACCATTTCATAAGTCATAACTTGAGGAGGTTTTTTTGATTGTAGCTTCTTTTCATAGCCTTCCAACCATTCCCTAGCATCTCCCTTCAAACAAAAGTAGAAGATTCGTAGCACCAAGGTTGGGTCTTGCTTGTCAGTATAATAAGGCAAGCAAACTCCATTCGCTCAATGAAACCTTTGGCACTTTCATTTGATTTCCCACTAAAGTGTAAAAAACTAAACGCCATGTCTTCCAAAACCTATAAACTGAAGGTAACTTGAAGCGATTCCTCGATGGCGAGCACCAAAACACTATAGGGCAAAAGAAAAGTGGGACACCTCTATAGCTATATAGCCCAAGAGCATTCAAAGTTCAACCTAAGCAAGAAAAAATATACCCCAGAAAATCTTAGTAATCCCCAACCAAATGGCCTATGATCCCTTGGGAATTTACCAGCACACGCCCACCCAAAGGACCATAGCACATAGGAGAAAAACCCTCTCAAGGCACAAATTTACAGCACACACCGACCAATGCATATGAAGACAAGGGACTCCCCTTTCAAAATTGAACATCACAAACCCACAAATTCAACATCAATTCAATAATTCATAGATACATGCCCTCCCAATCTGTCTGCACAAAATTTTTCACTAGGCTGCCATATCCATAACCTTGCAGAGAACTAGTGAGCACAAATCCAATTGGGGCACTTTAAAGCTTGAGAGAAATCTTGAATTATGATTGGCGGAAATTAGCATGAAAATAGTGGGCATTTCATTAGAATAGATTCCTAATGAGAATTACAAGAGTGCTTGGGTGGAGAGAGCAACAAAAAGCATAACACCTAGTTAGATAGCATCAACAATACTTTCAAAAGAGAGAGAAATTAAGCTATTGACAACAGTTGAAGACCGGATTTGCATGGAGCCGGTCCCCCCTCCAAAAGGCTTTGTATTATGGTTTCTCCCATCAAGAGAGACATTGTACAATACAATTCTTTGTGTTCCTTCAAGACTAGCTAGTGCAATGAAGATGAAAGCTTCATGCACTAAGAAAAACACTTAACAAACACAACTTTAATTATCCCCGTTCTCAGACCCAAGACCTCACACACCTTCGAAGATGGTGAGAGCTAGCAGGGTATGAGAGTAGATTGAGAGGAAGAAGGAGTATCTTACGAGAAAGATGTACATCTCCTCACATAATCACTCATATTAGCATAGCTTTAGCTTAGTAATTAGCTTGGTAGAGGAGATGAGCATGCATTGAAGCTTGGCTCTTGGTTGGATTTGCATCCACAAGCCAAGAGTGTGTCGATGTAGGCTTCTATTTCACAAGCTTGGAGTAGGTGATGAGCTCTCCATTAAAGCTTGGGAAGAGATAGTCTTCTTTGCTTCACACATAGACTGTGTGTGAGTGTGTGTGTGATTATGCCTTGCAAAAATCAGCCCCCCCTCTCTCTCTTGGGCGAGCCCTCTTGCTATTTACTCTTGCTGAAGCCTCATTGGCCCTCCCCAAGTCAAGCCAATCACAATTAAGCAGCATAAGTGATAGCCTTTTGACATGTGTCCCCATTTCCCCTTTTGTGAGAGCTTTAGGTAATTAAATAATTAAACTAAACTCTCATTGGACCCCTTTGCCTCCTGGCCAATAGGAATCAGGCAAGCCATTGGGCTCCTGAATGCTCATTGGACCCCTTTGGGAGACTGCCCAATAGTCTTCTAGGAGACTTAATTCTCATTGGTTTCTTTTATTAAATGTTTTTAAATTAATTAAACTAGATTTACTCTAGCTTAATTCTCATTGGTCCACTTCAAGGGTCATCCAATAGAAACTGGGCACACCTTGTGGGCATGTGGCCTAGGGAGCTGACATGTGTCCCTCATTCCCTTTGTGTAAAGGGAGCCTCTGTGTGTGTGTGTGTGTGTGGCTTTCTCTCTCATCCCCTAGAAGAAGGGCTCGCCCCCTCCCATGTAGGGATATGCATTGACTTTGGAGAGCACACAAAGCATCCAATTCCCCCTAAGATTTAACCCTTTGGACACAACCTTTGAATTTTGGAACCTTAGCATTTTGGAAGTCTTAATGGGCTGAACCTTAGGGTCTTTTTAGCCCATTGTTGCACATGGCTCTTTTGCAGATGGACCCCCCTTTGGATCCCTATTTTCCCTCCTTTGGATCCCTACTATGGCCGGTCTGCTAGCTTAACCAATATTCTAGCCTTTTCTCCCCTGGCACTTCCCCACATTAAATGATCAGTTTAATATGAGAAAATCATTTAGGAGAATTAGATATTGATTATTATGACATTACCTCTCTCTTGAAATCATAGTCGTCCTCGACTATGGTGTAGAGAAGATAAAGCATATTCATGAGTCCTTTTCTTAGCGGGTAGAGGATCCCTATGTTACCCTACGACATCATTCCACAATGGATGACTAGTCCATTTGGCACTTGAGAGCCTGAGGCTGCCGCAAGCATGTCTGCACATTAGTCCTATTAGTCTTCCATAGTAGAGTGACAAGCTCTACTTGGTGTTTGGGAGACGTCGTCTCCGCAAACTTGATCTAAGCATGCATACTACTTCATTTTTGTGCACAATAAAGAAAAAGAGAGTCTTATAAGACAGAAAACTTTGTTCATTTTTAACATTTTGTACATTTGCTTACTCTTGGGAAGCATTGTAAGCATTGACAAGGTTTAGGTTATCCTTTAATTGTATGCCTTGCATCCATCTAGCATCTTCAAAAGGATAATTCTTAAACTTAATAAGATATCGTTGGATAGTCTTACCGCCTCTTAATACCTTGTCTTCATGTCGGAGAATGGACTCGGGCTGCAGCACCTACTCTTGGTCCTCGATCCCCGATGGGTCTTCAATAGTTGATTCTTGAGGTGGCTCTCCTTTGTAAGGCTTTAATAGGCTCAGATGAAAAGCATTGTGTATGAGCCAATGATTGGGAAACTTGAGTTGATAGGCCATCTCATTGATTGGCCTAAGAATCTGAAAGGGACCATAGTACCTTTTTGCTAGTTTAGCATAGTACTTTTGGTGGCCCGTAGGATTCTTGCCCGTCGTGTGCCTTAATCGAGCCTTGGGAAACTTTAACAAGACCCAATCGTCTTCAATAGTTGATTCTTGAGGTGGCTCTCCTTTGTAAGGCTTTAATAGGCTCAGATGAAAAGCATTGTGTATGAGCCAATGATTGGGCAACTTGAGTTGATAGGCCATCTCATTGATTGGCCTAAGAATCTGAAAGGGACCATAGTACCTTTTTGCTAGTTTAGCATAGTACTTTTGGTGGCCCGTAGGATTCTTGCCCGTCGTGTGCCTTAATCGAGCCTTGGGAAACTTTAACAAGACCCAATCATTTTCTTTAAAGGCTTGGGCTCTTCTGTGCTTGTCAGCAGCAGCCTTTTGCCTTTGCTGTGAGATAGAGATAGCATCCTTAATCTTTTGAAAAGATTCTTGTAGGTCTCGGCTATACTCATCTGCAACGAAGATCTTCCCATGTACCTTAAGTAGCAAGGGACTTTTTGATCTTCCCTCAATTACCTCGAAAGGTGCTTTTCCCGTGGAAGTATGTACATTGTTGTTGTAAGCATACTCCACTAAGGGTAAGTACTTCTCCCATTGGGATCTTTGATCTACTTCCGTTACATAGGCTTTTAGTAGATCAAGAATGGTTAGGTTAGCTATTTCACTTTGGCCATCCGTTTGTGGATGATAGGCCGAAGAGAAGTTTAGCCTTGTCCCTAAATTCTCAAAGAGACCCTTCCAGAAATTACTGGTCATTCTAGGATCTCTATCAGACACTATGGACATTGGCAAGCCATGGTACTTGAAAATTTGTGAAATGAAGAGGGTTGCCATTTGATGGGCTTTGATAGTCTTTTTGACAGGTATAAAATGAGCTTGTTTACTGAACCTGTCTACTATCGTCATATTCCCGTATTCCCATGGATAGACTTAGGCAATCCAAAGATAAAATCCATGGATATGCTCTCCCATGGTGAATTAGGGATTGGCAAGGGTTGAAGCAATCCAAGTTGCTTCCCTCTATCAAATTTTGTCTTTTGGCATACCACACATTTGGAAACATACTCTTGCATGTTCACTTTCATGGTAGGCCAATAGAAATATGTTTCAATTCCCTTTAAGGTAGACTGAATCCCTCTATGCCCCACATAAGGTGGAGCATGAGATTCATACATTACTTTCTCACGTAGTGAGTTAGTAACGCATAGTCTATTGCCATAGAGAAGATAACCATCTTGTAAAGTAAATGGTTCTTCTTTCTTCCCTAATGCAAGGGCTGAAATCACATCTTTAAAATCGGGATTAGTAGCATACTCATCGATCATTGAAGATAGATCATTGTGAGTTGCTATGGAAACCGCATTCACTCTCGGTCGTCTTGAGAGTGCATCAGCTACTTGATTATGCTTGCCAGCAATGTGAGCAATATGAAAATGAAATTGCGAAAGGAAATTTGCCCACCTCATTTGTTTGTCGGAGAGCTTGGTCTGCGTCATGAAGTACTTAAGACTTTGGTGATCCGTTCGCAGAATGAAAGGAGTCCCCAATAAATAGTGCTTCCATGAGTCTAAGGCATGTAGAATTGCAAGGAGTTCCTTTTCATATATGCCCAGGGCTTGCTCAACAGGGTCGAGCCTTCGACTCTCATAGCCTATGGCGTGCCCTTCTTGGAGTAAAACAGCTCCAAGGCAATCACCACAAGCATCACATTGGACCTCAAATGGTTTTGAGAGATCCGGTAGTGTAAGCACTGGTTGAGAGATAAGCTTTTCTTTAAGCTTTTTGAAAGCATTGTTCTCCTTAGCAGACCATGTATACCTAACGCTTTTCTTTGTTAGGTCATGTAATGGTCCCACAATTTGTGAGAACTTTTCTATGAAGCGTCTATAGTATGCACACATACCTATAAAGCTTATTAGTTCATGAAGATTGCTTGGTTTAGGCCATCCTTTTATTACCTCTAACTTTGATGGATACATTTGGATGCCATCTTGAGAGATAATGTGACCTAAATACTGAATCTCTTGCAAGAAAAATTCACTTTTCTTTCGATTAACATAAAGTTTATTCTCTCTCAAAACTTGAAATATTACCTGGAGGTGTTGCTTGTGTTCGTGTAATGAGTTAGAGTAGATGATAATATCATCAAAGAACACTCCAGTGAAGGTTTGATGAGGCCTGAACAGCTTCTCCATCAAGCGGTTGAATGTGGCTGGTGCATTGGTCAAGCCAAAAGGCATGACAATGTATTCGTAAAGACCAAATGTGGTGCCAAATGTGATCTTTACGATGTCTTGATCAACTATCCTTATTTGATGATAGCCACTTTTTAGGTCAATCCTACTGAAGTAGGTCGATCCTTGTAGATTATCAAATAGGTCTTCTACCCGTGGAACGGGAAACCTATTCTTGATAGTGATCCTATTTAGTGCTCTATAGTCGACACACATGCGATATGTGCCGTCTTTCTTTTGCACTAATAGCACAGGTGAGCAAAATGGAGATGAGCTAGGACTAACCATGCCCTTCTCAACTAACTCATGCACTTGCCGCATAATCTCCTCTTGTTGAGCTTGAGAAACTCTATAAGGAGGTTTGTTAGGCGGTGAACTTCCTGGAAGAAGTTCAATTGCATGGTCATCATTACCTCGTTTAGGAGGTAGCTCACAAGGGATGTCGTCAATAAAAACATCTTGAAACCCCTTGAGAAAATTGGATAACTCTAATTCCTTTTGGTTGCTTTTATTTTCTTTTGCTAAAGCATTAGGTTCATTTGAGAATCTTTAACAAAAATCATGTACACGGAAATAGAGCTCTTTATTGACTTGTTGAGAGCTGGTGTATGTACAATGGGGATAGTGTTACCCATTTCCTTAGCATCTATATACATGTCTTTTTCCCTGAACTTAAAGGAGATTCTCCTTTCAGGAAATTTAACATCGGTAGCCAGGCGGTCAAACCATGGTGCCCCTAGGATTACATCCTCATGCTTGAGAGGAGAGATAAAGAAGTCCTCTTTGTCCACATAGCCTTGGACATGAAGCCTCCATTTCCCGATTAAGGGAGTGACTAAAGCTTCTTGCCCCTTGAAGGCACTGTCTGCGGGTAGGACATCTCCCATCTCGTAGGATTGTATGCCTAGCTTGGTGGCCAACTCCATAGATATAAAATTGTGAGTATAACCAGGGTCAAAGAGAATAAAAGCATCATGTTCTCTTACCTTTCCCCAAGCATGGCATAGAGGAGATCCTTTGTGGTGAGTTTGGTGAGTCTCCTCCTCTTGGATTTCAACGAAGTAAGCTCTAGGAGGATCTTGGCGGTTGTTCTTTTGGGGACAAGCGCGGTACGCATGCCCTTGTTCGCCGCACTTGAAACACCGGTTATCCTTACGATAACGCTCAAGCTCTTCAGAAGAGAGTTTATTCTTACCTTTGTAAACTCCCTTCGCTTTAGATTTGTTGGAGTTGCCCTTAGGAGACTTTTGGACATTGTCCTTCCCCTTAGGCTCATTGGAACCCTTGTTTTTCGGGGGCTTATTATTTCTTTTTGCCCCCGTTTGGAAATTGATTCGAGAGGCCACCATAGTGTGGTGTATTACCGCCGATATGGTACGTGGCCTTTGGGAGTTGACATACTCCGCCATTTCTTCGGTTAAGCCCGCACAAAATTGTTGCTTTTGCTCTCCAAAATCCAACTTTTTGAAGACAATGGCTTTGAGTTGTAGGTCCCAAAACTTGTCTACATATTTGTGGATGGATTCATTGGGAGAGATCTTTAAGCTTCGCCATTCAGTGAGTACTTTGTCTTTGGCATCGGTGGCCAAAAACTGCTTCATAATGGAAGCTCTTAAAGCTTTCCATGTTCGAGGAGCTTCACCGTTGGCTCATAGGCTAGACCACCATTGCCTGGCGGAATTTTGAAAGTGCATAGCTACATGGCGTAGCTTAGAAGACTCCATGAAGCCCTCATCTCCAAACGCCGCATCAAATTGCTGGGAAAAGGCCAAGACTTTGTCCATAGCACCAAAGGTACCATCATAGGTAAGGAAAGAGATGCTCTTCCCTCCCTCTTTGAATTTCTTCACCTTGGATGACCTCTTCCATGCGGCATAGGATTTCCTATGGCCTCTTCTTTTTGATGGTTCAAAGGTTGCACCATCGCTTTCTTCTGAAGGTGAAGAATTTGAAGAAGGTGGAGAAGAGGGTGACCTCTTTCTCGCCTTTTTCTTGTCTTGATCTTTGTCGTCTTCACCATCACTTTCATAAGAGGAAGAGGATGAAGAAGATGGAGAAGAGGGTGTCCTCTTTCTCGCCTTTTTCTTCTCTTGCTTTTTATCATCCCTCTTTGAATTATGGCGTGGAGAAGAGTGTGATGGTCTTCTCCGCTTTGGTGGTGATGGAGAGCGTTTAGCCCGCCGTCTTCATGGAGCCATCTCCGCCGAGGTGGCGGGAGACTCGCTTCTTTCTCGTTCCTTCGGTGGAGGCTCTTGAGTTCTCCTTTAAGAAGGAGTGCATCATCAAGAAGTAAATTCTTGAGCCCTTCGTATGTATTCTCTTCTTCTTCCCGAATCGGAGAGAGACCTCTTTTGGTAGTCTCACAAGGAGGCTTCCTAGGTGTTCTCTCGTCATGGTGATGAGCTTGGAGAATCCCGTGAGCACGGAGCTGCCGTTGCACTTCACTTTGGAGAGATGGATTGCCCATGGCTTGTTGAAGCTAGTTAACAAGATAGTTAACAAGCATCGAAGCATCATTAGTAGCTTGCTCATGAGCAAAATCAAAGTTATCAACATTAATTTCACTCTCTTTACTATTGTCAGCCATTCTAACAACCTTTAGGTGTAAAATTTTTAAGTGTACTTTGGCACTTCAAGCCCTAGTTGCTACTCCTCTTTACCCCTTTAGAAAAAGCACTCAAGCTACTGTACCCGCGGCTCGAATACCATTAATTGCAAGGAATAGAAGAGAGGGTCTTTCAACACCAAAACAACACCGGCTCCTGTCAAGCTTCTAATAGCTCAATAGTGGTTAAGCCATAGGCAAGCCCGGTAGGACTCCACTATTAAGACCATAGCTCTCAACGGTGATGCCCCGTTATCTGCACGAAGGCAGGTGCACTGCAAGGCTGAAAAATCCCTATTCTACTTACTCACAGGCAATTAATAATACCAACCATTTGTAGCTAGCTTGAGGACCTCCCTTCTTGAGCAAGAAAAGAGAAACCTTGAGCTCTAATACCAATGTAACAGTTAATGGCCTAATAACTTGTGTGTAGTGGAAATTAGCATGAACATAGTGGGCATTTCATTAGAATAGATTCCTAATGAGAATTACAAGAGTGCTTGGGTGGAGAGAGAAACAAAAAGCATAACACCTAGTTAGATAGCATCAACAATACTTTCAAAAGAGAGAGAAATTAAGCTATTGATAACAATTGAGGACCGGATTTGCATGGAGCCGGTCCCCCTCCAAAAGGCTTTGTATTATGGTTTCTCCCATCAAGAGAGACATTGTACAATACAATTCTTTGTGTTCCTTCAAGACTAGCTAGTGCAATGAAGATGAAAGCTTCATGCACTAAGAAAAAAACTTAACAAACACAACTTTAATTATCCCCGTTCTCAGACCCAAGACCTCACACACCTTTGAAGATGGTGAGAGCTAGCAGGGTATGAGAGTAGATAGAGAGGAAGAAGGAGTATCTTACGAGAAAGATGTACATCTCCTCACATAATCACTCATATTAGCAAAAATTTAGCTTAGTAATTAGCTTGGTAGAGTAGATGAGCATGCATTGAAGCTTGGCTCTTGGTTGGATTTGCATCCACAAGCCAAGAGTGTGTCGATGTAGGCTTCTATCTCACAAGCTTGGAGTAGGTGATGAGCTCTCCATTAAAGCTAGGGAAGAGGTAGTCTTCTTTGCTTCACACATAGACTGTGTGTGAGTGTGTGTGTGATAATGCCTTGCAAAAACCAGCCCCCCCTCTCTCTCTTGGGCGAGCCCTCTTGCTATTTGCTCTTGCTGAAGCCTCATTGGCCCTCCCCAAGTCAAGCCAATCACAATTAAGCAGCATAAGTGATAGCCTTTTGACATGTGTCCCCATTTCCCCTTTTGTGAGAGCTTTAGGTAATTAAATAATTAAACTAAACTCTCATTGGACCCCTTTGCCTCTTGGCCAATAGGAATCAGGCAAGCCATTGGGCTCCTGAATGCTCATTGGACCCCTTGGGAGACTGCCCAATAGTCTTCTAGGAGACTTAATTCTCATTTGTTTCTTTTATTAAACGTTTTTAAATTAATTAAACTAGATTTACTCTAGCTTAATTCTCATTGGTCCACTTCAAGGGTCATCCAATAGAAACTGGGCACGCCTTGTGGGCATCTGGCCTAGGGAGCTGACATGTGTCCCTCATTCCCTTTGTGTAAAGGGAGCCTGTGTGTGTGTGTGTGTGTGGCTTTCTCTCTCATCCCCTAGAAGAAGGGATCGCCCCCTCCCATGTAGGGATATGCATTGACTTTGGAGAGCACACAAAGCATCCAATTCCCCCTAAGATTTAACCCTTTGGACACAACCTTTGAATTTTGGAACCTTAGCATTTTGGAAGTCTTAATGGGCTGAACCTTAGGGTCTTTTTAGCCCATTGTTGCACATGGATCTTTTGCAGATGGCCCCCCCTTTGGATCCCTATTTTCCCTCCTTTGGATCCCTAATGTGGTCGGTCTGCTAGCTTAACCAATATTCTAGCCTTTTCTCCCCTGGCACTTCCCCACATTAAATGATCAGTTTAATATGAGAAAATCATTTAGGAGAATTAGATATTGATTATTATGACAAACTTTTTGGAGTTTGATCGAACTTTTTTAAGTTTGTACATGAGTTTTAGTTATATAGAAGTCTCACTAAAAAAAACTCACTCACAGGCACTTCCCAGGGGATTCACCATGGAAAACTTATCGCACCATGTAAGTCGGAGGAGGGGGGTTATTTTACAAGTTACATAAGCGTATAAGTTAGGGCCAGGCCCCCAATAATTTATCTCCCAAGCTTAAAAATAAGGGAGGGGGTATCATATTTGGGGGGGGGGGGGGGGGAGTGAGAAAAGGGGAAAATGACAGGAAGTTTTTGTGTTTCAAAATCATGGCGTCCCAAAGGAGTCTTCCCTTGAACTTGTGAGTCAATAGCTACAAAGATACATGCAAGAACTAACACTGCTTTGTATCATTTTCTTGTTTTGTGATTACAGTTCATTTGTTGAGGGATGAAAGCTATAAAGAGTTTGTACATATAGAAATTTACACGGAGAACCTAACACAACTTTATAACTATGTTTTTTGAGTAATTTAGATGGGTCAAAATTGGATGAGTAGCTAGAGTGCATGTTGATGAACGGGCACATACTTTAAAAGTCAAACTAAGACACATTGAGGGTACATATAGTTATCAATAGAAGTGGTTTCTTAGTAGATTTCCAGTCACTATGCTACATGGTCTTTGCATAGTTTTACTCAGTTAGATCATGTAAGACCTAAATTTTATATGTAAGACAGGGGTATGATAGTTTTTTGCATTGATTGTCGTATAAGCGTAGAAAGGGGGGTCATATTCCCTAATATAAGTCGTGCATAGGGGTTTTATCAAATTTGTCTGCTCGTAGGTGGTGTTCTATTTTGTATATAGAGTGAATCCCTAGGGGGGCACTTACAGTAGCCCGACAACTGGCGCTACACTAGTGACTTGCCCTGCATGGACATGTGCTTGCTAAAGCAAGCTAAAATCCCACAAAAATAAATCCCACATACCCTTTTGACATATGGAGTCATGTCCATATGTACAAATTTACAAAAACCGGGGTGCCAAAAATGCGCCCAACAATGTCTCCTCATAAGTCTGTGCATAACCTTTGGCAACAAGCCTAGACTTGTACCTATTGACATTGCCATCATCATTATTCTTTATTTTGTAAACCCACTTACATCAACTTGCCTCGCTTTTCCTTGGTAATGGCACCAATTTCCATGTTCCATTTGCATCAAGTCCAACCATCTCTTCATCCATAGCTCGCCACAATTTTTATCTTTGAAAGCATCCTCAAAACATGTGGGTTCTACCTCCTTTGTATTTCTCGCCATAAATGCATAATGACGAGCCACATAACTGTCATAAGTCATCTCTACATATGATTTCTTACTCTTTATGACCTACGTGGTCCAAGATTACTTCCAGATGATTTGTTTCTGCTTGCATTCTTCTTGCACCTGGAGTCTTCATAGAGGGTATGCCAAACTTCTAATCTAAACTTTGCTCAAAACCACTGCTATCTCCATCATCATGACGTACTTAAATTTGGTAGCTTAGGTGCATCATCAAATTTTTCCTTCCCTTCCCTTGATACATTTAAAGAGTTGGTAGGAATCATTCTTTCACGCAGCCTGCCACTCCACGGATGCTCGCCATGACCTGCACTAGGTGACCCTTGCGGCCCACTCAAGACTTGTGACTGCGCACTTGTATTTCTTGCAGCCACATTATCTTTTGCATCAGACCCCAGATCATCTTTTACATCAGCATACCAACTTTCCATTTAAAAAAAAACAACATCCTTGCTCACCCTCACTTTACTTGCTAGAGGATTGTAACACTTGTACCCTTTTTGCTCTAGGAAATAGCCAACGAACACATATTTTTTTGCTTTTGTTACTTCTTAGCTCATCCGGCATATGCAAATATGCAATACATCCAAATGCTTTAAAATTTGCTACATTTAATTTTTGATACATTTAATTTTTCACCACAAAACTTCTCCTTCGGTGTCATATCATGCACTACAACAGTAAGGGTCCTGTTCATAATGTACACAACTATAACAACAACCTCAGCCCAGTAACAATGAGGCACATTCTTTTCATTCATCAATGCTCTAGCCACTTTTGCAATGTGCCTGTTCTTTGGCTCAACAACACCATTTTGCTGTGGAGTATATCTGCATGAAAACTATCTCTAAATTCCATGTTTCTCAAAAAACCATTGAATTCATTGGAGAAGTATTCTTCCCGTCCATCTAACATTAGGCACTTTACATGTTTCCCAGTCTGTTTTTTAGTCATCAATTTAAAACTTGGAAAGTGCATAAACACCTCAATGTTTTGCTTCATGATGTAGACCCATACCTTCCTTGTATGGTCATCAATGAAGCTTACATAATATCTGCATCCACCCATAGATGCAGTCTTTGCCGGACCCCAAACATCTGTATGCACTAAATCTAATGCATTCCTGCTTACATGCTTATCATAAGAAAAAGATGATTTTTCCTGCTTTCCAAAATGACAATCTTCACAAACTTTTTGCATTTCAACAACTTTAAATATTGTAAAACCTGTAACCATCTCTTTAGTATGCATCATTATCAGCCTCTGCAAATTTACATGACCAATATGCTTGTGCCAAATATCATTATCTGAAACAACTCCTACACCCTGTGCAAACATGGTAGCATTCACCTCGGGCTTATTTACATCCAAAGTAAACATTCTACCCACTTTCTTTCCTTATGCAACCAGCCTTCCATTCTTCTTATTCTCTTCGACAAATAGACCATGTGAACTGCAAACCCTGCTCAACCATTTGCCCACAAAAATTGAATTCTTTGTAATGTTGGATACATGCATCACATCAGCCAGGTTCTTCACTTTACCATTTGTCATAGACAATGGTACATTTTTTGTATGCATAATGGGATGTGTAGTATCATCCCATTTTTTGTATGCATAATGGGATGTGTAGTATCATCCCATTTTTTGTATGCATAATGGGATGTGTAGTATCATCCCTAGTTTCTACATAACTAGGACTTTGTAAAGTCTGCATTTTCTTAAATCATTAACCATGACTGGTCATGCAATTCGATGCACCATAATCCACATACTAGATATTATCACTAGATTTTACCAGATTTGTAGACATAGTATTCAACATTTGATGCACCACAAATAGCCTCTCAGACTCATCTACATTTTTGTTAGTAGTTGCATATTTGTTTTACTGCCTTCAATCTAGACAGCCACGTTCAAAGCTACCATGTATTTCATAACCCTAACATACTACATTTCCATGTTGACGTGCATTATTGCATTGCACATTTCCATGACCTCTTGCACTCCCCCTGCCTCAAAATTTCCTCAACCACATGTGTGATGACCCTGATTGTTATTTTGCTGTTGTGTTTGGTGTTTCCTCTTTTCCAAGATCTATACCACATCCTCTTCCTCTTCCTCCATTTTTGAAAAGGACTTGTTTAGAATTTTTTCTTCCTTGCATAGCCAAGCCTTCCTCAAGTTCCTTTCCTTCCACAATCAATAAGGACACCAAATCTGTAAACAAGAGAATGTTCTCTCAAAGATGGATACCAGTCTTGAATTGCTTATACTCTAGACCTAAGCCTCACAGACACACTTCAACTTTTTCATCATCATTAACTCTAACACCAATTGATGCAAGTGACTCACATATGTTCTTTATTAAAAAAAAAACAGTCATTGATGGATAGATTTTTCTTCTGCACTATATTCAACTCAATCTTCAACTACAGCTTCCTTGCCTTTGTGTTGGTCACATCCAATGATAGCACGGTGTCCCAAGTCTCCTTTGGAGTATGAGAATCTTATATATTCTGAATCATAGTGTCCTACACACTCACAAAAGACCAGTACATGACCTTCCAAGCTCCCTGATTCCAATCTCCAAACATCTTTATCTGCACAACACTTGCACCTTCCTTTGGTAACGATGGTGATGTCTCATGCTCACCATCAATGTAGTCCCAATAACCTTTACCCATAAGGAAATTGGTCATTCTGAACTTCCAAGCAGGGAAGTTGTTCTTGTCTAGCTTCTCACTGACCATTTGGTTAAGCCATCATTGTTGGATGACATGTTTCCAACCCTACACCAAGTCTCCGAGCAATCTACTAGAAATAGTCAGTTACCACCTGTAACAATAGTATGCATACATACACCCGTTCCACACTCCCTAACAATATCTTTGAACACTACAGCCAAATCAAAGCTTTTTGCACCTCCCAAATGTAGATCTACAGATTCTTGAACCTTAGCGTTTCTACATGCGAAGGCACTCTAACCCCAAAACAGGGGTCAAAATGTGCCCAAAATGGAAATATGGATACACAGTCATAACCCAAAGGATTGTGTATAACCTTGCAATGCACACTCTCCAAAAGGAAGCACCTCAATAAAAAATCGTTGGACGATGGATGCTAGGAATCTCGAGGCCGCTTCCTTTGCTACTCCTGCTTGCTGCTCCAAGCTCCTTAGACACAACTAGGCTCTGATACCATGTTAAGAGATAGACAAGGAGAGAGAGCTTTATCTCTTGCAAGCATGCACACATGCACACACACACACACAGACACGCACGCACACACGCACGCACACACACACACACGCACACGCACACGCACACGCACACGCACACACACACACACATAGATGTAGGCAAAGAGAGTGTACTTCTTCTTCTTCACTA
The DNA here is from genome assembly GCF_014529385.1 of Adiantum capillus-veneris. Lineage (NCBI taxonomy): Eukaryota > Viridiplantae > Streptophyta > Polypodiopsida > Polypodiales > Pteridaceae > Adiantum > Adiantum capillus-veneris. Next base: position 81,309,541 of record NC_140931.1, on the reverse strand, counting down.
CCTCAAGATACGAGGTCTACAAAACATAAGGGGAAAATAGAACATAAAGTGAAAAGTAGTACAATGGTCTAGTGTGATGAGTGTGTGTGTACACGGATGCATGCGTATGTGTGCGGCATGGTGCATACGGGGAAGGGGGAAGAGCACAAGCCGGTGTGGGTGGACCAACCTCACAAGACTCAAGATGAAGAGCTCCTAATTCTCATATGTAATGAAGAATAAGGGTATGTACACACGTGGAAGGGCGGCCAGACACTAGACGTCTGGGCGCGGACAAAAGACATAGCACCTTTACCCCAACAATCTCCTACTTAAAGGCGATGTGCCGATAAGTGAGACCTACTAGCTAAACTACCAGTATGTACAAGAAACTAGGTGAGAGACTCTCTCAACCTACACCCACTGGCTCACTCTGTCGATCTAACGCAGTCGTATCGGCTCTGGTGGTAGGCGAGTGTGTGTACCCATGCTAGAGCCTACATGTAAATCTCATAGAAAAATCTGTATGGTCTAGGAAGCTCCACAAAGCATCATGCTAGTGTCACCCATCGTAGGGCTGACAATCAGACTTTGGGGTGTCCCACACCATTCGACCAAAACACGTCACAACGTCTAGGGTGCCCTTTACATGCTGATCAGTAAGAGTACAAGGCATTTGCAATTTAGTGTGGATTGTATTGTATGTTATTCTTTCCCTGTTATAGATAACTTTGGCATTTATGAGTACCAATGTCTACAGAAATGTTGTATGATGAAACAGGGGTTCTTTTTTTTTGCCAAGAGGGACATCCTCAATTTGAGAAATTTCAGCTCACCTTTTATCATGTGAGACATTCACCTCCAATTGGTGCGTGACCTCATACCACCTGCCCATTCAAAGAAAAACAAAGTAAGCAGCAACAAGATTTTAATGAAAGGATTAAAGAAACCACCTTCACTTCAAATTTCAGCATTTTGACATGAAAAGAGGCAGATTTTTCTTAACGAAATGTGCAACATGCAAGAATGTCAGCTTAGTGAAGACCAGATTAGAAATCATGAGACAAAAAAATTTATGTGGTTTGGCTCTTTGCTGAGTGTTGCGGGAGCGAATGACACCACCCATAAAGTGCATGCAACACAACCTAGATCAACATAATGTCAATCGAGGACACACATGACACGATAGGCACACAGAGGAAATCTCTTTAGCTTGTCAGGATGAGACTATCCTACACATACAACACTCTGGAAGGCTAATTAAACCACAATCTAGAATCTCACTACTCTCAACTACACCACCTACCCACATACACACAACGGAAGGAAACCCATCAAATCATACCAGAATCGCACGAAACTTAAGGAGCACCATCCCCTCACTAGGATACACCTGTCCCTAAGCCTCTACACTCAAAACTCTAGCTCTAGACCCATTTGCAAAAAACGTGTATAAAGACAGAGTAGAATTTTGAAAGTGCTCGTAACTGAAATCTATGAGTACCTATGCATAGCTTATGTCACTACGATTCTAACGACTACTTGCAGGTAGAAAACAAACATCGTTTGATATACTTATGACCGCAAATAGCTCGTAGATGCGCGAGCGCGTTTGCTCCATTTTGCGAGGAATGCTTGGCATTGTTGTGTAGCTCTTGCCGAGGCTACATCAATGGTGAAGTCGGATGCACAATGTGATGAACGAGCGGGGAGTAGTGCCAGGATGAAGCTCACACTCTCTCTCTTACTCTCTCACACACAGTCAACGACAGCTTAAAACTTATGATTATGATAAAAGTTGTTTACAAAAATGACGTAGGTACCTTATATACTAAGGTCACCTTAGGTTAAATCTAAAATAGAGTTTGAGGGGTCAAATGGCTTGGTATTTGCAATCTGGAAGTGCCACCCCGGCTTTTACACCTAGACTACCTACTTATTACAAATGATGTTTATGACCATAATCCGTAGCATTCCATAACTCTTAGAGAATAAGGCTTTGTTGAGTTATGTCATGTTGTTGATCTAGCTGTCAACACTCCCCCCCTTTGCATTCATGTCGTCTCTGACATGGCCTGGTTGTTGATGTTGGTGCGGTCTTTGTTGTCACTTTGTTGATGTAAAGAAAGTATTGGCTATAGCCTGTGCACGAGTTTGTCATGTTTGTCCAGTCCAATGTACATATTCATCACATGACTCAGGAAAATCATAACTGATGACAAACTTTATGTCCTTCAAATCTATGCTTAGATGCAACATCTGTTTCTGTCATTATAAGTCTATTGCCAGATCTAAATTGATAAACTCTTATCATCATGGATAGAGAAAGCTCCATTTATCACTTGATCCAACAAATTTGTCAATTTTGGAGTATTTGTGATTCTCAAAAACAACTTCTACAATCTTTAGAATTGAATGATTGGCTTTCAAATCTTGTGAGCTGATGACAATTTTGTAAGGATTATGTAGAAATTGTATGGCTAAACCTTCAACTTCTTTATGCCAAGTTGTACTCCAATGCAAAGTCTGTTTTTTAGGGCAAAGCTGGGAGATTATTTTTTTGATTTGAGGTTCAGGACCCATGTCTAGCATTCGATCTGCTTCATCAAGGACAATCTTTGAGATCCTTTGATTACTTCTGTGTTTGCTCTGCTTCATTGGTGACTCCTTTGTTCCTGCATCAAGGTGATCAAAGCCGCATTTGCCATTGTTAGCTTTTGTTTGCTGTGTAAATCATTATATTGCTTCTACTTGATACATGACTTAATTAAAGCCCGACAAACCCCAATTAATTCCCCAAGTTAGTACTTGCATTAAAAAGGCTTTAGCTGACATCATTCATCATCGACGAGCTATCATTGTCTCTTTGTCTCTAAAACTCATATACATGATGTACAAGGTATGTAGATGGCTATCATGGCTTTAGATTTGGAAAAATTGCATCTTTGGCCAAGGGTTATATATATATATTTTTTTGTATCCCTTAGCTTGTACTCTCTATGCATAGCCTCCTGAAAAGTATGGCCTGATTGGGACCTAAATTTGGCTTGAGCCTTGGTTTCTCTTGCAGACATGTATTACGATAAATGATTGAATTGTCATTTTCGCCACCCTTATTTCTTTTGTCAGTACTGTTAGTCCCTTTTTTTTGTGAGGCTTCATAAAGTCACATACAAGATAAAAGATTTACAGTATAAAGATCTACTTTCTGTATATGGCCTTGTCATTGCGTGAAGTGTCTAATGGTAACTTTACACTTGATGGCTGCTTTTGTTTAGTCGCATCACCAAATTTCTTTGTCCTTGTAGGCCATCCTGGAGTTTGATTACCATTCTGAGTCATGTTTGCCCTCATGTTGTTGTTGAACGCTGATCACCATTCTTTTCTTACCTCTGACATTATCCACTGTGTGTATGGCTTTTGAGACATACTTCATGAAGTGTCTTCATTTTCCTGTACCTGTTTCTCTTTGTACTGCTCGACATCTCTTCAGTCTTTTCTTCATCTAGATTATGGATTTTTCTCTATTTTTCTCAAGAAAACCTCAAAAAATGACTAAATAAAACCAAAAATCAGATCAACTCAAAAAACAAAATGACGTCAATAGAAATCTAAACGCTATGTACACTGTACACATGTCCCTAGGGGCTCATATATGGCTTTTGTCCCCATAGTCCTCTTGCAAATCTACTATTAGGGCATATACTCTGAATTTTGTCAAAAAATTTCACAATCAAACGTAAAAACTCAATACAACTCACAAAACTTTACCCTCTAATATTCATATATTAGGTCCGCATTTAGAATGCCTCCCTCCCTCCTATTTGGAGTCCTCCTTGATGATAGGGTATCTCCAAGGGTATGTATTGTGCTTGGGCAATCAAAAATTGTGCCTATGCAGCCCTTGTAATGTAGCCCTATTATGCATATACAGTCAATGCATGGAAAAGATTTATGCTCTGCAAGATGTGGATATAAGAAATTTGCATATTGACATTCTAAGCAATGTGATTTTTGTTGAAGCTCTTGTGTCGTTCGCTTGATGGAAGGTTGTAGAGTATTTCAAAGGCTTACTTATCTGTTCGATTTTTCTTTGGAATCTAGTTTAGCCTTGTGGTTGGTTTTTGTATTTGGCATTGTTGCTCAAAGGGGGTTCTCTTCTAACTGTACTGTAAACGTAGGAGGAAATTGAAAGAATTCAAGCAACGGTGTAGTAACAACAGTGTGATTGGTTACCTTTGGGACCCACTTCTTTGTGATTATTGGTTGTTTTGTTGGTGCTGCTCGTTTGGGAACCCATACTTGTCCCTGCTTTGTTTGTGTTTGAAGAGACTTCTTTGGGATCCACCTTGTCTTTGTGTGAGTCTTCAGTGGTCTTTGCTTTATCTATGGTACTCTTGGTTGGTGATGAGATTCAGACTTTGGGAGTTGATACTTTGGGAGTTGACCATTTAACCGTTTCAAAATCCAAATGAACCCCTAACCTCTTTATGCTTGAGTCAACTTCTTTGTAATCCAAATCTGATCTGCAGAAGCTTGCGACTTTGTGACTTTCTTCGCCGCTCTTGTGTGCTTCAACTGCTTTCTTTTTGGCATTGGATCTTGTGTTTTGGCATCAGAGATCTTCATCTTCTTGATCCATACCTGCTTTTGGCCAATTTGGCTCTTTGGTATCCAAATTTGTTGAACTTTTTGGTTCTGACTCATTATTTTCTTTTGGCCTTCCTTGGTTATCACAAAATTTGCTAGTGGTGGTGGTGACCTAAGTTGCTGGTAGGGAATGTCATAAGAATCATCACTATCACTGCTACCCTCAACAAGGTTGCATTTTAGCACTTTCCCTTTGTGGTTTGGCTGGTTATGGAAAGTTACCATTTGCTTGCTGTTGGGTTGTTATTTCCGGGATGAATTGGGTATCCACTTGATCAGAGCATTGGTAGCTCGTTGAGATTGCTGTGCGCTTTTTTGGCCGAGTCTTTTCTTCATGTATGGGAGCCACATATGAGGATGCTTGTTGTGCAGTTGCATTTCCACCGAGGATTTTGGAATCCATTTTTGATGCACTTTATTCTTATAACGGTGACATTGGTTCCTGGGTTTTTGGTATGGACAATCATAAAACCATGGATTAGTTAAAGTTTTGTTTTTGTCACCTGCTGGTTCGTCTGGATTTCTATTGTTTACATCTTCTTGAAGCTCCAAGTGTTCTACAGAGTCGTTGAAATTTTCTTCTTCTTTGTATTCATTTTCTTGGATCACAGTCACCGCAAAATAAGGAACGACATCATAGCCAGCTTCATCACAAAACTTTGTTGTTGGATCGTCTTTAATAGTGCACACATCAAGAGTAGCCAAGACGTGTTCCCATTCAAGTGGATCCAATTCTTCCTCAGGAAAGGGTTTTGAGATGTAATCCTCATCTTCAATTGCCCTTTCTATGATGCCTTCCTCTTGATCTAAGATTCCACATTGCGAAGCTCCACACATCCACAGTACTTTAGGCTTACCCAACCATGCTGGAATATCTGATCCTGCTACAGTAGAGGAATCAAACTCTTCACCCGGTGTTCTCATCACATCCCTCTAGCTATGGTCTTTCAAGTTTATCTTTGTCGTGGTTTCTATATGTCTCAGGTAGATATAGTCATAACCCTAATCTTGGACCATTTTTAGTTGTCTCATGAATGGTGGTCCTAGAATGACATCATAGTTGTTCTTCTTGCCAAAGTCAACAATAGCAAAGGTTTGCTCATATTCAATGCCACAAGAAGTAACAACTAATTTTTCGAGCAGTCCTATGGGCCTTTCCATGTGTCGGTCTGCAAGTTGCAGTTTCATCCTTGTAGCCCTTACTGCTGGTTTTTTTGCATTTTTCCCAGAACTCTTTTGTTGCGATGGAAACGCCATCTCTGCTTTCAAGGATTGCCATGGTTTTTACACCTTGGAATTCCATGGGAAGAGTGGTGTTCCCATTTTCTCCTTCATAATACTCTCCAACCTTGTTTAACGGCACTGGTTTGGTGTTTAGTTGAGGCATTTCCAGATCTCTGATCCCTTCCTCAATTTGAGTCATTGGTTTTTTAACACCAATTTTTTCTAGGAATTTTTCCATAGTAGTCCACATGTTTGGCCATATTATGAGAAACTCGGCTAATGTTATCGTACAAGTGACTTGTGTCAATAAAATGTCTATCAACCCTTTCAAATCAATGACCTTGTTGGGAGACAATCTCTGTGATGGCACTAGAGTAACATCCGACTTGGCCCCGTATTCTCCGTATAGGATGGTAGTGTTTTTAGCGAATTGGGTTGGTTGTCCATAGACTGTATAGATCCTTTGTCTCCCCAATATGATTCCATTTCTAGATTCATTTGAGATCCAGCCTCAAATTCCTCTATTGGTGGAAGAGACACTCCTCTTCCATCACCCGTTTGGTTTACTCGTCTGCTTAGCCCACTTGCTTCATTGGCCTCTCTGACTTTTTTCCACAATTCTTCAAGACCATCTATTTCTTTACAACTATTAGGTATAGCTATGTGAAATCCCTTGAAAGAGTTATCCGTGGTATTCAACGCTATCCTTGAATCTAATGTGGGGTCCTTGAGCTTTTGTCCGTGCTCGTGACTAGAATTTTGTTCTTGGTTTGGTGGGATTACTGGTATAGGTGGGACATGTATCACACCCTCAGGTTTTTCAACTTGTGGCTCTAGTAAATCTTAGGTTTTTTGAATCATTTTCTTGCACATTTCAAGCCTATCCTTTTCTAGTTTGGCATATGGATATGTCATCCATCTCTGTTCTTGGGTTTGGTTGTTACGGAGCCGTGTTTCATAGGCTTTTAGGAGGGCATTTAATGGCTCATTAACATTTTTGACCAACATTAATCCTCTTGAAATAGCACTTCTCGACTTCTCATCTGTGGATGGTTCTTCTGGAGGTTGGGACATCTGTGCAAGAGAAGGTGCAACCATTTCCTCATGTTGTCTTATCTTCTCTTCAACGTGGGTAAGCTTCTTAGCCAGGGATTTCTACTCTCGTTCCTTACGTGCTTTCATCCTAGCCTTTCTAGCCTTCCAACAATTTTGTTCGCTCTTGATTTTTTGACTAGGTGTGTTGGTCTTTGTCTCACCTCTCTCTAGACTCGCATTAGCTTTTGTTTTCTCTGTCTCTAGGTTCTTTTCGGCTCCCTTTTGAGCTTGCGCTCTGGTAACTACTTGAACTGGTACAACGTTGTCATTTTCTGAGCTACTAGGTAGATGAACAATTTCTGAGACAGTTGGCGTGACATTTCTGACTCAGTTTTGGACAATCGGGGATCAAGTGAATGACTCCACATTCAAGACAATAGACATTTACTTGTGTAATCTTTGTCTGAGGACTTTGTTTGACCAAGTGGTTGTGCCACGGCTTTTGTGACAGTCTATCTCTGGTTGAGTAGCTTATTCTTGCAATTTCTCTTGGCTATAAGTAGGCTTTGAGCTTGATAAGCCTCTATTCGCATTGAACCACAATGTCCTTTCGTCCGTCTCATACCTTCTTTCTTCAGGTTGAAACATAGGGTGTGAAGGTTGTACCGGACTCACCACTCCATGTGTTTCTCTTATCTTCTCACTTTGAAGGAAAGTACCCGCTTTGGTTGTTATAATACATTGCATTTGGTACTATCACTTGTTTGTTAGATGCTTCCATCATCTGCGTGTATCTCATGTCTATAGGCATTCTGGCACCTGGAAGTGGAGGTTGTTTCCCTAAGACAGGCTGTGTCCTTGAAATTCCTACTGGTGCATTCTCCATAGCGTATCTAGGTGGAGTAGGTGCTACTGGAATAGGTTGTACATACCTCTCCTTAGCATATTCCATGCCATAGTAACACTCTTCCCTCATATGGTTTGTCCATTTTCTCTCAATTTTGCACCATAGAGGTTCTTGGAGGTCAGATTTGACTAGAGGATCAAGTCTCTGAGCTAAATCTTCTATAAGCTTCATTTGATCACTATATACCTCTGGCTTTATTGTGGGTTGGGTTCTTGGTGAATCCTCCTCTGAGAAGATGTGTTAGTCTCACTCTGAGTATCGTATCTTCTCAAGGTTTTGCTCTGATTTGGATAGGAGTAAGTTATACGGGGTGGCAATGGTACATATGGTCTTGTTGTGACCGTAATTCCACCTCTATAAAAGTCATGCTCTATGGTTGCATCTGGGTACAACCATGGTCCATTAGGCAGATTCACTTGAGGAGGCATGTATGCCATCTCTATGATCATTTCATCTCTTGTTATCGCTTGAGAAGGGAATCCATCTGGCTCCCTTTTTGGAATTCTCGTGCTTGGTGGAGATATTTGTGGTCCTTCATTGACCAAATATCCACCTCTTTCTAGTGCATTGTGTGGGTTTGTGTCAAAATGTGGATAGATTGGCATTTCAACACTTCTAGCTTGGCTTGCCATACCTCTGGTCATATCTACAAAAGGATTGGTAGATTGGCTTTCCATCCTGATGATCTTAGATTTCTTAATGCCAGGCCCACTCAATCTCTCAAGATAGTCCTTAACAAGCACCTTTGGTCCTTGATCAAGTCTTTGAGAAGTCAAGTCTGGGTGATCTTCTGGTATTTGGAAACTCATTTTGGGTACCCTAAAATTTTGAATTAGGAAACTTGGGAGAAAGAAGGTATGGGACGGACAAAAGGACATTGTGGTTCATTGCAAAGAGAGGCTTAGCAAGCTCAAAGCCTGCTTATAGCCAAGAGAAATTGCAAGAAGAAGCTACTTAACCAGAGAAGACTGTCACAAAAACCGCGGCAACCACTTGGTCAAACAATGTCCTTAGACGGAGATCACACAAGTAAATGCCTATTGTCTTGAATGTAAAGTCATTCACTTGATCCCCGATTGTCCAAAAAACTGCAAGCTTTTCTCCTTGCTATACCTGACTCAATTTGGAGTTGTCTATCAAAAGTTAGAGCAGTTTTGGTGATCTGCACTTGAAACTACACTCAAAACAGTTTCAGGTTTGAAGATTTTTGCTTGTATCTTGACCAAATGTGACCCAAATTTGTTGAAACTTGGTCACTAGGCTTACTTTACAGTGCTTAACACTTCTGTGAGCTCATATGTAACTTTTGACCTCTACTTTGGCACTTGAGACATCATACGCGTATAAAGTCTATGTGCTCAAAATTTAACAAAATTTGGTATGTGAGCTCTTCTTGCAGTGCAAGTTTCAGTTTGTGAATTTGACCTTTATTTTGACACTTGAGACATTATACGCGTATAAAGTCTTTTATGGCAGAATGAGGTGACTTTTGTTCCATTGATTCCTTATCACTCAAGCAATTCTCAGCAATTCAATTTGGACATTTTTTGAGCAAGTTAAGACCAATACAAGCTTGAATCTGTAATTTTCTATCTTTTGCTCTTTGCAAGCCCAAATGAGCTCCAAATTCTATGAAATTTTGGCTAGGGACTTCTTTTATGCTCTAGGACACTGAGGTATACTCAAATGTTTGATATGACCCAAATATGGCCTATGAGACTTTATACGTGTATAAAGTCTACTGGATTAGAATTCACTTAGATTTCTACCCAAGGTACTTCTTGATGCATACAACAAGAATATGTGATTACAACAAATTTTGGATGTCAAAATTGCTCAAAATCATTAGTTTTTCACCTTTACCTTCTTGTAACTGCAAAAATATCTTTAATTGCAAAAGTATGAGTCCAAATGAGATGAAATTTGGCAAGCAAGCTTAGCACATCATTTCCCAATCCCCTATGTGGTCAAAAATGAAATTTGACTTTCAGATCTAGCTTTGAGACATCATACGCGTATAAAGTCTATGTGCTCAAATTTTGACAAAATTTGGTCTGTGAGCTTGTCTTGTTGTGTTTTACACCCTGGTATGCTCAGATTTCAATTTTGAACCCTAAAAGTGCCATGTAGACTTCATACGTGTATGATGTCTAACTGATCACTACACAAACAACTCATAGCGAGATTCAAAACTGAATTTTGACAATTTTTGAGCAATTTATGGCCAATACAGGCATTCACTTGCCTATATGCGTATTATGGTCTTTGCAAGCCCAAATGTGATCCAAATTTGATGAAATTTTGCCTATATGCTTCCTAAATGCTGTAGATCACAAGGATACACTCAGTTCCAAATTTTGACCTCAGATCTGGCCTCTAAGACATTATACGTGTATAATGTCTTTTGCTCAGATTTTAGTTTTGTTTCTACCAGAGGTGCCCCTTAGTGCGTAGAACAAGAATATGTGCTCACAACAATTGGATGTCAAAATTGCTCAAAATCATCAGTTTTTACAAGGAAATCCTTTGGAAGAGTAAAATCCCCTTAACTCTCAATCTATATGTCCAAATGAAATGAGATTTGGTGTATGTGCTCAAGACAACATGCAAAAGATGGGTATAATGTCAAAAGTTCAAAATTGCTGCCAGAATCACCCCTCAAACATCATATGTGTATGATGTTTGAGACAACATGCAAAAGATGGGTATAATGTCAAAAGTTCAAAATTGCTGCCAGAATCACCCCTCAAACATCATACGTGTATGATGTCTGCTGATGAATTTTTGAACAAAATTCATTTACAAGCATCCCCAAGTGTCTAGAACTGGTTTTCAAGCACTTCTACCAATTTCCATGCAAAAATGTGCTTAGAATATCAAGTTTTTTCTTTTTTTCTCGTTTCAGGCACTCCGTCTTTTGCCTATTGGGCGTCCAGAGTTGGTCAAAACTCTAGTTTCAATGTGTGCTTGGGGTAAAACCCCCCTTCTAAACACATTGGTTTAGTCAAAATTTTCAAATTTTGTCTCCAAATGTCCCTTGAGACTTTATACGCGTATAATGTCCCAGTTTACAGAATTTCAGTTTTTGTACACAAAACCCTTGCACATGCTCTCTTATATACTGAGCATCAATTAGTCATGAAAAATTATCTACAGAAAGCTATTTTTTGCATTTTTACTCTCAAAAGTAGACTTTTTAGTGATTTTAAATGCAAACAAGCACTTAAGCAAATAGATCAATGATGAATAGCTCTAGATCAAAATCTTTTTACTTACCTAAAGCTACTCCTACAGATCACATGGGGATTTGCATCTATGAGTAGAAAAACACTTCAATGCCACACACAGACTAGCAAATGCTTTTACACCTCACAAATCACTCGACCACCACAACAACTACTCTAGTCTACACATCCTAACTAAATCTACCTAGTCGCAGACCCTTGGCAAGACACACGCTTCTTGGATATCCACTTGATCTCGGAATAACCTCTTCCGGATCCACTTAAGGAAAATGATTTCTTTAGCCGAAATTAAAGCAAGCAACCATTACACAAGTTCTAGTAGGAATACCTACCTAAGTCCTTGTATCCATGGCAGCGGTGCCAATGTTGCGGGAGCAAATCACACCACCCATAAGTGCATGCAACACAACCTAGATCAACATAATGTCAATCGAGGACACAGATGACACGATAGGCACACAGAGAAAATCTCTTTAGCTTGTCAGGCTAAGACCATCCTACACATACAACACTCTAGAAGGTTAATTAAACCACAATGTAGAATCTCACTACTCTCTACTACACCACCTACCCACATACACACAACGGAAGGAAACCCATCAAATCATGCTAGAATCACATGAAACTTAAGGAGCACCATCCCCTCACTAGGATACACATGTTCCTAGCCTCTACACTCAAAACTCTAGCTCTAGACCCATCTATAGAAAACGTGTATAAAGATAGAGTAGAATTTAAAAGTTCCCGTAACTGAAATCTATGAGTACCTATGCGTAGTTCATGTCGCTACAATTCTAATGACTAATTGCAGGCAAAAAACAGACATCATTTGATATACTTATGACCGCAAATAGATCGTAGATACGCAAGCGTGTTTGCTCCATTCCATGAGGAATGCTTGGCGTTGTTGCGTAGCTCTTGCCGAGGCTACACCAATGGTGAAGTCGGATCTACAATGTGATGACAAGCCAAGAGTAGCGCCAGGATGAAGCTCACACTCTCACGCTCTCTCTCTTTCTCTCTCACACACAATCGACAACATCTTAAAACTTATGATTATGATAAAAATTGTTTACAAAAATGACCTAGGTACCTTATATACTAAGGTCACCTTAGGTTAAACCTAAAATAGAGTTTGAGGGTCAAATGGCTTGGTATTTACAATCCGGAAGTGCCATTGCACCCCGGCTTCTGCAGCTACCTACTTATTACAAATGATGTTTATAACCATAATTCGTAGCATTCCATAACTCTTAGAGAATAAGGCTTTGTTGAGTTATGTTGTGTTGTTGACCTAGCCGTCAACAACGAGAAATGGGGGTTTATCTTAAATTTAGAGTGCAATGGAGATGTACAAAACTGGGAACAACTTCTATATGCCTTGTACATTTTGTAGCAGCAATGTTATAAATGAGAAGGCCCCTCTTATTTTAGACAATAATCCCATTGGTTTTTAGTTTAAGCAAGGCCTTTAAAGCTAGTTGGTTGTAGGTTTCCTTGAAAAAAGCCATGTCCACTTAATTCAGCTCGTTAGTCTTTTGCTTCTTTCATTTATTGCAGCTAAATTTCCCAGTAAAATTTCTCCTTAAGCAAGCTTTGAACTAGTTGCTCAGCCTCAGGGAATTCTGCTTGGTATGTAACTTGTTGTTGCTGCATGTGGATCTTCTAGTCTCAACTCTGATCAATCTTCTATTCATTAAACTCTAATTCCAATTTGATGAGTTGCTTATTCATGCTCTTTATTCACGGCCTTCACGTGCCAAATGCTTTGTATTATTCACTGCTAATATATATAGTCAAACCTCTAATTTATGAGATTAGATGCATCTCTGCCTTGAAGTACATTCCCATACCAATCCACCTGAAATATATGGTGAGTCAAATCACACGGCCCTTACCACGACAATGTTTTTGGGCAGCGTATTGTTCCAATGTTGTCAGTAGTATTTTTTGCTCGTGGACATGCCGACCCTTTTGGCCTTGAGAGTGGGCCACCTATCCAACATTTCTTTCTCCTTTGCAACTGCGACTGCATATATGTGGGTTTGTATGTTTGACCATTTGCCGCCAATATTCATTTTCAGCAAATTGGAATTAGCTAGTATCATAGATTGAGCTCTTGACATGCAATTTTGAGTGATTGTGGGCGGCAACGGAGGTGTGGGTTATTTGCTACAGTTTGGGGTCCGGTTTGGTGCCATTTGCTATTTTTTGGGCCTTGACAGGGTTCAAGAAGGTGCTACATAGTGTAGGGAGCTTGCAAGAATTGACTGCTCATCAAACGGAGCTCGAAGCAGAAAGTTACAACAGTCAAAAAGATGGATGCATTTGCCCGGAGTTGGCTACATGTGAATACTCATGTTTTTTGCGGCCTCGGTTTGGGGGCTTGGGGAGCTTTGAAGTGCGGCAAGGTCGAATGAAATTGGAGTATGGCACAATGGGCTTGCAGCTGGGTTTTTCGGCTTGGCAATCGGATCGGCGGGAAGTCCTTGGCAAGAAGTGCAAGTTGGGAAAAAAAAATGGTTTTTTGAAGCTTTTAGGGTAGTTTTATGAGGCTTGGGAAGGCCATGGAGCCAGTGGCTGCCACGTGGCATAAGACAATCCCACATGAGGGGTGAGCACCTAGACGGACAGAGTATAAGGCCGTGAGGCCTTTATGGAGTGTATGAAAGCGTGGGAGCTCCTTGGGAGCTTGGCGATGGTGGCTTGCCCGTTGGGCGCTACATGGTGGTGCGTTTGGCATCCGCCAACGGCCTTGAGTGAGGCTATGAGCAAGGTGGATGATGACATGGCAGCGGTGTTCGTGCGTCCAACCGGGCCAAAAGTTTTGAAAGCAAAGATGGGGTGTACCGACGGCACCGTCGGTGCCTGGCTTGGAAAAGAGAGAGTTCTCACGCGGGTGTGGGTCTCAAGGCAAGCCCATGAAGGGCACTGTCACATGAAAAAAGGAGCAGCTTAAAATAGGGGAAAAAATTGGGTGGCTCGGGGACATCAAAAGAGCCCCTTTTTTGGCAGTTAAGGAGGACGTTTTGCATGAGCATGGGGGGCTTGGAGAAGAAAGAGCTTCCATAGCACGGAAGGCAAAGGTATTTTTGGACATGGTTTGCGAAGAAGGTCTTTGAGGATGGTGTAGAGGAGCTCATGAGGGCATCTGTTGTAGGCGAAGGCCCTTTTGTCTGCATCCCCAAGAAGGAGGCCAGGCCAAGGCGGAACCAATGTTTTTCCAAACTTCTTGTTGCTCGCCGTATTGGAGACATAAAAATTGTGTGTTAGCAGGGGATTATCGGAGTTGTAGTCATCTTTGTTTTTTTGTTAATCAAAGAAAGCCATAGCCACATTTGGTGTCATCTCTTTGCCTATTTTCCCCTTCTTGTCTTTGCTCTACCTCTACTGTGTATTGCAAGTTGAGAAGTTTGTGCCTCTCCGGACCTGTGTTGTGAGGGGGGGAGAGAGAGATAGTGGTTTGTGTTGTGTGGGAGCTGACAGCAAGCTGTGCTAAGTGTGAAGGTTGTGCTTGTACGGTTGTGTGCAAGATTTGTAGACGAATTGTGCTAGTTTTGAAGGTGAACTCTAGTGGGTTGGGGTGAAGTGATTACCCTGGGCTATAGAGAGGCTCACAATTTATTGCCAGGTGTGTTCCCCTTTCCCCCATCCAACGTGTCATTGCTCTTGAAGGTGAACACAAGGAGGAGGCTGTAAAGTGCTCTTCAGCAAGGAGCTTTCTTTTTCTTGTATAGGCCAAGAGATCATGATGTGATCCATTGAGTCCTGGTGGTCTTGTGTTTGTATCTTCTTGCTATTAGGGCTAGGGCATATAGGTTGAATGACATGGGATCTGATGGTTTTGCAGGCCACCCGTTGCATGTTTGTTTCTTGGTTCCTGTAGCAAGAGTGCAAATTAGCAAGTGTAAGAATTTGGTAGATATTAAAGTAGCAAGTATATCTCTATATGGTAAGTGACTTACCATATACCAAGTGCACATTTCTCACACGATGAAAAGTGTATGGTAAGTCAATGACGATATAGTGAGAAATTGCTAGTTAGATCCCAAATAGCAAATTCTCTCAATTGCTAGTTTGCACTCCTAGTTTAATCTAGCAATAATCTAGCTAATTGGATGTGTTATTTGTTATATAGCAAATAATCTAGCTAATTGGACGTCTTATTTTCTACATAGCAAAAGGTAAAAATGTACAATCTAGCGATAAATTTAAAAATAAGTTGGTTTATCACGTTTAGAACTTACAGTTAACGAAAGAGAGAGAGAGAGAGAGAGAGAGAGAGAGAGAGAGAGAGAGAGAGAGAGAGAGAGAGAGAGAGAGAGAGAGAGGGCTCAAAATACTCAAACATTCTAAAAAGAAAACAAGCTCAATGAATCAAATCTGTACTATCTCCAAAAAGTCCATGAATATTGTCCTTAATCAAATCTAATGTTGACATCATTTAAAGATAAAAATCCAATGTTATTGGCATTTATAGACACTATGCCTTATTTAAATAACCAAGTGACCATATCACCACACATAATTGTAGTGTTAATTTTAATTAAGTGGTTTTCAAGAGACGATTAGTCTCTTCCACTGACTTTGCTCCCAACCACTTCATTATGATCGTCTCTTGATCAATTTTAGACAATGATCTTGTCTTAAAAAAAGTAAGGGATTAATTAAATAAAAAACAAAGGAAATTATTTTAACATGATTTGTAGAAAACGTTTATAAAGTACATAACACAAACCTGCTCTTTTGATGGAGAAGATAATTTGTTTGTATCGACAATACTCACATTCTAAATAAGAAGCCAAACTTTACTACATGAATAGAGCTCAAATTAAGAACTCGTTAATGAAGGTAATAAAACAAAGAAGATCACCTTGGGCCTCTTCTTTATTGAAACTTCATCCTTATCCTCTAATAATTTCGATACTTTTGGGCTAGGCTATAAGCAAAAAAATAAACTCATGAAATGAACTCATTATACTTTGGTTAAGATTATGTTTTTGAGAAGCATTTAAAATTCTCAAATTATAACCTTTCTCTTGTGTGCACTCTTCCTTTGATCCTCTTCTAATGGTAATGTGTGCATGCTCACCTCCTTAAAAATAGCAAAGAAGTCCACAATTTTTTTAAAAGGTTTTTGAATGCAATAAATAAAAGAAAGCATATAAATAGAATTTTGTAAGAAATACCTCAATTTGTTGGATGGAATGGTCACTTGTAGCAATATTTGATGACTTTTCAAGTAGATGATCATGAACAAAAGTCTCATACTCCTAATAGGAATAACACAAGTGTTATATTCTATAAGCACAAGTATTAATCATAGTCCAGACTTAAAACATAGAGTACAACTACTATATACAAGTATTATCATATTCCATACTCTATATTCTATAAGCACAAGTATTATTCATCCATACTTAAAACATAGAGTACAACTACTATATACAAAACACACCTCATAAATATCATGTTCTCCACTTACTTTTTTCCAAGGTATGTCAGGAATGTATTCATTATTTTGATCCTATACATGCATCAAAGCTAAAACAACATGCCATTTAAAAATTTAAAGTTATCATATGCTTTGTGAACATATATGTTACATGCAAAACTCTTGGTTGTTCATTTCCATCTCCTAAATTTTCCTCTTCCAAATTTCTCTCAAGCTTTAAATGTTTAAAATAAATAAAAGTTTTAAGTTCAAACATGTGTCATATAAATTAAAAAACATAGCCTTACTCACAAGCTTTGAAAGAGATCCACATTGATTGATTTCTTTCAACTGTTCATGATTTTCAATTGTCTCAATCACCTTCATATCTTCATCTATGATCTAAAAGCATTGAAATATTAGTCTAACGTATTTTAGACAATAAACATATACATTTTCAATGATATTAGCTTATCAAAGTAGCAGTAGATGATGTCAATCCACAAGATTTTCTCTTTTTTCACTTTTGTTTCTCTGCAAGAGAGTTGACACAATAGCTGTAGATATCTACCTTCTCCCAAATATAGGGATCTCCATGTACAACTATTGGCTTGATGTTTCCTATGTTTTCCATAATAATGTTCTCTATTATTTTCTTCTCTGCTGCATTGTTTTGTAGATCCTTTGTAGATTCTACATTCTCAAACCACTTCCCCACAAGGCTATGGTTTGCATTACATACTCTCACTTGGTCATCATAATGTCTCCCTAAAAACTCTTTTCCGCAAAGCTTACTTTTATCTTGATGAGCTAAAGGTGGATCACAGAACAATTGAGCGTACATCATAGATTTACACTCCTCACTGCTAAGCTCATGAGACCCATTGCTCTGACTCTTTGTTTTGGAGGCCCGCCACAAATCTAATATCTTCAGTTTTCAAAAATGAAAACCTTGCTTCTTTTTTGGTAGTATCTATTTCTCGCACTACGGCTTATTGTAAGGATTGCCTCTCTCCATCCTTCATAAGTACTTTCACTATATGTCATGGAGTTCCAACCACAAAGGAGGATTTCCATAGGAACCCTCTTCAATAAGTTCTCTCTTGGTTTTAATTCCTTTACCTCATAAGCAATCAACTTTTGACTTCTAGGTATTTGGAAAGGAGCAAACTTGTGGAGTAAAGAGTAAATGCGTCTGATAGAATCCCAATCAAAGAAAGAGGATTATTCTCAAGTACACTCATTGTAGTAACATTATTCATTAGCAAAGTCTCTGATGTCTCATCACCCACAATGCATTGCTTATAGTATTCTCTACCAAAAAAACAACATGTGCTCATTTCTATGCTACATTGAAAAAATTGTAGTTATTATTGCCTTCGAGTGCCCTCTACAGTTGCTAAGGTTTTCATCTTAGTCCACCTTCACAACCACATGGTTTCCAATACCATAGATCTCTCCTCTGAAAGGGACCTTCTTATACATTGTAATGTTTCTTATACAAAACGACTGAGACTCAATGTGCCAAAATGACCTAAGATATGTAGCCTCATTACACTTAGCTCCCTAAATGTACATCTTTTCGTTGATATTGCAATCCCTTTTGTTAAGAGATTATCAATGCAAGGGTGAGAGATCCCCAACCCGCTGAGACCAAGGTCAAGAAGGGGTCCTTGATAGGTCTCTAGGTCTAATAAAAGTTAGAGTTTCTAAGCAAGAAAATTCTAGGGAATTTTACCATTGACAATGGCTTGGGACTAATGCCCTAGAAGAAGACCTAGTCCTGTCTTGCAAGCAAAAATGGGACAAAAAACTTGAAAGTTGAAAAACATTTTTGACCCTAATACTTTTGCAAATGGGCTAAGGTATCCTCAACAACTGCTTTTCTCCCCCTACGTAAGTGAGGACACAGCCGCTGGTGGACTCCTCTTCCAATGAAGAAGTCTTCTAATATTTTTAGTGCACAAGGATGGATAGTTATCTGACTAATCAGATCTACCCATCCATGATTGAAAACTTTAGTCAATCCCGACTTACCACCCCACACTCACACATGATTCTTTGTTATCTAATTACTACCACAGTCTTTCAATATCTAAAATAATGGTTTCCTTTTCCATTTTCCAACACAGTAGTTTGTTAAAGCAAGTCTTGAAATCAGTATAAAAAACAATCTTTTAGCAAACAAACATCTTTAAACTTAAGACAAGGTACAGTCACCTATAATATTTCTTGATAATCCTGACCCGTACTCCACTTGTCTCAATCACATCCATACATGGGTGAAAAATGGCACCTTTCCTTATTCAAAAATCCAGGGTGGAAACCCATCACCCAAAGTTCAGGGTGCCCATACGCCAAAACCAGTTGCCCATACAATCGAGTGGTTCCCATACGATATCCTAAGAAGTATAAAAAAACATAGACATGTAGGGGGTAAAAACTCCTTGTACATGGGGGCAATCGACTCATCCGTGGTTGAAAAGCCATCATTAATCATCACTTCAAGTGACAATATTTCAGGGAATCAAAGATGTCTTGAGACAAGCTGTCTTAAGGATGACCAATCATTTATTTCCTAGATCAACCAGGCTTAACCCAAACAATTCTTTCCTAATTTACAAACAAGTGTATGTTGGTTTCTTGGAAGATACCCTTTAGATTTTTGGTCAATTTTGTCTTTTCCTAATCCACCTACTCTTTAACGTATGCAATGTTATTACTTAAAGAATTTGAATTACCTAAAATTTAATTTATAAAACGAAGACCCACCTGGGATTGGTTGTGTATCTGCTACAGTTCTGGGGCCCGAACGCTCTTGTCCATTGGTCTACTGTTGGGTCCGGCCTTGTCATAGTGGGAGGCCCTAGCCCTTTTTGGAATACTATCATCTTCCTCAAATTGTTGGTTTGCCCGGGTCTTCTGAGGAGCCATGACTTCTTATCCTTATAAAAAGGATGTCTACTAATTAGGTAAAATATCAAAATTGACTTTCCTTGTGTCCTTGCCCCTCCTCTTACCCTGTTTCCCTATCCACCCTCTTCCCCTCTCAATTTCCCATCACTCGCCTACTTGCCCCACACTCAACCCCTCAACCCCTAATCCCCTCTAGCTCACTCGCCATCCTCTCTTACCCCCTCGCCACCCACACCCACTCGCCTGCTCTTCCAACCCTCCCTTAGCTGCTCACCCACTCGCTCATCCTTGCTCTACCCTTTCTCGCCACTCTCTCTCCTCACCTTCTTCCCACTGCATGCTTGCTCTGGCCCTCGTTGCCTTGTCTATTACCCACCCTTATGCCTCCAGCTCTCACCTAGCGATCCCTACCCTACTGCCTCAACCCAAAGAACCCAACCCATTCCCACTCGCCCTCGCCTTCCAACTTGCCCTACCTACCCTCCCCTTACGTGTCGGTGCTCTCTCTCACCCACCACACAACTTGCCCCTTGCCGCCTCACATCACCTCCGCTCCATGCCATGTCCGCTTACCCTTGCTAGCATGCTCATCACTTGCCGTCCGTTGCAGCCCATCAACCTCGCCCTTGCCCGCCTACTTCCCACTCATCCACCATGGCCGCTCTTGATTACCACCCTAGCTTGCCCATCTCTCTCTTACCCGCATACCATTGTCTTGCTCACCTTGCTAACTCTCACATACACTCTTGCTTGCCTTTACTCCTCGTACTTTGACCACCATCACCACCTTGCCTCTGAACCACTCTATCTTGCTCATGTCCTGTGCCATCTTGATTGTCACCACTCTCTCTCACATCTTGCCTTGACCTTGCCCACGCCTCCCTCTGTCATCTCTTGCCTGCGGTGGCAATTTGCCAGTTTCCAAAAAAATCAAAGCATCAAACTAGTAGTATCACTTGTGCACTAAGTTGTTTTTTCAAAATGGCAAAGCATAGCATTAGTTTTGAAAAAAAAAGAGAGGCGTAAAAGTTCAGCATGCTACGACATGCCAAAGAATCTTTCATCTCTCAATGCTCAGAGTCTTTGGGAGGAAAGCATTGCCTATTTTCTAGTTGGAAATTGGATAAGGCAAAGGCATTGTCATTCTAATTTCATGGACTAATATTGAATGAAGGAAGTGAAGGTAGTACACATGCAAAGGCCATCGTGTGCCTAAAGACTACAAATGGATACCTGATGGAGAGTCAGAAGCTCTTGCAAAGTTTTTTCTCAGCATCAAATTGGATGCTATGAAATATTTGTCAGAGGGAAATCCCAAGGAATTTTTGAGAAAAGTAAGAAGCTATAGAGATGTAGTCCATCAAGAAAAGCCACTGAGTCTAGCTGCAAAGTTATCGGCCATTGAAGACGCTCAATGTATTCAAGATAATCATTTGTAAGGCCCCTCTTAAAATCTTTCTAAGTCCAAAATGCATTGATTACTTTTAGCTTGAGTACTATCTCCTTGTAGCATGATATGTTCTGAGTTAGGGACTTTCTCTCCATCAAGTACTTGTCCCATAACTCCCAGTTTCTCTCTTTCATTGCCTGGCAATAACTCCTTTCAAAACATTGTTTTGAACTATACCCAAGTGATTAGATGAGTGATCAAGCTCATAAACCACTTGTATGCCTTGCTAGTCAACAAGAAGCTAGCCTCTATTGGTTGCACATGGCTAGGTTGCTTCTGTAGCACATGAATACTCACTAATTTTCTAGGAACAAATTTATAGAATCTTTTTTCTACTCTCTTTCCTCACCTACAAAGCTATAAAATTTCCTTGAGTAGAGACTAGGCTATCTCTATAGATGGACTCAAAAGCACATTGGCTTGGCCACCCTAACTATGGATGAGGCTATGCTCACTTTTGACATGGGTGCTTTCCTACTACAAGGAAGAGGAGAGAAAATCAAAGCACTTGCCAACATGTCTAGATGTATGGAGATGATCTAAAGCATCATGACTACATCAACTTGTACTTCTTTTAAGGTGGTCAATTTTGCATTAAAGTATTTGAATATCCCAATAGAGAGCTTCATCTCCATCAGAAGGACATCAACAAGGTTAGCTAGGTCATAGTCCTCATCTTCATCGATCATCCAAGGGCTCCTTGTTATCCACCTCAATGGTGTTGGTCTCCACAAAATTTTGCTCATTGTTCAAAAGTGGATCATCACAGTCAGTGGCATTTACAAGCATGTAGGGTCCAACAGTAGGGCCTATGGCTATGGAGGGCATTGGCAACTCACACGAGGTGATCAACAGAAGCACTCTAGAGTGGGAAAGGACCTGATATTCTTGCAAGCATTGTTGAACACCCCGTTTTTTGTAAATTTTTACATATGGACATGACATTGTGTGTCAAAAGGGTGTGTGGTCTTTTTTTTGTGGTATTTTGAGCTTACTTTAGCAAGCACATGTACATGTAGTAAGCCCCAATTTCTATGTTTCCTTGAGTGCTTGTAAGTGACTTTTCTAAAGTACCACTTGTATATAGCTTAAACTCATGTACAATCAAAAAAACACTAAGCCAAACATAAAAAAATTGTAGGTTTTTGGTCATTGTGCCTCCATGATTTTTCATGCGGTTTTTTGTCCTCAAATAGCCTTTGCTAGGTGTAATCGTACTAAGGTAGCTTGGTATTCATACAAATTTTACACATAGAGGTGCATAGGTTTTAAATTTGTGGTCTTAAAAGATTTAGAGAAGTTTTGAGGCTTGAAAGAATCCCTTTTGGATTTGTGGCTTGGGAGAAACAATCTATTTCCTACAAGATATATGATATGGTAGCTTGCAGATAGTTTGGTGTAGGATAAGTTGTGGAAGCTTGCTTGTTTTGTGGTGTGTATACACTATGAAATTGTGGTTTTGAAGAATCACTTGGTGAAGAGGGAAGATATTTTCCTCAAGTGTATTGATTCACATGCGTTGTATGTCCATGCTAGGGTAGGTGCTTCTTAGTTTCCATGGTGGTGTTTTGGGTGGGAATGTGCTTGTAAATTCCTAAGGGATCACTTAACTTTAAGATTTGGTGTTGTGGGATTTCTTTGGATATGGATTGTGGTGCTAAATTTGTGCATTGAGCCATTAGGAGATTTTGGAGGTTATTTGGAGGGCCTTCTAAGAAATTTTATTTCTCTCTCTAGAAAATGTTCTTAAAATATACTTGCACTTGTTGTGTACGTCCAAAAGGACAACTGAACACTCTGAAAAGTGAATCTAACTTTTCAAAAATCCTTGAAAACGGTCACTTTTTTATTCAATGCGTGTGTTGTTTTTATGAAGTACACGATGCTCATTCAATATAGCTTTCGTCATCGTTGAAATTATAAAAATCACAAAATTATCAGTTGGTGTTAAAATTTAAAGTTTTTGATATCGCCAATGCGTCCAAAATGACCAAAAACTTAAAAACGTTTATCTACTTGCCTCAATCTGACAGCCAGAGAGGAAGAAATTGTCAAAATACCCCTAAAAAGGAGATTTTGCCTCACAACACGCGGGGGGCCATCTGGAAAATTTCAAATGGCCCTCCGCACGCCGTGAGGCAAAAAATAAAAATAGTGGATCACGGCGCGCAGAGGGTCATCTAAAATTCTCCAAACGGTCCCTCGCGCGCCATGATCCAAAATCCCATTTTTAGGGAGCTTTTGGCGATTTCTCCCTCTTCGGCTGTCAGATTGAGGCAAGTAGATATGCATTTTTTAGGTTTTTGGATGTTCCGGACGCATTGGTGGTGTCAAAAGCTTCAAATTACAACACCAATTGAGTGTTTTGTGATTTTTTTAAATTTCAATGATGACGAAAGCCATATTAAATGAGCGTCGCCTACCTCATGAAAAAGACAATCACATTGAATGAAAAAGCGTTCGTTTTCAAGGACCACTGACACCTTTTTTATATTTTTCTCAATATCAATCTATTTTTCTACGTAACGTAAGCTCTTCTCTCATTGGAGGAGCGCTTTTTCCTCTCTCTTCTAAAAGGCCCTCCAAAAGACCTCCGAAATCTCCTAATGACTATTTAAAAACATTTCTATATAGGTGCCCCTTGCTCTTGTTTTCCCAATAATGTTTTGGTGCCCACCACCGAAGAATTGCTTCAAGCTACCTTCAATTTATAGGTTTTGGAATACATGGAATTTAGTTTTCCAAAGTTTAATGTAAAATTAAAATGGCATTACAAAAGGTATCATTGAGAAAATGGAGTTTTCTTGCCTTCTTGCTGACAAGCAAGACCCAACATTAGTGCTACAAATCTTCTACTTTTGTTTGAAGGGAGATGCTAGAGAATGGTTGGAAGTCTAGAAAAAAGATCTACAAAAAGCATCCCAACCTCCTCAAGTTATGAACTATGAAATGGTAAGACATTGATTTCTTACACACTTTCAACATTTGGAAGACTCACAAAAGATATGATAGTTTGTTCAAAGCTTATCATAGCAACAAATCTAGACCATAGCAGACTTTTGTGAGAAGGATTCGTTTGTTATTGTGTACTTCCTTTTTGTCTTATGAGTGCTTGTGCTTAGTACTAAAAGCATATCAATAAGGTGTTCTCTCCCTTTCCAGGCAAGTTTGTGACGGATCTTATTGATGAATTTTTTTATTTATAGCTCTAGAATGAAACATTGTTCAAAGCTTAGGACTACATTGAAGCACTATGATGAAAGTGGAGGTCAACTCAACCAAAAAATTGTCATCTTGCTCAACCAAGACTGAAGTTTTTGGGGCATACGATCTCCAACAATGGCATTGAAGTAGATCATGACAAAGTGAAGGTTTTGGTGTTCCTCCATCACCTAAATATACAAATAAACTTGCTAATTTTATTCAAAGGGTGACGTATATGTCAAGGTTCATTCCCTTGTCCTCTCAAATTCTTTATCCTCTACAAGAAGTAGCAAGACTGGATCCTCTACAATGGACAAATAAATGTGAAGTGGTTATTGGTCCTCTTCATGCTCTACAAGAATCTAATTGGGATAAATAATTCTATGTGAATCCATCATTAGGTGAGAATGCTATTGGAGCTATGCTTCTTCAACAAGGTAGCAACTCCCACTACATGAAGCCTACCTAGTTTTCTAGCATGATGAAACTAAAGGTGGAAAGAGGCTATACATAGGTGGAGATCATTATGATGGATGTAGAAGGTAGTGCCTAAACCTTCTACATGAATATGTATTTTCAAGTGAGGAACTTGCTTAAGTGTTTTGAAGCTTGGCGTTTAAGGCATGTGGACAAGTCTCAGAATGAATAATTAAGCAGATGGTGTAGCACAACATTCAATTGGCCAATTGTATGTGATAAGGGATGATTCTCATCTTTATTTGGTAAGGGAAGATTTGGAGAGAGAGACGAAGAGTTTCTACAAATAGGTATGCTTCCATTAGAGGGAGAAATCAAAGTAGTATGCCTTCCTTCCTTGTTGTGCCAATAGGTATGTGCTACTTGTGGTGATACCTTGTATATGAAAGGGGCTGATCTTGTGACAAGAAGGGTGCCATGGAAAGAGGAAATGTACAAAATTTTAGAGGAGAATCATGAGGGTTCTTGGGGTTATCATTTTGCTTCAAAGATCACTTTGCATAAAATCTTGCATAAGGGCTATGTGTGGCCAAGCATCAAATGTGGTGTTCATCATTGGTGTAGGTCTTGTGAATAATTCCTAAGTATGGCAACTAGAGTTCTCAAATCAAAATTTAGAGGCACCATTGTGGAATATGATGTGTTTGAGAAATGGGGTATTGATACAATAGGCCCTTTACCTATAACAACTAGAGGCAAATTGTACATACTTACCACTAATGGCTATCTATCTAGGTGGGCCGAAGCCAAAGTTGTTAAGAAAATTATAAGTAAAGATTTTTTCAATTTCTATATGAAGATGTTGGATGCAATTGTGGCATGACATTGGAGCTACTTTTTGACAAGGGTTGATGTTGTTTTAGGGGAGGTGGATTATCTATGTGAGAAGCTTCATTTATACCACATGTTTATTACTCCCTATTATCCCCAATGTAATGGAGTGAATGAGAGGTTTAATGGAGAGCTCTTTTTGAGTAATCTATATAATTGATATAGATTGTTACAACCAACTTAGTTTAAAAGAGGATGTGTTTGAAATAAACTTACAAATTTGGGCAATCCATCTACAATCACCCATATGAGTTATGACTACATATGATGGTTGGTAGATCCACAAAAAATACCCTAAATTTACTACATCTATGATTCTAAAAATATTCATAAGCTATCAAATGCATGAATTTGTATGCCACTCCAAATATGCCTTTTCTAAAAACTAAAGTGTGCATGCATTTAGCAAAAACATATCCAACCTTGCATTTCCATGACTAATGACTTATGGTTGCGAATGCTTATGGCAAATGTTATGCTGGTAGCATACATAAAAAATGAGGAAATAAAATGTGTATTTAGATCTACAAAAGTAAACTAAATAAAATGTGTAAATAGCTCTATGAAAAGAAATTAGATAGTTGTCAATGCTTATGGCATATGTTATGCTCATAAACTACATGAAAAATGAGGGAATAAAATGTGTAAATAGCTCTTTGAAAAGAAGCTAAATGCTTCTCATTGCAATTACCCGATAGCCTTTCTTGAACATTTGGACCACAAGAGAATGTGAAGATAAATCAGATCAAGGTACAAACAATACAACATTTTCATTAATAGGATAGAGCCTTGCCAAATGTGTAACAAGTATGCAATATTGCAACCTAAAAAAACCTTGAAAAAATCATCCATTAATGCTTTAAAATAGTACTTGTAGCATTAACAAGTCTTATTAGGTATCCAACAATTTTTTCCCATTGAAAATGTTCCTGATAATACGTGCTGGCATGTTCCATGGGACACATAAAGAACCCTATTATGGCTTATACCTTGATAGAAACCTTATCCATGTCCAACATCTTTGTCTAAGATTGGTACCACTCTCTTTGTTTGTGTGCCTTGCTATATTGTTACAATATTTTCTGATCGCAACTTGGTTATACCTGTCTTGCTATGTTGTTAGACTATTTTCCAAACACAAAAAATTAAACCCCCCCTCCAAATCCTGGGGTGTTCACTAAGAAAAATTTTCTTATAGCACCTGCATTCACCGAAACGGATTTTAATTACCCCTTATACCCCTCTTGTACACATGAATCTATAAATTTACAACAAATTAAAGTCCCCTATGTTGAATGCACGTGCTATGTTACATATACTTTAGTAAACTCCCTCCTTGCCTTGGCTCTCCTTTTATCCTTGATTGGATGATTGAGCCTATAAATCCTCACATCCAACTTATTTACAAGCTCTTTCCCTTAAAACAAATAGAATCCTTAAAGAGAAAGCATGATTGAGGATTCATTCATTACCTATAATTTAACCCTACCACCCATTCGGGTCTAGGAGGGCCTCTTTATTTCCCATGAGATTATGGAGGTGATTAACATTTTGAAAAATAGATGCATGCCATGTGTGCAAGAATGGTGGGTGTGTAAGAGAGGTGTAAGAGTGGTCAAAGGATGGACTTTTTTCCCTAAAAAGGAGGTGGACAACTTTATGATTTTTGGCCTTCCATAACTCCTACATATGATCTCTCTGATTTGAGCGGAGATTATGATCTGGAATCTACATGCCGAGCTCTTTCCATAGATATGTCACATGATAAACTTTTGCTTGCTAGATTTTAAATTTCATTTTTGGGAGGAAATTTGAATTCAAATAAACTAGCCATTTTGCCTATTTGAATTCAAAAGTTGTCCTTTGATTGATTACTTAATACTAAAGGTTTGACTCCTTTAAACTGCCAAATAAAGTGGCCCTTCTAGACTCCATTCTCTTCCTAATGCCACCCCATGATGGAACACCTATGAGAGCCTTAAAAACCATCGTCAAGGTCTTAATTACAAAATTATAAGCCTCTCTCTCCCTCCTAAAGGACACTTTCTTTATTGGGATGCAATTCCAAGACCCAAGCAGTGGGTCACAGAGCAAAAGTTTTGTTTAGGTTGTTGCCAATACCTTATAGTGTCAGCGTTGCAAAAAGGTGCACCAATAATGATGTTGCAAGCTTGTTGGGTGGATTTCAATAAGTGGAGGATGTCCTACCATTAGAAGAGAGCAAATCCTTCTGTTACAACAAGTTCAATAATGTCTATGTTGACTTGTTGAAGCTCCAAGAGTCAATGATCAAATTTTATGGGTTGACACATGAAGAGTGTGATGGAAAATTTATATTTGTGATGAAGCTTGATGAGTGCCAGATTGTCAAAGGTCAACGGCTTGAAAGGATAAGTGTTATGCTTATGAATAGAGCCTTGGTGGGCGTCGACGTTGAGCAAAATGCCAACGATAAGGGAAACACCTATTTAGGTGTTCAATCCGAGAAGAATATTTGATCGCTGGTAGCTTTTCATCTCCCACACAAGACACATGAGTCCCTCAGATGGTATTTTAATCACACCCCAATCATTGATGTCATTCGGCAACAACAAGAAGGACAACAATTACAGATTTCAGGTCTAGGTACGTTCCAAGTGGAGTGGCATTTGGTAGGAGACTTGAAATTTCTCAAGTGTATGTTAGGGTGCAAGCAAGGTGCAATGACCCTCTTTCCATACATTTATTGTTTCCACAATAAAGTCTCATTAGGAATTGAGGGCAAGGGTTCAAAGACCATCAAATCAAAGGGTGGTAAGGGTAAGGGTGGCAAAGCTACAGTCAACTCTACGAAAGGTGTGACCACTACACAAACAGTGGATAAAGCACTACAACAATGGTTTCAAGGTATCCTCAGTTGTAACGAGAGTGTATCCCCTAATCGAGACATGGATGTTAGAAGCTGGACACACCCTACGAAAACTGACTGCTCGGCAGATTATTATTTTTTGTAATTATTCAAACCCGACATTTCACCTTTGTAAATATTGGGGCTTACAAAAGTTTCCAGATTGTATCCCACTTTTGACATTTAGATTGAGTAGATGGTTAAAATGGAACATTAGGGTTTGAGAATTGTAAGGTATTTATACCACTTTTTGACCTTAATGAAGGACCTTTTGTCATTTTAAAAAAAGTTTGAAGTCTGTGAGTGAGCGTACTGTGTATGAGAGAGAGTGAGAGCTTCATCTTGACGCTACATGTGCACTGGTGGTCGGAATTGAGTGCGGAGAAGTGCAGCGTGTTGCCCCCGATGAGAGCTACACGCCAATACTACATTGCGTATGTACGGTCCGGTTTTGAGAGCTCCATCTACGAGCTTCATCTGGTGATTCGGTGAGCATACGTTGTCCGATTTTGCATTGGAGCATATCCACGCGTTCACATTGAGTAGAGCTACACATTAGGCACTTTAGTTTTTGGAAACGACGACCTGCAAAATTCGGCCATACATCCTACGTGATTTTGCACCGGGTGTTTTGGGTTGGGATTTTAGGTCATGGACCTTAGGGAGAGCGACCTATTGGTGTTAGTAGGGTCTCCTTCAAGTTCTGTGGTGTTTTGAGATTGTTTGATGGGTATTCGGCTCTAGAAAGTGTTGTAGGAAGTTTCCTCTTATGCACTCCTGAAGGCTGTAGCTTAGACATTGGGTAGAGACCTCTGTAGGAATTAGTTAGGAGTCGATCGAGTGTAGGTTGACACCCTATGCTTGCTTCCACGTGCCTGCGGGTCGAGCTTCGTACTTAGCTGAGAAATCTTGTTAGGTGAGTTCTCGCTGTGTTGACGTCCGTCGTGGCGTATCCGTCCAACATTGGTGCCGTTGCCGGGGACGAAAACCTTAGGTAGGTGACTGAGACTAGTCCTTGAGGATAGGGATTCTTTGGCTTGCCAAGAATCTTGTTTTACATTTAGATAGGATCAGAGGGTGGAGGACTCTCTAGGTCTTAGAGGGAGTCTAGGGAGCGTGTGTCTGGCCTAGATCCTCCGACTTAGGTAGATTTAGGTAGACTGAGATAGTTTTAGGTATTAGTTGAGTTGATGAGCAAAAGTTGGAGTGGTAGAAGCGGTGAGAGGAGAGCTTGAGAGTTCGGAGAGGCCAGGAAGCAACCAAAACACCACTATCACCATTTCACATGATGAGTAGGAGTAGAGTAAGTAGGATATCATGATTCAGGATCTAGAGCACTTCATGCATGTATACTTGCTTGTTAGATTCATCACAAGGTTGTGAAAGACGCAAAAGTGTGTTTGAAAGTTGAAGTGAAGTCCAAAAGTTACTGTCAGTGTTTTTGATAGAGCTGCAGAGCATCAGGAGCATTTCTGTCAAGAAAAAAATTAATTTTAAGCCAGGAGACATCCTACGCGTAGGATGTCTACAGGCTAATCTGGTGGGAATTTTGGAATTTTGAGTTGACCAGTGTGTTCAAAAGGTAGGTTTTATCGTATTTTCACCTGGAAAGTGAAAATTTGACCATATCTTGACAGGATAAGGCCAGATATACTAAAATTGCCAGACATCCTACCCAAATTGTGCCAAGGTATTATTTTAAGACCAAAACCATAGGATGATTGCATGAGCATGATTTGCATGATATATTGAGTGACTGAGAGAGGTTCCATCTCATTTGGGTGAGAAAATTGCGTTTTAAGAAAACTTTAGCACTTTTGACTGAAAAAGGCTAGAACAGCTAAAATTGGG
This sequence comes from Adiantum capillus-veneris, assembly GCF_014529385.1. Classification (NCBI taxonomy): domain Eukaryota; kingdom Viridiplantae; phylum Streptophyta; class Polypodiopsida; order Polypodiales; family Pteridaceae; genus Adiantum; species Adiantum capillus-veneris. The sequence continues at coordinate 81,279,451 of NC_140931.1, read as the reverse complement.
GACTTTTGAAATCCAAACCAAAATCTAAGCATACCACTGGGTAGCTGACATCAAGGGGAAGCTGTGGGTCAAGTCTGGGGTCAAACATACTAAAAAGACATCCTACGCGTAGGATGTCATCTGTGTGATTTTGCACCCCAAACCTAATTTTGAGCATACCAAAGTGATCAGCACCTCAAGAGGAGTCTGTGCTGTGCATTTGAAGCTATTTTAAGCAAAAAGACATGCTACGCATAGAATGTCTAAAGTAAGAAATTGAATCCAGATACTGACTATAGGCCTAGCAAGGTGTTTTATAGCCTGGGGCAAGTCTCCTAGTCAATTTTGGTCCAAATTGGAGTTGATTAGACTGATCAAGACCAGCAGCAGGCTGTCGTAACAGATTTCTGATCCATTGACCAGCTTATAGGTGTCCAAATCAAAAAGCAAAAACAGCTGTGGACTCAGAACATCAAGGGGAATCCATAGTGCAAAAATCCAGGCAAAACAGAGCAGGAGACATCTACGCGTAGGATGTCTACTGGGGCTTAGTGAAGAGAAAATTTGACTGAGCTTATACAGTGAGGTTCCATTTGTCTTAAGGGTTCCAGAACTTCTTTCAGAAGTGAATTTGGACCTTGTTTGACCTTTTGATGGAGCAAAGACTGAATTCAGACTTTTTACGTAAATTGACCAACATCCGAGGGAAGTATAGTTCCAGATTAGCAGACCTAATCCAGAACATCATCAGTGTATAAAATATAGTAGTGGTTGAGGTTAACTCTCCAGTTATACCAATCATTACTAAGATCACCTCTAGCAGTTAAATGCTTTGATTCGATTGCCAAAATTAAACGCTTGTGTACATGTATATTCAGCAGCAAAGCAAGAAGTTGTGCGGAGACTGATCCTTTGCCAGGTGAGTGGTTGGATTTGTGATAAGTGCATTGATAAGTTTGATGAATTTAAGATCAGGAAGATACATCTTTAGAGACCAAAAGGTGGCAGGTGACCAAGGTAGCTTAGTGTCCACCGAGGAGAGTGTAACTCAGGCAAGGCTAGATCCACTAGCACCGATTATTGAGGAGGGTAGTGATACTGACACTTCATTAGACAAATCCTTCTTCATGATGAGTAGTCAACAGCAAGGAGGTTTTACCTATGACGGACCAATGCCAGGAGGAAGCACCTCCCTGAATCCTTTGAATGATTCCAAATTCACTGTGATCTTCTTGGAAGGAACAAACTCGAGGGGAGCCCTAGTTTATTCTGACTATCGAGGACGCAAGTGTATTTGTATTGAAGAAAGGCCAGCTCAGAGACTGGAGATAATTCGAGTCTATGATGATGGAGATAGATTCCGAGACGAAAAGGGGAACCACTATCTGATAGTTAGTAACCCTGAGGATTACAATAGATATGGAGATAACGTGGCGAAAGGGAAAATGGTTTCATAAACTCAAGAACCGCCTCCAAACATTGATCGACCTGGAGCAATTTTTATGTATGATAAGAAAACAACCAAGGCTTCGAATTATAATGAGAACGTGGGAATTTACAAGCATGAGAGCGAGGGAATAGTCTCTTACTTTCGCTGCAAAGAACCATACCCAAACGAGTTAAGCAAAGACAAGGTTCTTTACTTATTCTCTTATGCAATTGCTATGGGAAAGGATATCGTTTTTGTTGATAGGTACGAGCGAGAATACCAACGTATTCTCCCAGAGGAGGTAGAAAAGGCAACAGTTCTAGGAGCATCAACATATGCCCCCGATGAAGTGCCAAGATCCACCTACACCCCTAGCAAGTCGACAAATCCCTTTTCAGAGGAGTATGACGCGACCTCACATTCTACTCGATAGCAGACATTCAACAACCAAAACCAACCAGCAACTTAGCCATCATTGCAGGCATGGCTTCGACAGAGTGCAACATTAGAACAAGACCGAAATTGAGATGGTTATCAAGCTGCACGAGGGCTAAGGGATTTTTAAGAACCACCACTCTATTCACAGTATCAAGGAGAGAGTAAGCCAAAAACTCAAGGGTCAACAGAGCCTAGAAGACCACCCATAGAACGAGTTCGAAGAGATGAACCATCTCTGGCAAGAACTGTCATAAATTATGGCTTAGGAGCACCATTGGGAGAGGAACCAACCTACTACAGAAGACCAGAGGAGGTATATCAATTAGGATGTGGAGATCCAATGATGAGATTTATAGACCATCGTAGAATTAGACCTTCTCAAGTGCAAAAATGGGTAAACAAGAAATACACGGGAAACAAGGATCCTAGAGATCATGTAGCAGCCTTTGTGCGTGTAACTAGAGCTAAAGAGGTGTTAGACTACCCTACCCAATTTGCAGGGTTTGGACTAACCCTAGAGGATGACGCTGCTACTTGGTTTGACTCTGTGGAGCGTAGAGACTTTGAGTTTATGGAGGAGGTGTTTGACGAGTTTATCAAGGAATTATCACAAAGGGGGATAGCTCATAATACAGTCTCACAAATCCATAAATTCAAACAGAAAGAAGGAGAATCTGTGCGAAAGGCATCCCTACGACTAAAAAGATATGTTAAGTTCTACCCTGTGGAAGAACTGCCAACTCAGTCCAGACTTATGCTTATATTTATCCAAGGACTAAGGAATGCAGATCTCCAGAAGGACTTACATATGAAGAGGAGCACGACGTTAAATGAATTAACTAAGGAGGCTCTTTACCTTGTAGACAATTGCGCGGTCTACAAAGAGGGTGAGTTCAAGGATTTTGACGACGATTCATCCTCACAACAAAGTGGAAGCAAGTCTTCTAAGACAGCTCCGAAAGGAGAAGTAGCTGTAAAACAGGAGCAACTTGTAGAGGAAGTGCTAAAAAAGATCAAGTTGTGCGCCAAACCCTAGGCTAAACAGCCCAAGTGGTGTGCTATTGAACAAAATGGACAAACCATGGGACGGAGGAATGTTATTATAACAAGGGATACGTGAGAGAGAGACCTTACGCTCCCCAAGCTCAGGTAGCATCTCCTCAAGATCCACTGATGCCTAAGTACCAAGCAGGCAACCTACCAGGACCTGTAGGTGTAGAAAGACCACAACCAATGTTGGGGCAACAACCGCCCCTACCAGGATTACGACCAGTCGGCATAAGATACACACCAACCGTAACCGAATCAGAAGAGAAGGCTTTGGTGCCTATGCATGCATATTATGAAGATCCCAGTGGATATGCAGAAAATCCTGTCTATTATCCACCGGAAGAACCCTCAACACCAGAACCATGGAGCATGATAGGAAATACAGGACCACCAACAACTGCACAGGCAGCAGGAGAAGGAAGATATAGCTTGGATGAAGGAACATTGTTGTTCATAGCAAACAGAGGCATGGGCGGGTAGAGACATGCATACCAACAAAGAGGGGCTCAAGGAGCACCTCAACAGCCTAAAGGACCCTACTACAAGTGTGGTGGAGACCATTGGCTAAGAGACTGTCCTCATGATAAAATCATTAGAGTCAATGCATATTGCACCGAGTGTGGAGTTACTCATTTCCTGATTGCCCTAAGAACCCGAGCAAAGGAGAAAAAATCACCTTGAACATGCTGGAAGCAGTGCCTTCCAGTGGAGGGTCAGAAAATGAAACAATAATACCTATTCAGGCAGTGACACGAGCCCAAGCTCAAAGAATGACGAACGAACCCATAATTGAAGAGCCAAAAACCGATGCGCCAAGTTCAGAAACGAAAAATCCGAGAAGCACTTGGAAAGCTAGAAAGGCCCGTATGAGAGCCAGGAAAGAACGAGAGTAAACGGCTCTATCCGAGGAGTTAAAACACACAAAGGATAGATTAGAGCGGTTAGAGGATCTAGCTAGCCTAAGCTCACACACTGTGGAAACCATAGCACCCAAGGAAATAGCAGAACCCAAAAGTGCAGGATCAGGAGGATCAGTACTGGCAGACAAGGTAAATGAGCAGTTAGATGCACTTCTAAAAGCTTACGAAGCAAGAATAAAAAGGAACCAAACCCAAGAGCAAAGATGGATGACTTATCCATATGTTGAAATAGAAAAACAGAGGTTGAAAATGTGTAAAACGATGATTGAAACAACTCAATCTTTGATAGAAAACCCGCTTGGTAAACCTGTGAATTGGCATGAAGTACCAGCTCCAACCCCTATCAAACCAACTTTAGAGGAACAAGTAGAAACGAAGGAACGACTCACAAATGCTTATGAGTCTAGGGGAGAGCCTATCATAGTGCCAAATACAACAGACGAGGCAAGTGACGGGCTCTAGCTTAAAACATTGGTAGAAATGGGTAAGGATGGTAACGGTTTAGATGATCTGTGGAAGCAAATCCGTGAGGCCAACGAATCTAATAGGGTGAGTTACCACAGGAACAACACGAGAAAAGAGAAAAATGAGATCTTACCTCCCATTGAAGAATTTGAGGCAAGATCACAAGTGAACTTTGATATACATTCACAAGGGGGGGACCAAGTATCAATTAGTTTGGGGCACAGCCAACCAGACTCGCTAAAAACTCTACCCTCTTACCTAGGAGAGTATGAAGCCAAGTCTGAGGTGAGAGCAATCCCATCCCAAAGACTTTCTTCTAACAAAGTGATGGATTCACAAGGCCTGATTTAGTTATTGTCCACCCTGGTGGCATGCACAATCACATTAGCTAAACTCCTAAGGTTACGACCAAACATGTGGACCACAGTAGGCAAATGCCTAGAAAAATTTGGAGTGAAAGACCCCACCTTGAAGCTTCACGAAGGGATAAGAGAATGGGACAAGCCTCAACTAAACACTAGGCCAGTACCTTTAAACAAGGTTGGAGAGTATTGTGAGGGAGAAGATGGAAACACCACGCTACCAGTCGAATTCCAAGGAGTAGTTTCCAAAGCTATTCTTGAAAGTGGAGCAGGAGTCGCCATCGCCACCAAGGAAATCTAGAAAAAATGGGGAAAACCAGCTTTGAGAGCTACCAGAATGAAATTGCAACTGGCAGATGGATTCATGGAAAAGCCTCTAGGACTCTTATAAAAATTAATTGTCACCTCGTGCGGGATCGAGTATGAACATACATTTGCAATACTCGATTTCGACAGAAAGAACAATTACGAGATCATCTTGGGAAGACCATTCATGCGACAATTAAAGATGGTCTAGGATTGGGGTTACGACCACATATACCTCAGACATGGTGAGACAACAACCAAAATACACCTAAAATACCATAGTTACAAGGATGTGAACCAGACACCAGTGGAAGAGTTTGATTCAGCTACATTGGCATGATCGGAACTCCCAGCATGGTTAGGGCAACAAAAAGAGCTATGGATGTGCAGAGCTTCACGTTGTGGGAGCTTAAAAAGAGAGGAATGCGTCTTAGAAAGAGCGATTGAGGACAAGGATTATATTCCGGAACCTTTTCCTGAAGAGGCCTTGGAACCTCTGGAATGGGAACACATACTAGCAACATTGGATGTCTGTACCATTACAAATAGTCCAACAATAAAATTTTGCGATAAGGATGGCTATGATGTGCTACCCTATTACATGGTAAGCATTGTACCAGGAGGAGATGAGTTTGTAGAGCCACCGGAACAAGAAGAGTTTTATAACTCCTCTGAGCATCTGGAGGTAAATAACGATGCAGATAATGAGTGTTCAGACAGTGCAAGTGAGCGTGGGGAGAAAACAGAGAATATCAAGTTTTATGATTTTGCCAATCAGCACCCTAGACGCTAGGAATGCTATAGGAGAAAACGAGCAGAAAACAAAATGAGAGAAAACCTGATGCCCAGGATAAAAGATAAAACTCACTATCTAATGCTTGTAAAAGTAGAGGATTGTGTAAAAGATCAAATATCAGGAAGATTCTCAAAAGTTCGAAGGGAAAGAAAGCAAGAGGAAATAAAACAAGTACGGAGAGCTAAACAGAAACAAAATCATAAAAAGAGAAAAAATCAAAACTAGAAACAACAAAAGACCCAGAGTGGACCAAATTGGAGCGTAAAAAGAAATACCATGAACTGAAACGGTCTTTACGAGAGGAATGGACTACCGAGGGAGATAGTGATGGTAAAGGGGAGTCACAAAAAGGAAACATGAATGTACCATAACAATATCGGAAATTCACCATTCAGGACAGAAAAATCATAATGACACCACCAGTCAGGGAGAGAACAAACCAGGAATGTTATGATGGGCAGGAAAATGCAAAACGGATAGACCTCGCTGAACCAGGTGAGAAGCCTCAGTCGGTCTTTATAGCAACTGATTTAGAGCATGAAAAAGAAGAACTGCTAACACAACTTCTCAAGAAGTATAAAGATGTGTTTGCATGGTCCTACAAAGACCTCAAAGGAGTTGATCCATCGATATGCCAACATACAATTCCTTTGAAATCATAAGCCAAACCTAGCAAACAGTGTCCTTATACATATAATGACACATTTGCTAAACGAATCAAAGAGGAGATTGACAAGCTGATGGATGCTGAATTCATCTATGAAATTAAACATACAGATTGGGTGTCATCCATTGTGGTAGTCCCCAAAAAGATCGGAAAATTGCAAGTGTGTGTAAACCACAAAAAGGTAAATGCAGCCACCATAAGGGATAATTATCCCTTGCCGATCACAGAACATGTACTTGAGAGGGTGGCTGGGAAACGGGCTTATTCCTTTCTAGATGGGTTTTCAGGATACAACCAACTGGAAATTGCAATAGAGGATCAACACAAAACAGCGTTTGCCACATAATGGGGAATATATGCGTATCGAGTTATGCCTTTTGGCTTGACTAATGCCCCAGCTACCTTTCAAAGGTTAGTGACGCACGCGTTCAAAGAATACGTGATAATATTCTTAGAAATATACATGGATGATCTTTGTGTACACTCTCTTCTACGAGAGGAACATATTGACCATTTGCAAAAGGTATTTGAAAAATGCAGAACATATCGAATCTGTCTTAACCCGGAAAAGTGCATTTTTATGGTTAGGCAAGGCCGCATCTTAGGACACATTGTCTCCAAAAATGGAATAACCACTGGCCTAGAAAAAATCAAAGTCATAGTAGACCTGCCCAGGCCTACTAATGTGAAACAAGTGCAATCCTTCACGGGACACTGTGGATATTATCAAAGATTCATATATATGTATGTAGTCATCGCACAACCTCTGTATCGTTTGTTAGTCAGTTTCGACTGGATTAAAGAGTGTGAAATGTCATTCCAAAAGCTGAAGGAAAACCTTGTATCAGCACCTGTACTTAAAAGCACCGGATTGGGAAAAGATATTCCATGTTCACATTGATGCATCTGTATATGCAATCGGGAGTATTTTGGCTCAACCTGGAGACGGAACAATGGATTTTCCAGTTTGTTATGTAAGCCGACAGTTGAATAGTGCGGAAAAGAACTACACAACCACCGAAAGAGAGGGGTTAGGAATGATTTATGCTGTAAAGAAATTTCGGCATTATTTGCTTGCAAACAAATTTGTGTTCTTCACAGATCATCAAGCTCTTTTGTATCTGGTAAATAAACCATGCAATACAGGGAGAATTGTACGATGGTTCACTATATTTCTAGAATTTGATTTCATAGTGGTAGTCAAAAAGGGTAAAACTCATCTACGGGCGGATCATCTTTCAAGGCTGCACAACTGGGAAGCCCCTAAAGGAGTAGATGATGACATACCAGATGCTTATCTTTTCAATATAGAAATGATACCCAAATGGTCTCAAGAAATTGTTAGCATTCTTTCCTTTGGAGGTAGGTTTGATAACACGGAAGATAGATCCAAACAACAAACAATTCGACAAACCAAAAACTTCCAGTTGATTGCAAGACGGCTGTATCATCTAGGATCGGACCAAATTCTACGATTATGTATAAATCCAGAGGAATTTGAGTGTTATCTTGAAGAAGCACATGTCCATGATTGTGCATTTCATTGTTCAACAGTGAAAACACACCAGAGACTGAAACAATCAGAGGTTTATTGGCCAACTATGTACACAGACACACATGCTTATGTTAACAATTGTACTATATGTAGTGCCAAACGACCAGTGGATCACGCGACATTGTTTCAAGTAAACATTGCACCTGCATGGATTTCTTAACCACAAGGACGTTTACTGAAAACATAACAAGAGCATGGAAAAGGGCTATAGAGCTGGAGGCTCGTGACTTTCAGTTAATTGGGAACCAACTCTATAAGCGAGGAAAAGACAATCAACTTAGAATCTGTGCAAGTGAAAGTGAATACCTGCTGATTATAGAACACGCACATGGAGGCATAAGTGGAGGCCATTTTTCAGACGATAAGACGGCAAAAATTGTCTTAACCGCAGGAATATGGTGGCCTACATTACATATGGATGCTGAAGAGTTTGTAAAGCGTTGTGACACATGTCAGCACACAAGGTGCCGATAAAGAGAGATGAGATGCCACTACGGCCAATGATGGGAGCAAGGTCATTCTCAAAATGAGGCATTGATTTTGTAGGACCTATTTCATCCCCTGCATATCGCACCCATACCCAATATATCATTGTGGCTACGGACTATCTTACAAAATGGGCGGAAGCCAAGGCAACACAAAAAGCAGATGCACGAACCACTGCACAATTTTTGTATGAGAATGTTTTTGTACGATACGGTTTACCAATAGAAATTGTCAGTGATCGAGGAACACATTTTCTTAATGAAGTCATTGAATATCTGCTAGAGGAATTCATGGTCATACATAAAAAATCTGCTCCATATCATCCACAGGCAAATGGACAAGCTGAGGCCACAAATAAAACAGAGTCACTAAAATTTCACTACAGTTTCTTTTATTTGAGTCAAGAACAGATTGGGATCAGCAGCTACAATCAACACTATGGGCATACAGGGTAGCTTACAAAACATCGATAGGAATGACACCGTACAACATGGTGTTTGGCCTAAATGCTATATTACCCATAGAGTTTTTAATCCCAACTCTACGAGTAGCAAAACCCTTAGAATGGACAGGGCATGAGCTCTCTTCAAGAATAGATGATCGTGAAAAGCTAGATGAACTTCGCTTGAGAGCTGTAGCTTCGATCTATGCTAAAAAGAGAAGACAAAAGGAGTTTTTTGACAAGCATGTGCGCACGAAAGAGTTCAAAATAGGTGATTATGTACTTGTTTATACCTTGAAGCAACATGCCAAGAAACTTAAAAAGTGAGGGATGGGATCCTTTGTGATTAGTGACCTATCACAAAGTGGAGCAGTCAAGCTTACTACATTAGCAGGAGAAGAAATACCAAATTGGATTAGTGGATGTCGATTGAAGAAATATCATTTACCACTAACATAGGATATGCTTCAAAAAATCCATCAAGAAAAACAAAGAATGAAGGAGAAACAGAGAGTACGAGAAGAAGCCCAAGTAGAAGCAAAAGAACACATTGCAAAAAGAAGGCTTCTGCGACAACAACAACAATGTGGATCACCATTGCGAATCAATGCCATTCGACTCATAAATTTTGATGAAGACATAGTGGATCCAATAATTGCAGTCAAAGTGGGTAGAAATCAAGTTGAATTGACGGCATTTCTTGATTCTGGCACTCAAGCAAATTTGATCTCTTACAGATTATACAAACAGCTCAAGCCCACAGGTCAACTTCATCCTACTTCACAAGTGCTGGAAAGTAGTACATCACATTCACTAAAAACATTGGGCTGGAATATATTGCATGTACAAGTATATCAATACATTTACCCACACAAGTTTTATGTGGTTGACGATGAGAGCACACAACATCCCATGTTGTTGGGACAACCTTGGCAAAAAGAGTATAATGTGCAGATAGATTGGAATGCGAATGCAGTCAAGATTTAGCATGCACAAGAACAACAAGTGGTAGCCTTTGCTCAACAACCCCAGAAGAATTAGCTGCCAGCCATGCAATCACTGGATAACAAGCCAAAAGGAAGGGTGCCACTAAAGAACAGACAAGGAACTGCCAACTATGCTCACTACAAGTATAAAAGTCACCGACCGCAGTGAAGACATCAAAAGCAGTATGGGTGCGGAAGGATAGAAGAGACTTGGCAAACAAACCACAACACAACAGAAGAATTCAACAGAAGCAGATAGTTCAACCAAAAACCAAGGGAATAAAATAGATATGGATCCCAAAGAAAATGCTCAGCAACAACTCAAATGCGACTCGCATTTGGATGTTAGGAAATAAGATGTAGCTAAATAGATAATTGAGTAGATTACTTAATGGAGAGAGACAAATTTATATACACGAGATTATAGAGTAGAGAGAGAGAGAGAGAGAGAGAGAGAGAGAGAGAGAGAGAGAGAGAGAGAGAGAGAGAGAGAGAGAGAGAGAGAGAGAGAGAGAGAGAGAGTACACACGATATACGTGGTTCACCCAATGTGGGCTACGTCCACGGGAAAGCAGCCACTCAATGGCTTTAGTACTTCAAAACAAGACGTAGTTTACAAAGGGATTATACCCTTAATGGAGCTCCCGCCTTGCTTCACTCTCACCACCTCACACTCACCTTGTTGCATCAACTTCACACTATGAAATGTGTGTAAAAATGGCCTCCTTTTATAGGCCAAAAGGACTGCCCTCTCTTATGAGAGACAGCCATGTGTAGCCGCCCTTGTGCGAATAAGTCCAAATTGGACCCTCCAATCCGCCCATGTGTGGCCGCCCTTGAGAAGACAAGTCCGCTTTTGAATTCGGCCACCGGCCACCGGCCATTGACTTCCGACCATCGGCCACCGGCCATTGAATTCCGACCACCGGCCATCGGCCATTGACTACCGGCCACCGACCAACCGACCGGTTGTTTTCCGACCACTTTTCGGCCGCCGTCCGGCCATAATATTCCGGCGAAAAAGAATATTCCGACAAAAAAAAAAAGTCTCGGGGGCCTCCGGCCCCGAGGCCTTTAAAGTTGCCCTTGATTCTTGTCCGTGAAAATTTTGGTTTCCGGTGAGTGATTTTCCTTCACACACGATGGCTTCTCCTCATAATGGGGGCCTTACAAATGTGCACTTTTACCATAGAAAATTACAAGGGTAAATCAGGCTCCATACTTAACAATCTCCCACTTGGAGACTGCTTTCCATTCTGGCTTCTTATCCTTGAATGCCGATTGAAGATGAGCAAAAGCTCAACTTCTCCTTGTTGACCACCTTTGTAAACATGTCTGCAGGATTTTCACTTGTATGCACCTTTCCTAGCTTTAGTTGTCCCTCTTCCAAAAGAGTGCGTATGAAGTGATATCTCACCTCAATGTGCTTTGTCCTTGAATGAAAGGCTGAGTTCTTTGCAAGATGGATAGTGCTTTGGCTATCACTGTACAAGACACAATTGTCTTGTTTGAATCCAAGCTCTTCTAAGAATCTGTGAAGCCACAGAATTTCTTTGCTTGCCTCCGTCATTGCTACATACTCTGCTTCCGTGGTAGAAAGTGAAATCACTTTCTGCAGCTTTGAAGCCCAGCTTACTGCTGTGCCTCCAACCGTGAACACATAGCCAGTAGTGCTCCTTCGAGTATCTTTGTCACCTGCCATATCTGCATCAGCATACCCTTCTAGAAAAATATCAGTTCCTCCAAAATACAAAGCATTTGTTGTTGTCCCTTTTAGATACCTAAGTATCCACTTCACAGCTTGCCAATGCTCTTTACCTGGGTTGTCCATGAATCTACTCACAACTCCCACTGCATGTGCAATGTCTGGCCTTGTCCAGACCATAGCATACATTAGAGAACCTACCGCTGCAGCATATGGAACTTTAGATATATAGGCTATCTCCTCTTGTGTCTTTGGACACATATCCTTCGTTAGTTTAAAATGACCAGCCAAAAGTGTAGAAACTGGTTTTGCATTTTGCATTGCAAACCTTTCTAGTACCTTCTTGATGTAATCTTCTTGAGATAGCTTTATTGTCTTCTTCGTCCTGTCCCTTGATATTTTCATACCAAGTATCCTCTTTGCAGCACCTAAATCTTTCATTGAAAAAGATTTGGACAGCTCCTCTTTTAGGTCTTTGATGTCCTGCATGTTAGCACTTGCAATCAACATGTCATCAATATACAACATTAGGATGATTAATTTCCCATCTCCCAAATTCTCCGTGTAGACGCAGTGATCCGAGTTGCATCTTGTGAATCCATGATCCAACATCCATCGATCAAACTTCAAGTACCATTGTCTTGATGCTTGCTTTAAACCATACAAGCTCTTCTTTAATCTGCAAACCATTTTCTCCTTACCTTTTACTTCATACCCCTTTGGTTGAAGCATGTAGATTTCCTCCTCTAAGTCACCGTGAGGGAATGCCGTATTTACATCCATTTGCTCGAGATTTAGATCATGAGCAGCCACAAGGCTTAAGACAAGCCTAATTGAGTTCATTTTTATAACAGGAGAAAATATTTCATTGAAGTCAATACCTTTCTTTTGAGAAAAACCTTTTACCACAAGCCTATACTTGTACCTTTTCTTCCCACCTTCTTCTTCCTTTAGCTTGTACACCCATTTGTTTTGAAGTGCCCGCTTACCTTTAGGCAACTCAACCAACTCCCATGTTTGGTTGCGATGTAGTGAGTCCATCTCCACTTGCATGCTCTTCGTCCATTCTTCTTTGGATTCATGTTGCATAGCTTCTTCATATGATTTCGGCTCTCCAGAATCTGAGATCAAGAGATGGTTGAAGGAAGGAACAAACCTTTCTGGAGGTCTACTTGCTCTTGTAGATCTTCGGGGAATAGGTTGAGGCTCCTCATTTGGTTGACGTTGTTGCACATTGTCACCGTTTGCAGTCCTTGAGTCTTCACCGTCCTCAAGCTCCATGTACTCATCACCTGTTTCTTTTGTTTGTTTTCTTTCCAAGTAATCTTTGTACATATTTTGTTCGTTAAAAATTACATCCCTACTCCTTAAGATTTTACCATCTTCAGGATTCCATAGGCGATACCCAAAGTCTCCTTCTCCATAGCCAATGAAGAAACACTTTTTGGACTTTGCATCTAACTTTGATCTTAGGCTTCTATCTATGTGCATGAAAGCCTCACACCCAAACACTTTGAGAAATGCATAATTCACTGGTTTACTTGTCCATGCCTCTTCTGGAACTCCCCCATCCAATGTCGTTGAGGGTGACCGATTGATTAAGTACACAGATGTACTTACAGCTTCCGCCCAAAGCTTAAGCGGTAGGCCTGCATGTAGCCGCATGCTTCGTGCTCGTTCCATGATTGTTCTGTTCATCCTTTCCGAAATCCCATTTTGTTGAGGTGTCCTTGGGGTTGTCCTTTGCCTCCGAATGCCATTGCTAGCACAAAAGCTTTCAAAAGCTTGGCTGCAATATTCGCCTCCATTGTCGGATCTGAGGCATTTAACCTTGGTACCTGTTTCATTCTCCACAAAGGCTTTCCACCTTTGAAATATGGAAAATACATCGGATTTATTCTTCATGACATAAACCCATGTTTTTCTAGTCGCATCGTCTATGAATGTTACATAGTACAATGAGCCACCAAGTGATGGTGTACTTGCAGGACCCCAAACATCAGAATGAACCAACTCAAGTTTTTTATTTGTTCTTTCATTTCCTGATTTTTGAAATTTTACCCTCTTTTGTTTACCATAAACACAATCTTCACAGAACTCTAAGTCCACTTCTTTCAAACCTGGTAGAAGCTTCTTTGTTTGAAGGATTTGCATTCCTTTGGCACTCATATGCCCAAGTCGGTAGTGCCACACCGCATTGTCAACTTCTGTAGTTGCTGCACAAGCTGAAGGTTGCGTGTTAACAGTACACAAGTAAAGTGTACCGACTTTTTCACCCTTGGCAACCACCAAAGATCCCTTTGAGATCTTCCACCGTTTGTTTCCGAATGCAATGTTGTGACCTTCATCGTCCAATTGTCCTGTAGAGATCAAATTTTTGCGAAGAGAAGGAACATGCCTAACATATTTAAGCTTCCATTCATTTCCATTAGCAGTTTTGACAGAAACTGTACCTTTGCCGACAATCTCACAAGCTTCATCATCTCCCAAGTATACATACCCAAAATTACCTTTGGTGTAGTTTTGGAAATGTTGCTTGTGTGGTGTCGCATGGAATGAAGCCCCGGAATCTACTATCCAGGAATTAGACACATTGTCTAATGAGAGAATTAGAGCATCTTGCTCTACTTTACCTGCCAGATTGACCTCCGATGTTGGCTTGTTGTCTTGAGACTCTGTCTCCTTCTTCTTCTTGGACCAGCAATCCTTCTTGACGTGGCCCTTCTTGCCGCAGTTCCAACATTCAAGAACTGACTTTGTGCGTGACTTGCTCCGCCTTGAGCGATCACGACCCTTTTGGTTTTTGAACCTCTCCTTAAGCCTTCCTCTTGTTTCCACTGATAGTGCAGCACTTGATGATTCTCCTGTGCTTCTCCTTCGCATTTCCTCGCTTAGGAGAACACCCACAACATCATCAAACTTAAGAGTATTTGTGCCAGAGATAGAATTACTTACAGCCATCACAAGCCTGTCCCAACTATCCGGTAGAGATGATAGTATAAGGAGAGCTCGCACTTCGTCATCGAAATTTATTTTCACTGATCGAAGTTGACTTATGTTTGTGTTAAAGTCATTTAGGTGTTCTGCAACTGAACCATTCTCTGCCATCTTTAGATTGAACAAGCGCTTCATAAGAAATACCTTATTGGATGCCAATGGTTTCTCGTAGAAGTTGTCAAGTGACTTCATCAAGTCCTCCGTGGTCTTCATCTCCGAAACATTGAAGGCCACCGTTGACGCCAAGCTTAACCGGATTGTTCCCAGTGCCTTTCGATCAAGGACAATCCATGCTTCATCTGCCATTGCTGCGGGCTTCTTCGCAAGACCGCCTAGTGGCAAATAGAGGTCCTTCTGGTAGAGATAGTCTTCAATCTGTATCTTCCAATGTTGGTAGTTTTTGCCGTTGAACTTCTCAATCTTGAGCTTCCCTTCCTCCGCCATAACTCCCACTCAATTCAAGGAATCCTTTCCTTGAGATAATTTAGCTACGAGCAAACCTTGCTCTGATACCAGTTGTTAGGAAATAAGACGTAGCTAAATAGATAATTGAGTAGATTACTTATTGGAGAGAGACATATTTATATACACGAGATTAGAGAGAGAGAGAGAGAGAGAGAGAGAGAGAGAGAGAGAGAGAGAGAGAGAGAGAGTACACACGATATACGTGGTTCACCCAATGTGGGCTACGTCCACGGGAAAGCAGCCACTCAATGGCTTTAGTACTTCAAAACAAGACGTAGTTTACAAAGGGATTATACCCTTAATGGAGCTCCCGCCTTGCTTCACTCTCACCACCTCACACTCACCTTGTTACATCAACTTCACACTATGAAATGTGTGTAGAAATGGCCTCCTTTTATAGGCCAAAAGGGCTGCCCTCTCTTATGAGAGACAGCCATGTGTAGCCGCCCTTGTGCGAATAAGTCCAAATTGGACCCTCCAATCCGCCCATGTGTGGCCGCCCTTGAGAAGACAAGTCCGCTTTTGAATTCGGCCACCGGCCACCGGCCATTGACTTCCGACCATCGGCCACCGGCCATTGACTTCCGACCACCGGCCATCGGCCATTGACTACCGGCCACCGGCCAACCGACCGGTTGTTTTCCGACCACTTTTCGGCCGCCGTCCGGCCATAATATTCCGGCGAAAAAGAATATTCTGGCAAAAAAAAAAAAGTCTCGGGGGCCTCTGCTCCCGAGGCCTTTAAAGTTGCCCCTGAATCTTGTCCGTGAAAATTTTGGTTTCCGGTGAGTGATTTTCCTTCACGCACGATGGCTTCTCCTCATAATGGGGGCCTTACAAATGTGCGCTTTTACCACAGAAAATTACAAGGGTAAATTAGGCTCCATACTTAACATTGGATTCCGAAACCGAAACAAAAGGAACTCCCTTCAGTACAAGCAACATCGAAAGGCAGACAACTGCATATGAAACTGGCAAACCAATTTATGGGTGCCAATCAGCAACAAAACAATGACAACCGCGAAAGTAGACATAAACCTACACAAAACTCCAAATCAAAGCTACCAATGGAAAGCAAAAGAGACAAGGTCTACGACCAATTCCGCCACGAAAATTCTCTCCAAGGAGACAACTATGGCCATATCAACAGTAGCGGCAAAGCAAGTGCCTGTTGCAAGAAAGACAATCAAACAAAGAGCAATAGAGTTACAGATTTTACTTGCAAAGAAACTCTGCCGACCAAATCAACAAACAGGGAACCTCGACGGCGAATGCCAATAAGCATCTTGCTTATACCCTTCTCTTGCACAACATTAATTTTTCCATGCATTGAACGAGTATGCATAAAATAGGGCCACATTTCACGGCCAAGCATTAGCACAAATTTTTCAAACTATGCATGGCACATACTCCGAGGTGATACCTTGTCGTCCGGGAGGACTCCGGCTAGGAGGGGGGGAGGCATTCTCAAATGCGGACCCAATGGCAGAAAGAGCAAAAAAAGGGGTTTTTCGACTATTTTTAAGGGTTGTTGTTTGATTGCAAAATTTTATGGACTAACCCAAGTACATATGACCTTATACAACATGAATCTACAGGTATATGGGACCAAACGCCAAATCAAGCCCCTAGGTGTGTGTATATAAGTAAAAATAGCCATTTTTTGGGCAAAATATTGATATAACGAAGAAATTCGGCCATAAAAATTGCATGTGAGTGAATATAATGTTTTGCGATGATGTTTTTGATTTATTACGATTTTTGGGGATTTTTTGGGTTTGATTTGCTATTTTCTTTGTAATTTCACTAATTTTTGGCAGAAAAACTTCAAAAATACAAAAAACAGGTGAAAAATGTTCATAATGAAAAAAAAAAAATACGGGGATGATCAGTGAATATAGGACAACCTATGGTACAATGGGGGTGCAATTATGAGACTGGAGCGGAAAGCGTGTTTGGCCAGATTTTGACCGAAACGTCAAATTTCTTGGAAACTGGGCAAATGGAGTCCAAATCAAGAAATTTTTGAGCCTAAACCACATCTCACAAGAAGTTGGGAGCACATGTCAAATTTCATGAAAAGTGGTTCGGGGACCCCCATTAAAAGAAAATTTCACTTCATTTTTAGCTCATTTCCACTATTGACCTTTGAGAGAGAGCTCCTGCCACCTAGAGCGAACGGAACTTCCAGCAGCTTCTACGACGCACACAACTACCCGACGGGCTTCAGAAATGAGAGGTAGGCTCACCACCTTGAGCTTTTCGCGCATGTTTGTCGTTTTGTCGCGAAAACTAGCATAGGGATCACACAGAAAGCGGGCAGTAGAGACCTACAAATAGATGTGGCCACCTAACGGCTAACCCAAAAGCAATGAGACTTCATCGGTAGCTTACTCTAGCATAGGAGACCAGTCTTGGATGTCCAAAGGCAGTAGAAAACCATCGGGAAAAACCCTAATTCCTAGAGCCCCGCAAGAGGCCACCAAATGGGAAATCGGCGGAGAGGCGCCCAAATGCTACCAAAATTCATGGGTAGGAGCATCTCGACATGCTCAACAAGTCTATGTAGACCACATGACCAAAAGGTGACCTGAAGCGGCACTAAACTTCAGAAACGGCATTAGACACACAAAGCGTCAAATAGCTCTCGCGGCCAAACTTCACGAGCGGCTTTCCTAAACCATCAACAACCAAATCCTATGGTGGTAGACCACCACAAGTCATCAAAGACATGTAAACGCAACCACGGGTGCTTCTAGAGCGACAAATTTCCAAATGGAGCTCCGGTGAAGCCAAAGTGGATAAAAACCATACGGCAAGGATCCCCAAAGGATCGGGAAGCTATGGAGACCAACATCAAGAAATTTCATCGCCGAAAAGCACTGCAAAAGTCAGAAAACGGCTCGGAGGCTCTGAAATCCACACAGGGAGTTATTTTCTATCTATTTGACTTTTTTGTTGAAATTAGGCTTAAAAGGGACTCAGGGGGACTAAGGGCAGGCACTAGTAGAAGTCTCCACATAAATTTCATCAGGAGACATCCTACGCGTAGGATGTCTCAAGGACATTTCTGGGCACAAAACCCAACATTTCTCATCACACACATTTTCTGAATAGCCTTTACATGCTAGCCACCAAGTTTCATCACATTTGGACCAAAATTGACCTCATATGCATGAAAAAACGTAAAGTCAGAGCATAGAGGCAATAATGGGCCATAGACCTACCAAAACTTGTCCAAACCACATGAAACTTGCACAATACATTCATGAGCACATTGCCAACCAATCTGTGTGGTCACATGCAAAAAATGATGAAGTAGACATCCTACGCGTAGGATTTCTATTTGACATTTTTGGCCTATAGAGGGTGTTTTTCAATTCCAGATCTTTTTATATCACCTTCAAGAGCTCATATATCAAGTTTGAAGCCATTCTAATCATTTTTGACCCCCAACACCTCAAAGATACACTTTTTGAGCCCGAAAACTCTACACATGGTCTTACCACCACCAATTCTTGTCCAAATCAAAATCCAACCACATAGCCATGTTGCATAGGCCAAGAGCTACCCACAGAACAAATCCCAGGCAATTTCGATGAAATAGACATCCTACACGTAGGATGTCTCTAGCATAATTTTGACCTTCTGTGCAAAGAATGACATCATGGGAGCCATTACCATGGTGCAAGGAACCCATATATCAATTTTCAACCCATTTGGATATCATTTGCCACCAGTTGTGGATATTCTACCCAATTTGTGAGCCTAAAGCCTGAATCTGCCTAAAAATGCACTTTTTGATGCCCAAATCCAATTACAATCACATAGCCATGTTCCACAGACCAAAGACCACCAGCATGTCAAGTATCACCAAAATCTGATGAAAAAGACATCCTACGCGTAGGATGTCTAAATGAAATTTTTTGGTCAGAATTGCACTGTGAACACATGCACAGTTTCCCAAGTTCCTTTTAAGTTTTATTTTCATTTTTCAAGTCATTTGGATAGTTAAAACTCAGTTTCTCATATGATATGGAAAAAACTCTAACTTCAGACTACTGAGTGCAACATAATCTATGGCAGCCGCAAAGTCACCGGCAAAGAAGAAGAGGATGACCATAAAAGATTATTTGGAAGAAGTAGAGCCCTTTGTCATCCCAGAAGGAAATCTAAAGCCAACCAGCACGTGGATCCAAGAGGACTTGCTAGAGTCAAATGATCTAAAGATCTACCAAGGCGTGTTCAAAGACACCGAAGGAAATGTAATAGAGCTACCCATGCTACCTCGAGAGCTCAATGAGTTTGTCGGAAGCAAGATGGAAGAGTACCTGGAGAAGATAGATCTCCACAATTATTTTGAAGCGGTGCCTGCAGGAATTGACATAAAAAGAGTATGGGAGTTTGTGACTACAATCAAGGAAGATGGAGTGGCCAGAGTTACGGATCTGCGGGGCAAGCCAGACACTATGATTGAAATCTCAGAGAAAGTAGTGGCAGCTACATTAGACCTCTCCAACAAAGGGGATAGTGTAACTAAACGAAGGGACGAAGTAAAGGTGTACAAAGAAAAGAAAGGCAACTACACCTTTGAAGACATTGCCAATCCTAAAGTGGCAATCATGAGTCAGCTGTACAACCAGTACTTCCATATGTGTACAAAGTGGCCACAAAAGTACATAATTCTGCCTGGAGAAATTGCCACAACCTTCACCTGGGCAATGCAGAAGAGCAAGCCGAAGGTAATCGACTATGCAGCTTATACACATGAAAATTTGGTGAAGATGGGCAACAAGAACCCCACCTATATTGTGCCGGGTGAGCTGATCACGAAAGTGGTATATGGGGCATTGCACGCCAAGGGAAGATGGCCTGACCCTCCGTCACAAAATGACTGGCTAAGGCTCAAGGAAGATAAGGAAGAGGAACAGCCCAAAGCACCAAGAGTTGCCACAAGGTTGAAACGCCGGTTAGAAACCGTGCAAGAGGAGCAGCTAGAGTTGAATAAAGGAAAGAAAGAGAGTGTCCAAGTGCCGGTCAAGGAGACAAAATCACAGAAAGCGGCACGGCTAGAGCGGCTAATGGAAAGTTTTAGAGCCGAAAGAGTCCTCAAGGGGGATCTGAGCGAGCTATGGAAGCCATCACTAGAAGCAATGTCGGGATCATCTCGAAGGGTGCACAGAGACAGATTTGAAGATTATATTAAGAATTTTGAGATTCTGGATGCCACGGCCGAAAATATCCCACATGTACCATTTACAGAAGCAGAAGTGGAGGAAGTCCGACTGCAACTGCTAGAAGGGAAGGAAGGCCAAGAGAGGGAGAGAAAGACAAAGGCGGACAGGGATTTCAAGAAAAAGCCGGCAACTCCACCGTCCATCCCTGAGTCCAGCCCACCGCCATCACCACCTTCTCGTAGCCCTCCACATACTCAACAAAAGGAAGGGCTAGACAAATCTGAACATCAAGAAGATTCAAGGCAAGAACAGAGCCAAGAGAAAGAGCAAAAAGAAGAAGCTAAGCCTAAAAGTGAGCAGCCAGAGCCAAATGAAGCAAGGTACAATAGGTTTCTAGATCTACTAGCTGCTGGATATTCAAAAGAAGAGGCAGCCACAGTCGCATTTGACTTGGCAAGCACAGGGCCCAAAGAGCAGATGCAGAGCCTGCGGTTAGTGGAGCTAAAAGAGATGGCCATTGATACAATGGACCTGCACCCACCCACCAATGATTGGGATGTGGTGATGACCAAGCTAACCGGGCTCAGGGCACAATCAATGGCCACGGAAAGTGAAATGGCTGCTCTCAAATCCAATGAAGTACAGATCAAGTCTGAAGTCGCCACTTTACAAAAACAAAGCCAAAGGCAAATAGAGAGAGAAGAAGAGCTGCAAGCCATGGCCAGTCTGGCAAAGGCATTGCAAAGATGCCAAGAGATGGAAAGAGAGAATCAGGTAGCAGCTCAAAGACTGCAAGGAGCCGAAGAAGAATATAGAAAACTCAGCAAGTCATTGACAGATGCAGAGAGGGAAAGGGATAACCTAACCCTACAACTTGCTGAAGAGTCCAAGGAAGTGGAAGCCATGCGGAATGCCAAAGAGAAGGTAGAGATAGAGCAGGAGGCTAGCCAGGATGAGGTCATTGAGCTCAAGGACCAGATTAAAGTTAAAGATCAAACCATCCAGCGGCTACGGGCATCTCCCCAGCCAGAGTCAGAGCGACTAGCTTGACTCACACCACTTCAGAGAGTCAGATTTATGAAGAACAAATGAAAGAGCTCCAGAAGGAGTTGACCTTAGAGAAGAAGCAAAGGCTGATGATGGCCGAGGGGTCAATGGTCATGCAAACCTGCATGGAAGAAGAGCACAAGGCAATGCAGGATGATCTGGAAAACATTAAGAGAAAGCTCGAGGAGGCGGAGAAGATCAATGCCGATTTGAACGCCTCCTTGTGAATATGGGAGAGCAAGCTGAAGCAGAAAAACATACATTCCAAAAGAAAATAGAAGAGCTGAGAGGCTAGCGGACAGAAGAGCAGTTCAGCACCGGGCCAACAGCCATGGAAGGAATAGATTTAGAGAATGTGGCAGATCCTGTGGACACACCCATGCAAGAGGAAATCCTTGTAGGACCCTCTCAAGAGCCACAAGATCTGACACAAGAAGAAGAAGAGAAGTTGCAAAAGGCCATAGAAGCGGAAATCAGAGATACAGCCAAAGAAGCCTTGGAATGGGAGCAAAGGGTTTTTAAATCAATGACCATTCAGAAGATGGACGCCAGCAACCTTCGGCGTGAATGGATACAGCCCTCTCTCCCATATCCTTTGCTAAAGTACGAAGCCACCACAATCAACAAAAGAATCAGAGAAGAGACAACAGTGCCACTGTACACAAAGACATCTCCAAGCCTGAAGGGGTAAAGTTGATAGTCGACTCTCAACCCAGGTGGAGAAAGGCATGGCTGACAAAGTATCCACAGTATCTAATCCATTTGGTAGAGGCACCAAAAGTCATCAGAGATAACTTAAGCTTCTGTCCTCTACCAAGGATATGGACGTGGAAGGCCCATGAGCTACTGCAAAGAAGCCAACCCACTTGGCTAAACTATCCGAAGCTGCCAGGCTTGAAGGCAGGAGAGAGAATAAGTGTTCAATACATGGTGAAAACCCTAACGGACGCCATCAAATTGTTCACTGGCTCACCTGGCCTATCTTGCATTATGATGAGAAAGATTTGCAAAACCCTTTTGGCAGTCTTTGAGACGTTCAAACCAGGCCAGGCGACAGACAATATCTTCTTCTTTCAAGATACTTACAGATGTGCATACGATCTGTCTGGTCATCCTTCCAAGGAGGTGATACATGCATTGTATCAAAGAACCATGTTTTTGCCATCCTATCACCTCCAAGCCTTTGAAGAAGCTTTCTACACCGGCTTCTTCACAATCAACACTGACATATTTGGCCCAACACTACTAGCTCAACATGAAAGATATGAGTCATTGCTCAAGATGAGAGAAAGCCTAAGATGAAGAAGCAGCTCAACATCCATGTCGGGGACGACATGAGCAAGGAGGGGGGGAGTGTTAGAAGCTGGACACACCCTACAGAAACTGACTGCTCGGCAGATTATTATTTTTTATAATTATTCATTTATTGAGAAAACCCGACATTTCACCTTTGTAAATATAAGGGCTTACAGAAGTTTCTAGATTGTATCCCAGTTTTGACATTTAGATTGAGTAGATGGTTAAAATGGAACATTAGGGTTTGAGAATTGTAAGGTATTTATACCACTTTTTGACCTTAATGAAGGACCTTTTGTCATTTAAAAAAAAGTTTGGTGTCTGTGAGTGAGCGTACTGTGTACGAGAGAGAGAGTGAGAGCTTCATCTTGACGCTACGTGTGCACGGTGTTTGGAATCGAGTGCGGAGAAGTGCAGCGTATTGCCCCCGACGAGAGCTACGCGCGAATACCTACATTGCGCGTGTACGGTCCGGTTTTGAGAGCTCCATCTACGAGCTTCATCTGGTGATTCGGTGAGCATACGTTGTCCGATTTTGAATTGCAGCATATCCACGCATTCACATTGAGTAGATCTACACATTAGGCACTTTAGTTTTCGGAAACGACGACTTGCAAATTTTGGCCATACATCCTACGTGATTTTCCACCGTGTGTTTTGGGTTGGGATTTTGGTTCATGGACCTTAGGGAGAGCGACCTATTGGTGTTAGTAGGGTCTCCTTCAAGTTCTGTGGTGTTTCGAGATTGTTTGATGGGTATTCGGCTCTAGAAAGCATTGTAGGAAGTTTTCTCTTATGCATTCCTGAAGGCTGTAGCTTAGACATTGGGTAGAGACCTCTGTAGGAATTAGTTAGGAGTTGGTCGAGTGTAGGTTGACACCCTATGCTTGCTTCCACGCGCCTGCTGGTCGAGCTTCGTCCTTAGCTGGCAAATCTTGTTAGGTGAGTTCTCGCTGTGCTGACGTCCGTCGCGGCGTATCCGTTCAACAATGGACGATCCAAATTGGGATCCTATTCTACTAATTCCTCTGATAAATATGCATGTGTGCACTCTTCATGCCTGTCTATGAATTCTTGACAAGTTTCTTATGCTCCATATTAATTATGCTTGGAATATGGAGCCTGTAGAAAGAAGAGAAGAGTGTATCAGAGAACTTGAATAAGCATCATAGGCAATCACAAGAAGCATGAGAGAGGCATAGTGAAAGAGAATTAAGCATTTATTAGTGTTAATCAAGTCACATGAGCAAGGAGAAGCTCAAGGACTCCATAGCCACACACCTCAAGAGCTCTCACCAAAGAGTGCTCTCAACAATGAGCTTGAGAACCCTAATTTCTTTTACACACTGCCTTATATACCTAGGGTAAAAATATGCAATGTCCAAGCACCCAAGGCCTTTAGTGCTCCACCACTTATTGAATCTGCAACCTAGGCACAATAATTGACTTGTTTCTTTATAGCTTGGAACTCCCATTGAGCCCGTAACACATTAAAATATTACAATGGCTTGAAATAAATCGAGAATTTACAATACATGACCAGCTTGGAAAAATGTGAAAAATGTGTAACTCCAATCTTTACTGCTTCTTCATGTTGATCTTCAATGTGCATCCATATGTCTTTGGTCTTTAGTAGCTCTTGTTAACTAATGTTGACTCACTTAACACCACTATACCTGCTAATTTAGGAGATTTGGCACCATTTGCTCAAACCATCGATCGATCTATTGCTGAGAATATGCGTAACACGGTTGATAGAGAGCCTAGAAGTAAGGCAGTACAAATAGCCAAGCTCACACAAAAATTTAGTGGAGACGGGAATGTGAGAAAGCATATCAAAGTGTTTGAACAAATATGAAATTCTCAAGGAGAACACAATGACCTACATAAGACTAATGCTTTAAGCCTAACCTTAAGTGGGAAGGCTGGGGATTGGTATAAAACCCTAAGGGTGAAGGAAAAAACGATTTACCCTACTCTTAGGAGTCTGTTCTTGAAAGAATACATACGAGAAGGAGTGCTTTGGGGTGTAGCCTCTCAGCTCCAGAAAGCCCAATGAGAGGAAGGAGAGTCAGTGAGATACTTTATTAGTCGCTTGAAGCATTTGAATTATTGTTGTGTAATGAAATTGGCCTATTTAATTTGAGAGTAGCGGAAATTAATGAGATTACTTTTGAGAGATTACTTTGTGAGCATAGCGGGTGAACATAATTGAAGATAACAACATAGAAATATCAATTAGTTAACTTGGCATGAACAATACTTTTGCAAGAGAGAGAATTTAGAGAGCATGACAGCAGTTGAGGACCGGATTTATGTGGAGCCGGTCCCCCCTCCAATAGGCATTTGTATTATGATTTCTCCCATTAAGAGAGACTTGTTACAATACAATCTTTGTGTTCCTTATGACCTAGATGATGAAATGAAGATGGAAAGCTTCATGCATCACAAGCATAACATAAACTTTGAAGAAAGATTTAACTATCCTAAGACTCAGTCCCAAGACCTCAAACACCTTTGAAGGTGGAGAGAGCTAGCAGGGAATGAGGGTAGGGGAGAGGAAGAAGAAACATTTCATTGGAGAAAGAATTAGTTTCTCACTTATCATAACTCTTCTTGCTAGCATACATAATAGCATAGTAATGAATATGGAGAAGATGGCAAGCTTAAGCATTGAAGCATGGCTCTTGGTTGGATTTGCACTCCATAGCCAAGAGTGTTGGTGTAGGCTCTCAACTTCTCAAGGAGCTTGGAGAAGGATATGGAGCTCTTGCACTTTGCATAACACACAATGAGAGTGTGTGTGAGTGTGTGTGGGTGACTATACCCCCTAAGCAACCCCCTAGCTTGCTTGGGTCAAACCACCCTTATAGCTCATGCTTGAAGCTCATTGGACCCCTCCAGACCTAGCCAATCACAAGCAAGAGGCATTACAAGCAACAAGGGTAGCCTTGGGACAAGTGTCCTTCTTTCCCCTTAGAGAGAGAGGACTTGATAAATGTAAAAAAAATTAGATAATTCAAGTAATTTATCATTGGACCCCTTTTAAGCATGGCCAATAGAATTAAAGCACCTCATGAAGGTAGCATGGGTAGGAGCTTGACATGTGTCCTTGCTGCCACTTAAGGCTTGGGGTTACCTTGAGTGTGTGTGTGTGTGTTCTCTCACTAGCCCCTACAATATGGGCTTGCCCCCTCTTATGTAGGGCTCCTTTTGACTTTAGGTGCTCAAGCACCTTACTCAGCAAGCATGACAAAGCACTTCTAGCTCAGGGGTGTTCCCACAAGCTTCTCAAGCAAGCATAAAAAAGCACCTAAAGCACCTTAATGATCCAGCAGGATAAGCACCTCAAGCACCTTAATCAAGCATGACAAGTAGCTCAAGCATGACAAGCACCTCAAGCAGGACAAGCACCTCGAGCTGGGTCGGGTTTCCACCTCAAGCTCAACCCTAGCTTACCTAAGGTCAAAGGACTTTTACACACATTATTGGAGGTCTTTAATGAAGCTAACCCTAAGGTCTTATGCTCCATTGGTTAGCCTTGCTCTTTGATAGACCATTTCTTATTTGGGCCCCTTTACCATTGACCCCGTGTTGAAATAGATCTATAAGAACATATCTATATCTTAACCCTTGTTCCCATTTATTCTCCCACATTAAGTGATCAGTTTAATATGAGAAAATCATTTGGGTTGGTTAGATACTAGATTTTATGACACCTCTCTCTTGAAATCATAGTTGTTCTCGACTATGAGGTAGAAGAGATAAAGCCTTAGTCATTAGTCAATCTTACTTAGTGAGTAGAGGATCCCTTTTTACCCTACAATATCTTTCCAAGATGGATGACTAATCCATTTGGTGCTTGGGAGACATAGCTCCCGCAAGCATGTCTGCTCTTTAGTCCATTTCATTCTCCCAAAGTAGAGTGACAAATTCTACTTGGTGTTTGAGAGACGTCGTCATCACAAACATGATTCTAAGCATGCATACTATTTAAATTTGTGCACAATTAAAAAAACAAACTAGTATGATAAGAAAAAAACATGGGTCATTTAAAAGAAATTTGTACATTTTCTTACTCTAATGTAGCATTGTAAGCATTGACAAGGTTCATACTATCCTTAAGCTGTATTCCTTGCATCCATCTAGCATCTTCAAAAGGATAATTTTTGAACTTAATAAGATACCGTTGGATAATCTTACCATGTTGTAGTACCTTGTCTTCATGCCGAAGGATAGCTTCGGGTTGTAGCACCTCTTCTTGGTCTTCAACTTCGGAAGGGTCTTCAATAATTGGTTCACTTGGTGGCTCTCCTTTGTAGGGCTTAAGTAGGCTCACATGAAAAGCATTGTGTATGAGCCAATGGTTGCATTAGGAGATTTCGGAGGTCTTTTGGAGGGCCTTTTGGTAGAGAGAGGAAAATAAGCTCCTCCAATGAGAGAAGAGCCTACGTTATGTAGAAAAATAGATTGATATTAACAAAAATATAAAAGGTGTCCCTCTCCTCATTTAATAATCTAGTGGTCCTTGAAGACGAGCACTCTCTTTTATTTAATGCGAGCACCTTTTTCAGAAGGTAGATGCGGTGCATTTGATACGCGATACGTCATCACTAGAACTCAAAAAGTCACAAAACTATCAAGTGGTGGAAGATTTTGAAACTTATGATACTGCCAATGCGTCTGGAACACACATATCTCCTAGAAATGAATGTCCAATTGCCTCGCTTAGACATCCAAAGAGGCCAAAAATGTCAAACACCCCTAAAAGAACATTTTACTAACGGCGCGCGAGGGGGCATTTCAAACTTTTGGAATGCCTCCTCGCGCGCCGTTAGTAAAAAGGCCCTTTTTCCCTCTTTTTAGGGAGCTTTTTGAGAGGAAAATGTCCAAAAACCTCTAAAAAGGGGCTTTTTGGAAAGATAAGTGTCCAAAAATCACTAAAAAGAGCTTTGTACTAATGGATCGCGAGGGGGCATTCCAAAATTTTGGAATGCCTCCTCGCGCGCCGTTAGTAAAAAGGCCCTTTTTTCCTCTTTTTAGGGAGCTTTTTGAGAGGAAAATGTCCAAAAACCTCTAAAAATGGGCTTTTTGGAAAGATAAGTGTCCAAAAATCACTAAAAAAGGCTTTGTACTAACGGCGCGCGAGGGGGCATTCCAAAATTTTGGAATGCCTCCTCGCGCGCCGTTAGTAAAAAGGCCCTTTTTTCTTTTTTTTTAGGGAGCTTTTTGAGAGGAAAATGTCCAAAAACCTCTAAAAAGGGGATTTTTGGAAAGATAAGTGTCCAAAAATCCCCAAAAATGGGCTTTGTACTAACGGCGCGCAGAGGGGCATTCTAAAATTTTAGAATGCCTCCTCGCGCGCCTTTAGTAAAAAGCCCATTTTTGGGGGTTTTTTGACATTTTTTGCCTCTCCGGATGTCGGAATGAGACAAGTAGACATTCATTTTTAAGGTATTTTGGCGTTCCGGATGCATTGGTGGTGTCAAAATCCTCAAAATCTATCACTATTTTATAGTTTGTGACTTTTCAACTTTCAGTGATGACGTAAGCTGCATTGAATGCGCCGCACCTGCCTCCTGAAAAAGACGCTCGCATTAAATAAAAAAGTGACCGTTTTCAAGGACGATTGGGAATATAAATCTACTTTTCAGAGTGTCTTGTTGTCCTTTTGGACGTACTCACAAGGTGCAAGTGCATTTTAAAAAAAGTTTCTAGAGAGAGAAATACAATTTCTTACAAGGCCCTCCAAATGACCTCTGAAATTTTCTAATGGGCAAATTGAGTTGGTAGGCCATATCATTGATAGGATTCAAAATTTGGAAAGGACCATAGTATCTTTTTGCTAGCTAAGCATAATACTTTTGATGACCCGTAGGATTTTTGCCCGTCGTTTGTCTTAATCGAGCCTTAGGAAACTTAAGTAAGACCCAATCATTTTATTTGAATGTTAAAGCCCTTCTGTGCTTGTGAGCAGTAGCTTTTTGCCTTTGTTGAGATATGGATATAGCCTCCTTAATCTTTTTGAAAAGATTCTTGTAGGTCACGACTATACTCATCTGTAGCAAAGATCTTCCCTTGTACTTTGAGTAGCAAGGGACTTTTAGGTCTTCCCTCAATGATATCAAAAGGTGCTTTTCTCGTAGAAGTATGTGCAGTATTATTGTAGGCATACTCTACAAGAGGTAATTACTTTTCCCATTGTGAGCGTTGATCTACTTCTGTAACATAAGTCTTTAGTAGATCGAGTACCATAAGACTGGCTATCTCACTTTGGCCATCCGTTTGTGGGTGATATGCCGAAGAGAAATTCAATCTTGTTCCTAGATTTTCAAAGACACAATGGATGTGGGTAATCGATGGTGTTTGAAAATTTGAGATATGAAGAGGGTTGCCATTTGGTGTGGCTTAATAGTCTTTTTGACAAGAATAAAGTGTGCTTGCTTGCTAAACCTGTTGACTATTGTCCATATTCCCGTATTCCCATGCATAGACTTGGGTAATCCAAAGATGAAATCCATGGATATACTCTCCCATGGTGAATTTGGGATAGGCAATGGCTAGAGTAATCTAGGTTGCTTCCCTCTATCATACTTGGTCTTTTGGCATACTACACATTTTGAAACATACTCTTGTATGTCCACTTTCATGGTAGGCCAATATAACTACATCTTTGCTCCTCAAAGAGTAGGTTGAATACCTCTATGCCCTGCATAGGGAGGAGCATGGGATTCATACATAACTTTCTCACGAAGGGAATGTGTAACACATAGCCTATTGCTGTGGAGAAGACAACCATATTGCAAGGTGAATGGTTCCTCTTTCTTCCCCAAAGAGCAACCATTCTAAAGTCAGGGTTAATAGCATACTCATCTATCATAGAAGATAGATCATTGTGAGTAGCTATAGACACCGCATTAAGTTTTGGTCATCGTGAAAGTGCATCGGCCACTTGATTGTGCTTACCAGTAATTATGTGAGCAATATGGAAATTAAATTGCAAAAGAAAATTTTCCCATCTCATTTGTTTGTCGAAAATCTTGGTTTGCGTCATGAAATACTTGAGACTTTGGTGGTCAGTTCGTAGCATTAGGAGAGAGTTGAACTCACTTTTGGGCCTTTCAGTTCTAGAGAGAGAGTGGCGCTTGACCAATGAGGAAGAGGCTAACGTTACATTGAAAATCAACATTTTGGAGTCAAGCTCTTTTAAAAAAAGGGAGGAAATATTATTTTTGTTCATCAAATTGCACAATTTCACGCTTTCAAGGCATAAATGCCGTAAGTCGTACTAACTCTGTACCGAGGAATTTCAGAACTTTCATTGAAGACTCTATCTAGTATCTTTGTCCCTCCCAAATATGACTTTGAGTAGCTCTACTTCCCTCTCAAAACTTCTTCCCTTTTTCATATTTGCACTAACCTTTCTGTGTATTCTACTGCACACCATGTCTACTTCTCGAAGGCCTAACACTACCATTGACTATGTTAGCATTTTTAACAGTTATACTACAGACGATCAAGCATGGATACCATCTCGAATAACTATCGGAAGTTGGGTTCTACTACAAACTAGGAGGAGGAAGAGGAGGCAACGCAATGATTTCGTGGAGGCTTTCAAGGGAAGAGTTAAAGAGTTTAAAGTGTGTGCACAAAGCAAGCGGGTGAAAGAGGTCCTCAAACAACATGCTTTCCAACATGCAGACTTAAGGTTGCAAACATCTCCTCCAAATTTTCCAAGGCATCGACCTAACTGTAAATTATTTTGAGCATCTCTCTTAGTGCATGATTATATTAGAAGGTTAAGTGGTGGATATCATCTTTGGTATGTTTCAGATATTTATCCATCAAATAGGACAGATTGGCAACCAGTTGAGAGCATAGTTGGGATTTTTGATGCTTTCCATGCGTTTATTGGTGAGCAAATGTACCGAGGAAGACAACACAAGGAACTTGCAGATAATGGAATTTTCTTTTATGATATGTCATATGTGGAACCGAGAACTTCCATTGGTTGGGGTCGTGTAGCTTCTTTGTCACTTCCATCCTTTGACAGCTTCGCAAACTAGTGAAAGCTTTAGGAAAGTTGTTTCAGGATATACAAAAATCCCTCAAGTATTCAATTGCCACAAAAATAGTTCGGCTCGCACTATTTATGCCTCTTGAAGTGTTTGTAGATTTTTTCTTCGATGAGCAAATAAGAACTACCGCAACAATGTCCATTTGCAAGTCTGAGAGCTGTTTGGACTTTTTAGATGATAATTGGGATGGGAAACAATCACATAACAAAATCTGTATTTTGCAAAAGAAGTCGATAATTTGCAAGTTCATTATAAGCTCTCAAAATTTCTTAGTATTGTTTTACTATATTAGATATCATCTTCTTAGTGGACGCCTTATTCCACTCGACCAAGATACAGAGAATAGCCTCAAGAACAAACCTTTATCAATGGAGCTCTACTTTCGAGACAACCTACTTACTGTGATGGAGACAATGTCAAGCACAACTCTTACACAGCTAGGGTAGATCTTACATGTGAATAACTTCCACTTTTGCCGGAATTGTATGCATTCAGTCTCAACAATAGAAAGGTGCTTACTAAATCGATGAATTTTGATTGTCTTTAATACATTAAGACAGAATCAAACTTTTTCTTCTTTTCAGATTCCAAGACGCAAGGAGAAAACAACATTGTGCAAGGAGTCACTAACAAATACACTTCACTTAATTGCTTCCACCGGAAGCTAAGCCACATACCTTGTGCACGCAAAGAGCTTTGATGCCATGCAAACCATGATGTACTCTTTAAAATGACTAATGCAGAGACATTTTGTGGCGGTCAAACAATGTTTCAAAAATGTATATTTTCATTGTTTCGAAACTTTACATATTGTATTGTTTCTGTCAAGATTTATACAAGTAAATTGATCCCTTTCCCTACTACTGTCCTCTCCCCCGGTTTGTGCCACTTGTCCCCTGTCCTCTCCCCCGATTTGTGCCACTCGTCCCCTGTCCTCTCCCCCGGTTTGTGCCACTCGTCCCTTGCCCTCTGATCTGGTTGCTCCCCTGCCCTCTGCTCCGGTTGCTGCTACTTCTGCCTCTGGGGACGCTGGTCTCGGGCATCCTTTCACATCGCTCGAAATCATGGGCCTCTTCCATGTCTTCCCATGCTTCTTGCACCTATGAAGCTTCCCTCTGTTCTTGCTCTTGCCGTCGACGTGTAGCCCATTCCTCTACTTCTGTGGCATCCGCATAATATTGATTTATTGCTTCTTGCATATTTCGAACTTCTTCTTGAGTCTGATTGTGGCGTTCCGTCATTTCGTTAATGCGAGCCTCTTCGAACTCCTCAGCTCTCGCCGCTTCCTCTCTTGTGCGTCTGTTTACCAAGATTATAATATGTTGAATCGCCATTACAAAAAAATGTCGCACATCATTGGGGGTGTAGTTATGTCATTGAAGTTCCTGTAGAAGCGTGATACAAATATTTGTTGCTTCATACAAACGTTGCAGCAAACAATGAAACAACATGATTACTTACGTTCGGTACATCCATAATTTGACTGAGGACCAACCGGGCATTCAAACAGGTTTGCCAACCACAGCTATAGTCATCAGTCTGTGTGGGCCTTACCCGTTCGTGCCGGACGGTATTTGCTAGATCATGTTCTAACAAAACATTCTCTACACAGCATACAAGTTTTTTCACGGCACTACATACATAACCACTTGAGTCAGCAACACATTACAAAGAGACACTGCTTCCAAATGTACCCAAATGGGCCTTACATTTTTACACGACTGTGAAACGCCCTGCTTTGCTCGAAGTTTATGTAGTAAACAATCTTAGCTTCCATGTCAAATAACATCAGACTCCAATGATCACTACAAA
Source organism: Adiantum capillus-veneris (assembly GCF_014529385.1). Classification (NCBI taxonomy): domain Eukaryota; kingdom Viridiplantae; phylum Streptophyta; class Polypodiopsida; order Polypodiales; family Pteridaceae; genus Adiantum; species Adiantum capillus-veneris. The sequence continues at coordinate 81,246,993 of NC_140931.1, read as the reverse complement.
GACACCATCAAAGATGAGGAGAAAGATTCTAAATGCAACATGGTTTTTACAAGGCAAGAAAAAACTCACGAATGATTGTATGCAGTGACTAGAAAGCGCGCTAGATCAAAGTTGACTCTGCTAAACCAGTTCATCAGACTCAAAAAGGAAACTGAGTTTTTCTGTAGAGAAGGCGATATCAGCGGATCTATTACGTATACTTTGTCTTGAACCTCAGGGGGCAGAAGCAAGACAACGTGACTAACATGAATCAATGACAAAGATTAGACTTGAGGTATTTCAGCTGGTTGTCACTACCACAACCCCATGAGTCAATACCGAGCAAGTGGGGCAGCTATCGAATTCCATCCGCCACTGTCTCGCTTGGTATTGACCCATGTCTCGGTAGAGACCCATTTAATGAACCAAATGTGACTTTTAAAGAGCATGAGAATTACCACAAAGCAACGTTGACGACCTCATTCGTTGTGGTGGAGTTGGTGAAACTGCGCATGCACAGGAAGTCTTGATGATCGAGGTTGAAAATGCATGCCTCCTCTGACCTTCCAGGCAACAGTATCTGTGCATGAGAGGCGCTGAGCTGAACAGAACTCTCAACTCCTCTTCATTCTCTTCGTTGATTTTCTCTAATATAATTGACTCATCTAATACGTTGGATGGCCCTTATGATGCAGAGCCTTGCCCTTGCCTTTCTTGAGCTAGCTCCTTGGCTGCCTCAGGCTCCTCCCTAATAGCCGTAGGGTCCTCCCTAACAGGCACAGGCTCCAGATTATTTTCCTTCAATATTGGTTCCTCCATAAATGCCTCAGGGTCCACCCGGGCCTGCTCTTGCCCCTCATCATCCCTTACTGGCTGCGGATCCTCCATGAATTGCTCATTTTGGTGTCTAGCTGGCTCCTCGATAACTGTCTTTGTTTCTTCCATGACTTCCTCGGGGTCCACTCTGGCTTGCTCATGTCCCTCTGCGGCTATCTCAACCTGCCCATCTGTGTCGTTTCTCTCGACCCGTGATCTGGTCCTTCTACTATTTGTTTCAGCCCTAGACGGCTCTATCTATCGTGCACGAGGATGGAGAGGGGGGATGTTAAGAATATCCATGGTTCTACTATCCCGGATAGGCACTGGCTGAAGCAGCCCATCGTAGCGGAAATGCAGCCTCCGAAGAGTATCAAAATCCCGCGGCATGATAGTAACGCAGTGTGCATGGGCAGCCAGGATATATCCATCGTTGAAGAATTCAACGAGGTAGTCTTCTGCAACTTCTTGAAGGCAGAGTAGTGCACTGCTAGCCCATCGCATGCCGACTCTCAACTGCTCGCAAATCTCCCGCACTACTCGCTAGAAAGGGAGACGTGGAATAGCAGGTTGAACGTGTTGTTCTATCTTGCGCAGCTCTTGCAGTACACCTCTGTGCACCTCATATCGGCGTCTTCTTGCTTGAGCATTCAAAGATTCACCTGTTGCCCTCCTAGCCGTGGCCTTTACACGAGGCATCTCTACGAATAGCATAACACAAAAAGACAATTCATTTGTCAGCACAAGGTACTTCAGATTTTAGAAAAGGTCAGTACCAAGCGAACAGGTTTGTCCGAAAGAGTTTTCCTTCCCTTATTCGCTCGGTAGTGACCTCAGAAAATAGTAATAGCAGACATCACTTATATTTTTTGAGGTCAGTACCGAGAGAACAGGTGCATCGGAAAGAGTTTTCCTTCCCTTATTCGCTCGGTAATGACCTCAGAAAATAGTAATAGCAGACATCACTTATATTTTCTGAGGTCAGTACCAAGCGAACAGGTGCATTGGAAAGAGTTTGCCTTCCCTTATTCGCTCGGTAATGACCTCAGAAAATAGTAATAGCAGACATCATTTATATTTTCCGAGGTCAGTAGCAAGCGAATAGGTGCATTGAAAAGAGTTTGCCTTCCCTTATTCGCTCATTAGTGACCTCAAAAAATAGTATTAGCAGACATTACTTATATTTTCTGAGGTCAATACCAAGCGAACAGGTACATCGAAAAGAGTTTGCCTTCCCTTATTCGCTTGGTAGTGACCTCAGAAAATAGTAATAGCAGACATCACTTATATTTTTTGAGGTCAGTACCAAGCGAACAGGTGCATCGAAAAGAGTTTGCCTTCCATTATTTGCTCGGTAGTGACCTCAGAAAATAGTAATAGCAGACATCACTTATATTTTCTGAGGTTAGTACCAAGAGAACATGTTTGCATGGCCTGCAAAAAAATACCTTATTCGCTTGGTAGTGACCTCAAAAAAGTGTAATGGCAAGCGAACAGGTTTGCATCCCCTGCAACAAAATACCAATGTGAAGGAGACGTTTAAGTCCATGCGGTCCTAACTATCATGTCGTTCCCTCCCATCACCTCCCCTAATCTATGGGGGGTGGTACCATTGCTTCTCTCTCCCATGTTTACCTCTCATGAAACTGCATGGCGGTACCACCTCTCACAGACCACTCATAAGCCAGAACCCAGGCTCTACTTTTTAGGCATGTTTATCTAGTCTATTTAACCAACAGTTTTTTCAGAACCTCCCTCAGGGTTTCACTGAACAACTACAAGAAGCTTAGGATAGTGGTGATGCCTTTCCAAGGTATACTCCCGCAGCGTCAGCAGGACCGCATCCGGGCCCTCCTCAGGAGGTCCCCCCTTGGCCCTCCCCCGACGTTACCCTTAATGTTCTTGATTGACACAACCCGCGAGTGGCTGCTGTCAATACGGGAGTCGATTCTCGAGGTAAGCCGCTGGTAGTTCTTTGCTTTCTGCTCCCAATTTCTAAGCTCCTAGTTTGAAGAGCTTATTTGCTAAATGCTCTGTGTAGGATGCTAGCCTGAAGCTGGAACAAATGCTGATCGTCAGGCACAGAGTCTCAATCCTTAAAGACTCTCTGGAAGCAAGAAGACCTAAAGACCTGCAACGATTGCTCGCTGAGAATGTCTCTGTAGAGGCTATCTATAATTGGCTACAGGAGATGAAGGATGAAGTGCTTGAGCTAGCCAGTAAATATGAGGAATCCATTAACTTTGCCAACAGGCTTCAAGAAGAGATAGTCTGGCTGTGAAGGAAAAGGACTACATGGTTATTGCGAACCATAAACCCTCGAAAATTAGTAGGCCACTCTTTGTAAAGTCTGAAACTTGGCCTTTGCACCTGTCCCTAGTGTTTTCTAACTTAAAACCCGGTGTTAAGTTGTCATTTTGCTTCTCCCTTATAAATTCAAAACGCGTATTTGGTAAAAAAAACCCTAAACCCGCAACAAATAGGGTTTACCTTCCCCTTATTTGCTTAGTATTGACCGCTGTACTATTAGCCATCACTTAACTTTTTCGAGGTCAGTACCAAGCAAACAGGGGCATCGAACTAAGTGGCCTTCCCTTATTCGCTTGGTAGTACTGACCAAGGAAAAGTGTAAAAGCAAACATCCTATGGTAAAGACGATGGTCAGTATCAAGAGAATAGGTGTAGCAAACAGGGTTTACCTTCCCTTATTCGCTTGGTATTGACTACACAAAATACAAGTGCACAAAAGGGTAGTAAGTAGCATACCTCCTCACTGTGTGTAGAGTTCTGCGTCACTAAAGCACTGCAGAACAGGAGTAAGAGAAGGATGCACGAGAGTAAGAGGTGATACGCAAAAAAAGTTGGGATGGTTTGCTTACCGCGTAGCATCGATGGGGGTAGAGTTAATTAGAATGATGCGCAGTAGAGGACGCGAAAAGAGGCAGAATAGTTGAAATGTTTGGCGGGGGTACTGACTCTAAACTTAGAATGATTTACCTTGGCGAGGGTGACAACTTCACTTATGCGTGAGATTGTGGTTGGTAAATTGTACTGCATGGGAATCTGAGACCATTTATTACTGGTTGTCCTTATGAGTGCAGCCCACGTGCCTTTTTAAGTGACCGTTTAGGGTCAGACATATGCCAATTGCCCTTGCAGTCGCCATCTCCATCCTTTTCTATGCTCTTCCCCTTGGCCAGCTCTCATGATCTTGTGTTTAGAGTCAGACGTCGATCGCCCTTGCAGTTGCCATCTCCATCTCCAAGTAGAACAAATAGATCGCCATTGCCTTTGCATTATCTGCTCTCTTCCCCTTGGCCACCTCTCGTGATCTTGCATTAAGAGTCAGACACCAATCGCCCTTGCAGTCGCCATCTCCATGTCCAAGTAGAACAAACAGATCGCCGTTGCCTTTGCATTTTCTGCGCTCTTCCCCTTGGCCACCTCTCATGATCTTGCGTTGAGAAACCTCCACTGGGTCGAGTCCTTTGCTGCCGCATCGCCATCGCCATCGCCGCCTTTTGGTTCTTGCTGTCGGCGGCCTGCGACATCACCATCCAACTCGGCACCATTGGATATTGCAGAGACAGGTTCTTTCTCCCTGCCTCTTTTCCCTTCCTGTGTGCTGTTAACTGTGTGCGCACCGAAGGCACTACGTTAGGGTAAAATTAAAAGTCTCAAACCGCATGGTTGGAATAATTACTCCTTATGTGATCGTGCCTGAGTTTGGGCATAGTGAGTGAGTAGACCTATAAATCTATCACTGATAACATTAAATGATCTGTTCTTATCCACCTGTTCCGAATGCTTGGGTCACAGGACAAAACCAAGCGAATAGGGCCCTTCGGAGGTTCTTCGGCCCCTATTCGCTTGGTTCTGACTCAAGTGATGTCACCTTTTATGACATTAGCGCACGGGACAGAACCAAGTGAATAGGGACCTTCGGAGATTCTTGGGCCCCTATTCGCTTGGTTCTGACTTAAGTGACATCACCTTTTATGACATTAGCGCACGCGACAGAACCAAACGAATAGGGGCCTTCGGAGATTTTTGGGGCCCTATTTGCTTGGTTCTGACTCAAGTGACGTAACCTTTTATGACATTAGTGCACGGGATAGAAGCAAGCGAATAGGGCCCTTTGGAGATTCTTGGGGCCCCTACTCACTTGGTTTTGAATCAAGTGATGTCACCTCTTATGACATTAGCGCACGGGACAGAACCAAGCGAATAGAGACCTTGAGGGGTACTCGAGGCTCAATATTCACTTGGTTATGACACCAAATAGTTTTGGCTTGCTTTTTCTTTCAGTCATGGGGATCATAGTTCTAGAGACAGATGTGAGCGAGGATACATGTGAAGAAAAACTATTCACGTTCTTATACAACGCCCATGCTCATCACCGTGCACCAGAACTATCAGGAATGTTTAATGCAGAGTTTTCTATACAGAGGATTATAGATTGCTCATTTGAGTACCTACAAACCCCTTTGCAATAGTATGAGGTAGTCACTTGTGAAAATTCCATGATAGTTGATGGCATGAGATATGTGCACCCAGCCAACCTTGACCCTGACAAGAGTGCTTCAAGGAGACTGAATCGCTGTCTAGAAAAGTGTCCCTCCAATGCATTGCTTGTACAAGACAGGTGTATGAAGCACTTCAAAAAGTGTCACTTAGTGGAATTCTACCACGGGTTTGTCTGTTACTTATACTTGCAGACGGATGGTGAGTCAGAGACTTCCCAGTCAACAATTTTTGGTAGTTGTCCATTAGCGCCGGAGGAAGAGGTAGAGGATGTGGAGGTGTAGTTCGACCTAGAAGAAGAGTGGGTAGAGGTACTAAAGGAAAAATTTGACGTGGGCTTAACTCTTGTTTCTCTTGTAGATGCAACAGTAGGGTGCAAGAAAGAAAGTCCAAGTAAGGAAGTGACTTTGCCTTTGAATTGTGCTCCCAACTTTGCTATGGCGGGCGACACCCACTATGTTCTGCTCACCTATATCATGCATGAGCTCAATATACGGGAGGACTACTGCCCTGTTGCAATTGCAAATTTTTGTGAGGCAGACATGGGGTTTGTGGATGATGATGGAGTGGACCAACATCTTATTGCTGACACAGCTGTCCGCAACTCACAGTTCACTTCAGGGTGGCAACTGATCAAAGATACATTCAATGAAGCAAAGTCCGGAGAGGCCAATTTTCCAATAGATGAGCAGTTTGAATCGACAACAAAACAACTCGGCTTGGAAAACATGGGTAGGCCCGTGGCACCCAGAGATCAGGTAATGAATAGTTAGTCTATTCACTTGTGGGGGAGGTCGATGCTGGAAATGGATGAGAATCAGATGGTAACTTTTGTCATGCATTCAGATGGTATTGGAGATGGCCTAGTGATAAAATATCATGATCATTTTTTTTGTTGACAGGTGCTAGTGTATGACGATAGTTTCCTTAGAATAGCGGGAGGCTCACGGCAAGGGAGTTTCAACCACAAAAAGGTTTGTAGAAACAATTCAAGTACTTGGCAATTGTACTCATCTCACTTACGGCCCATATATTCATTACAATTTTTATGTAGATCATAATATACCACAAGGAATACTCCGATGACAATGCAAAGTTCCCACTGTTTGCAATGAAAGTTATTACAAGATTGTGTGGTGGGCACCCCCTCCCACTAAACGAAGAAAAACTAATTCTGATTGAGAAACAGTTTTCTCTACGCGTATTTGGCATTGGGGATGGGTGCCAAGCACTCAGAGCCCCCTATTTCATGTCCTACATAGCTCAAGATCTGGTTGCAAGGGTTGAAGACTCGGCAAGCTTAGATCCATACAACAAGCGGTTGTTTCTGAGGGAAAGAAGATGCCTAATGCCCCTGGGGATGCTGCCAGCAATAGAGGAACGAGCTCATCTACAGAGCTTGCACATCGAAGAGGACAAAGTGAGGAAGAAGGAGGTGCATCGAAAAGGATAAAACGACGGTCTCAGGTCTGTCTTCTCCCACTCCTGAGTCGTGACCGTCACCACCTCGCATGGCGCTCCACCACATTTGAAGCTCCCCAAGCCATCTGTTTCTTCTCTTTGCGGATGTGTTGTAAAGACCGTGTAATCTCTGAAGTCTTAAGAAGTTCCTTCTGCCTTGCTCTATGAATTAGTTGTCTATAAGTCCATTGGTGTAACTCTAATAGGCTATTGGCCTTATCTTTTCCTCCCCCATGTCTAGTGTGCTTAAAATAACCTGTTCTTGCCATGTAGTGGGTTTTTTCCATACCTTGTGTGGACCATATTGATAGTGAGCCGTATGTCTTGGCAAAATATGGACCATGGTTGAACAATATGTGCTGCATTGAAATAAAACAAAATGGTCAGTAGAGTACAATTTAAAATTTTGTTTTGTATACGTAGAATGCCAACCCACCATGTAATGTGTGATATGTTGCCCACCCCACCCTGTAAGGTAAGCCTTTTCCCAATCCAGCAAGGCTGCTTGAAATGATGTGAGCTTACTTTGGTCCCAAGAATGCTGCTCAACGTAGTGGAAAATTTTATCTAGTGATTTCCACACGTCCGCCTTGTGATTCTGGATTGCCCCACCACCAGCATTGTCTTTAACCACTTTATGTAACTGTTTCCATTTGTTAAACAGGTTTCTCCTTTCTTCTCTATATGAATCTTTGAGGCTAAACCCAAGAAACCTTCTTGCCTTCACTCTGGCTATCGATGCTTTCCTCGGTACCTTGTACCGACTTTGAGACATCTTAGGGTCCTCTTCGATTTTGACATTGCCTCCATGCAAACCAATGTCTGAGAGCACTCCCTCTAATGCTTTGATCACTCTTTTTGACTCACTCTCTAGCTTTAATGTCCATGCAAAACATATGTACAAATGAACCACCTTTCAATTATTCAACAGAGTGCATGAAGTGTACAGATGTGAACTCTACTCAGAGGAATATCAAGCACTGGTTTAAAAGTCTTATCTTGAATGTCTGTTGGGAGCTCTATTCCATTGCACACTCTCAAGAGATTGTGCATCAGCCATGCAATATAAGCATGGATTTTCCACAGCTGCTCCGTGTATTATGTTGTACATACGCTTAAGAGTCTTTCAGTCACTTGCCATGTGCCATTTCACTGTGTAGTCACCAAATACTTCCACTGAAAGAACGGCTCCGTTTCTTTATTCACTGATGATAGAAGGAATTTGGGTTTGACTAAAAACCCAATTGAGGATTTCAAAATTTTCCTTATCAACCTGCAATGAAAAACAAAAACATAAAATCAACAACCAAATAATCAATATTTTTGTTATCATAGAGTGAACAAAGTATACCTGAAATGATCCTAGAGTTAGAATTTGGTTTTCGAATTGCATGCTGAAGTATCGTGGATCCTCTTTTGTTATTGATGGATCCAGAGCTCTGTTCATGAGGGTAATGGTGAGTCTCTCTAGCTTCTTGTTCTTCAGGACCTCGCACTCGTCGAGCTTCAAAACAAACTTGAGAACCCCACCACACTCCTCGCGAATGATGTCAAAGAAGTGAACTGCATACCTTTGCAATGCTTCAAGATCAAGGAAGAGGTTGTTGTGCTCATTAAACTGTACCTCTCTGCCGCCCTTGCCTAAGAACGTTGCTTAAATATGGAATGGTGACCCAAGTTTCTCAAACACCTCATCGTTTACGTGCCGGCGAGCAACCTTCACATGTGATGGCTTTGGCAGCAATGATCCTCTCTGTAGTTTGTTTTGAGACTTTTTAGCTAATGCTTTGAAGAGTACCCTGTATCCCATCTGCGAGATGCCACTCTCATCAAGTATTGCTTGTACTTCCATTGGTTCTAGCTGATTCTCGTTCATGAAGGAGGTAAGTAGCCTCCCTTTCAACTTACGAAATTTTTTCTAAGTTATCATCTCTTCAACTACTTCTTTTGGAACTAGACGGCTGTAATGCACTCCGGCATTGAAGCCTGCACCGTTCGAGTTTGGATGCAGTAAAGACCTACCAAAAAAGCACCATGCGTTATGATAATGTATAGGAAAGTGTATCCATTTCTTAATGAAGCACATTGAAGAAACAAACTTCGAGTTACCTTAAAGCTCGTATTCGTTTTTTCAGGCCACCACTACCAACCTTCATGTTCTCAATGTTGCACAGATCTCATTTTCTTTTCTGACTACCAAGCACGGTGTCTTTCTCTCGCAAACTTGTGATCTTCTTCTCAAGGCCTTCGATTGTCTCTCTGTTTGATGAAATCTTTTGAGAGAATGCTTCATTAAGTTTCTTCGGCTGCATGTTCTCCATCGCCAGGAAGTTTCTTTGCCTTTCCGCATTCAATCCTCTCATTTCCAAATTTTCGGTGTATCCCAATAGCCCATCCGTGCCATCGCCTGTGAAATGTAAGAGGTTCGTGATATTTGCAAAGGGAGGTGACGCATTTGTTGTAGGATCATTTCGATAAATAGACCCATTAGTCCACAAATCCAAATGATGTTCCTTGTTTGTCCTTCTAAGTTCTTTCTCCCGTTAAGATAAGAAAGACTCCCTCCTACGTTTCTGCAACGGTGCGTACTCTTGCAATACATCAACATGAAGATGATGTGTGTTGTTTCTATGGGTAAGTGTTAAAGATGAAGGGGTTGAGGATTGCAAGTTCAAATTAGTGTTTTCATCAAGAAAAGAAGCGTTCTCCATTCCTAGAGTTGATAGAGAAAAAGACGAAGACTCGAAACTCATGAAATATCTCAGGTTTTGGGAGGGAAGGCCATATTCTCAAGTTTAGAGTTGATAGAGTTCGGGTGGCTTATGTTTCTGGAGGGAACGCTTGTAAGTTGGAATTTCAAATCATTAGTCATACGGTTAGTTGGATTCTTGACAAGAGAACGAAGGATAAGAATGATAAAGACAGCGGCTACCTACCAAAGAATGTCATTTTGGCTTTTTGTTGCGCAAAAAAGTATCACATAAAATGCACAATTTAACATTTTCATTTTCTCTCTCTAAGCTGACATGGCACTTCTTACAGGGCCCAAAAGTGATTCCAACTTTCTCCTAATGGATAAATGGAGTCCCCAATAGGTAGTGCTTCCATGTGTCTAGGACATGGAGAACAACTAAAAGCTCTTTTTCATAATTGCCCAAGCCTCGTTCATCCGCATTGAGCCTTCGGCTCTCATATGCTATGGCATGCCCTTCTTGAAGCAAAAATGCTCCAAGGCAATCACCACAAGCGTCACATTGGACCTCAAATGGCTTTGAGAGACCCGGAAGCATGAGGACTGGTTGGGAGGTAAGCTTCTCCTTAGACGATTGAACGTAGCTGGTGCATTACTCAAGCCAAAAGGCATGACTAGATATTCATAAAGACCAAACATTATGCGAAACATGGTCTTTAGGATATCTTCATCCACTATCCTTATTTGATGATAGCCACTTTTAAGATCAATCCTACTGAATTAGGTAGAGCCTTGTAGCTTATCAAACAGATCTTCTACCTGAGGCACAGGAAATTTGTTTTTGATAGTGATATGGTTGAGTTCTCGATAGTCCACACACATATGGTATGTACCATCTTTCTTTTTCACTAAAAGGACTAGAGCACAAAAGGGAGAGGAACTAGGCCTCACCATCCTTTGTCTACCGATTCTTGTACTTGCCTCATAATGTCCTCTTGTTGAGCTTGAGAGACTCGATAAGGAGGCTTGTTAGATGATGAGCTTCTTGGAAGGAGTTCAATATGATGGTCATCATCCCCTCGTTTTGGAGGTAAGTCCATAGGGATATCATCAATGAACACATCTTGGAATCCTTTTAGAAAATTAGACAAGTCTAACTCTTCTTGATTCCTACCATTTATATTTGATGAAACATTAGGATCTTCTAGAGACTCTTTGACAAAAAATCATGTTCGCAAAAACTAAGCTCTTCATTGACTTATTAAAAGTAAGAGGATTTACAAGTGGAATAGTGCGACCATGCTCACTAGCATCTATATACATGTTCTTTCCCCTGTAGGTGAAATAGATTCTCCTTTCAGAGAACTTCATATTGGCAGCCATGCGATCAAACCATGGTGCCCCTAGGATAGAATCCTCAAGTTGGAGAGGAGAGATGAAAAGTCTTCTTTGTGAACATAGCTTTGGACATGAAGCCTCAAATTCCCAATCAAGGGAGTAACGAAGGCTTGATGTCCCTTGAAAGCTGTGTCAGCCATTACCATATCTACCATCTCAAAATCTTGAATGCCCAACTTGGTGGCCAACTCCATTGATATGAAGTTGTGAGTAGAGCCAGGGTCAAACAAGATGAAGGCTTCATGCTCTCTTACCTTTCCCCAAGCATAGGAAAGTGATTATCCTTTGCAATGAACATCCTCTTTTGGAGTTTCGATGGTGGAAACCCTAGGAGTCTCATTGTGAGAATTCTTCTTGGGGCAAGAAGGATAGCCATGTACTTGCTCCCCACACTTGAAACACTTATGGTCCTTGCAAAAAGCTTCAAGCTCTTTCAGAAGAGAGTTTTTGTTTTGCCTTTGTAAACCCCCTTATCCTTGGACCGATTGTTGTTGTTGTTGTTGGAAGTGCCTTGGGAAGAATTTTGAACATTGGTTTTCCCCTTTGCATCATTTTTGTCTTTGTTTTCCATGGACTTGACATTCCGTCTAGCTCCCTGATGGAAATTGATGCGTGAAGCAACCATGGTGTGATGGATTACTTTGCTAATAGTACCAGGCCATTGAAAGTTGATGTATTCAGCCATCTCTTCAGGTAATCCCGCACAAAATTGCTACCTTTTCTCGGCAAAGTCTTTCTTTTGAAAGACAGTAGCCTTGAGATGTAAATCCCAAAACTTGTCTACATACTTGTGGATAGACTCATGAGAGAGAAGCTTCAAGCTGCACCATTCGATAAGCACTTTTTCCTTTGCATTGCTTGCAAGGAATTGCTTCATGATGGAAACTTGTAGAGTTTTCCATGTCTTTGGGGCTTCGCCGTTGCCACAAAGGCTAGCCCACCATTGAAGAGCTGATTTTTGAAAGTGCATAGCTACATGGCGTAGCTTGGAGGACTCCATGAAGCCCTCGTCTCCAAAGGCCGCATCAAATTGGTGGATGAAGGCCAACACTTTGTCAGTAGCACCAAAGGTGCCATCATAGGTGAGAAAAGAGATACTCTTTCCTTCCTCCTTGAACTTCTTTAGCTTTTGTGACCTCCACCATGCAGGGTATGATTTGCAATGTCCTCCCCTCTTGTATTCTCTAGAAAGAATAGCCATAGCTTTCATCGAAGAAGAGGAAGTTGAAGAAGAAGGAGAAGAGGGTGACCTCTTCCTAGCCCTTTTCTTCCTTTGTTTCCTCTCTTCTCTTTTGGAAGGATGAGGAGAGGGAATGTGTGTTGATCTTTTCCTCTTGGGAGGAGTGGGCGATCATCTAGACCGCCATATTTGTGGAGCCACATCTTTAGAGGAACTTAATGTTTCATTGCTTTCTTGCTTTTTGGATTCCTCCTCTTGAATGGGAGAGAGTCTTCTTTTGGGGGTCTCTACAAGAGGCGGCCTCCTAAGCTCTCTCTCCTCTTGGAGAGGAAGGGAAATTCCATAAGCACGAAGTTGATGAGTAACTTTGGCTTGCAAAGAAGGGTTTCCCATAGCTTGCTGCAACCTAGTAACGAAATAATTGACAAACATGGGGGCATCATCATTAGCACCTTCATGTGCAAAATCAAAGCTATCAATGTTCATTGTACTCTCTTGATTATTGTCAGCCATGCTAACAGAATTTATGTATGTACTTAGTGTATGCTTTGGAAATTCAAAACTTTAGCTGCCACTCCTCTTAGCCTTTGAAAATTGGCTCTTAAGTATCTACACCCACGGTTCAAAGTGGTTAATTATAGAGAGTAGTGGAGTAGGTCTAGCATAGTAGATCTGCCGAGGGCTAGCTCCTTTCGGACTTCTTATGGCTCAATAATGGTAAAGCCATAGGCAAGGCTAAAAAGACTCCATTATTAAGTCCAAAGCTTCCGAGGTGTGCACCATATCCCACATAGTGGGCTCAACAAAACCGATAATAGATCCCAGTTCCACTTACCCTAATATAATTAACAAAATCAACCAATTATAGGCTACTTAAGGACCTCTCTTCTTAAGAAAGAAAGAGAAACCAAATGCTCTAATACCAATGTAATGGAATTGGCCTATTTAACTTGAGAGTAGCAGAAATTAATGAGAATACCTTTGAGAGATTACTTTGTGAGCATAGAAAGTAAACATAATGGAAGATACCAACATAGACATAGAAATTAGTTAACTTGGCATGAACAATACTTTTGCAAGAGAGAGAATTTAGAGAACATGACAACACTTGAGGACCGTATTTATGTGGAGCCGGTCCCCCCTCCAATACGCATTTGTATTATGATTTCGCCCATTAAGAGAGACTTGTTACAATACAATCTTTGTGTTCCTTAGGACCTAGGTGATGCAATCAAGATGGAAAGCTTCATGCATCACAAGCATAACATAAACTTTGAAGAAAGCTTTAACTATCCTAAGACTCAGTCCCAAGACCTCAAACACCTTTGAAGGTGGAGAGAGCTAGCAGGGAATGAGGGTAGGGGAGAGGAAGAAGAAACATTTCATTGGAGAAAGAATTAGTTCCTCACTTATCATAACTCTTCTTGCTAGCATACATAATAGCATAGTAATGAAGATGGAGAAGATGGAAAGCTTAAGCATTGAAGCATGGCTCTTGGTTGGATTTGCACTCCATAGCCTAGAGTGTTGGTGTAGGCTCTCAACTTCTCAAGGAGCTTGGAGAAGGATATGGAGCTCTTGCACTTCACATAGCACACAATGAGAGTGTGTGTGGGTGAGTATACCCCCTAAGCAACCACCTAGCTTGCTTGGGTCGACCCCCCCTTTGTAGCTCATGCTTGAAGCTCATTGGACCCCTCCAAGCCTACTAGCCAATCACAAGCAAGAGGCATTATAAGTAACAAGGGCAGCCTTTGGACACAGCCTTTGGACACGTGCCCCCTTTCCCCTTTGAGAGAGAGGACTTGATAAATGTAAAAACAATTAGATAATTCAAGTAATTTATCATTGGACCCCTTTTAAGCCTAGCCAATAGAATTAAAGCACCTCATGAAAGTAGCATGGGTAGGAGCTTGACATGTGTCCTTGCTGCCTCTTAAGGCTTGGGGTTACCTTGAGTGTGTGTGTGTTCTCTCACTAGCCCCTACAATATGGGCTCGCCCCCTCTTATGTAGGGCTCCTTTTGACTTTAGGTGCTCAAGCACCTTACTCATCAAGCATGACAAAGCACTTCTATCTCGGGAGTGCTTCCAAAAGCTTCTCAAGCAAGCATAACAAAGCACCTCAAGCACCTTAATCATCCAACAGGATAAGCACCTCAAGCACCCTAATCAAGCTTGACAAGTACCTCAAGGATGTTGAGCACCTCAAGCAGGATAACCACCTCGAGCTGGGTCGGGTTCCCACCTCAAGATAAACCCTAGCTTACCTAAGGTCAAAGGGATTTTATATACATTATTGGAGGTCTTTAATGAAGCTACCCCTAAGGTCTTATGCTCCATTGGTTAGCCTTGCTCTTTGATATACCATTTCTCATTTGGGCCCCTTTACCATTGGCTCCGTGTTGAAATAGATCTATAAGCACCCCCTTGTTCTCGTTTATTCTCCCACAATAAGTGATCAGTTTAATATGAGAAAATAATTTGGGTTGGTTAGATGTTAGATTTTATGACACGTTGTAATCCAAATGAGCGCTTCAATAATAATCAATTGCTTAATAGATTCATTAGGGGATTATGACATGAGGATATCTAAAATGGCCTAGTCATTAGAGGTATTACCACTTGGTAAGAAATCAACACCAATGCGATCCAATTGGAGGATAATTTAATGATTCAAAGACAAAGAGTGTCTGTTGAGCCTAAATCTACTAGCTTGCAAGCATCAAGGCATCAGTCAATGACCCTAAAGCCTATTGCTAAGGAGCCAAAGATATATGAGATGACTTTAGCAGATCTCACCAAGGCCATTCAAGAGAGTCTTAGAGACAATTGTGATGTGCAAAACAATCATATGTATCCAAGAAGGGAGCAACAATGGTGCTCAATATGCTATAGTCCACATAGTACCAGTGAATGCCCTATTATTAGAGTAAAATTCAATGGGAATTGCAATGCCTCTGGGAGGTATGGTCATCAAGCTAAGGACTGCATAGTATTTAAGTGTGTGATGGACAATAGACCAACCTTAGCATGGATAAACACACCTCAAGTGCCTGCATTGATGCCGGCCCCACCTCTTGAACAAACGTCACAACACATGGTCTCTAGGGCCTAAAATGGATAGACACACCTCAAGTGCCTACATTGATGCCGGCCCCACCTCTTGAACAAACATCACAACACATGGTCCCTAGGGCCCAAAATGTTGTTCAAACAACACGCTTACCACGTCTAGTTCTAGGATCGCAACCACACAACCGAGAATAAATTTTGTGAATCAAGTGGGTTGTGAGTCATCTATTGCTTGTTTGGAAGGCTATGAGGAAGATATAGACCCTAATATTGCCTATGAGATTGATGCGCTTGAAGAAAGTCCACAATACTACATGGAGGACTATTGGGGACAAGTCAAACCTGTCTATCAAGTAGATGCTCTTGATGCAAGAGACCAAAATATCAATTACACTGCCAAGAGACCACCTCTTCAATGCTATGAGTGTGGAGGTCCACATCATGTGGCCGAGTTTCCTATTAGGCTACAAAAGAACGCCACACTAATGCAAACCAATCAAGCGAGCACATCTATAATGCTGATACTCATGTGTAATCGATGTGGCATAGATCATTTGATTGCCCAATGTACAAATAATCCAAATGCACCGAAGATCACGCCATTAAACTTGATTGAGGTTACCGATGAGGAGCCATCACAAAGTACACCTGTGGTACCAGTAACCGTACTCACACGATCGATGCTCCAAAAACAAAATTATATTCTTGAAGAAAGAGACACAAGATCAATTGCCCAATCTTAGAAGAAGAAGAAACCACAAAGGAAGAGATCACAAAAAGCAACGAAGTTAGACCCCAGTTCAAAGACCAACATAGGGACTGGTGATGACCCCGCATATATGAACAACACTGAAGAGGATTCCGATTCAGGTGAAACCATGGAAACCAAAATGACCACTAAAAAAGGAACCAACAAGGAAGATCTTCATGAGCCACAATGGCCAGGATCCAAGAAGAAGATAGGAACTTATCCAAACCCTACAGAGGAGATCGAGCCAGTCAAGCAATTAAGGATTTTGGTAGAAGATACCCAAAGGGATCTAGAACTAGCACCTAGGCAGATCCAGATTACACACACGTTGTTACCCACGTAACAACAACCTCACAAAGTCCATAGAACCCTAGCCATACCTAGTGTCATCTAAGAAGAAAGTAACTTAAAGTCATGGGAAAGTGGGCGTACTCACTTCTTGTTGGAAGGAATGTTTACAGAGGGACTGACTGACCCTATCGAAGAGATGGAGATCCCATCTTCCCCACGTCAAGGGGCTGAAGCCCAAAAGGTACCGTTAAATATTGCCAAATTGATGGATTTCATGGCTTCAAAAGTTAGAACCTCCATCATGTCTAGAATATATGGAGACCTTGAGCTATTCTTAGCTCTTCAAGCTTTACTCAATGGAGAACTGAAGGTCAGGCTACCACAATTTTCACAAATGGATGGAGCTAGGGAGATGCCAATAGAGGAGGAACACTTAGATCCACAACCCAACCTAGATGAGAATCCTATTGTAGAAATACCTGTTAACAAGTTGGGACAATACTTTGAGGGCGATGAATCCAATGCAACCATACCAATCACTACCAAGGGATTAACTATGAAGGGAATCCTTGATGGTGGTGCTGGGGTTAGCATTGTGACTAAAAATTGCTGGGAAACTATGAAAAAGCCTCACCTTGGGACCACAACCATAGTAGTAAAGTTGGCCAATGGGTCTATTGTTAAACCTATTGGGATGCTAGAAGATCTCAAGATCAAGGTCTTTGGATATAAAATAAGAAATACCTTCATTGTTATGGATTTCTCCAAGAACACTATGACATCTGAGATGATCTTAGGACGTCCTTTCATGAGGGAAGCAAAAATGGTGCATGACTGGTCTAAAAACCATGTCTACTTGCAGTTCCAAGATTCTATCATATTTGAGTGGATCTTGTAACTAGTCAAGCACATCCTCTAGGAAATAGGTTTATAATTGATCATAGATCTTACACCACAGTTCACTCGGCCCCATTGTAGTATTGTTACACATGTAAAGTGGACACTGATGTTGGGGAATATTCTCTTTATATGGATGTTCTACCTGGGATGACTGAGTCGGAAAATGTGGATTGGGTCCACTTAGCAGCAACCATAGACACTTGGGGAAATAGGGGGACGACCTAAGTAATACCTGAGGGGGATGAAATGCCACCACTCGTACCCTTAAATATGCTAGAAGCAATGCATATATATTTTGATGCCTACAAGATGAAGGCTTGACTGGCATTGGAACCTGTAGCGTCTCACAAGACTATAGCCCACATGATTTGGGGTCAGAATCATCAATTGAAATTGATTATGAGGATGAAGAATCTGAGTTAAAAACGTGGGGAGAACCATTCAGGGCCTAGTGGTACCCTAGATGAAAATCTATCCAAGGGAGCAGAAGACACAAGTAGCGATTCATCTAGTGACTCTTCACTAGAGACTGGCCGTAATAAAAAATTAGACAAGAAGAGTAAGAGATATAAGAGGTGTCGATATTGAGAAAATGTGTGTGCTAGAATAAACGAAAAGAAACCTATCGCAGAATGGATTAATTATATAGGGGAAGATGTTAAAAAGATCCCAGCAAGAGTCGAGGCTCAAGAAAGACAACAATGTCTTAGAAGCCAACGAGAGGCTAGCAATTAGCAAACGAGTGTGCATAATACTAGTCAAAATCATTGACCCAGACCTACACATGTCACAACAGGTACACTGAAAAAAAAAACTACGTCATCAAATACCTAACCATCCTCTATTTGTGTTCACAGATATGGCTGATTCTTATGAATATGCTTTTTACGTGTCCTAAGTAATGCATTTATGTTATCCTCATATTTCCTTTGAACGGGATTCGATTGAAACACTCACTTGTGAGAGAAATTTTGAGGAGTTAGAGTGGTTGGTCCTCCTCTTGACTACGCTGGATCCCTATTCTATCCAAGAAGTTCGCCCAATTGCCCAAGTTTACCCTTTTGCCCAAGTTAAGTATGCACGCCTCGTGACATTCCTGATACTATTCTGCACGAAAGAGGATGAGGACAATAATGGTGATTGGATAGATGAGACACACAGCCTTACCGAAGAGGATTACACCTACCTTGACGATGAGGATGGCTGTTTAGCCTTAGAGCTACCGACCGAGCTCTCCAACCTCCACTTACTTTGATGCTCATAACTCGAGTGATGGAGGGTAGGTAGGATTAGAACGATAGGAGTGTTTCTATTTTAGAGTTTAGTGATTAGCAAAGTTATTTTTTCCCACTGATGTGCCTCTGGAAGGTGGATGTTTTGTGGTGACTATTGTGCAGTTTATGACTACATAAGGATGCCTTCAAAGGACAAAAACAATGGATGTTTACATGTTACAACGGATGTTCTCCATTATATCAGGTGTACTACTTCCTTTTATCTATGTTTTACACAGTTACATGTTTGCATCTTGTCATTTGAGTTTCTAACAATGCATAAAATTTATGAAGTTATGACATTGCCAATTTAGATGCTATAATTTTTTCAAACTTATAGTACCTTGTTCTTCTCTTTGAGTTTGGTCTATTAGTTGGCTTTAAGTAGGTATCAGGACCTTAGGCTAAACTAGGTCACTTAATTGCTGACTCACTTAATTCCTAAATATTCTATTAATTGTAGTAACTTTAGTAATTTTTTACGCTATGAAGATATAGTTCTCTCTAGCTTACTCCACCTAAGTGTGACTTGTGCTGTGGAAGTCCATGTGTTAAGATAGTATTTGAGACCTCGAGTCTCCTGGCTAGTTTATGCTCAAGCTAGTATTTGAGACTCCGAGTCTCCAGTTATTGGTATTTGAGACCTCAAGTTCCCCAGCTACTTGTAGCAACTATGACAACAACAACAACAGAAACAACAGCAGAAGAAAAAAAGAGAAAAGAGAAAGCAAATAACACAAACTTCCTTGTATTTTTTTGTTGATCACACTTAAGTGGTATAAGTGACAAGATCACTAGTGTTTAGACCCCGGCAAGCATTCCTAGGGTTTAATCTTTAGTCGACATTTTTTAATTAACATTGGTCAATCTAGTACTTACTTTAGCCCTAGCTCTTGTGTACTTCTCTTAGAGTCAACCTAATAGACCTTAACTCAATTGCATTTCATTCAGGTACTACGCTTGTTCTAGTTGGCAATGTTACAATTCATGATTTTTTTAATGTATGCATCTCACTTATTGCACGCCTGCACATGCTACCTTTGAGCTTTCACAATGTTGTTTTTCTTCTGCTATAGGTACTCCTATTGTGGATCCCGATGTTGCATTGTTATATTCCGAGGGCGGAATCTACATCAGGAGGCGGAGCATGTTAACCACCAACATCCACTTCTAGTAGTCATGGGCCAGGCTTGTTGATCCAATAGGAAAAGGTTAAGAGTGATCACCAATGAGAGGTGCACTCTAACTTGAACATTCAAGGGTTAGTTGGCTAAGCATGGGTGCCCAAGTGTGAATGGGGAGCTCATATAAAAGTCACCTAAACCTAAAAATAACTCTCATTTTTGCAATTGAAGAGTGCTCTTGCTCCATCTCCATCTTCTTCTTCATCTCCTTGTGTGTGTGTGTGTGTGTATGCGTGTGTGTGTGTGTGTGTGTGTGTGTGTGTGTGAGAGAGAGAGAGAGAGAGAGAGAGCATTGCGACGACACAGCAGCGGCGAGGCGGTTGAGCGCGGCACGATGGTCGCTCCCTCTTCAAGGCGGTGAAGTATCCTCCACGAAGGCGAGCGTAGGGCGGTGAGTGACACACCCTTGCTCTCTTGAGCTTGCTAGATTAATCTAGTTGTGTGATTGCAACCATTTGTGGCTCGCACACAGTGTATGGCAAGTCCCTTGCTTTGATACGTGCAACAGATGCACACAAGTGTAGAGGCCTTGGGACAGGTGTATCCTAGTGAGGACGTTTTGTACAATTCTTGTATGGTTTAGTGAGTTTCCTTTTGTTTGTGTGTATGTGGTTGGATGGTGTAGTTGAGAGTAGTGCGATTCTAGATTGTGGTTTAGTTAGCCTTCCAGAGTGTTGTATGTGTGGGATGGTCTCAGCCTGATAAGCAAAAGATATTTCCTCCATGCGCCTATCGTGTCATATCTGTCCTCGATTGACATTAAGGATTTGAGTCCTACTAACACTCATGTGATGGTTGCTTGCTTTAGTTTTGGCTAGCTAGAGTGGTTTTCTCAAGTGGATCTGGAAGAGGTTATTAAGTGGATAGCCAGGAAGCGTGTGTCTTGCCGAGGGTCTGTGATCAGGTAGGTTTAGTTAGGATTTGTAGATTAGGGTAATTTTTGGTGGTTGAGTGATTTGTGAGGTGATAAAAGTGTTTGCTAGAATGAAGCGTTTTTCTACTCATAAATACAAAACCCCACATGATTTGTAGGAGTAGCTTTATGTAAGTGACTTGATTTTGATCTAGAGCTATTCATCACTGATGTGTTTGCTAAAGTGCTTTTTTGCATTTGGAATCACAAAAAAGTTTTCTTTTTAGAAAAAAATGCAACAAACTGCTTTTTGTTGACATTTTTGCATGATTGATTGATGATGAGAATATAATAGGGCATGTGCAAGGGTTCTGTGTGGAAAAATTAAAATTATATAAACTTGGACATCATACGCATATGATGTCTCAAGTGATATCTGGAGACCAAATTTGACAAATCTGACAACACCACAGTGTTCAAAAGGGGGGTTTTACTCTAAGTACACATTGAGACCAGAGTTTTGACCAACTCTTCATACCGAAAAGACAAAAGACGGAGTGTCTGAAATGAAAAAAAGAGAAACTTGTGATTCTGAGCACATTTTTGCATGAAAATTAGTAAAAGTGCTTGAGAACCAGTGCTAGAGACTTGAGGATGTTTGTGAATAAATTTTGACAAAAAATTCATCAGTAGGCATCATACGCGTATGATGCCTACTGATGTATGATGTCTGAAGGGTGATTCTGACAATAAATTTGAACTTTTAACATTATACCCATCTTTTGCATGTTGTGTTAAGCATATACACCAAATTTCATGTCATTTGGGCATATAGATTGAGAATTGAGGGGATTTTACTCTTTTGAGAGATTTCCTTGTCAAAAAGTGATAACTTTGTGCATTTTTTACATCCAAAATTTGTTGTGAGCACATATTCTTTGTAAAGTCCCCAAACCACCGACACCAAAAACGGAATGGGACCATTGACAGGCCTCTATGCCTACTAAAGTCAGAGTCCTTAAACAAGAAAAATTCCAGGGAATTCACCCTTACCATTGACAATGGTTTAGGTTTATAGCCCTAGAAAGAGACCTAGTCCTGCCTCGCAGTGGAAACAGGACTACAAAAAAATTTCTTATTCCAGCCCTATAACTTCATCATTCAGATTATAGTTTCCTTAGCCAACGCTTTTCCCCCCCTAACATATGTGAGGGCACAGCCGTTGGTGGATTCCTCTTCCAAGTGACGAAGTTTCTAAACGTTTTAGTGCGTGAGAATGGATAGTTACCTGACTAATTAGGTCCACCCGTCCATGATTGACAACCTTATTCAATCCCCACTTACCACCCCGCACTCACACATGATTTCTGTGTTGTTTAATTACTACCACATTCTTTTCACAATTAAAACAATGATTCCTTTTAACTTTCACAACTAAATTTCATTAAGACAACCTTTGAAAACAGTATTGAAGACATTCTTTCAGCAAACAAACATCTTTAGACTTAAGACAAGGTACTGTCATTCTGAATTATCTCTGACCAGTACTGGCTTGTCTCAAGACCACCTATACAGGGGTGAAAAAACGGCACCCATTCCTTATTTATAAAAACCGGGGTGAAAAAAGCCATCACCCAAAGTCCGGGCGCCCATACGCCAACCGGTTGCCCATACAATCGGGCGATTCCTTTAGGATAAACTTGAAATCCTAAGTAATATCCACAAACATAAACAAGCACAGGGTAAAGACTCCACCCATTGTCGTGCTATGACACGTACATAGTGGGAACGTATGCTACAAGATCTATCTTGTAACTTTTTAGATACATAATTGTCTTTCCTATAATGTACATATGCATATTTAAGTATAATAATAAGCCTTCTATCTCATCCTATTATTTTTCTCAAGGGTAATCTATCCTTACTTTACCATCAGAAAATACTATGGGAAAAGCATCAATAGCTCCGCCTCTTTAACTTGGGGCAAAAAGCATTGATTCTTTATTTCTACTATTTCATTATCATCTCACACCCTAGCTAGATCCTATATCTAGGGTAAACTCCAATATATATATATTCTATGTATTTTTTATACTTTTATTATATTTCTTTTTAAATAGCTACTAGGAGGGAATCAAATCCTAGTGGGACACTAGGTGGCATGATTTCAAAGATACACTTATTTTAATGCATTATTGCAAGCATGATTACAAAACTTTGTCAAGGAGCAATGTCATGCTTTCATATGGCATGAGGTGTCCTTTGGAATTAAATGAAAGTCTAGGCTAAGGGGACCACAGGAAGACTTTTGCTGCCAGAAATGGACCCTATTTTGATGAATTTTTTACACAAGGTTCCAATCCGAATTGGAAAATGATTTTAAAATGCCAATCGTAGCTAATGAGCTGAAGTTTCTGCCCATATTTTTACTTTTTTATTTGGAGCAACGGTTGAGGAGATATGATCAAAATACTGGACCCCAGTCTGCCCACATCATGCAGGGACAGCTCATTTTCAACTTTTTCCAATTCCTATTCACACTGGCTCCTCTCTTCTTGTGTAAACCCTTGGGGTTTCCCTTCACCTATAAAAGGGGACCTCTTCTTCCTTGAGAAGGGACTCAAGCATTCAAGCCATTGATGAGAGGAATTCTTGAGGGAGTGAGTAGTAATGCCTAATTGTACTTAGCCATTAACATAAGCCCAAGCCTACACTTTCTCCTAGAGGGAGACTAGCCATTCTTGAAACAAGCTAACCTTGGAAGATCAACTCTAATCAAAGAAGTTCTTGCACTTGATGTATCAATCAAAGTGGAATTATCCACTCTTCTTCTCTCTCCATCAATAATGGTGCCGAAGGGTTTGTCAAGTAAGATGTGTTCTACATTGATGTTTTCTTGATTTCTTGTTGTTTTCATTTTCATCTCTAATCCAAAAAATATATATATGTATCTAATCTCATCTCCTTAACCAAACCTATCTCTCTCACTCTTAGTAATTCATCCTCTCTACAAATTTTAGGTTCTCCTTGCTACAGGTACATCTCTCCCCGCAGTATCCTTATTGCCTACGGGCAAGAATAGGGCTTGGGAGGGAAACTTCTCATCTCTTCACTTCTCTCATATCTACATTTCTCACATATTATCCTAGATGAATAACCCACATGATGATCGTTTCTATCGCTTTCACTCTGTACAATCTATTAGAATTAACGTATGGATTAGCCGTAAAATACACTTTCAACAACGTATAGTGTTTCTCTTCGGCCCTGAAAGGCTCAATGAAATACTTCTATCACCGGATCCCATCATACTACCTCTCATAGACTATAATTTTTCTTTTGATATAAGCGTAGTTATCTTGCTATGAACCAAGAGGATTTGTACACACAATTAATCCCAATCACTAGACAAAATATATATATTATGGTAAGCACAAAACTACAGTTCCAAAGAACAACTCGTAGCCTATTTGGTCAGCCAAGATTGAATGCCATTAACTCATCTATTAACCCTTTCATATTACCCATGATACGATATGACCATAGCCTTGATGTTTTCATCTTCGTATTGTTTTGACATTCTCTTTTGTGTTCTTTCTTTGTGTATGTGAGTGCAAGAGAGAAAGAGTGATTCTTCTTTGATTGCACTTCTTTCCAAACCTTAGTCTTCATGGCATCTATGGTTTAACTCCTTCATATAGTTTTTGTTGAGTTCTCTCACAAACTCTCACAGCCATAAGCCCGGTGCTTTCCTGGCAAGACCGCAAATTTCTCGACAGTGCGCTGAGGAAATCGACTCATCCATGGCGAAATCGCCATCATTACTCATTACCTGGAGTAAAATATTTCCAAGGAATCAGAGGTGTCTTGAGACAAGATATCTTAAGGATGGTCAAACATTTCTTTCCTAGGTCAATCAGCCATAACCAATCATTTCTTTTTTATTTACAATCATTGCTCGTTGGTTTCGTGGAAGTTACCTTTCATTTACAGGCAGTTTATCCTTCCTAAACTTATGTATGCAATGCTAACTTAAAAATGAACTTTAAAAGATTTTAAGTGAACAAAATAGAAATCTACCTGGGACTGCTCGTCCATGTGCTGCTGGGCTGGAGCCTGTAGACTTTCCTCCGTCGGCCTATGGCTAGGCCCAACCTCATGGTCATTAGTGGCTTTATTTCTTTTGTTGCTAATATTCTCTTCCTCGGTAAGAGGATTTCCTCTGGTTCTCTTTGGAGCCATATCGACAGCCTTATAAAAAGACTTAATTGATTAGAAGTTTAATTGAATAATCTCTTTTTTTTTCTTTTTATCCAAAAATAAGGATTTTTAAAGTAAGTAGGTATCCTTGATAGTTAATTGGATGAGATAATCCTCCTCTAACTTCTTTGTACTATGAGTAATTTCCCATAATTACCATTTAATTAGGGAAGCCATTTAACTAGGTTTCTCTGTAGTCTATATTCCATGAATATTTTATATTTAACCTTAGTAAATTATAATTCCTATCGGCTAATGGATTACTCATCCTAAAATGTAATTTGATATGTTCTTTTTTTTGGAATTTTCATAAATTTGATTTATATCCTTTTCCTCCTATACTTATGGTCTAATTTAGGTAAAATTTTGCTGATAGTGATTTTGGACCTCAGGTATTTATTTGATAATTAGATAAATTCATTTACTAATTTTCTTTCTCTATTCTATACGCAAAATCGATTACTTTTAATAAAGATAAGTATTTAAACAATTTATCTGATGTTGGGATATTTATCACGGATTCTTTAAGGTGTGTTATACCTGTAATAATTATATCAAAGGTTTTTGGATTAATTTACTATTTGCCCCCTTTTATTTTCCCCTAAAAATAATGTAATTTTACTGAGATAATTAAATAAAATAATTATCTGAGGTTAAAATAATTATCACAGATTCTTGAAGATGTAATTAACCTCTGATAAGTAACTCAAAGCATTTTGAATCAATTTGCTAATTTCCCCCTTTTAATTGGTCCTAAAAATAGATTTATTCTGCTAAGATAATTAGGTAAATTATTTATCTAAGGTTAACATAATTATCACGTGTTTCCTAAGATACGATTAACCTTTGATAAATAACTCAGAGCATTTTGAATCAATTTGCTAATTTCTCCCTTTTAATTTGTCCTTAAAATAGTGTAATTTTGCTAAAATAATTAGATAAATTAACTATCTGAGGTTGAAATAATTATCATGGGATACTCAAGATGTGATTAATGTCTAATAAATAACTTAAAACATTTTGAATCAATTTGCTAATTTCTCCCTTTTAATTTGTCTTAAAAATAGTGTAATTCTTCTAAAATAATTAGGTAAATTAATTATGTGAAGTTAGCATAATTATCATGGGTTTCTTAAGATGTAGTTAACCTCTAATAATTATCTTAAAACCTTTTGAATCAATTTGATTATTTTCCCCCTTTATTTTTTTTCTCAAAAATAGTGTAATTCTGCTTAATTAATTATGAAAATTACTCAAAGAGTTATAAGATAATTGTCCTAACTTAATGACAGTCTAACACAGCTCTAATAATTATCTCAACTTAATCTAAACTTA
Source organism: Adiantum capillus-veneris (assembly GCF_014529385.1). Classification (NCBI taxonomy): domain Eukaryota; kingdom Viridiplantae; phylum Streptophyta; class Polypodiopsida; order Polypodiales; family Pteridaceae; genus Adiantum; species Adiantum capillus-veneris. Next base: position 81,221,021 of record NC_140931.1, on the reverse strand, counting down.
ATTAATAAAATTCCCATTAATTTATGGTTAATATGGATAATTTCAACCCTAATATGATATAATAATTAATTAGCTTAATATCCTTAAGCTTAATTACAACAATCAGCAGAGAATATTTAATTAAGAGAGGATTTTTGAGTATACATAAGATTAATCTTCAATTTATTAAGAAAATAGGTTAATCTAGCTTTGCTAATTAAGAAAGATTAGGCTAATTACGATTTAATTAACCAACTAGAGCTTGATTTCTAGTGATTTCTGCGTAGCGGTCTCTGTAGATGAGAGAGAATGTACCAAGGCTCCGAGTCTAAATTTTTATGAAGGAAAGGGGATCTTTTTATAGTTTTTCTGGGCCCCGGGCTGTTCCTGGCAGGTTTTGACACCTTAAGTAGGCCCCCAGCTTCAAGGTAGCGCCAACTGCTGCTATTTATGTCTCTGGCAGGTTCCCCATAGCTCCACACTGCCCCCTCAGCTTCCAGAATCGATTTTGGTTGATTTTCTTGATTTTTAATGATGAAAATTGGAATATCAGTCAATTTTAGAACCTTAGGATAAGAAAGTCTTTGTTAATAATAATTACTGAAACCATCCAATTTTTATTAACTAATTGAATTCCTAGTGTAACCTTTCAGGGTCGTAACTTTTCCATATTTTATCGGATTCTGATTCTGAAAATTACTAACCATAGTAAAGCTCTGGTTATGATTCCAAAATACCAATATCAGCCATGATTGAATCATTCAACAATGGTTTTCAAGTAAATTTTACAAGCTTTGTACAATTTTTAAGGTTTTAGAAACTGGAAAGCTTACATTCTTGTCCAACATACCAAGGAGCACCAGTGGTAGAAACAGAAGTCCATTCTTCACAACTAGACATAATACGCGTATGATGTCTTAGAGGCCAGATTTTGGACCAAAAGCTACATTTGAGTGCATCCTTGTTATCTACAGCATTTAGGAAGCATATAGGCCAAATTTCATTGAATTTGAAGCATTTTTGGGCTTATAAAGATGCATCTAGGCAAAGTGAATGCTTGAATTGATCATATATTGCACAAAAAGTATTGGATTTTAATTTTAAAACTTGATGTGAGTTGCCAATGTAATGAGGAACCTCTAGAGTGAATATTTTCTTCGAGGATGATTGGTTGTGGGCGAAGAGGGATTTGAACCCTGACATCGTGGTTCGTAGCCACATTCTCTAATCCCCTGAGCTACAGGTCCCGCCTCTACTGGATCCTGTTACCATATACATGTGGTAGTGATGTGTGTGAACACACTAGGACCCTCGGGGCATTTTTTCCCTCTTTAGGAGGTTTTTTCCCCCTTGCATTGTATATACGCCCATCACTCCAAGGCTCTATCTTTCCATTGCACACTAAGTAACACACTCTCTATTGTGTGCCTCGAGCTTCCTTCGTCTTCTCCAAGTTGTGTGTGTTTGTCTGCAACCCTAATTCCAACAATTGGTATCAGAGCAGGTCACGTCCTCCTGGGCTTAGTCGCCAGCTGCTCCAGCACACGCCTGCTTACTTTCTCCGATTTCAGTGAGCTTTGGCAAGCGTTCGTAGGTCGACAAATATTTTGGGTGAGCTCCAAGAGCTTGGTCTGCTCAGAATTTTGATTTGGGCTCATTTCGGCCTCCGTTTCAACTACAGGCAGTACTGCACAGGCTATTTCGTCATTTTGTGCAGAACTTCTATTAGTGCCGTTTTCTGCATAACAGGTTCCTTATAGTCTTCGACGGTTTGTGCTATATAGCAAAGGTTGTTCCCGCTCCATTTCTCCTATTTTTCAGGCAATTTTCAAATCAGGTGCAACATTTACCATGGCTGACAACAACAACACAGATGTGTTCAATATGTTTGCTGCTGAGGACAGGTTGGATGGGGACAACTACCCTATGTGGGCTTATATGATGAAACATGTTCTTGTGTCAAAGGGTGTCTGGAACATTGCGCAGGGCATTGATGTACGTCCTGGTTCTGAGGATGTAGGCGATGTTGAGGATGTTGTAGGTCTTGCTGCAAGGATTGCAGCTGTTAGAGTTTTTTTGCCTACGGTAGAACAAGCTCGTTGGGATGTTAAGGATGCGCAGGCTCATGCATTGATTGCGTTGTCTGTGAAGCGCACCATTGTTCCTCACATTCGTTCAGCAAAATGTGCAAAACAGGCTTGAGATATTCTAGCAGGTCTTTATGCAAGCCACAATGAGGCTAAAATTGCTTTCCTTCGTAAAGAGCTAAAGTCGAAGATTATGCATGAGGAAGATGATATGGACACTTTCCTTGCTAGTGTCAAGGATATCAATGAGCAGCTTGTTTCTGCAGGTGAAGTCAGTTCAGACAGCTCCCTTGTGCAGACTGTTCTTGAGGCCTTACCAGATTCCTACCAGACTTTTGCTAGTACTTGGCGACTGATGACCCAAGGAAATCCTGAAGTTGTCAAGTTTGATGCATTATGCACATTGCTGTTGCAAGAGTCACTTTCTAGAAAAACAGGACTAGGCAGCATGCAGTTGAACATGCTTTTATTGCTTCTCAAAGAAAGGGTGGTAACAGTAATGTAGCCACTTCTTATGGTTCTGCTGCGAGTGGCAAAAATTATGTTCCTAATGCTTTTGCTGGCAGTACTTCGTCTGGCAATTTTGGTGATAAGGGCAAAAAGAAGATGCGTTGCCATTATTGTAAAGCCAATGATCACTTGATCAAGTCATGTCCTAAGTTGAAGGCCAAAGAGGCTAAGAAGAAAGAGGGTGGTTCCACTGCAAATGCTGGTTCCACTACAAATGCAGCCATTGTTGAGTCTTCTGTGAAAGGAGACTGTGTTGCCGATGTTGATGCAGAATGGGATTTTAGCACAGAGTGCACTTACAATCTTGCTATCCATGATGCATGCTTGTCAGCTGTTGTAGATTCACATGTGTGGTATTTCGACAGTGGTGCTACAAAGCACATTACCTCACATCATGAATTGTTTACCTCTCTTGAGTGTGTCCCTCATGGGAATTCAGTCACTTGTGCCAACAACGCCTCTTATCTAGTTTAGGGAGTTGGAAATATCGTGCTCACGGCTGCTAATGTCAGTTCCTTCACACTTGTTGATGCACTTTATGTACCTGGCATCAAGAAGAATCTCTTGTCTGTGTCCGCACTTGCTAGACTTGGACTTGTAGTCAAATTTGTGGATGACAGATGTACAATTCATGATCTCAGTTTTGTTGATGAAATTGTTGCATCTGGCCTTTTGTGCCGTGGGCTATATAAGCTCACTTTGTATGACAAGTGTGGACAAAACTTTGCAAATGCTGTTGCAGATTCAAGGGCTATTTCAGATGCAAAACTTTGGCATGCACGTTTTGGTCATCTGAATTTTTCCAGTTTGCTGCGTTTGCAGAAATTTGATATGGTTGCTTCTTTGCCGCCTCTTGAAGCACCTATCAAACATGTTTGTGAAGGCTGTATTTTGGGTAAGATGCAGCGTTCTAGGTTTCCAAAGGATGGTTCAGTTAGGGCCACATGTAGGTTGCAGCTTGTGCATAGTGATGTTTGTGGGCCCATGCAAACTCCGTCCTTGGGCAATTACCTGTACTTCATGACTTTCATTGATGATTACTCCAGGCATGCATGGGTATTTCCGCTTAAAGCGAAGTCCGAAGTTTTTATGTGCTTCAAACAATTTCTGGCTATGGCTGAAAATGTCTCAAAATGTATTATGGGCACCCTCCGTTCCGATCGAGGGGGGGAGTATATGTCTCATGAATTTAATGCATTTCTGGCTAGTCGTGGGATAAAACACCAATGTACAGTGCCTTATACACCTCAGCAAAATGGTGTTGCTGAGAGGAAAAACAGGTCACTGACGGAAATGGCACGATGTATGGTCAAAAGTCAAGCTTTGCCGCATTCTTTTTGGCTTGAGGCCATTATGTGTGCCACTTATGTACTTAACAGGTGTCCTACGAAAGATTTGCATTCTATTACTCCATATGAAGCATGGCATGATAGAAAACCTTCTATTGAGCACATGCGTGTTTTTGGCTGTTTGGCATATGCTTTGGTGCCACAAGTGCAACGCAGAAAATTGGATGATAAGGCTCAGTCAAATGTATTTTTGTTGGTTATAGTGCTGAAAGCAAAGGTTATAGGTTGTATCATCTGCAAACAAAATGTATTCTGGTATCTCTGGATGTAGTGTTTGTGGAAGATTCTGTTCAGCCCTTGCTGTCATGTACTAGAGATAGTAATGTAAGCTCACAGGACATTTATGACACTTTGTTGCCTCTTTTCAGTGGTGGAAATACGAATGTAAGTTCCAATGAGGCAAATGCATAGCCTATGGGGGTTTCTGAAAATGTTTTAGATCAGCCTATTACTGATGCAAATGTACATGATGTACTTGATGAGGAAAGGGCTGAAAATGAGCAGGCTAGAGGTATGCCAAAATGGCTGGTGCACACTTTGCGTGATAGTAGATTGGATGCACCTTTGTCTGGTCGTACTCGTTCAGGCTCTCGCCATGCATATTATGCATCAAATTGTTATGCTTTGGTTGTGTCTAGCTTACATGATGTTGAGGAGCCTCTGACTTTTGATGAAGCACAAAATTCAAAAAATTGGATGGTTGCCATGCAATCAGAATATGATGCACCTATAGAAAATGACACATGGACTTTATGTGATTTGCCTCCTGGAAAAAAGGCCATTGGTACGAAGTGGGTTTACAAGTTGAAACGCAAGCCGGATGGTGAGATCGATCGCCATAAGGCTCGACTTTGTTGCAAAGGGTTATGCACAACAAAAAGGCATAGATTATGAAGAGACTTTTTCTCCCACTTGTCGTATGACTACTGTGCATTTTCTATGTGCATTGGCAACTCATTTTGGTTGGGATGTACATCAATCAGACATTGTTACTGCTTTCTTGAATGGTGACATATTTGAGGAAGTTTATGTAACGCAGCTTTTTCGGACTCAGATTGGGCTGGTTGTTTTGACACGCGAGTGTCCACAAGTGGTTTTTGTTTCATGCTTGGCAATTCATGTATATCATGGTTGAGCAAGAAGCAACCTACTGTGGCCACTTCGAATTGTGAGGTTGAGTACAGGGCAGTCTTCACACCTACGGTTGAGTGTGTATGGCTCAGACGCCTTATGGCTGATTTGGGTGTTGGACAGGACACTACCAACACTATCTACACTGATAGTCAGAGCACATTGGCAGTTGCGAGGAACCCAGTTTTTCATGCTCGCACAAAGCACATTGAGGTGCATTACCACTATGTGAGGGAGAGGCTCTCAGCAGGAGAGATCAGCTTGGCTTATGTGCCAACACAGGACAACCTTGCAGATCTTTTCACAAAGGAATTGTCTCGTGAGAAGCTTGAAGCTTTCCGCAAAGCTTTGGGCTTACTCCCCTTTGTAGACTGATCCTGTCCTCAAGGCATGGCACTTCCGTTTACTCATGTGCCAGCTCTCGTTCACCGCATCACTCCAGGGGGGATTTGTTACCATATACATGTGGTAGTGATGTGTGTGAACACACTAGGACCGCCGGTGCATTTTTTCCCTCTTTAGGAGGTTTTGTCCTCCGTGCATTGTATATATGCCCATCACTCTAGGGCTATCTATCTTTCCATTGCACACTAAGTAACACACTCTCTATTGTGTGCCTTGAGCTTCCTTCATCTTCTCCAAGCTGTGTGTGTTTCTCTGCAACCCTAATTCCAACAGATCCGCTTTGGGACATACTCACTATAACGAATATGGCACCGAAGAGGAGTAGAGGAAAGGCGACGGGTGCCATGTCTAAGAAGAAGATGGTGTCATACCTTGACCTTCGCAAGTGAGGCTCGGGTATGGTGTAATATGGTGGGCATTCATTTCACTTCAATTTGACCAATTAGACATCATACGTGTATGATGTCTAAAGGGAACTTTTAGGGACCGAAATTGGAATTTGAGCTTACGAGGATGTTAAGCACAACAGAACAAGCTCACATGCCAAATTTGGGCCAATTTTGAGCACGTAGACATTATACGCGTATGATGTCTCAAGGCAAGGTCTGAAGGTCCAATTGCACTTTTGACCACACAAGGGGTTTGGGAATGATGATTCAAGCTTTCTTGCAAAATTTCATCTCATTTAGACTCATAACTTTGAACTTAAGGAGATTTTTGCGGATACAAGAAGGTAAAGGTAAAAAAGTAGTGATTTTGAGCAATTTTGACATCCAAAGTTTGATGTGATCTCATATTCATGTTGTATGCATCAAGGAGTACCTTGGGTAGAAATCTAAGTAAAATCTGAGCCAAAAGACATCATACCCGTATGATGTCTTAGAGCAGATTTGGGTCAAATCACACATTTCAGTATAAAGACAGAATTGGACAAGGTCCCTGCTGTATTGGCCATAACTTGTACAAAAAGTGTTCAAATTGAATTTTGAAAGTTGTTGAGAATTGCATGAGTGATAAAGAGTCACTGAGACAAAACTCAGTTCATTTTGCTACAAAAGACATCATATGCATATGATGTCTCAAGTGCAAAATTAGAGGTCAAAACTTACATCGGAGCTCACAGAAGTGTTTGCCAACATAAAATATGCCTAGGGACCAAGTTTCAGTCAATTTGAATCATGTTTGCTTAGTAAACCTTCCTGAGAAGTTACAGGCAACCTAACAGAAAAAGGACTGATAGGCCTGTCTAAAAGTGTCAAAATCACAAATTGAGACTTGGAGTGGTTATATTACATCAAGGAGAGTCTACAGTTGGAGTTTGAAGCAATTCTGATCCAGGAGAAATCATATGTGTATGAAGTCTCCAAGCACAGATTGACTATTTTGGCCATAACTTGAGCTACCGATATCGGATTCAGAAACTCTTTTTATCAAAACGAACCTCCAAAGTAGCTCTAAAAGATTTAGTGTGACCCTTGAACAAAAATTAAAGACCCTCTAGGTCATTCAATGTTGGTTAACATCCAAAAAAACGTCATTTAAGGCCTCAAAATTCATTCGAAAGTTACGGGTGTCTAAAACTATCAATTTGAGGAAATTGTGAGAAAATGGTTGCGATTTTGGACATAGTTTCAACTTTGTCCTAATCAAGGCACTTGAACACATTGGCACAAGTCTTCTTGCATCAGGTTAGAGCTGTTAAGCCCATCGATCGTGTCCTCTTTAGAGTCAAACTCAGCTTACACAAGCTTCAAGATTCCAACAATAGAGGAGCATCTACCCACAATGGATCTTCCAAACTTGCAATTGATAACGATCAATCTTGTTGAGAGAGTCCGGATGACCGATCATGAGAGTGAAGGACTGTATAAATACGTTGACGACAATGAGGTCAACCTTTATATGACAGATTGCAATCTCTTATATGTCTATATATATGGAGTCGACTGTCAATGGAAATCTATAATTGTTGACAAATATGGACAAGAATACAGAGTTTTACAAAGCACAAACCCATAGACTGCATTAGAAAGAGGTGGATATTTGGTCAATGAAGGACCACAGATACCCCTACCAAACACAAGAATTCCTACGTAAATTGCAAAAAGGGAGCCACCTGGATTCCCTTCTAGAGTGATAATGAGAGATGAAGTGATCACAGAGATGGAAGACATGCCTCCTCACGTGAATCTGCCTAATGGACCAATATCGAAGAGAATGAACAATCCGTTCGAAGAAGAACCTAGGCATAGTAGAAGGCGTGAAACAAGAGAAGGATTGGGAGAGTCTATGATTAGACTTGTAGACAATCGGCGAACTAGACGATCCGAAGTCCCAAAATGGGTAAATAGGAAATACTCCGAAGATAAAGATCCGAGAGATCACGTAGAGGCTTTCAAAAGAGTAGTCAAAGCAGAGGAAGTTTCAAGTTTTGCAACACAATTTGTAGGATTTGGACTGACTTTGGAAGATGACGCAGCTACATGGTTTGACTGAGTGGAAGGACAAGATTTTGAGACTCTAGACAAGCTATTTGAAGAATTTATCAAAGAATTCTTGCAGAAAGGCAGAGCTCACAATATAGTCTCACAAATCCATAGATTCAAACAAAAAGAAAGTGAATCAGTATGCAAAGTGGCATTATGGCTCAAGAGATACATCAAGTTCTGTTGTAGAGTGGAACTACCTATGCAAGCACGATTAATGTTGATCTTTATTTGAGGAATGAGACATGCAGGTCTTCAAAAGCATCCGCATATGATACGGAGTTTGATGCTAAATAGATTGATCAAAGAAGCTCTTTATTTGGTGGATGACTGTGAGGAATATAAAGAAAATGATTGTAAGAGTCAGGAGGATGACACATCCTCTCAGCTTAGTGATTCACAGAGTGACTCCATTACAAAACCAGTGGCGCCTATCAATCAAGCAAAGTTTATCAAATGAAGTGGTCAAGAGGTTAACTCCTCTTCTAAATTTTGATCCAAGGGAGCCTAAATGGTGCAAAATTGAGAGAAAATGGACAAACCATACGAGAAAAGAGTGTTACTATAGCATGGAATATGCTAGGGAAAGGTATGTACAATGTATTCCAGTAGCACCTACTCCACCTAGATATGTTATGGGGAATGTGCCAGGTTCAATAAGAGTTTCAAGGTCAAAGCCTGTCTTAGGACAACAACCTCTGCTTCCAGGTGCTAGAATGCCTATAGACATGAGATACACGTAGATACTGGAAGCATCCAATAAACAAGCGCTCGTATCAACTCCAATGTGTTTTAACAATCAAAGAGGGTACTACCCTTCAAATCAACATAAAATGAGAGAAACACATGGAGTGGTGAGGTCGGTACAACCTTCACCTCCTACGTTTTGACATGAAGAAAGAAGGTATGAGATGGACAAAAGGACATTGCTATTCATTGTGAATAGAGGCTTAGCTAGGTCAGAGCCTATTTATAAGAGGAAATGCAAGAAGAATCTCCTCAACCAGAGTGTCACAAAATCTGTGCCACCCACTTGGTCAAACAATGTCCTCAGACGAAGATCGCTCAAGTAAATGTCTATTGTCTTAATTGTGGTGTTATTCACTTGATCCTCGACTGTCCAAACCGAGTCAAAAAGATCGCAACGAATGTCTCAAGAATTGTTCAACTACTTAGTAGCTCAAAAAATGAAAGCGTCGTACCAGCTCATGTAGTTACAAGAGTGCAAGCTCAAAAGGAAGCTGAGAATCCACAGACAGAGAAAAAAAATCTGACATGGGCCCAAAGATGGGTGAACCAATGACTGATGCACCTAGTCAAAAAACCAAGAAAAAATGGAATAGCTAGAAAGCTAGAAAGGCTAGAATGAAAGCACGTAGACAATGAGAGAAAAAATCTCTAGCTGAAGAGCTTACCCAAGATAAAGAGAAGATAAGACAACATGAGGAAAGTGTTGCACCTTCTCTTGTGCAGACATCTCAACCTCCAAAAGAACCATCCATAGAGGAGAAACCAAGAAGTACTAGTTTAGAAGGATCAGTATTGGTCAAGAAGGTTAATGAGCCATTAGATACCCTCCTAAAAGCCTATGAAACACGGCTCAAAAACAACCAAACCCAAGAACAGAGGTGGAGGACATATCCATATGCGGAAATAGAAAAGGACATGCTTGAAATGTGCCAGAAAATGATTCAAACAGCCCAAGCTTTACTAGAACCACCAGTTTGAAAACCTAAGGGTGTGATCCCTGTCCCAGCTACACCAGTAATACCACCAAGCCAGGAAAAAAAAGAGCTAGATTCCAGTCTCACGAGCATGGACCAAAGCTCAAGGAACCAACATTAGAGGCAAGGATAGTGTTGAATACCACGGATAACTCTTCCGAGGGATTTCACATAGATATACCTGAGAGTTGTAAAGAAATAGATGGTCTTGACAAATTGTGAAAAGAAGTCAGAGAGGCCAATGAAGCAAGTGAGATAAGCAGACAAGTAAACTAGATGGGTTATGGAAGAGGAGTGTCTTTTCCACCAATAGAGTAATTTGAGAATGGATCTCAAATGAATCTAAAAGTGGAATCGTATTGGGGACACAAAGGATTTGTATAGTCTATGGATAGTCAACCCCATTCTTTAAGAACACTACCACCCTATACGGGAGAGTACAAAACTAAGTTAGGTGGTATTGCAATCCCATCACAGAGACTATCCTCCAACAAGGTCATCAATTCAAAAGGATTAATAGACACTTTGTCGACACCAATCACGTGTACGATAACGTTATCCAAGTTTCTTAGAATATGACCAAACATGCGGGCTATTGTGGGAAAATGCCTAGAGAAATTTGGTGTCAAAAAAGCAATGACTCATATCAAGGAAGGGATCAAAGAGCTTAAAATGCCTCAGCTAAACACTAGGCTAGTGCCATTAAACAAGGTAGGCAAGTACTATGAGGGAGAATATGGGAACACCACTCTTCTTGTGGAATTCCAAGTTGTAAAAACCATGGCAATCCTTCACAGTGGACCTGGTGTTGCCATCGCAACAAAAGAAGTCTACAAAAAAATGGGGAAAAATAGCAGTGAGGGTTACAAGGTTGAAGCTGCAACTTGCAGATGGACACACAAAAAGGCCCATAGGACTTCTAGAAAAAGTATTTTTTACTTGTTGTGGCATTGAATATGAGAAAACCTTTGCTATTGTTGACTTTGGCAAGAAGAAGAACTATGAAATTATTCTAAGAAGACCATTCATGAGGTCATTGAAAATGGTCTAGAATTGGGGTTATGACCATATCTACTTGAGACATATGGAAACCATGATGAGAAAAAATCTTAAGGACCATAGTTACAAGGATATGACAAGAATTCCAGTAGAAGAGTTTGATTCCACTAATGTAGCATATGGGGTAGTGTGTGTGTGTGTGTGTGTAGTGTGTCCGTTTACAAAAGAGAAGGCCTCCTTTTATAGGCCAAGAGAGTGATTAGGACCGTGTGCCCTGCTTATTGACCAATTTTCTCCTGATTGCCTTCATCATGGCGAGCTTTGTCTCCATGCCTCCTTCCATATCTTGAGTTCAATATTTGAATCTTGATAAAATAAGAGAAAATACAACAATAATGGAGGAAAACCTATTAGAATTTGTGTGTGTGTGTGCAGTTGGATAATCATGACTTCTTCCCATGTGGATAGATAGGCTCCACCATTTCGGCCATATCTCCCAAACTGTAGCTCCAAAAATTATTATTTTTAAAATAGGGGCATACAAATTTGTTCAACGCCTACAACTTTGCTGTTAAAAACTTTTTCCAATCGAAATGAAAAAAGCAGAGAAAAATCCCACAAAAATATGGTCCGTCTTTTTCCTTCCAAAAGTCTTCTTGGTGGTCCCCTCTTGACTCCATGTGCAAGCCTCGTTTCCACAAGTGAATTAGGCTTGAATTTGATAATATTTTTTTGACTCCAACTCCATAATGCATAAGATTCTCTTCCCTCTCACTATTGAATTTTACTCTTCACCTGTAGTGACCGTATCCACCCAGGTAGTGATCGTATCCACCCAGTGAAATTTTCTGTTCCTACCTCTCCTTATTTTTGAGATCCAAATGTGTCAAAACCATAGCTATGTACAAAATAAATACATAGATATTTTTTGTAATTTTCATGCATCAGGTCCTTCCTTCTCTTAGGGTCCTAGAAGCCTTGCCACCAAGTGCATACCATGAGAGAGGTGGAGCAAAAAATTTGAAAAGCGGCCCTCAAAACCAAGGAAGGCCGAAAGAAAATAATGAGTCGAACCAAAAAGTTTGACAAATCTGGATACCAAAGAGCCAGATTGGCCAAATCAAGGTATGGATCAAGAATACAAAGATCTCTGATAAAAAATCATAAGATCCAATGCCAAGAGAAAAACAATCAAATCCTGCAAGAACATCTAAGAAAAACACAAATTCACAAGCTTTTGCAACTCAGATTTGGGTTCCAAAAAAGTTGCTTCAAACACAGAGAAGTCAAGAGTTTATTTGGATTCCAAAACATTTAAAGTACTAACTCCCGACGCCTAAATCTCATCCTCAACCAAGCCTACAAGGACTTAAGCAAAGACCACTAAAGACCCCCACAAAGACAAGGTGGATCCCAAAGAAGTCTCTTCAAACACAAACAAAGCAGGGACAAGTATGGACTCTCAAACAAGTAGCATCACAACGAGACATCCAGTAATCATGAATAATTGGGTCCCAAAGGAAACCAATAAAACTATTGTCACTACATCATTGCTTGAATTCTTTTAATTCCTCCTACGGTTACAATATAATTAGAAGAGAACCCACTCCTCTTAGGAACAATGCCAAATACGACAACCAACCACAAGGCTAAAATAAATCCCAAAGAAGAATCAAACACATAAGTAAGCCTTCAAAAAGTTTCTACAACCTTCAATCAAGAAACAACACTGGAGCTTCAAAGATCATCACATTGCTTATACTAGGAAGCTTCACCACCAACAAATGCCAATAAGAAAATTGCTTATACCCACATCTTGCACAACATAAATTTTTTCCATGCATTGACTATATATGCATAATATGGCTACCTTACAAGGCTTGCATAGACAAAATTTTTGATTGTCCAAGCATAGCACATACCATTGGCGATACCCAATTGTCAAGGAGGACTCCAAATAGGAGGGGGGAGTCATTCTAAACACGGACCTAATATATGAGTATTAGAGGGAAATTTTTTGTGAGTTGTCTTGAAATTTTGGATTTGATTGAGATGATTTTTTAACAAAAGCCAGAGTATATGCCCCCATAATAGCGTTACAAGAGGAGTATAAGAACAAAAGCCATATATGAGCACCTGGGGACATGTGTACAATGTACATAGCGTTTGAATGATGTGAATGCCTTAGGCTATAGGGAGGCAATTTGTGTGTTCTGGGTGTGTTCCCCATTCCCCCTCTCCTTCTAGTTCCCCCACAGAGGAGCATGCTAATTGCTCCTAGTTAGACAAAAGGAAGTAGTTTTTGGTGTTGGTCAGCATAGAGTCTTGAAGCTATGGGCCAATTTTCACAGGTGAAAAGATTCCAGATGGGTGGATTGCAGACTTTGAGCTATATACGTTGTCATTGCATATTCCGAACGAGGACGATAAGATGCAGACTTTCTTGTTGGTGATGCGTGGTAAAGCAAAGGTGTGGTACAAATCTTTGGAAGGTGAGTTGAGGCATGCATGGCCCGCTCTGGAGGCATGTTTCCTACAAAATTTCCATAAAGTGGCATCCCTACTTGATATGGATGCCAAATTGAAGGCGCTCAAATAGGATTTAAGTGAATAATTTAGTTTGTTTTTGGATTGTTTTGAAGTTTGTTGGGTAGAGCTAACAGTTGCCATGAAATTGGTTAATGGTGACTACTTTCAAATGGATAAATTCATGGTGTTCCTACATCCTAAAGTGAGGGAGAAATTGGATTTTGAAAGTCCAAAGAACTACAATGGTGCAACAGCCTTTGCAAAGGCAAAAAGCAAGGAAATAAAAAAGAAGATAAAACAAGGCATGTCGCGATTCAAAGCAGTGATTCCTATCCAACCTCAAGGTCCAAGGGATGTTTTTCATGAAGAGAACCATGGGAACCAAGGTGTAGATGTTGTGCTGCAAAATTGGGTGCAAATTGTACAAGATTTTTTTTTAGAAAATGTAGGAATTGCGGCTAAGCGTGATGGATAGAGGACAACCAAGAGGAGCAAGGGGCAGGACAAGGCCGCTGCCTCGCAGGTGCTACAATTGCAGAGAAGAAGGACATTATGCGTTGGATTTCCCTCATCCACCGTGAGAAAGGTATGGTATCTATCCAGTGTTTGATAGAGGTAGATACCAAGCACAACTTAATGGCCCAAGAGAGCAGGAATTTGAGAATCTAGTGCAGCGAGCTCCTTCACATGGTGGTGAAGTCCCTAGGGTGAACATCATTGGGATAGATAAGCAGGATGTTGAACTTTTAGACAACAAAAGGGCAAGAATGGAAAGGGAAACATAGCCAAGCAAGAAACCAGAGCCCATAATGGTAAGGAGAAAGTGTATGAGGGCAAAGAGCATCCAAAAACTACAAAAAGAGAAGGCATTGCAAAATCAACCAAGCAGATTTCCAATTGGGATGTGGCTACCCCGAATATGACCTGGTAAGTAATGTGAAAAACCAGAAAGCTAACATTACCTTTGTTTAGTTGTTGGCTTTGAATCCTAAGCTAAGGAGACAATGGTCTACGATTGTTAGCACGAGGCTAATGAAAGTTAAGGGCAATAATGTGCACACAGTGCAAAACATGGCATTGAGAGTGGGTAGCCCATCGGATGTCCTTCCTTTGGTGGATGTGGTCTTCAAAAAGAGGATGCAAGTGTAGGCCTATTTAGATAGTGGAGCACATGTTTGCATCATGATGGAGATTTTTATGAGGGAAATAGGTGTCAAAGTAGTGGCTAAATCAAATGTGTGCATGAGGATGGCTGACCATGCCAAGGTATGTGTTTGGGCATGGCTCAAGACGTTGCTGGGCGCATTTTTGACACCTTGTTTTATGTAATTTTTTACATATGGACATGACACCTGATGTCAAAAGGGCGTGTGGGCTTTCTTTTTGTGGTTCTTTTAGAGCAAGCACATGTACATGTAGGGCAGGTCACTAGTATAGTGCCAGCTCTCGGGCTACTGTAAGTGCTCGTGTGTGAGGTTTTTGAAGGGAGACTTGTATATAACTAAAACTCATGTAAAAACTTAAACATTTTCAACCAAACTCCAAAAAATTTCAGGTTTTATCTCGTTGTGCCTCCTTTATGGTTTCTGATGCAATTTTTTGTCTCACCTTGCCTTCAGTAGGTGTAGTTGTGTCTCTCTGTTTGCACCAATTTTTCATGTAGCGGCGTGTAGAATCAATTTTGATCATCGTCAAATTTCTTGCCAGCCATTTTTCAAGATTTCTCTCAAGCATTAAAGTGACCCAATTGGAGTTGTACTCTTCAAGTTACAACTAGTTCTCTGCAGGGTTATGGTTATGGCAGCCAAGTGGCAAATTGTGTGCAGACAGATTGGGAGGGCATGTATCTATGAATTGTGGAATTGATGTTTAAGTTGTGGATTTGTGATGTTAAATTGTGAAAGGAGAGGCTCTTGTCTTCATATGCATTGGTCGGCGTGTGCTGTAAATCCGTGCTTTGACAGGGTTTTGCTCCTATGTGCTATGGTCCTTTGGGTGTGCGTGTGCTTGTAAATTCCCAAGGGATCATAGGCCTTTTGGTTGGGTTTTACTAAGAGTTGTTTTGGTACACTTTTTGGTGCTAAGGTATACTTTTTGGTATATCTTCAGTTTATAGGTTATGGAAGACATGGCGTTTAGTTTTCCAGAGTTTAGTGGGAAATCAAATGAAAGTGCCAAAGATTTCATTGAAAGAACTAGTGTTGGTGCTATAAATATTCTACTTTTGTTTGAAGGGAGATGCTGGAAATGGTTGGAAGGCTATGAAAAGGAGCTACAACCAGCCCAACAAGTTATGACTTATGAAATGGTAAGACATGCTTTTCTTACACACTTTCAATAGGTGGAAGACCCACAAAAGGTATGGAAGTCTATTCAAGGCTTGGTACATGGTGAGGGCCAGACCATAGAAGACTTAAGGCATTCAATGTGTTATGGACCAAGGGTCCTTATCAGGGAACCAAGTTATGATCAACAAGCTTCTCATGATGTGAATGCTTTTTGCAAGATATGCAAGAGGTTGTAGGTCTTATGAATAATCTTAGTGTGCATATGATGGGAGGTGGAATAGGTCAAAGCTATGGATATGAACGTGGCTATGGAAATGATGAAGGGTTTACAACTGGTAAAGGAATGGCCATGGCAGTAAGAGGGGATATGTTTCAATGCTAAAATTATGGTTAATGGGGTCATAAAATCCCTCGATGTGACAAGCCAAGACAATGGGTGGTGATATGTTTCACCTTCCTTCTTGAGCTCAAGATTATGGTATTGAGATTAAAGGGGAAGCAGGGCCAAGTGGTTTGACAGCTGAAGAGAAGGGCAAAACAAAGGTGGTAAGCATAATCCATTTGGAGACAAAAGAGGATGATTTGTGAGATATGCTCATGCATATAGGTAAGATGGTTACAAGAGATCGTGACATGAGTGATGCAAGTCCCATCCATAAAAGAGGAAAATAGGTTGAAACAGGTACAGGTAAAGAGAAGAAGAAGAGAAAAACCAAGCAACATTACAATGCATCTGACTTTCCTTTGGGAGAAGGGCAACCAGATTATAGTTTAAGGGCTGATTTGGTGAGTAGAAAGGCTGATTTTACCTTTGGGAAACTCATGGAGATGTGTCCTAAGTTGAAGAGGCAGTGGAAGTATGTAGTCAACCCCATGAACAAGGAGCCTGCAAGGGGGTCTGTGAGAGTCCTGTCTTTGAATGAGCTACCTGATATATGGCCTACTATGGATGCATGGAATAAGAGTAAGTGCAATGGAGAGGCATATATTGATGGAGGTGGACAGGTATGTGTTATTACTCAAGCTGTTTATCAAAGTTGGGACTCAACATGGTGAAGAATTCAGGTATTTGCATAAAGCTTGCTAAACAATCAAGGGTGAAGTGCTTGGGAGTTATAAAGGACTTGGAGGTAGATGTATTTGATGTTAAAGTTCTCATGAATTTCCATGTTATGCCCACCGGTATTTGTGCTTTCCCTCTCATCCTTGGAAGACCATGGTTACAGGCAGCCAAAGTTGTACAGAATTGGGGACATGGTACCATCACTCTCTACAATAGAAGGGGTGATAAGAAGAGGTTTGACATGGCTAGAAAGAAATATTTGGATGCTGATTATAATGAGCAAAGTGATCAAGAAGAGTAATCAAGTGAAGAAGAAGACAATGGGGATGATGGTAGTGAGGTGGAAGATAGCAGCGATAGCACTCTAGTTGTTTCCTCCTTGTTTCTTGAAGAAGAGCATGATGAGAAACAAAGATTTTTTTGCCTTATGGATAATAAGGATATCTCTGGTCCTTATGAGCAAGTTAAAGAGCTGATGCAACCCAAAGTTCAACCTAATGTCAAACACGAGCAAATACAATGTATATTGAATCCCAACTTGAGTAGTCATTGTTGGAATTAGGGTTGCAGAGAAACACACACAGCTTGGAGAAGACGAAGGAAGCTCAAGGCACACAACAGAGAGTGTGTTACTTAGTGTGCAATGGAAAGATAGATAGCCCTAGAGTGATGGGCGTATATACAATGCACGGGGGACAAAACCTCCTAAAGAGGGAAAAAATGCCCCGGCGGTCCTAGTGTGTTCACACACATCACTACCACATGTATTCACACACATCACTACCACATGTATATGGTAACAATCATGAGAAGAGTACCCTGGGGGATTCACCATGAAAAACTTACCGCACCACATAAGTGCAAGGAAGGGGGGTTTTTTGACAAGTTACATAAGCGTATAAGTTAGGGGGAGGCCCTCAATAATTTATCTCCCAAGCTGAAAAATAAGGGAGGGGGTATCATATTTATGAGGGGGGGACCTGAACCAGGTTGATTAATTGTAATGATTGGTCACTGATGTGTACTAGAACTTGCATGAATTTAGGGAAATTTTTTATCAGGTCACACATCAAATTTTACATCAAGCCGGTCATAGATAATGGCTGATTTTGAGCAGGTCAAGGGTTGATTTACGCCAGCTTTGGATGGGTCAGAATTGGAGAGTAGCCAGAGTGCAGGCTAATTGGGCACATAGTTTGAATGTCAAACACTATGGGAGAATGCTGCTGTTACTGCACAGCATTACCGCATAAGAGAAGAGAGAGAGCTTCAAGAAAGAGAGAGATTGTATGTTGCAGCGCCGCTGGCGCGTTTTACAATTTTTCTGCGAGTATTACCGCAATTATTACCGCAGATATAGCCACTCATATTACCGCTATAGGAAAAGAATCCACGCGACCCATTCCTCTCCCACTTTTCCCTTTCTATAAATCCTATTCTGTTTTGTTATTTTTCAGAAATTGGTACCCCCTTTTTGTATGGAGTGTAAGAAATCCCATTCTCATTGGGATTTTTAGTACCTCTCTTCTCTTTGCTTGCCTCATCTATTGGTATGATTCTCCTACTCTACTCATTTGTACTCCATGAGATTTTATATCAAAAAATATTTTTGTTTCCACCTCAAAATCTTATGTCAACTATGCATTCATATGGAAATGGCAAGCGAACGATGATCAAAATTGTATTGTCACCCCCTTTTTGCACGAAGTGTAAGAAATTCCATTCTCATTGGGATTTTTAGTACCTCTCTTCTCTTTGCTTGCCTCATCTATTGGTATGATTCTCCTACTCTACTCATTTGTACTCCATGAGATTCTATAAACAAAAATATTTTGTTTCCACCTCAAAATCTTATATCAACTATGCATTCATATGGAAATGGCAAGTGAACGATGATCAAAATTGTATTGTCTTGCGTTCATAAACAAATAGCCCTTTTGTACAGCATAAGTAGAGAAAGAAGACAAAATCCAAAAGATATTTATTAATTTTCATCCTCCAAGAGATCTCTACAAGTGCTTACATCCATGTCCAACCCCATGGTAGCTAAATCAACAAATAAATCTATTGATTCATCCTCTACAGCCTCTCCTATTGAATCATCATCATCCTCTCCATCCTCGTTCCTCCTCCTCACTATGGTTGGTCATTGGGAATGGTTGGTTCTCCTCGACCTCAATTGCATCATCGTCATTGGCGTCTTCTTGAGATGGTATGGTGGGATCTACCAAAGTCTCTATGTTCGTATCTGCAAAGATAGATCTGCTCCGTGGTGTGACTGGAATAACATACCAAAGTCGTCTTCGATACATACAAGGCACATAAAACACCTGTAGGTCATAGAGCAAACAACAACATGAATGTAGTTTTGTATGTATCATATAATGTTTTAGTGAGTTGCACATGGACTTTACCTGCTCACAACTACTAGGTTGCACCAAGTTGTCGGTCTTCCCGCGATGAAATTGCCCGGAGTCTACCATATAGAGCCCATTCTCATGTCTCTTAACCTCACCCGCAAACCATCGGCAGTCAAAGAGATATTTGTGAAATGTTCTGAAATCCACTTTGATTATCCTCTCTATTGTTCCACATTCCCTCACCTCTTGTGTTGTCGTGTCAAAGTTGCCCATAACTCCACTATCGTGAGTGGTTCGATGCTCATCTATCTTGCGGGTTCAAAAATGACGTCCTTCGGACCACATAGAGTTGAATGTGAAGGCCTGCAAAAACCAATCAAGATAGATGAGAGAGAGAGAGAGAGAGAGAGAGAGAGAGAGAGAGAGAGAGAGAGATGATACACATACACACACACACCCACCCACACACAAACACTCGCACACACACACTAAACACATTGAGTATATTACCCTTGGTAGACATCCTCGCACGTACTCACATTCTTTAGGGCTTATTTGTTCTCCTTGTGCCTTGGCCTTGGTCATGGCATTGTGTATCCACCCAATTGGAATTAGATCGGGGTATTTGGCAAGATCTTTAGGAAAGGGAGGTACTCGCCTACCGCCATGCGACCTCTTCCATGCTTCCCTCTCCCTTTCTCTCGTTGTACTCACCTCCACATACATATCCACCCATTTTCCCATGATGGGAGCATTGAGTAGACAATGGTTGTTGACTATGGATTGAAATTCCCTATCTAAAATCAAGAGAGAACCTTTCCCACTTGGAATGTTTGCGTGTTTTTTTGGATCCTCTTCCTCCATCTTGAAACGAGGCAATGATGGGTCTGTTGTGAAAAGATATTGAGAGACATACACAAAAGCCTCTTGTACAATCCAACCCTCTGTCATGCTTGCCTGAACACATGTACATGAAACCATTAGTGATTAAAGTAACCAATAAAAAGCGTTGTGAATACAATCCAATCCTAATAAGGTTTAAAGCTTAAGATTGATGAATACCTCAGGTTGTGATCGTAGCCTTACAAAGTCTTTCAAGGTCTTTAGAAACCTCTCACGAAAGAACATCCACCTGGACTGAACTACACCACAAATGGCTATCTCCTCAACAAGATGGAGCAATAGGTGAACTTGGCTAACAAGGATAGAACGTGGGAATGCATCCTCAATAGCACAAGTTGCTTCAATCGCTAGAAGTCGAGCTGTTGGAATGGCTGAAACTTCGATTTCTTTGGAACTCACAAACCTGTAACCAAAAAACCCTTCATAATCTTCATAGTAAAGTTAGTCTTCAAAGTAAAGTTTAGGAGGGAGAATCACAATGTTCTATACCTAACAACTTCCTCCACCTTGAATATTGCAGTCTTTACCTTCATGTCCGCAAATCCACTAATGCTAATTGGAAGCACAAATTATTGCACAAACAAAAAGACTTACTAGTATCCATAACCCTAAACCACATACACACACACTCACACACACACACACACATTACCTGAAGAATCTTGTGCCAATCATGGGATTTGAGCCCATATAGTTGTGTGGATCCTCCTTTCTTAGTTTTAGTGAAGGCACCCTTGAGTGAACGCATATAACCTGTTGGAGTATGGATGGATGCAATGACTTGTTTCATCCGCTCTTGATCCACCCTTGATAGAATCCAAGGTGCCTTTGGAAGACCATCTTCCCCTGAGGCCCCATGCGAGGTGTGGCCGAAGGAGGGAGACTCCTTATGGCCCTCATGTCCTCTCTAGCCCCCAATGAATCTTTCTTGCCTACTATGTGATCCCATATAGCTTGCCCAACATTTTTGAACACATGCATTGGATCCAATAGGTGTTGGATTTTTAATGAAGCCCAATAGGATAGTGATAAGAAAATAGAGTACCTAGACATACCCCTAGGTGGATCACTGGGAGGAGGCAATGTGTTGTGATGCTCGTTCCAATGTGTTGCCCAATCGGCCATGGTCCAATGGAGTGGCTCCATCCCATTGCACGGTGGAGCATAAGATTGATGTGTGGGCGGCAAGAAGCGATGGTTTTTGGGGTAGATCACCTTACCAAGTAGAGCGGGTCTCTCTGTCACGAGTAAGGGTCCACAAGTTGGGCATGCCCTATGTCCAAATGTCGATAGTCCTACAAAAACAAAAGACATAACCGCATATAAGTGACCAATGCAAAGACATTAAAGAGCGTCACAAAGTATAAGCTTACCAAAAATCTCTCCAAGCCCGGGGTAATCATGCATGGTCCACATGAGAATGCACTTGATCATTGTGCGCCGATCACGAAGTGGTCTTGATACATCAAAAACATCTATGCCATTCCATAGCTCTTGAAGCTCTTCAATCAAAGGTGCTAAATATACATCCATGTTCTTCACCTTGTGTTTTCCTGGGACTAGAAGAGAGAGCAAAATGCTCCCCTTCTTGGTTGACTCCCATGGTGGAATGTTGTAGTTCACAACAACCACTGGCCAAGTACTCCATGAGGTAGACCGATGCCCAAATGGGTTTACCCCATCACTAGCCAGACCAAGCCTCAAGTGACGAGGCTCTTCTCTAAACTCCAGCCATGTCTGCTCGATGTGTTGCCATGTCGGCGAGTTAGCCGGCACTCTCATAACCCCATTGGTGGAGCGATTTGTCATATGCCATGTAAGAAGCTCGTTGTTCCTTTGGTGTTGAACATGTGCTTGATGCGGGGAATGAGGGGGAAATGACGAAGAACCTTGCGAGGTATTGTGGTTCCTTGCATTCCCTCTTTGTACCTTGATTCTCCACACTCGGGGCAAGCATCAAGCCCTGCATGTTCATTGCGGAATAGCACGCAATCATTGACACATGCATGTATGCGATCATAGTCCATCCCAAGCATATAACCACGAAAAAAACTCACAACTAACACTTATTACACTTAAACGTACCTCAATAGTGCATCGACCCCTGCATTGCTCCATCCAAACATTGCTTGAATATTCAAGATCTCAAGAGACGCTCATAATATGGAGTAGGAGCATCCCTCGTAAAGAGCGGTGTGTGCTGCCTCTAGCAATGAATCTTTGGTTTTTTGGGCGGCTTCTTCACATGCACACTCGGGCTCACACTCATTCGCCGCCTCACGTGTAAGAAGATCCTCAACCATATTGTGCAAATGATCTTCCTCCACCTCCATGTGGGGCGGGATGGTGGGGAGATCCCCATATGTGGTGGATGTAGGATGCGCATGCGCTCGTGTGGACCCACCCACATCGGACGGCGGGTGTGACTCCCCTCCCATGACTACTTCCTGGTGCAATTGCTCTTCTGTCCTCCTCCCGCCTCCGCCCCCGATCACACTCCAATGGGGAGCGACATCAATGGATGCCAAAACCCTCGGATCGCTAGTTTTCATTCGAGCGCGTTTTCTCGGATCGTCCCATAGTCCATAATCATCCACGTGAGCCAAGCATATACACCGAAGCCGTGCAATCGCATGCTTACATCGCGTACATGGACATGGTAATCGCTCGCTGAACCATCGAGTTCGTTCTGCACCAACCGACGGACCCACGTCATCCCAATCGTCCTGCACACACGACCACACACTAAATAAGAAAAATTTAAATTAAAAAAAGAAGAATCAAGAATGTTGGTACTGACATGACTGACACTCATAAAAGATAGAGGGGAGGTGGGTACAAGAGGTCATGCAGTCGGCGTAACCTTAATGTCTCTTCAAAAAATTTCGCGGTAATACTGACTGTAATACAGGCGGTAACATGTGCGGTAATATGCGCGGTAAAATCTCCAGCAAAATTTTTTATATAAAGGGGGCACCTACGTGCCCCCGTGAAATTGAATGCCAAGAATTGTGCACAAATCAATGTGTTTTCACACACTATTTTGTGCACAATCACACTAATGCCCGTATTAGTGTGTGCATGCATTATACACACACGCATTAGTTAATTTCTACACACTAATTTGTGTCCAAGCACACACTAATGCAAGCATTAGTGTGTGCATGCATTATACACACACTAATGCAAGCATTAGTGTGTGATTGTGCACAAATTAGTGTGTTTTCACACACTATTTTGTGCACAACGCATGCATTAATTATACACACACACACACACACTAATGCTTGCATTAGTGTGTGCATGCATTAGTGTGTTTCCACACACTAATTTGTGCCCAAGCACACACCGATGCAAGCGTTAGTGTGTGCATACCTCTCTAGCACACACTAATGCTTGCATTAGTGTGTGCTTGTGCACTAATTAGTGTGTTTTCACACACTATTTTATGCACAATGCATGCATTATACACACACACATACTAATGCAAGCATTAGTGTGTGATTGTGCACGCATTAGTGTGTGGAAACGCACTATTTTGTGCACAATGCATGCATTATACACACACACACACACTAATGCAAGCATTAGTGTGTGCATACCTCTCTAGCACACACTAATGCTTGCATTAGTGTGTGCTTGTGCACAAATTAGTGTGTTTACACACTAATGCATGCACAAGCACACACTATTGTGAGCATTGGTGTGTGAAAAAATTGCACACACTAATGCTTGCATTAGTGTGTGCTTGTGCACTACTTATTGTGTGAAAACACACCAATGCATGCACCAATGCATGCAAACACACACTAATGTGTGTGTGCATGCATTGGTGTGTTGATGTGTTTTCACACACTAATTAGTCCACAAGCACACACTAATGCAAGCATTAGTGTGTGCATGCATTACAAGCACACACTAATGCAAGCGTTAGTGTGTGCATACCTCTCTAACACACACAATGCAAGCATTAGTGTGTGCTTGTGCACAAATTAGTGTGTCTACACACTAATGCATGCACAAGCACACACTATTGTGAGCATTGGCGTGTGAAAAAATTGCACACACTAATGCTTGCATTAGTGTGTGCTTGTGCACTAATTAGTGTGTGAAAACACACCAATGCATGCACACACACACACACTAATGCTCGACACACTAATTAGTGCACAAGCACACACTAATGCTTGCACTAGCTTGTACACATTAGTGTGAAAAAATTGCACACACTAATGCTTGCATTAGTGTGTGCTTGTGCACTAGCTTGCATTAGTGTGTGTTTGTGCACTAATTAGTGTGTCGAGCATTAGTGTGTGTGTGCATGCATTGGTGTGTTTTCACACACTAATTACTGCACAAGCACACACTAATTAGTGTGTGTGCACTAATTAGTGTGTCGAGCATTAGTGTGTGTGTGCATGCATTGGTGTGTTTTCACACACTAATTAGTGCACAAGCACACACTAATGCAAGCATTAGTGTGTGCATGCGTTACAAGCACACACTAACGTTTGCATTAGTGTGTGCTTGGGCATGCATTAGTATAACAAAACATACCTCATTAGCATTAGCATACCAAAATATACCTCCATGTGGGTGTGCAATGAAGTTGATTGAGACCCCAATGGTCACCGAGAAGCCCAACGGTAGATTAAGGTCCAACACACACACACACTAGATTAATTTCTTTGCCACACACTAACGCACACACACAATAGATCAATTAGAAGCACACACACACACTCTAATGGATGCAAAAAAAATAAGCACACAAACCATTTCTTAAATAGGAGATAAAAGGAATCTTATGCAGAGAGGAATCCTATGCAATAAAGAATCTCACTTTGACTAGAATCCAATGTTAATTAGGGTCCCTTTTTTTTGTGAAATTGTAGGATATGGCATCCTCTTCCACGCCCGACTATCGATCCATAGAGGACTTTCTCGCCGAGGGCCTCTCTTACGAGGACGCTTGTGATGCTTACTACTCGCAGTCTTCCTCCCACCAGTCACAATCCACCTTCGACTTTCGATGGTTCCGAGATGCAGTACATAACCCCGACCTCGAGAGGGCATACCACGCCCAGGCAAAGTGGCTATCCTCGCAGCAGCAGAGTTTTCGAGGGCGGTACACACCAACACAGTTGGCTGCCTATGGGCTCTCACCGCTTGCGACACCGGGCGTCGGCACTCCGATCGTGCAGAGTGTGCCTCCCAGTGGGCCTCCCTCCACCTTACCCTCGACTTTTCCGTCACCCACAGCTCCCTCCACCTTGCATTCGCAGCGATCCACGCCCGCACCATCGAGTTATCCATCGCCTACACCACCTAGCGGTTCGGGTTCGGGCTCGGGCCAGCGCTCTTCCGGTGGCCAGCGATCTTCCCGTAATGGTGGCTCACGCTCTGTTGAGGTAGTGGCTCGTGCTGCTTTGGTGGTGAAGGGGACAATGCTATAGATTCACCTCCTCTTACACCCCGACCTCCTCGCTCACCCCTTGGAGCTCCACATGAGGATGAGGACCGCGATGCGCCCACCCCGGACGCTCGTGGCTACTACTATTATATACATCGAGGGGGGGAGGTGGATTTAGGTTCCTCTTTGGGGAGGACATTTCGAGGGCACCTTAACCAGTTGATCCACTCGACATACCAAGATTGCTTTAAATCTTTCAAAGATCAGGACCCACCCGACTTGACGTACATTCACACGACATTGCTCATGTAGTTCCCTAATCCAGAAGTGGAAGAGTTCTCTACGCAGTGGCTCGAGGAGTACATCAAGAATTTCTTGAAAAATAAGAAGTCCAGTGTGTAGAGGGCGGCAAAGCGAACATTTGAATCTAAGGGTCACAACTATCACCCTGGAAATGTTCACGACGAGGAGTGGGAGAAAGCCCAGGGCAAGCTGGAGGACGAGAGAGCGGCAGGTGCTAGGGCGCACACTCGGCAGATGGAGGCGAGGGCGCAGCAAATGCCCACGCATTACGGCTTGGGTGGAAAAGCAGCATGGAAATATAAATTTGTGAGTGCGCATATTTTTATTTGAATTGATTTAATTTATGGTAATAAGGTTAGGTTTGTGATATTTTTTAATTGATATACAGAAAAATATTACTATGACCCACCCAAGCCGAGAGATCCAGAGATACAGAGAGAGCCACTCCGAATATCAGACATGGTGCTGTCTGTATGAAAACAACAAAATCAATCGCGAAGAATTTGAAAATGCATGTCGTACACTACAGCCTGTAAGTGTGAACTTTTTTAAAAAAATCAGTGTATGCAGAATTATGTATCCATTTGTATTAATTACAAGTTTTGTTGTTTTTTCTTTTCCAGAGTCAATGAGTCCCTCGAGAGGTCCCAGGATCCGAGTAGCTCAATCCTCCAAGTGTTTTTGGGCCCACGCGTCTTCTTTTCGCCACAATTGTATAGCCCCCATGTATCACCTATTTGGGAAATTTTGTAATATCCAATGTAATTAAACACTTGATTTTGGCCCAAAGTCTTCTTTTGGTCACAGTTGTATAGCTGCCATGCATCACCTATTTGGGCAATTTTGTAATGAATAGTTTCTCCAATATAATTAAACATTTGATTTTGGTCCAAAGTTTTGATGCAATGAAATTGTTGTTTTTTTATTTATTAAATGTATAGGAAAAAAAAGGCAAATGACCATTTGGATGGGTCCTACCAAGGACCATCCAAATGGTCATCTGCTTTTTTTTTAAAATACTCGTGTGCGTGATAATCGTCGCGGTAATACTTGCGGTAAGTAACGCGGAAATACACGCAGAAATGTAGCCGGCCGATTACCGCATGCATTACTGAAGGACCATTACCGCAAGCATTGACTCGAGCATTACCGCCCCCGAGATTGTTTGACTTAAACTTTTCCTTTTTTTTTGTGCGTCTATCTGAGCGGTAATGTGCTCCAAATGTCATAGTGAAACTAAGGCACATTGAGGGTACATCTAGTTATTATTTAATAGAAGTGGCTCCTTAGTACATTGCCAGTCACTATGCTACACACTCTTTGACTAGTTTTACTCCATTAGATCATGTGAGACCTAAATTTTATATGTAAGATAGGGGTATGATAGTTTTCTTCATTGATTTTTGTATAAGCATAGAGAGGGGGGTCATACTCCCTAATATAGGTCATATATAGGTGTTTTATCAAAGTTGTCCGCTGGCAGGTGGTGTCCTCTTTTGTATATAGAGTGAATCCGTCGGGGTGAGTACCTACATATGCTACACCGATTTCCCCATTTATTCATCACTTCTTATGAGGAAATTAGATGCTTCAAGGGAGAGGAAATTCATATTCGAATCAAGCAAGGATCTCAGCCCATATGCCAAAAGCTAAGGAGAATGGGACACGTATAGCTTAATGCTTTAAAAGAAGAGGTAGACAAGTTTCTCAAAGCAGGTTTCATATGTCCTGTGAGTACTATAGAATGGGTGAGCCCTGTTGTTGTCACACCCAAGAAGGATGGAAAGTGGGAGATATGTGTTGATTTTAAGCCTCTAAACACATCTATGAAGAGGGATTCATACCCTCTTCCTTTCATAGATGATATACTTGATTCTATTGCAAGGCATGAGAGGTATAGTGTATGTGATGGATTCTCTGGATTTTTTCAGCTTACCTTGGCTTCAAAAGATCAAAATAAGACCACATTTATCACACCATGGGGATGCTTTTGTTATTGTGTGGTTACTTTTGGTCTTACGCATGGTACCAAAAGCATGTCAATAAGGTGTTCTCTCCCTTTCTTGGCAACTTTGTGAAGAATCTTATAGATGATTTTCGTGTTTATAGTTCTAGAAAGGATCATTGTGAAAAACTTGGGATGGCATTGAAGCAATATGATGAAATTGGAGGTCAACTCAACCCAAAGAAGTCTCATCTTGCTCAACCAAGAGTGAATTTTTTGGGGCATATGATCTCAAAGAATGGGATTGAAGCAAATCCTGACAAAGCGAAGGCTTTGCTTCTCCTCCCATCACCTAAGGATACAAAGCAACTTGCTACTTTCATTCAAAATGTGAAGTAAATGTCAAGGTTCATTCCTTTGTCCTCTCAACTTCTTTATCCTCTACAGCAAGCAGCAAGGTTGCATCCTCTACAGCAAGCAGCAAGGTTGGATCCTCTACAATGGACAAATTAATGTGAAGAAATTTTCAAGGTATCAAAGAGGTTCCTGGTTCTCTTTGTGCTATACAAGCTCCTAATTGGGATAAGGAGTTTTATGTGAATCCATCAATAGGTTAGGATGCTATTGGAGCTATGCTTCTTCAACGAGGTAACAACTCCCACTACATGATGCCTATCTATTGTGCTAGCAGGTTGAAGCTAGATGTGGAAAGAGGCTATATTGAAGTGGAGCTCATCATGGTGAGTTTCATTTATGCATGTAGAAGGTTGAGGCACTACCTTCTTCATAAACCATTCACATTCCTCTTCACTAGCTACACTCTTCTACCTCAATTGGTGAATAGCCCTACTTTGTCTCCAATTCTCTTTTCTTGTTGAGGAGATTACAAGGGCTACATTGGCTGATTTTTTTACTTATAAGGAAATCCCTCTTCTTCTTAAGGAGGACATGGTGAAGAAGCAACACATGGAAGCTCTTGACATAAACAATGCCTATCTATTGTTTTTTGATGGCTCTTACAAGAAAGTGCATGGTGAAGCTTCAGGAGGTGTTATAATTTATGATCCTCAATGTGCTTTGGTAACTAAAAGGAGCTTGAAGCTTATGGCACAAAGCAACAATGAAGCCGAGTATGCTACTTGGAGAAAGGGCTCAACCTTTGCCTTGAGCTTGTATCCATCGTGTGACGGTAAGAGGTGATGCTCTTTTGGGGCTAAGCAAGTACTTGGGATGTGGCAAAGTAAAAATCCAAGGCTGAAAAACATGTGTTTTCAAGTGAAGAATCTGCTAAATCATTTTGAAGCTTGGAGTTTAAGGCATGTGGTTAGGTCTCAAAATGAAGAACCACATAGTGTAGCACAAGCTTCAATTGGACAATTGTATGTGATAAGGGCTGATTCTCCTCTTTATTTTGGAAGGGAATCCTTGGAGAGGGAGGAAGAGTTTCTACAAATAAGTATGCTTCCATCAGAGTTGGAGACGTAAAAAAAGTATGCCTTCCTACGTCGTGCTAAAAGGTATGTGCTACTTATATGAAGGGGGTTGATCTTGTGATTAAAAAATTGCCTTGGAAAGAGGAAATTTACATAATTTTAGAGGAGAATCATGAGGATCCTTATGGGTGGTCACTTTGCTTCAAAGATCACTTTGCATTAAGTCTTGCAGAAGGGGTATGTGTGGCCAAGCATTCAACTTGATATTCATCATTGGTGCAAGTGTTGTAAAGAGTGTCAAAACATGGAAAAAAGGGTTCTCAAATCAAAAATTAGAGGTACCATTGTGAATTATGATGTGTTTGAGAAGTGGGGTATTGATGCAATAGGTCCTCTACCTATGACAACTAGAGACAAATGTTATATACTTACTGATGACTATATATCCAGGTGGGCTGAAGCCAAAGCTGTTAAGCACATCACAAGTAAAGATGTTTCCTTATTTGTATATGAAGATATTTTTTGAAAATTTGGCATGCCATTGGAGCTACTTTCTGTGACGAGGGTCCAAGTTTTAGGGGAGAGCTGGTGGATTATCTATGTGAGAAGCTTCATGTGAATTGCATGTTTACTACTCCATATTATCCCCAATGCAATCGAATGAATGAAATGTTTGATGGAGATATCATAAGGATGCTTACAAAGATTAGAAGAAACAATGTACAGACTTGGGATTTAGAGTGCTCTATGTTGCACTTTCTTTTGGCCAAGGGCATGGGGATTTCGACAGAGAAACAGAGCATCTGCATTAGATTTGAGTGTTGAAGCGAGCTTGAAAGGTTGTTTGATCATAATTTTCACGGCGATGATCTCACTTGGTCTGCTTCAAGGAGTTGTTTTGACAGGGTACGATATGCTTGGAAATGCTACAATGAAGTCCTCGACCTTGACGACTAAAGATCGAGATTGGTCATTGATAGAGGTGTACAAAAGAAGTTGAGCAAGAGTTTGAAGAGGATGGTCACCAATGGCCGCTTATTGTTTTTTGCATATCATCTGTGACTTTATCGTATTGTGCAAGTGTGTGAGTGCAAAAGTGTGTGTGTTTGTCAAAGGGAGTTCCGAGAAGCCTTTGTCAAATATTAAAAAAAAGTGCTCTAATACGTATGTTTAATGTGCTATGGGGATGGTGTTGAATGTGTTGAGGGAGGCCGAGTGTCTCCAGGGGTGCACCAAGCTTATGAGAGGGGCAGCCTTTTTGCAAGACAAGGAGGGTCCAAGCAGGCCATGAGATAGGGTCATGTTAGTTTCCATTAGCAACATGAGAGGGGAAAAGAGTCGAGAGTGGGGGTGTGAACCCACACTTGTCTTTTTTTAATGAGGTTAACTGTTATTTTTGGAATGACGAGGGGGTGGCGGAGACCAAAAGACGTAGGGGGTGTGTCGATTAGAGGCAGGGGCAACTAGCGGAAGGGGTATGCACGGCGAGGCTGAGAGGGTGATGATAGGCTTGCAAGCAGGCCATGCAAGCCATAGCCGGTTACAGGGAGGGGGAGTCAAAACCTAGCTGCAAAGGGGCTCGGCCCTGCTGTGAACAAGGGAGAGAAAGGAGATCGTGAGGCCATGGAGGCCATAGCCGCGAGGGAAGCAAGAGAATGAGTGAGGGTGTCGATTGGGATTGGGAAGACACGGTCGTTTTGTGAGCCGGACCGGGCCAGAGCCATACTAAGGGGCATCGTGCTAAGGGTGGCTGGAGTATGCGGTGACGAGATGAAGGGGTTCGTCTTGTCGCAGGCCATGAGAAGCAAGCCAGGAGCACTAGGTTGAGAGAGAGCATGGGAGTCATTGGAGGACAGACACTGTGTGATTATTCTGTAGAGAGCGGGGCTGCATAGAGAAACGAGGAGAGAGGAATCCTTTGCGGGACTATCAAGATAAACAAGGAGAAAGAGGGCTCAGTCCTGCTGAAAACGAGGAAGAAGACAGAGATTCTCTATGAGGGAGATCGAGGAGAGAGAGAGAGAGAGAGAGATCGATCGATCTCGCTCTCTGCAGGGGAATTGAAAAAAGAGCAATAAAAAGAAAGCTCATTAATCTTATCTAGGGGGTGCTCCCATAGGAAGGGATTCAAGGAGGATTGAAGAGAAAGAGAGATTTGTTGTTGCTGCAAGTAGAGAGAGAGAGAGAGAGAGAGAGAGAGAGAGAGAGAGAAGAAAGAAAAATCACTGCGCTGCCCTATAGTGTGTAAGCCCTGATACCTTCAAGCAAAGTGGAAGCCTACGAAGCTGCATCGACGAAAGGTTTTGAAGCAAAAGATAAGTTTTGTAAAGCTTTTTGTAAAAACAATATTTTCACTATTCAAATTGCTCAATAATTCCACAATATCTTGTTCTCGTCTCGATTTTCGTCTCTCTCTTTCAAAGTAAAGACAACATTCTCTCTCTTCCTTTTTGCTGAATTATTAAGTGATTATGTTTGTGGATAATCATTGATACAATCTGGGACCGAGACTGCATTGCACATTCCTTGGCAGCAGATTTTAGTAGCACATCTCTAGCCATAGTTCCTTGTTGGTGGGCTTGGGTTGGGAGTTTGTCTTTTTGTCTTTGCTTGGTTTGTCTTGTCTGGTCCTTCTCCATGGCCCAGGCATAGAAAAATATCCATCACTCTATGGGCTTACAGAATTGCCATCAAATCAGGTACAGGTTTCTCTCCCTTCCATCTAGTTTTTGGCAAAGAGGCTTTACTTCCTATTGAGGTGGAGATACCAACTTTAAAAATGATGCTAAAGCTTGAAGAAGAGCCCAATGATGCACTCAAGGAGAGGCTTCTATATTTTCAATGTTTACAATTGGATAGGTTGTTCGCTTTTGAGCATTATGAGTAGGTCTTGAAGAACAATCAAGCAAAAGCAAATGAGAAGGTGAAGGAAAAAGACATCAAGAAGGGTGACATGGTGCCTTGTTACAATAGTAAGCTTGATATAACTTTTCAAAAGAAGTTTCAAATCAAGTGGCACGGTCCTTTCTTGGTCTTAAACAGGTTTCCAAATGTCACATATCAGCTTGCTGAGTTGGATGGTACCCCACATAAAGCAAGTGTTAATGGCTACAAGTTGAAGAAGTATATTGCAAGTTTGATGATTGTAATTGAGGATGCACCTTATTTTAAATAATTTTATTATTGTGTGGCTAATGATGAAGATGAAATGAAGACTCCCTCATGTGGTTTACAGGATCTCTTATGTGCTATTATCATGAATGATCTAGCAGGCTGGGGTGTGGCAAACTATGTTGAGTGCATTTTTGACACCCCGTTTTTTGTAAATCTGTACATATGGACATGATGCACAATGTCAAAAGGGTACATGGGATTTATTTTTATGGGTTTTTTAGCTTGAGTTAGAAAGCACATGTACATGCAGGGCAAGTCACTAGTATAGTGCTAGCTATTGGGCTACTATAAGTGCCTGTGAGTGAGGTTTTTTAATTGAGACTTGTATATAACTAAAACTTATGTAAAAACTTAAATAAGTTTAGACAAACTCTAGAAATATGCACGTTTTAGCTTGTTGTGCCTCCTTGATGGTTTTTGATGCAGTTTTTTGCCTCGCTTTGCCTTCTGTACGTGTAGTCGTGCAAGGACAGCTCTCTGTTCGCATCAATTTTTCATGTAGCGGCATGTATAATAAATTATAATCATCTTTATATTTCTTTCCAGTCATTTTTCAAGCTTTAAAGTGCCCCAATTGGAGTTGTACTATTCAAGTTACGACTAAATCTCTCTACAAGGTTATGGTTATAGTAGCCTAGTGACAAATTATGTGCAGACAGATCGAGAGGGCATGTATATATGAATTTTGGAATTGATGTTGAAGTTGTGGGTTTGTGATGTTGAATTATGAAAGAGGAGGCTCTTGTCTTCATATGCATTGGTTGGCGTGGTGCTGTAAATCTGTGCTTTGACATGGTTTTGCTCCTATGTACTATGGTCCTTTGGGTATGCGTGTGCTTATAAATTCCCAAGGGAGGAGAGGCCTTTTGGTTGGGGTTTACTAAGAGTTGTTTTGGTATACTTTTTTTGGTGTTGAGATTGAAGTCTGAATGCTCTTGGGCTATAAAGCTATAGAGGTGTCCCACTTTTTCTTTTTCCCACAACAACGTGAGAGTGAAGGTGATGGGCATTGAGTGCCTAATCAATTTCTTCATGATGAAAGCAGGTGATAATGCATACCCTATTATCTTGGGTAGGCCATGGATGCTTGAAATAGGTGCTAAGAGAAATTGGGAAAGCAGGGTATTCACCTTGCCTGACAGAGGGAGATAGGTGGTGCTTGATTTGAAGATCATAGAGAACCGTTTCCACCATATGGCAGCAAGAGATGAAGATGATATGACAACCTATGAGTATGATACTGAGACAACCTATGATGAATTCTCTACAAATATTGAGGAGGAGGAGAGCGAGGACGACATGTTAAAGATAAATGCTAATTTGTTTGGCATCACTCTAGAAGGCTCTCATGGAAAAGAAGAGGTGCAACCGCAAGTGCATGGTATAGGCATGGAGGAGGTAAGCGTTATGTTAAGTGAGGATTTGACCAAGCAGAAGAGAGAAGGCTATGTCCAGTTGTGTGCCTCTTTTCCAAATCTGTTTGCAACAAAGTATAAGGATCTGTGCGGCTATGTTATTTAGAGGCTTGATGAGGAAGGATGTCAATTGAACCCTAAGAAGTGCAAGATAGCCCAGCCTTGTTGGGCCACGCAGTGTCACAAAACGGAATTGAAGCGGATCCAGAGAAGGTCAAGAATCTAGTCTTGATGGAGCCTCCCTCTACTGAGTGCACAAGGTTTGGCCTCATTTGTGCATAAGCTAAAGTATTTGTTGCGCTTTTTTTGGATGCTGCCACAATATGTGTATCCTCTTCAAAAGAGGGCTTATTAGGTTCATGGGTTTGAGTGGGATGAAGAAGCTCAAGAAGCTTTCAACAGGGTGAAAGAAATATTGTGTCAATTTCCAAGAGTGTGTCCTCCCAACCAAGAGGAAAATTTCTATGTGGCTATGATGGTAGGTACCATAGCTATTGGGGAATTGTTGTTGTAGAAGATAGGAAGAAACTGTAAGCCTATACACTTTGGGAGCATGGTGATAAGTCCTGGAGAAGCAACCTACACTGAAGTGGAGTTGTGGGTCATGGTGCTGGTTTCTGCTTGTAGGAAGTTCAAAGTATATTTGAATGTGTAGAAGTTTTATATGTTGATATCTAGTTGTTTCTTGAAGTGGTGTTGCACTTAAAGCCAGGAAGCAGATCATGAAGTGAGTGATAGAGCTAAAGGAGTTCGACTTTGAGTTCAAGATCGACCATACTATTTGATCCCATTTGGAGGATATTTTGGTCAACAAGGTCCTCAATTTTCCTATCTATCCAAGGGTAAATGAGATGAAGTTAAAGAGGATCCAGACTTCAAGGAGTCTTTACCATATGGTTTGATGGTGCATATAGGAGAGTGATGTAGAAGGCAGGTCGAGGTGTGGTGATACATGATCCACATAGCAAAGTAATTTTCTCAAAGGCCTATAATTTGGAGGATTTCTACACCAATAATGAAGCAGAATATCTCACCCTCCATCTAGGTTTGAAGCAGTGTGTCAAGTTTGGAATTTCCAGGTTGGTGGTGAACGGTGATGCATTATTAATCA
Organism: Adiantum capillus-veneris; assembly: GCF_014529385.1. Lineage (NCBI taxonomy): Eukaryota > Viridiplantae > Streptophyta > Polypodiopsida > Polypodiales > Pteridaceae > Adiantum > Adiantum capillus-veneris. The sequence goes on along the minus strand of NC_140931.1, from coordinate 81,186,414 downwards.
TCAAGCAATTATTGGGCCAATGGCATGTAAAGCATGACTCCTTGAAGCATTGGTTCTTTGATATCTATAAGCTACTAAAGTTCTTTAAGGAGATCCAGTTTAATCATGTGAAAAGAGATCAAAACCAAGCGGCATACCAACTAGCAAGCAACAAGGTGCAGGTACATGTATCAGGTATATATGTGGCCTCGGCCACTTACACAGGTAGGGAATCATTGAAGGAGGTCACACTTTTTTAGTATAGGATAGTGTCCTCAAGGTTTGTCCAAGCTACAGAGGAGGAGAATAGTGCAAAAAGATCGTAAGCTTACACTGGTAGATGACTTACGCACGAGATGGGGTGCTAAGGAGAGTGCTCTACAAGGAAGAGATTAGCTTGGCTCTTGATCAATTTCATGAGGAGAGTAGACACCAAGGAAAAGGCCAGGTACTATTTCTAGTACTAAGAGTAGGTTTTTGGTGATGCAAGACCTGCCATAGATGCCAGACTATGGGAGAGAGGTGTTTGGTAGCCGAGTCTCAGGGAGCCATTGTTGCTCAAAATTCTTTTGAGAAGTGGGGTTGGATGCCATCGGTCCACTCCCTAAGTCTACAAGTGGTAAGAAGTATGTTGTGGTAGCCATCGACTACCTCACCAGGTGGGTTGAGGCTAAAGTTGTGAAGGAGGTAAATGCATAGGCTATAGCTCAATTTGGTTTTTATAACATTTGTTATTGTTTTGGAGTGCCATGGGTACTCATTTCTGATAGAGGCCAAGGATTTAGAAGCAAAGTTATGAGAGTATTGAAGCCAAAGATTTAGCATCGGTTTTCCTCACCCTATCATCCCCAATGCAATGGTCTTGCAGAGAGTGGCAATGGGCAGATCATTAAGATGCAGACAAAGTATGTGTACAAGTAGGAGATAGAGTGGGAGGTCAATCTAGGGAAGTGTTTGTGGGTATACAAGACATCCTACAAAGTGGCAACCAACTTTACTCCATTCAATTTAGTCTATGGTAAGGAGGCAATGTTACCAATGCATGCACAGCTGGGGGGCTTTGAAAGGTATGTGGCACATCAATACCACCCTGCAAGAAGTTCTACAAGATAGGATTGTCATCCTTGAAGCCCTACAGATGGATAGGGAAACCACAACGGACTACTATGTAAGCAATAGGAGAAGAGGGTTGCCAAGGTCAATAAGAGTCTGCCAGAAAAAAAGATAGAAGAAGGAGACTCGGTGATGAAGTACAAGAATTACTTAGACTTCACCTTTCAAAATAAGTTCAAGAAGAAGTGGACAGGTCCATACAAAGTGCAAAAGACCTTCCCAAATGGGACCTATCAGCTAGTGAGAGCCAATGGTAAGCTTGTTAGGCACAGGGTAAATGGTTTATGGCCCAAGCTATACTTTGACAGAGGGGTGGTGCTTAATGTGCATCAGATTGTAACCAAGGGGATTAGGCAACCTACCTAAAACCATAGAGTATGCGGAGGAGAAAAAGCTTTGTACATACGGTTATGGTTATGTTAGTGCTTTTGGTTGATTGTTCTGTGTGGCAGTTTTTCAAGTTTTTCTGTAAATATGCTTTTGGATGAACATAAATGTTTGACAAGGGGGTTGGGCAATGATGGTACATGCAAAGTTGGTTGAATCTAGAAGTGGTGACAAGCAATGCTATGGGTGTAGACGGGTGTTGGGCAACGGGCTTAAGCAGGTGTGGAGGACCTGGACAGGACGAGGAGCATGCCTCAAGCGACAGTGGTTGACGCCCAATGGGCGGTCCTTGTAGTGATGACATGGTAGTGGTGCTCGCAAGGGGCCGTGTGTTAATTGAGTCAACATCAGTTAACAGAAGGTGCTAAAGACCAAAGACGTACAGATGCACATTGAGGATGAGTACAAAGAAGAATAACGATTGGAGTTACACATTTTCCATGTTTTCCCAAAATGGTCACGTATTGTAAGTTCCCGATTTATTTCAAGCCATTGTAATATGTCTAATGTGTTACGGGCTCAATGGGAGTTCCAAGGTGTAAAGAATAGGTCAGTTACTATGCCTAGGTTGCAGATTCAGTAAGTGGTGGAGCCCTAAAGGCCTTGGACGCCCGGACATTGCATATTTTTCCCTATGTACATAAGGCAGTGTGTAAATGAAATTAGAGTTCTCAAGCTCATTTGTTGAGAGCACTCTTTGGTAAGAGCTCTTGATGTGTGTGGCTATGGAGTCCTTGAGCTTCTCCTTACTCATGAGACTTGATTAACACTAATCAATGATTCATTCTCTTTCACTATGCCTCTCTCATGCTTCTTATGATTTCCTATGATGATTAGATTAACTAGATCTTAACTAATTAGTCATTAATCTTGCTCTAATCTTGTGTCATTACCCTCTCTTTCTTGTGTGTGCATGTAGGTTTGATTGGAGTGTGGTGCTTGATAGATCTATGTGTATGTGTGCTTGCGATTAGTGTGTTGCATGATAGGATTAGTGTTGTGTGCGTCTTGCAATCGTTAGTGTGTGTGATTGGGTTGATTAGAGGTGAAGAGAAGTGGATATGGAGATTGCACTTCATTGCGGCTTAGCTCCTCCATAGGCCGAGAAGCTTGTCTCATAGAGTTAACCATTTGTGTTGCCACGATTAGCTCACTAACTGCGTGAGTGTTTCCATGCCCTAGCCGGGTAGCTCATCCCGCCGGATTGATAATTTTATTGGAGCTATCATTAGGATATTTCGGAGGTCTTTTAAAGGGCCTTTTGGAAGAGAGAGGAAAATAAGCTCCTCCAATGAGAGAAGAGCATACGTTACGTAGAAAAATAGAGTGATATTAGCAAAAATATAAAAGGTGTCCCTCTCCTCATTTAATAATCTAGTGGTCCTTGAAGACGATCACTCTCTTTCATTTAATGCGAGCACCTTTTTCAGAAGGTAGATGCGGTGCATTTGATATGGCTTATGTCATCACTAGAACTCAAAAAGTCACAAAACTATCAAGTGGTGGAAGATTTTGAAACTTTTGATATTGTCAATGCGTCTGGAACGCCCAAATATCCTAGAAATGAATGTCCAATTGCCTCGCTCCGACATCCAAAGAGGCAAAAAATGTCAAAAACCCCTAAAAGAACATTTTACTAACGGCGTGCGAGGGGGCTTTCCAAAATTTTGGAATGCCTCCTCGCGTGCCGTTAGTAAAAAGCCCCTTTTTTCCTCTTTTAGGGAGCTTTTTGAGAGGAAAATGTCAAAAAACCTCTAAAAAGGGGCTTTCTTGAAAGATAAGTGTCCAAAAATCACTAAAAGGAGCTTTGTACTAACGGCGTATAGGGGGGCATTCTAGAATTTTAGAATTCCTCCTCGCGCGCCTTAAGTAAAAAGCCCATTTTTTGGGGTTTTTTGATATTTTTTGCCTCTCCGGATGTCGGAATGAGACAAGTAGACATTCGTTTTTAGGGTATTTTGGCGTTCTGGACGCATTGGTGGTGTCAAAAGCCTCAAAATCTATCCCTATTTGACAGTTTGTGACTTTTAACTTTCAGTGATGACTAAGCTGCATTGAATGCGCCGCATCTGTCTCCTGAAAAAGACGCTTGCATTAAATAAAAAAGTGACCGTTTTCAAGGACGATTGAGAATATAAATCTACTTTTTAGAGTGTCTGGTTGTCCTTTTGGACGTACTCACAAGGTGCAAGTGCATTTTAAAAAAAGTTTCTAGAGAGAGAAATACAATTTCTTACAAGGCCCTCCAAATGACCTCCGAAAGTTTCTAATGTGCAACGATGGAACCCCCAATATTTGGTGCCGTTGCCGGGGACGATGGCCTACGCTAGTGTAATTGTGGCATAATCGAATGCGTTCCCTCACTAATTTCACTTGTGTGTTTATGTTTTTGTGGATTTTGGATGTGTGTGTATGAAGCATTGTGTTCATAATTCCCTAATGTGTAACCGTAGCTTGCCAATTGTGTGTTTACACACTCTAATTTGTCACTAACTCCTTGCTAATTTGACTAATTTTTGCTAATTTACTAATTTGCTATGAAGGATTGGAGCATTCGACCATTCAACTGATCTTCAATGGAAAGGTAATTAAGGTGGTATTATCAACCTCCTTAGAATTTAAGGATGTGTAGAATTGTGTAGAAATCCCACCATGATGCAATGTAATGCTATGCTATGTTGACGGAGTGCAATGTTGATGTTATGGATTGCAAATTTTGCGATTATTCATTTTCACGCCGTTGTAATGCCGAAATTTTCAAGAATTGGTGGTGCATGAATTTAACAAGTTTCAATTGCTAATTGATGATTGTGGATTGTTAATTGGGTGCCTAATTGAGTTAATTGCATGCTTGGATGGTCAATTTCAAGTGTGTATGCATTAAAATCAAGTGTGTGTGCATTCTAATTGAGTGTGTGTATGCCTAATTTTAGGCGTGTGTGCACTATTTTGCCCATGTTTGTGCACCTAAAAATCAATATGTGCGTTATGATTTTTCAATTGTGATGATTGATGTGTGAAGTCACATTGCAAATCCGTCAAGTTTAACCCTTTTGTGTACGCACCTAAAGATTGGTAAAAACTGCCAATTTTTTAGTGTGTGTGTGTGCCTAAAATGTGTTTAATTTGCAAGATTAATTCAATGTTTTGATTGCATAATTGTTGTGCGTAATGATTAATTTCTGCGTTTTTGTGCTCAAAACAGGTTACACATTTCAATTGCCTAGTATTGATTTTATTGATAAAATTATTGGGAATTGAATTGATGTGATTTTTGCAGTTTTATTTGGCTGCACTATTCCCCTATGTGTGGAGAATTTGTAGAAATTTTTTGAGTATTTTTCGGATAATTTTACAATTTTTTGGTGATTTTTGCATTTATTTTTTATTAATTCCATTAAAAAATGATATTTTGCGATCTTTACGAGCTAATTTGTGTGTGTGTATTTATGGCACCATTTTGTTTGCATTTGTGCCCTCCATAGCCGAGTTTTGAGCGTTTTACTATTTCCAGGGACCGGGTTGACGATTGTGTCGCTAATTGCGTTTTTTTTTTTAATCTGCTATTTTCGATGTGCTTTTGCGTGTCGAAAATGCTCTGTTGTGAATGATGATGATTTTCTAAGATTCCTAGAATTTTTTGGACTTTTTTGGAAATTTTTGGGATTTTTTTGGAGTTTCGGCTAATTTTTGGCCTATTTTTGGACTTTTGAAAATTAAAAATTTTAAAAAATAATAACATACGATTTTTGGCCTCAACGCTTTGCCTTGCGGCGCATGAAAATTGTCGTGGGTGCCTTCGACATTAAAACCTCTTCTCTCTCTTTCTCACTCTGTGTGAATATACCCAACCCACACACATACACACCCCTCACTTTCTCTCTCTCCCTCTAATAACTCACTCTCTCTCTCTCTCTCTAACCCAATGTTCGGGAAAATTCATTTCACCAAACATCCCTTCTTGAATTTTCCGAGAGGAAATTTTAAAAAATTAGATTTATTTTTTAGATTTTTCCACTAATTTTCTCTATTTTGGGAGGGAATTTCTCCTCTCCCCATTACCTTCAACCGACATTTTTGAAATTGAAAACGGCATGATATTAAGCTGAGACACATTTTTTCGAGCACTGCCTCTTACCCTCCCCCCTACTCTCTCTCTAACTCACACTCTCTCTCTCCCTTTTCTCCCTCTTACTTTCTCTCTCTCTCTCTCTCTCTCTCACCTTGCCCACACGCGAGAACCCCCTCTCTCTCTCTCTCCTCGTTTCCCTGGTGCCCAGCTTGTCGCAACTCGCACGTTCTCTCTCTCTCTTAACTCTCTCTCGCTTTCTCTCCTCGTAATCAATGCCGCCGAGCTGCCACCTCAGCACCTCTTTGTCGTCTTCTTTACCTTGTCCAGGGCTCTGCCCCGCTGGTCAGTGTTGTCAGGCTCGTACTGCGCTGTTGACCTCGTCTACGCGTGCGGCTCTCTCTCCCTTTTCTCCCTCTTACTTTCTCTCTCTCTCTCTCTCTCTCTCTCTCTCTCGCTGCTCTCACGCGTGCACGCCGTCAGCACGTCAACCGCCAGGTAAGAGACTGAGACTTAGACTTATTTAATTACTTATTAATTTTATTTTGCATTAAAAAAACACGTGTAAATTTTTTTTAAGAAAAAAAGAACGAAAAAAGCTCATAAAATATCAAAAAAGCCACTAATTAAAAAAATGGGCCTTCAAAAATTACAAAAAATAAAAGAAGGGAATTTAAAAATCACAAAAAGTATAAAAAACATAAAAACAAATTTTTTAACAAAAATAAAAAATCAAAAAAGGAGTTTAAAAAATTCTAGAAAAATAGTTAAAAAACTCACAAAAAAATCAAAAAGTGGCCAAAAAATCTCGATAAATCATAAAACTTAAAAAATTCTTTAAAAAAATCACAAAATTCACAAAAAGTAGAAAAAATTAATTAAAAAATCTAAAATGATCCAAAATAATTCTAGGAAATCAAAAAATTCGTAAAATCTTCAAAAAATCATAGAAAATTACCAAAAAAATCCTTCAAAATCAAAACTTTTCTTTAAAAATCATAAAAAGACTAAAAAAAATAGAAAATTCAAAATTTCATAAATAAGTAGAAAAAATAAAAAGAAAGTTGCCAAAAGTACCAAAAAAGACAAAAAGCGCCAAAAAAAGCCAGAACGAGCCAAAAAAATCAGAAAGACCCAGAAAAGCAAAAAAATCACACGCCGAGCAAACAGCACAAAAACGAGCGAATCAAAAGCCGAAAAGCAAAATCGGAGAAGTGCATCACAAAGCGAGCACAAATCGAGAACAGCAGCCAGGAAAATTCGAGCAAACAGCCAAAAAAAGTGAGAAATTGACCAACTCACAATCGATTGAGCGTCAGTCAAAATTCAAAAATTTTGCACGTTAGAAATTGGCAAGTGCAAGCAATTGCATTGCAATTGAGCTTCCACGAATAGACACAACTCGCATACGATTGCAGATTAGGATAGTACGAGCATGAGAAATTTTGCTAATCAACACCAAAAACTTCTAGGAGACAGTCTTTACAGACAAGCCAACATGGACTCAAAACGAGCTGTAAATTCGAGTACAGCAGAGCAAGCTAGTAGCAGTGGCAACATCTGTGCAAGTGCACAAGAGCAGATTTTACAGCTATAATGGAGACAAGGTCTTATATGAAGATTCAAAAGGCCATAGATACTTGATGAGTAGCAAAAGCAACACAGGAGCCAAGAGCCTATTGATCAGAGTAAAGCCAGATTTAGAGAACTCCCATATGTTCAGAGACTCAGTGGAGCCAAGTATTGCCAAGTATTGCAAGCTCAAAGATAAGGTGCAGATAGAAGTGCAAAAAATCGACCCAAGTGTTTATCCAGAAATATGCACAAGCCAGCAAAACATACACTTGGTGCATATGCAATCAGGGTCATTGTACATGGATTATAGTGGTCAGATCTATAGTTGAGACCCAGAAATAGAAGATCCAACAGATCAACCAATAGAAGCAAATCTAATTGGAGTACCAAGCCAAAGACCATACAAAGGCTTAGATGGAGCAATCTATAGCTTGATGCTTAGTGTTCTGAAAGAAGGTGCCGACTACTTGGCCAACATAGAAACAAAAACTTCTTAGCTGGAGCTTGACATGACAAAGCCGATTGAAATACCACGAGTCATGGCATATTGCTCAGATTGTGGACAAAAAGGTGGACATTTTTTTGAAGATTGTCGAAGAAATCCAGACAATAGAGACATATCAACTGCCAAGCAAGGTACATAGTAAATTGGAAATGCGAATCTCGATGTAAGTGCATCTAACTTGTCACTTTTAATGCAATCAGATGATTCTGCATTATCATTAGAAGCACCAGTAAAAGCACTGCAAGTTCAAAATCGGCATAAAGATGCATAGGCACCTGAAAAACTTAAAATTGATTCTTTGAACAACAAATTCTTGCATGAATTTAGTAAAGGTGTTGAGATATCACCAAACATTGAGAAGCTGTAAAATTTGCAAATGATTTTGCATCCACTACTACAAATGTGCAATCATTCACGAGTCTAAGGGACACATCAAATATAATGATGTTAGTGTTGTATGGTACACATAATTCATATGCACACTTTGTAGATAAAAAAGGACAACTATACAAAAAGGATCAACTAGTGTTTGAACGGCCCACATACCAGCTAGAAGTGCGTCCAGTGATAGATAAGAAAGGATGGTTCATTTTAGAGGAAAGAATCTATTATAGTCCATCCTCTCTAGAGCTAAAGGATATTACCTGAGTGAACCCAGAAATCTGTTCAAAGCCAAACTCTCCTCCATCGGAAATCAAGCTTCGATGTTGTGACCAAACGAGGATATACATTGACCAAAACAGTCATAGATATAGATGAGAGTCTAACATCTATGATGCCTTGAGTCTTGAAACCACAGAAGCTCATATCATAGGAGACCCATGGGATAGACAATATTAGGGCAAAGACAATGCTATTTATAGCTTGACTTGGGGAATAATTTGTCATGTTTCACGAAGATACATAGGAAACTATGCAGAAGGTTTACAGATACGAAACATCAGCAGTGGTACCCACAAAGCGTACCTTCACAGTCCCAAAAGGTGAGACTAAATCAGAGCCAAACAATTTTGAACTCTTACAATGAAGCAGATTATAGTGATCACCCTAGGAAGGGGGGAGCTATAAATCCATCAAGATCAGCTTGTGTACCAGGAAATGCTACACCAGTTAGAAGCCCTAGAGATTCTAGCTAACATACCTCTTCAAAGCAAAAATCATTGAAAGATCATATGGTTGTTGGACGTTTCCAAATGACCCAGATTCCATCAGATTCTACAGACAAATACCTCTATGAAGATCATCAAGGACAAAAGTCTCAACTGATATCCACAAGTCAGATTCAAAAGCCGACAAAGCCCATAGTGTTCAAACAGTTACATGTGATCAAGCTCACATATGCATATCAAGATGCACATGGTAACAAATATCATCAAGATCATGACCTTGTACAAACCCCTATGGATGGTCCGACTGAAGTCAAAGACTATCCGAAGATGATGCAAAGCCTCAAGCTGCCAGAACAGGTGGCACAAAAGTCAAAGTCAAAAGAACCTAAAGTTCCAAAAGCTACACAAAGGTCACCACCAAAATCTTCACAGAAGAGACAATTCTGCAAGACAGTACAATGGATCTTTTAAGATCAGGGTTACTCAGATGCAGGAGGACAATGCTCAACAATTGCAAAAAAGTGCAGTATCACAGCCAATGGAGTCGACGTCAACGGAAGCAGGTGGTCAAAGCAAAAAAAATGTAGATAAAGTACAACCAAAGGATGTTGCCATAGCAAAAGAAGTCAATTTAGATGCGAATCTTGAGATGATCAAGTGCAACATTGTTCATGATAACGAAGAAAAGTTGTCAAGAGAAGTAAAGCTAGATTTTCAACTAGACAAAAACCTCATGTCTTTTTGAACTTGGAAAAGATGTGGACAACCACAACTGGAAGATGCTCCTGAATTTGTGATCATATCAGGAAACAAATGAGCAGAATGCTGGGGAATCGTCTCCACCACCATTGAAGTAAGTTCACAGATCATCATAGTTCAATTCCACATGATCACAGCAAAAGGTATGCCAGACAACATCATAATGGGAATGCCAATGGCCCAGAATATGTTAGACATATAGAATGCAAACATGACGAAGTCATCATAGATAACAAAGAATGAATATCAAGACTGGTCACCCGCGGATGATAGCACAAAGTCCTCAAGCACAATTACAATGGAGACTGATATCAAAGCAAAGATTATTGAAGATGATTCATCTTCATCGAACAGGAGTTCAAAAGAGCTTAAAGCAAATCAGGAAATAGCAAGTGCAAATCAAACAAAGCAAAGAGCAACCAAAAAATCTATTGAGCAGAGAATACCATCAAAGTCAGAATTTAAGAGGAACAAGGTTGCAGAAAACCAGGAAGCAATAGGAAGTCCACAAATCAATCAGACATTGCCGGCTGAATTGGTGGAGGTAAGTCAGAGTGAAACACAAAGTCTCAAGTCACCTTCCATAGAGACACAATTAGATCAAGATGAGACCATGGCAAAAGCAGGACAAAGATCTTCAATAGAACCAACAATGAGAATAGCTATAGTCCTCAGTAGTACAAAAGAAGCAAGTTTCAGATTCAATGCTCTACTGGATTAAAAAACATAATGCAATATGGTTGCAGACAACATCCAGAGCATTCTAGAGATTACTTAGGACAAGCCAGGTAACAGAAACATCATGGGTAAGTCTACGAATCAAAAAGAAATGGTTGCTACCCTTAGCATCCAAAATCATGAAGAGCAGGTGAAGTTTTAGGTGAAGCCTTCAATGGAAATGCTTGTAGCTATCATACTTGGACACCAGTGGTTAGATCAACACAAGGCCCACAAAGAAGATAAAATGCTAATACTCTCTTTTCCAAGAGGTAGCAAGCAATAGTTACAAGTACCATCAATGCTGGAATCAGAGTTGCAGAAGTGACAAGAATCGAAGAAAAATCTTGCAGCAGACAAAGGTAAAGCTAACGTGGACCTTCCACCAATTATCACGAAAGATGTGACAGCGTATGCCTCTACATCAAAGAACCCTCATGGATCAACTTCTCAAGCAAGTCAAGCTTTCAAAATTTCAAGTCAATTGCTGACCCAACTGAAACCTCTAAGGAGACACCCAAAAAAGTAAAGATATTTCAGCCAAAGTACTCAAGAAAGCAAAGGAAAGTCAAGCAAGTGTTTGTTTTGAGCAGTTTAGTCAAAGTCAATGATCCAGCCAATGTACTCAGAAAACAAAGGAAAGTCAATTTGTTTTGAGCAGTTTAGTCAAAGTCAATGGATCAAAGATGGGAAATCAACACAGAAAGACAAACACATGGGATGGATAGCATCACAATGGAGCTTAAAAGAACAAGAGTACTATGAAGGTAACAGACAGATATGGGTACCAAAATCGAAGGTAAGAGCATATGAAGTAACATCAAGTCCCTCCCAAGAAAGAAGGCCCACAAGGTATCAACCTCGACAATATCCCAGGATACCTAAGAAGCAGGTATACAATAGAACAACATTGAAAGATGTTAAAGTCTACCACAACTCTCAACCGGATACTGAAAAAAGATGGATCTGAAAGAATCTTCCTCTCGGACAAGGATTCTACACAGGCTATACAAAGATTTGGCTACCAGTAAGCCACAAGCCAATTGCAACTACATCGGACCTGCATAAAGATCTCAAGAGCTCAACAAGACCTAGAGCTCAACAAAGTCAACAAACAAGATACAAAGGTCATCAAGAGATTTGGATTCCTAAGGCTTCCAATGCTCCTAATCAAAAGCCAAATGCCGACAGTGAACAGAGGCCTACAACAACATCAAAGACTTCTTCCAACAGGCCTAATTAAATAGATAATGGAGTCTTCACAGTCAAAGAAGGACAACCCAACCAACGAGAATGCAGATTCAAAGATGATAAAATAGGTATGGCAAAAAAAACGTTCAATGCCAACTTGTTCCTTCACTAATCCTCTTTTTGAGGATTCAAGCTTACTTTTACCAGCACAAGAATATAAAAAGTCAAGTCACTAGGGTGCAAAAAACACTCTTTGGCATACTTAGAGCTGGATTGCTGAGCCATCAAATGAGCAAAGCATTAGTCCCAAAGCTTCAAGTCATATTAAACTCTGTGCTAAGAGTCGTAGTTATTAGGCTTACGCTCAAGCTAGAAGAGTTGAGCATATCTAAGTCATGTCGCTCATGCTAGATGAGATGAGCATAAGAGTCGAAGTCTATTAACTTACAATTGGTGGAGTGTCGTAGAGTCCAACACTCATGCACAGTGCACATTGAAATGAGAGTGCATATCCTCGTCAATGAAAACCATTCTTAAAGGGGTGCCAACTTGCAAAGCCATGTCATATGATTTTATAGCTACACCATCTTTTTGAATAACCCCTCAAAATATTTCTTGCATAGCATATTGTTTTCCATGCATTTTTGTGTATGCATAAATAGGATGTCCCATCATTGGACGTATGCATTAGACACTCTTTTTTTCTTCCACCTATGCACCTTGAGTGGACTACAACATGCAAACCTATATTCCACCATGCTACCCTTTCATATTTTCTGCCTTTTTAAATTCCATATCTATCAGTAAATGATTCCTCGAGTACTTTATTAATATTTTCCATGCTAATAAGTACTCCAATAATACGCTTATCCCAAAGGCACTTTTTTCCACTGGGTTTTTTCCCTTTGGTCATCCAGGTATTATACCCTAATTTAGAACCTCATCATTCTACTTCCCTTGTATATACTTTTCATACATAAAAAACAACCTCATCATTATGCTATTACAACAGACAAATGCAACATCATCTCTCACATCAGACATATTTGGACCAATGAAGATGTTGCAAAAAATTCAACCTCATCAATAAATTTAGCAAAAAATGAAGACAATCAGTCCATCAACAACCAATCAAAAAACCTTCCATATCCTCCATGGACACTTTTCAACAGTCCCCAAGGATGGGCACTAAAATCGGAAGGGGGGAATGTTAACTGAGTCAACGTCAATTAACAAAAGCTGCTAAAGACCAAAGATGTACGGATGCACATCGAGGATGAATACAAAGAAACAGTAAAGATTAGAGTTACACATTTTCCACCTTTTCCCAAAATGGTCAAGTATTGTAAATTCCCGATTTATTTCAAGCCATTGTAATATTTTTAATGTGTTACGGGCTCAATGGGAGTTCCAAGCTGTGAAGAACAGGTCGGTTACTGTGGCTAGGTTGTAGATTTAGTAAGTGGTAAAGCCCTAAAGGCCTTGGGCACCCGGACATTGCATATTTTTACCCTAGGTACATAAGGCACTGTGTTTGTTGAGAGCACTCTTTGGTGAGAGCTCTTGAGGTGTGTGGCTATGGAGTGCTTGAGCTTCTCCTTGGTCATGACACTTGATTAACACTAATTAATGATTCATTCTCTTTCACTATGACTCTCTCATGCTTCTTATGATTGCCTATTATGCTTAGATTAACTAGATCTTAACTAATTAATGGTTAATCCCACTCTAATCTTGTGTGATTTACCTCTCTTGCTTGTGTGTGCATGTAGGTTTGATTGGAGTGTGGTGCTCAATAGATCTATGTGTGTGTGTGCTTGTGATTAGTGTGTTGCATGATAGGATTAGTGTTGCGTGCGTCTTGCAATTGTCAGTGTGTGTGATTGGGTTGATTAGAGGTGAAGAGAAGTGGATATGGAGATTTCCCTTCATTGCGGCTTAGCTCCTTCATAGGCCGAGAAACTCACCTCATAGAGTTAACCATTTGTGTTGCCACGATTAGCTCACTAACTGTGTGAGTGTTTCCATGCCCTAGCCGGGTAGCTCATCCCTCCGGATTGATAATTTTGTTGGTCATTGGAGCTATTGCAATGATGGAACCCCCAACATCGTGTCACACAGGCCATTGGCCGCTTAAATTTTTAAAGGCAAAAGGGCAAGGAGCAGTAGCGCTAGCGCTAGTGCCCCCCCTCCTTGAGCTCGAGAATGCAGTATATGAGAGAGAGTGAGCAAAGTGGATTTGGAGACCTCCATGCTAGTGGGAGATTGCTAAATTCAAGGTCTAAAGGGCCCAATCAAATAAAAGTTACCAAAAATGGGTGGGGCTCCTCTATAAACCCCTTTTTTGTAAATAGTTTAAGGGCTTTTGCCCTATTTTTTGAACAGTGAAGTGCTAGAGAAGACAAGAGTGAACCCTTGAGGCTGTTTTTTTGCAAGTTGTTGTTTGTGACGTACAAAAGCTGATGTACTCTTTGGTTAAGGAATTTAAAGCCATTGCCCCCTATTTCTGGCATCATTTCCCCCTTCCCCTCTCTTTTAACTTTCTCTTTGCATGTGTTGGTGCCAAAATAAGTGTGTGCCCGTGGCCCGTTTTGTGGTGCAAAGAGAGTGAAAATCTAAGTGATGGTGTGTATTGGGTGTGTCAAACCAAGCATTGATGGCATGTGTGAGCTGAATGGAATTCTTGCTAGCATGCATGTGTTGAGAGGTGTGTAGATGGTGGTCTATGAGCGTGAACTCTATCTTTTGAAGGTGTTTTTGAGAGGATAGGGATGTTGTGAATGCCATGGGGTATAGTGAGGAAATTGTGTGTGTTCTAGGTGTGTTCCCCATTCCCCTCTCTCCAACATGTTGGTCCGTCTTTGTTTCTCCTCTTTTCTGGCAGTTTTCACATCAGGTGCAGGCATTCGCCATGGTAGACAACAACAAAGATGTGTTTAAGATTATTTCTTTTGAGGATAGATTGGATGGGAACAGTTACCCTCTATGGGCTTACATGATGCAACATGTCCTTCTATCAAAGGGCATTTGGAATATTGTGCAAGGCATTGATGTACATCCTAGTTCTGAGGATGTAGGTGATGTTGAGGATGTTGCAGGTTTTGGTGGCAAGGTTGTTGTTGTCAGAGCTATTTTGCCTATGGTTGAGGAAGCTCATTGGGAGGTAAGAGATGTGCAGGCTCATGCATTGATTGTGTTGTCTATGAGTGTACTTTTATTCCTCATATTCATTCAAAAAAAATTGTAAAATAGGCTTGGGATATTTTGGCTGGTTTATGCAAGTCGCAATGAGGCTAAATTTGCATTGTTGGGTAAAGAGCTAGAGTCAAAGATTATGCATGAGGAAGATGACATGGACACTTTCCTTGCTAGTGTCATGGAAATTAATGAGAAACTTATTTTTGTAAGCGAAGTCATTTCTAACAATTCCCTTGTGAAAATTGTTCTTGATGCTTTGCTAGATTCTTACATGACTTTTGCTAGTAGTTGGAGACTTATGACCCAAGGAAATCCAAAAATTGTCAAGTTTGATGCATTATGCACATTGTTGTTGCAAGAGTCACTTTCCATAAAACAAAACAAGGGTAAACAGCGTATAGTTGAACATGCCTTTATTGCTACTCAAAGAAAAGGTGGTAACACCAATGTAGCCACTTCTCATGGTTCTTCTGCGAGTGGGAAATCACATGTTCTTAATGCTTCTGCTAGCATCAATTCATCTGGGAATTTGGTGAAAATAGCAAAAGAAGATGTGTTTCCATTATTATAAAGCTAATGATCATGTGATCAAGCAATATCCTAAGTTGAAGGCAAAAGAGGCTAGTTCCACTACAAATGCATCTATTGTTGAGCATTTTGTGAAAGGAGATTGCGATGCTGAAGTTGATGCATGCAGAACGGGATTTTAGGGAAGAGTGCACTTATGATCTTTTTGTCCATGATGCATGTATGTCAATTTCTGCAGATGCTCATGTGTGGTACTTTGACAGTGGTGCTACAAAGCACATTACCTCTCATCGTGACTTTTTTACCTCTCTCAAGGATGTCCCTCATGGGAATTCAATCACTTGTGCCAACAATGCCTCTTATCCGATCAAGGAAGCTAGGAAGGTTGTGTTGACTGCTGCAAATGGTATTTCTTTCACAGTTGTTCATGCACTTTATGTACCTCGGATCAAGAAGAACCTTTTGTTTGTATCTGCATTTGCTAGACTTAGTCTTGTTGTGAAATTTGTGGATGAGAGATGTATAGTTCATGATCTTAGTTTTGGTGATGAGATTGTTGCATCATGTGTTTTATGTTGTGGGTTGTATAAGCTTACTTTGTAGGACAAGTGTGGGTAGAATTTTGCAATGTAGTTGTGGATTCGAAGGATATTTTACATGCAAACCTTTAGCATGCACGTTTTGGGCATTTGAATTTTATCAGTTCACTATGTTTGCAAAAATCTGATATGGTTGCTTCTTTGCCACTATTAGCGTGCAAACGACAAGAAAAATGACTACCTCTATAGCCTTTCACAAGTCACACCATTCGAAGGAATAACTATTGCACAGTCGAAAACACCTGTGATAAACACTTATAGAGATTTATGAAAAACTCTTCAAGCATGAGACACACTTGAAATTAGGAGAAACCAAGGACATCAAAGCTGGTCTTGTGGAGATGACCGTAGAGTATCCATGGGCAAAACACAGATGAAAGATGAAGAAGTTATGGCCGCTCGAAACCAGGGGTGTTCTCTTTCTTGCTAAAAACGGAGCTCTCTGGAAGTTGTGCATGTGTTGCTGCTATTAAAATGGGGGATTTCTTATCTTTTATCCCCAAGAATTTTCTTTCTTTCTCAACCAACAAGGCTTTTTATCATGGCATCTTTTAATTGGCTCATTTTAGGCCTCTTTTGGGCAAAAAATGAGGTGTCGATGACCCTTTGACCAAGGAATGGGATGGGGGCAAGTGGCTGGGGACCAAAAGGTGGAGCTAGGCACCTGTCTAGCTGAGTGTGCACTCAAAAAATGTGCTACCTCTCTCCCCATGAGCCCACGAGCCCCTCCATGGCAAGCTTTGAGAGCCTCTCACCAAGTGCTACACCCATAATGGGCTCCCCCTTTAGGCTATGTACCCCCCATCTTCCACTTTTCCCTTCCCATGTGGGATAATCTCCCCACCACATGGCACTTCCTCCTCAAGCTTCCCAACTCCCTCATGCCCCAAAATTTCCATATTTTTCCAAAGCATGAGAGCTTCTCAGACAATTTCCTCCAAGCATAACTTGCTGCCCCAATCATCGAATGACACATTGTAACACATGGTGCGAAGCCCATCATCTTGGATACATCTTGAATTATCAAACATCATCATTTCTAATTCAAATTATCAATTTGGCCTAGTTGCCCTCATCGCATGCACCCGCAATCACTTTCTAAGTTGAGACCGTTTACTTCGGATGCTCATAACTCATGATGTACAAGTCCGATTCACGAGCTATAAAGCATGCCTGAAAATATTTATTTAGAAAAATGTTTTGGGGACTCAAACAACCCAAAACATCAGCACCCAAGCTTGGTAAAATCACACCTTTATACATGAATTTTTACAGGGCCACTTCCAAAACGTGTAGGGATATGTACACATATATACCTGAGGCTAGTGGACAAGCTTTTTTTCCCGAGAAAAAGATCCTTCTATTAGTTAACGAAAACTGCCCATAGTGCTACAACCACCTCTGCAAGAGAGGGCTACAACAAAACATGACGGGGAGAGTCTCCCAATGAAAGAACAACATATATACAATGAGGCTAAATCAAGAGATGGGAGGAGGGAAGAGCCACACAGGTGGATGGTAGTGCCATCTAAGCACACCCTGGACAATGGTGTAGAAAGGCCCAGGGCGCCAGAGTCGAAGGAAAGCCTCGCGGTGCTCTCGCATGCGGTCAGAGCTGCCCTGTAGTCCCTCAAGCTGTCCTCTGAGAGTACGGATCAACTCTAGCCAAAAGTCACGAACAATCTCTGTTGGTGGCATAGAGCGAGCCTCAAAAATGTGGAAACAGCGGGCCCGCCATATGAACCAAAGTGTCAGGCCACTGATGAGCTCCCAACACTCCTCTCTCTCACTGCACCACTCCTGTGGAGTAAGCTCTGTAGCAAGATGGAGTGTAGGTCGCCTCCCCTGTATCACTATCATCCTGCTGGTGGAAGATAGCTCAAACTAAAGTGCCGGGCCCGTAAGAGTGGACCAAGCCGCTGCCCCCCAATGTCTAGCCGTGGAAAGAGTAGGCATCAGCCAAAGAACTCATAGCCACACCTGTTGGACCAAGGGACAGTCCCAAAGACAGTGACGCTAACTCTCCACCAATTGGTCACAGGCTGCACATGCGGCCAAGAGACCACTATGCACAAGCCAGCTCCCTACTGTTGTAGCTCTGTGTGACCAGCCACTAAAACAAAGTGACACGCCTCGGTTGTCTAGAGTCCCACATCCTTTGCCAAAATGTTGCCAAGAACTCGACTGTGAGGCCCTCCTCCTGCCAATGGCGTGCTGCAGCAGGGCAGGCCTCTCTCTATGCTACAAGTATATGACATCCAAGCCAAACAGTGTATTGAAAGAAGGGGACTCCTGGGTGGTCTGCAGAAGAGAAGGGGTCCCTCCATAGCCACTCACCAGGATCCAAATGTACTCGTGCCAGTGGACAACACTCCCAAGACCATAGCCTCCAATGTCCAGTCTCAAGAGCTGCTTGGTTAGGGTCTATGACGCAAGTCCTCCAACAAATGCCCACAACTCGGATCCTCTAGAAGCAGCACTCTGCTACCTACGGGGCCTCTACTGCAACTCGCTGTAATCATCCCCCACCCTGAATCTCAAAGAACAGGGATGGGACAGTCTCTGAGCAGGCCCTGACTGAAATGAGAACCTCCAGTCATGTGAAGGCTCCCATCCACCGGGGTGCTACTGGCTCGAGAGGCGTGAGCCACTCAGCTGGAACTGACTCTGAGATGTCCTGACACATGCTCTACACCCCTCTCATGCCCTGTAGCTGGAAACCCTGCATCTCCTCTGACAAACCTGTGAACTCTATCCAGTCACCTAGAGAGCACGATGGACCTGCTGCCATGGGACCCCAGGAAACATGAGGCTGACTACCAACCAAGTGGCCTCTCTGAGTGGTAACCATGGGGCTCCAGATGAGGGGCTACCGTAGGCACTCCTCCGTGCACGTCGGCTGTCTCTGCTCCAGGCCATGCCGTAATAGCTCCCAAGATAGAAGCAAACTCATAGCGAAGCGGTCCTCCAGTCTCATGCTCAAACCAACTCGGCGCAACTCTGTAAAGATCCATCGGGTCGAAGGTTGCCAAGGGCCTCCTGACTAAGGCACCCTGGCACGAAGCCTCTGCAGCAAGAACTCCTTCCAGGGCTCCTTACCCTTTTCAATTCCCTTATCCTTCACGCATTCATTGGCTTTTAGCTGAGCCTTCTTTGACACTTCTTCATAGTAGCTCAAAGCTAAAACTCTATCCAATCGCAAACATAGTAGATCCAACAACCTTTTCTGCCAGGTATTTGTTTGCTCTTCATCTCGCAATGATAACAATTTGAGTGCAGGAATATCCACTTTGATTGGCCAATAAAGCTTCCTTTTGCCATAAACCAAGTGGTAAGGAGAAAATCCTATGCTCATTTTGATAGTAGTTCTGTAGGCCCATAATGCACAAGGCAACTCTAAATCCCAAGTCTTCCCATGTGTTTGGGTCATCTTCGTTAATATCTTTACCAACTCTCCATTGAATCTCTCATTGAGACCATTGCATTGTGGATAGTAAGGAGAATTATACCTATGTTGTTGTATATCGAGCTTCTCGCATAAGAAATCAAATAGCTCTCCTCTAAATCTTAGTCCTCTATCAGAAAGTAGCTATAGGGGCACACCAAACTTGAAGCATATATGCTCATAAATAAAATTTCCCCATTTCTTTACTGGTAATGTGTTTGACAGCCTTGGCTTCTGCCCATGTTAGCAGTGGCTAACACAGGCTACAACGATTATGCATCAAGCGGGAGATATGCTATGGTTGTGCATAATATTTTCTACCACATTTGTATAATATCTTGGGCTCATTGGGAGTTCCAAAGTTGTATATGCTAGCTAGAGGGCTCAAACTTAAACCCTAGTAGAAGGGATTGTGGTGCAAGCCTTTATAAGGAAGCCTTTATGCAAGGAGGCTTCATTCTTGAGTATCCACTCTTGAGGATCCACTTTTGAGAGCTCTCTCTCTCTCTCTCTCTCTCTCTCTCTCTATGGATGGCCTAGCCTTGAGCTTAATGCCCATGCTTAAGAGGCTAGTGCTAATCCATTGTAATTAGATAAGATTCTTAATCTAATCTCTATGTTCTTCATTAGTCTCAATTCTTCTATTGCATTACTGCATGATGTAGTTTCACCTTCTCACTTATTCTAGATTTGAGTGTGTGTGATGACTTCTTGCTTATTAACCACTCCTATCCTTCTATGAGCACTCGATTTGAGATATTTAACATCTCTAATTAGGCTGTTAGGTTGATTCTTAATCTTGTGATTAGTGTATGTGCCCTATTGTTTGCTTGTGTGTGTATGGTTTTATGAAACTCTAGCACCATTCACCTTGTGTATGTAGCTTTTGATGAAGTACCTTGATTGGCATGTGGTGATTGGAGAGGCCGACACCAATGTAATTAGTGTGTGCTTGTCAAGAGTGTGCTTTGAGGTTCTAGTCTATAGCAAGTTGTACTTTGGTGGACTTAAGTATGTAGGTGATGCTTGATTGATGATGTGATTAGAGTTAGTGATTCATGGCTAATCTCTATTGCATTGGATGAGCATACTCTTGAATCCTCTCATTCAATACATCCGATGCTCGTGCTTCCATGTCCTAGCCGGGTTGCCGATCCTAGGATTGATAATTTTGTTGATCTTGGGTTGATTAGGCTATGCTATGATTGATCCTAACATTTGGTGCCACTGTCGGGGATCAATAACCTAAGCTAGTGAGTATAGGATGTTTAGAATAGAGTAATTTCACTACTAACTTCATCGATTTTTGAGTATGTGTAACTCATTTTTGGTTTGATTTGATGATGTTTGTGCAAGAAATTGAAGCTATATTTTGAGTTATGAATACCCCAAACCCCCAATTCCACCCCCAATTTCACTAATTTCATACTAACCCTTACTATTTTTGCTTCATTTCCATGCTAATTGTATTAATTTCATGCTAACTTTTACTAATTTTTGACTAACTTTGCTAACCTAACCGCTAGCGTTTGAAGTGTAATGTATGTTCAATCCCCTTATAAGAAGTGAAATCAACACTTTTATCAAGTTAATTGTGCTAATTTATGCCTACTTTGATGATTTGAGTGTTTGATTTTTGGCCTACAATGGTCAATTTTTGGACTGATTTTATGGTGCACACACTTGTGTGTGCAATGATGCGTCTTTGTGTGGAGCAAAGGAATAGCTTGGAGTGTGATTACGATGTAAGTGCACTCACTTGCTCATGTCAATTCTTGATTGATTAATGTGGTTCAATGTGTGCTAATTATTTGCTAAAATTAGGTGTGTAAATCAATTCACCTACACTTTGCACATAATTTGACTCACTTGGAATGAAATTGATGGTCAAATTTTGACTAATGAACTTTATGCGTGTCAAGATAATGCTTAATTCTCATCAAGAATTCATGTGTGTGTATAAAAATCATTGTGTGTAATGCACCAAAGAGGGAAAAAACTGCCAAAAAATTCAAGTGTGTGTGCACCTCATCTTGAGTGTGTGCATGAATATAAATTGATGGGATTGATGATATATGAGTATGCAATCATGTATATGATAGGCTAATTCAATCATTGGATAAGCCTAACTGCCAAAAAATTTGGGCAAAGATTGAGTGTGTGTGCCCATTCAAGGCCACTTGATTTTCAATGATTAATGGTCAATTGGGGCACCAAAATAATTTTTGATTGTGAAATGTGCATGAAAAGTGTGATAAATCATTAAGTGTAAGCCTAAATGCATTGCCAATTGATCCAAATTTGAACTTTTTTGCTTAATTTTTGAGTGTGTGCATTGCTTGATTGGGTCAAAATAGTGTTAATTTTTTAGAAATTGAGCATGCATGCATTCAATTATGCTTGATTGACCTTGCAATTTGAGCATTGCAATGTGAAATTGATGGATTATGTGCATAAAGTTTTGGCCTAAATTTGGGTGTATGTGTCAATCAATGGCATGTGCAATCCAATGGGTGAATGAATAATTGGTATTTTTAACCAATTATGATGATAAATTTGGCCAAATAGTTAATGTATGCACCACAAAAGTGGCTTGACAATTGAGATAGATCACTCAATTGGTACTCAATTGTGTAGATTTTTAGTGTATTGCTATACTAATGATGAATCAGTTTGATGAACATAGAAAAAATGCACTAATGTGTGTGCCTATGCAATGGCATTATCTACCCAAATTGTAACGAATGATTGGTGTTGATCACTAATCATAATAATTGAATAGGCCTAAACATTTTTGTGTGTGTCATCAAATTAATTGAGAGGAATGACTCAATTGCACATAATTGAGAATGATTTTATGTATCTCCATTGAATTGTACGCCAATTTGATTGGATATGGAAAATATTTTCATTACATTGTGCATTTGCAAGTGCCATAATCAAGTGTGCGTAGCCATACAAACCAAAAATGACAAATTTGATAGGGTTTGAATGATTAGGACTTTGAGATATGAGCAAATAATGTTACGATAATTGAGAATTTGAAATTGGAATGACCAAAAAATTGAATGTATGGATTTTTGATTGATAGTATGTAATTTAACTTTTGGCATATAAAAAATTTTCCAATTCAATGAGCATTGTCAATTGGAAGCAAGGGGAATGAAAGAAGGGACTTATATTGAGCACAAAAAGGAGGGGGATTTTTGTTGAGGAGTTGTCTTGTAGTAACGGAAGAAAAGAATTTGATGCAATTAATGATAATGTCTTGTTGAAAAAGTGTGGTTTAACGCTTATTTACAAATGGGCATTGAGGATTAATTGTGATTATTTAAACTTGATAGAGGAACTTTCTTGTAATAAGACCAAAATTTTATTGGTAATTCACAAATTGATGCTAAACCACAAGGCTTGGAGCTCTAATATATTTCATTTTCTTGTGTTCACAAGAGGTGTTCATTTGGTCAAATTATATCATTAATGAAACCTCATAAGAATTCATGTTGGATCCCTACGTGATTGGACATCTCTCAATTGAACCCATTTGAGCACATTAACTTCTTTCCTCTCACTTGGTTGATCATCATCATAAACCAATCTTGTGTCATGTGAGAATCTCCTCCTAAGAGGATATTAATAAGAAAAAAAAAAGTTTTAATTGCTTTGGGCCCGCTACATTTGGCTTTTTTTCTCACACACCCACACACACACGCGTGCACTCTACCCACCAGTGCCAGCTGCCATCTTTGGCTCGCAACAACCATTCACACACTCACACACACCACTTGCCTAGAATGGCGTATTTTGAAGGGATGTGGATGAAGTGTGCTTTCAAATGATCCAAGAAGGGGTCATGATTGCAAAATATTACAACACTTGGCTATTTAGAGCCATTCCAATTATTTGGATTAAAAGTTGTATACATGCTAGCTCATAGCTTGGTCTAAAGTGAAAATGTTTTCATTTGAGCTAGTGTTTACCCAAATTTTTTAAGAGCTTTCAAGTACAAAATTTGGCTATTTAGAGCCGTTCACTTTCATTCAAGTTGCAGTCATCTCTAGCTCATAGATTGCTTTAAAAATTGTAAAATTTCATGTGAGCTAGTTGTTAAACAACTTTTTGGAGAGCTTTTAAATGTAAAATTTATCTTTCAAAGAGCCACTTACTTTCATAAAAAGTTGCATTATTTCTACCTCTTTGCTCATTTTAAATTCCATATTTCAATTGAGCTACCACTTAATCAACTTTTGAATCATGCATGAGAGGTAAAAAATTGCAAAATGTGCTTATGAAAAATCGTTATTCCCTCTCATTTTTTGATGTGTATGCATAAATCTGCTACAAAGAGCACCATGTGCATAACCAAAGGCACTTTTTTCCCTTGGATTTTTTCCCTTTGGCAAAGCAAGACCCTAGCTTTAGGTTTTCATTAAAGTTTTTTTTGGGTCCTTTTTGCTTTCAATAAATGGCCTTTGGAGCTTGTGTTTACACTTAGCTCCAATCAGCTTGGATTGTAAATAAAATATTCAAGAGACTTCTTTACACAAAGTGGATGCTTGATCAAGATGCACAAAGAGCATGAATAGGTGAAATCTTTCCATGATTTTGCTCTTTTGTTCATCTCTCCATTCTCTATGCTTGGATTTAGTGAATTTGCTTCTAAATTATGGTTCTTTCATTTTCAAAACCTAGACATACTAAAGTTTCAACACTTTGCTTTGTGAATATTAACTCATCAAAAAATTTGGTTTTATGTGTGCTAATCATAGATAATTGGCCTTGACCTTCCGTTAATGTAGGTTCATTTCTCATTAGTCCTAGAATCTTAATGATAGTCTTAATACTCCATTCACTTTTAACATGACCTAGGGCTATGATTAGGATTTAGTCTTTTAGTCCATTTGCCATAAATACTCTCATGAAGGAAGCAATTAAAAAATGCTAAAAAATGAAACAATGAAGCAAAAAAGTATCAAGAAAAAGTAGCAAAATGCTACTAGACACATGAAAAGAAAATTTCTATGTTATGTTGTGTCTTGTGAGGCCTAGTGCCTTATTGACACTTGGCAAACGAGGGGAATCACCTTGGATCGCTTGGTCAAGGCCCTAAACCGGTGCCTTGGGCTGATAGGGGTTAGCCGTCGCCTTGGTAGGCTAGTAGGCTTTTGGAACACCTTCTTGAGGGTTCAAGAAGCCAAGAGTTGTAGCTAGACTTGCCTTGGGATGGTAGCCTTGTAATGTGCTTTACTTTTTTCTATGAATGACAAAAACAAATCTTCCATGAGCTTCAAAAAGCTGTGACAATGTACTAATAGATTATGAGCTTTTTTATAGCCCATAGACATGATAGACTTGAATGATTTATTAAGATTGGTCACATAGTTTTTAGGCTAGTAGATTTATGAACTTGCATTAGCCAAGGGTCTTAATTGATTGCTTGTGTTTCATGCATAAAACTGAAATTTCAAGTGGTTTAATCTTCACGATAGTTTAGGTGTCTTTTTTGCTTTATGCTATTTAGTTTTAGACTATGATTGAACCATCTTCTTGAAGCAAAAAATTCACTTTGCATGATTGTTCATTGTACTTCATGTTTTAATCCTTGTTGGCCTTTGATGCTCATTACTTGTTCTTATGTTTTACAATGCAACATTTCTTCCATGGACTTGCTTTCTACCATGTCACCGTGTTTTGATTCATCGGCACACGAGGACGTGCGCCAAATTAGGAAGGGGGGAATGTTAGCAGCGGCTAACACAGGCTACACCAATTATGCATCAAGCGGGATATATGCTATGTTTGTGCATAATATTTCCTATCCACATTTTTATAAGGTCTTGGGCTCATTGGGAGTTCCAAAGTTTTATATGTTAAAGAATATGTCCATTGTGTTATGAGCGGCCGGACATTGACTATACTATGTTGTAAATATACTTTGGATAATAGTTCAAAGAGAAGAAGTGTGAGAGCAGCACGTTGAATGGCTGTTGCAAGGTAACGATTGTGTGTGTGTGTCTCGATGTGTGTTGGTGTGTGTGCGTAGTCTTCTTTTCTACCTTCTCCATTACATGCGCACTCTACAAAGTGGTATCAGAGCTCAGTTTAAAGAGATACAATCAATACAAAGATTTCTGCAGCTCTGAAAAACAACAAAAAAGAGAGGTTTTTTTGTCATAACTTCCTCACCCGAACTCAGAATACAGTGATCCGGGAGTCTATCTTTATGTTTTTGGGCATTCTAGACGCATTGGCATACTCATATTTGCAAAAAACAAAAACATGTGCAGCAAAAATCCAGCTCACATAGGCATAGGAGATTTCCAGTTTTGCACTCGATAGTAGATTTACAGGTTACAAGTGAAGAATTCAGCATTTACACACGTTTTGGAGAGCGACATAGAGCTTTTGCATCATGATATTGTGTTATCGAAGATTATGTTTGGTTGTTGTGGGTCTGTTATGGACAGCCGCCTATGTAAGAAAGGTTGTGGGAAGAAGTTGAGGCGGTTATATTGTCAGATTGAGTACTTTGTGGTTACGTATGGATATGCGGTTAATGTATTTTGGAAAACTACAGCCTTTGTGAGGGTTGAGTGAGGTTTTTTGAAGCCTTGCCTTGGGAGCTTTGGTACCTTGGCAAGGTGGATTAGGTACTGGAGCGAACCCCCGACTGGCCCCGCTAAAGACCTCATATGGCGTTACGACTATGGGAAGAAGGTGGATGTATGGATATGTGATACAGGATAGCGTATGGATTGCATTTGCATACACGTCCATGTGGACATTGTTTTAGAGTATTTATGCATAGTATTGAGTCAGTCTATGGCAAAGTGAGTCACTGGATTTTCCGTTGGCAGT
The DNA here is from genome assembly GCF_014529385.1 of Adiantum capillus-veneris. NCBI lineage: Eukaryota > Viridiplantae > Streptophyta > Polypodiopsida > Polypodiales > Pteridaceae > Adiantum > Adiantum capillus-veneris. Next base: position 81,160,382 of record NC_140931.1, on the reverse strand, counting down.
GAGAGATTTTTTGTCAGTGTTTATGAGCAATTTGTTTGAGATTGTCACTTGAGATATTGTCCAAATACAAACGAAACTTTATCGAAATTCTGTCAAAATCCTTTGGAAGAAATTGAGAGAGTGAAAATGGCAGAAAGTTCAGCTCAAGTCACATAGATTGTTGGAGAGAAGCTGACCAGAGAGAACTACAACATATGGTCTTACAGGATGGAGAACTTTAGAGGGAGCTCTCAAAAGTGGATCCTCAAGAATGAAGCCTCCTTGCATAAAGGCTTCCTTATAAAGGATTGCAACACAATCCCTTTTACTATGAGTTTAAGTTTGAGCCCTCTAGCTAGTATATAATGTAGAGTGTGTAGGTGATGGAGAAGTTAGAAAAGAAGACTACGCACACACACCAACACACATCGAGACACACACACACACACAATCGTTACCTTGCAGCAGCCATTCAACGTGCTGCTCTCACACTTCTTCTCTTTGAACTATTATCCAAAGTATATGTACAACATAGTATAGTCAATGTCTGGCCGACCATAACACAACGGACATATTCTTTAACATCATATTCTTTAACACTTCCCCTCAAGCTCAGAATGAGCTTGCATATGATGAATTCCCAATGCTTCACGAAAGTAGCAAAACTTCTCCTTTCCAAGAGCTTTTGTAAATATATCCACAACTTGATCATTGGTCTTCACATAAACCAAATCAATCTCACCTGCCAAAACTTTTTCTCTAATGAAGTGATAATGTACTTCAATGTGTTTAGTGCGAGCATGGTAAACTGGATTCTTTGCCAACATGATGCTGCTAATAATGTCACAATATATAATGACACCGCCAAGATAGTCAAAACCAAAGTCTACCATAAGTACTCTCAACCATGACTCTTCACATGTTGCCAAAGCTGCTCCACGATATTCAGCTTCTGTACTTGATAATGCTACAGTTAATTGCTTCTTGCTACTCCAACTTTTCATACCATTGCCAATGGAAAATGCATAACCATTTTTAGATCTTCTATCCATAAAATCTCCTGCCCAATCTACATTTGTGTAACCATAAAAACAAAGCTTCCCATTCTTTTCATAAAAAATTCCATAACTGACAGTGGCTTTCACATATCTCATAATCCGTCTCACTGTATGAAGATGACTTTTACATGGCTTTTTCATGAATTGACTCACAACACCCACTTCATAACTCAAATCCGGCCTTGTTATTGTCAAGTAATAAGACTTCCAACCATCTTGCGATACATAGTGACATCCTCAATGTAATGTCCATCATCAATCAACTTCACATTTTGATCAAGAGGTGTATCAACCGGTTTGCACACTGTCATTCCATACTTCTCAAGCATATCCAACGCGTATTGTCTTTGTATCATCCAAATTCCTGATAAAGTGTCAACAATTTCAATTCCCAAAAAATATCTCAACTCACCAAGATCCTTCATGTTGAATTCTCTCAACAAACTCTTCTTGACATGCAAAATTTGCTCATCATGACTTCTAGCGAGAATCAAGTCATGAACATAGATAACAATAACGACGATCTCTCCATCAACATGCTTCAAAAACAATGAGTGATCAGCAGTAGACTGTTTAAATCCAATCTTCTTTAAGAATCTGGTTATCTTTTCACACCAAGCTCTAGATGCTTGCTTCAAACCATACAATGCTTTCTTCAACTTACACACATAATATGGAAACTCTGGATGTTGATAACCCTCTGGCTGTATCATATAGACTTCTTCTTCCACGTCACCATTCAAGAATGCATTATCGACATCCATTTTCCGTAACTTCCAACCAAACATACTTGCCATTGCTATCACCAATCTGACTGTTGTCATCGTTGCAACTGGACTAAATGTCTCATCATAATCAAGACCTTTTGTTTGTGCATAACCTTTAGAAACAAGCCTCGCTTTGTATCTTTCCACGCTACTATCTGACTTGCACTTGACTTTGTATACCCATTTTGAACCAATTGCTTTCTTTCCACTTGGCAAGCAAACCAGATCCCAAGTGTCATTCTTCACAAGAGCATCCATCTCATCATCCATAACTGACTCCCATTTTGGCTTTCCAATTGCCTCTTGAAAACATGTAAGCTCTTTATGTTGCACACGTGAAACCATGTATGCATAATGTGTATGCATGTAGCCATTGTATGTCAATCTATCAACTGGATAACGCACCCTCTTTGATCTTCTCAACTGTGGTGCACTCTTCTCTTCAACTCTTGCATATGGGGGTACATATTTCTCAGCATGCTTACTACCAAGTGTCCTCAAATGTTTTAAACCATGCTCTTCATCGAAGCTTTCATCTCCAGAACTCTCTTCAACCACTTTCTTCTTGCGTTTCTCATCTTGATTCTTATCTCGCAAACGACCACTCCATGGGTTGACACTTCCTGTACTCTCCTCTTCCATATGTGGTCCTGAAATAGTTCTTGTTGATGGTCCTGGCTTATCAACAACATGACGCACATTCTCTTGCTCTTCATACTCATCTTCTATCATCACTCACTTTGTTTTATACCATGATTCATGCTCACAAAATCTGACATCTCTACTGACATAAACTTGTCTTGTCGTAGGATCATAACACTTGTAACCTTTCTTTTCAACTGGGTAGCCAAAGAATATACATTTCACTGCCTTTGGCTCCATCTTCTTTCTTGCTTCATTTGGCACATGAACATATCAAACACATCCAAAAAATTTCATGTAGGAACTGTTGGCTTGATCCCATAAAGTTTCTCATAAGGTGAATTGTCATCAATGGCAGCTGTTGGTGTTCGATTCATAATGTGTATTGTTGTATGAACTGCTTCATCCCAATATGTTAATGGCATATTCATCTCATTCATCATGGCTCTTGCAATCTCTGCTATGACTCTATTTTTTCTCTCAGCAACTCCATTTTGTTGTGGTGTGTATCTGCAAGTAATCTGTCTTCTTATGCCTTGTTCACGTAAGTAATCATCAAAATTGTGTGACATGTACTCTCCTCTCCCCCTCCATCTGTACGTAGGCATTTAATTTGACAACCATTGTTTTTCTCAACCATAACTTTGAACTCCAAGAATACCTCAAATGCCTCTGATTTTGCCTTTAGAAAGTAAACCCATGTCATTATGTTGTAATCATCTGTGAATGTGATAAAATATCGACAAACATTCGGCGTAGCATGATCACAAGGTCCCCAAATATTTGAATGAACAATTTCCAAAGGACTTTGGCTAATTCTCCCCCTCTTTGGAAATGATAAACGAGATTGCTTTCCAAATTGACAAGCTTCACAAACATGTTCAAAATTCAATCTACCAAACTTTGGTAATCCACGTACAATTTGATTTGATTGCATATGCTTTAGTCTTCTAAAATTGACATGACCAATCCTCTTATGCTATAACTTTGCCCAATCATCTTGAGTGGCTGATTTGTTTGCATACATACCGCTGTGTAAACATGGATCTCCAGCTTCCAATGAGAACAAGCGACCTTTCTTTCTTCCACGTTCCAATATCTTGCCTGGTCTACCTTTGTGAAACTCCTCTATGAAGCAGCCATAACGATTAAAATGGACTTGCAACCCTTGATCTGTCATTTGTCCAATTGATGATTGAAGGCACATATAGAACATCTCCCAATGTGTTGTATGTCCCGTCTTTTTCTAGCAATGGAACTGATCCGATGCATAGTATCATCACCTGTAGCGACAAACTCATCCTCTTCTAACTTATCTTTTCTGTCAAACCATTCACCATGATATGTCATATGATTTGTGGCACCACTATCTAAATACCAATCATCTGTATGATGTGGCTCCACCATGCTTCCAACAACATGCTCCATAGGAAATAAATGTCCACTCGATCTATTGTCATATATATTTTGATCATGAGGGTTGTATCCAGCAAAGTTTCCTCCATGTCTGCCATAACCTCGGCCTCTTCCACCACGATCATGATTTTGATTTAGCCTTGTGTAACATTCTCTTTCAAAGTGACCATAAATGCCACATATGTTACAATATCCATCTCTTTGAGGATATAAAAATCGTCCACCTCCACGTCCACGAGGTCGGGCTCTCCCCCTGCCTCTTTGGCTGTAATCATTGTAACTTTGACTTTGTTGGTTTTGCCATTGACCTCTTCCAGCATTGTTTCCACGACCATAGTTTCCTCTTCCACCTCTATTGTTTCCATGACCTCTAGAGAAAAAAACCCCATCTTTGGAATTGTTATTTGATATAGAAGGACCTGACTTGCCTAACTTTACCTCTTCTTGCAAACAAAGGTTTACTAACTCTTCAAAATCAAGCGTGTGTCCTCGAATAGAAATAGATGTATCTAATGACTTGTATTCCGGTCCCAAACCATTCAATGTCACTGAAACTAATTCATCATCTGGAACTTCAACATTAATGCTCTGAAGATCCTCCTGTATTTGCTTTATCTCTGTCACATAATCTGATATGGATCTATTTCCTCGCCATACACAATGTAACCTTTGCTTCAAGTAAACTTTTCGTGGTTCTGTATTGGAGCTGTTCATTCTTGCTAGTATCTCCCATGCTTCCTTTGGAGATTGATCCTTCTTCACATGTGGTATAAAGAAGTCACTAATGCATAGTGAAATCCAATGCATCACTTTCCTTGAATTCTCGATCCACTTCTACTCCTGCTTGCCATGTTTTATGTGATTCAACATTCCCTCTGTTTGGTTCCAAACCAACCTCGGGACACTCTTGTTCACCTGTAATGTACTCCCATAAACCTTTGCCCATCAAGACCCCATTTTTCAAACACGTCAAAAGCTAGAATTGTCTTTCGCAATTCGGGCTTCTAAATTCTCTTTCCCATCTTCTAGCAAGGAAAACATGACTTGCACCTGTTACCATATACATGTGGTAGTGATGTGTGTGAACACACTAGGACCGCCGGGGCATTTTTTCCCTCTTTAGGAGGTTTTTTCCCCCGTGCATTGTATATACGCCCATCACTCTAGGGCTATCCATCTTTCCATTGCACACCAAGTAATACACTCTCTATTGTGTGCCTTGAGCTTCCTTCGTCTTCTCCAAGCTGTGTGTGTTTCTCTGCAACCCTAATTCCAACAATTGGTATTTGAGCAGGTCACGTCCTCCCAGGCTTAGTCGCCAGCTGCTCCAGCACACGCCTGCTCACTTTCTCCGATTTCAGTGAGCTTCGGCGAGCATTCGCAGGTCGATAAAAATTTTGGGCAAGCTCGAAGAGCTTGGTCTACTCAGAATTTTGATTTGGGCTTATTTCGGCCTCCGTTTCCACTACAGGCAGTACTGCACAGGCTATTTCGTCATTTTGTGCAGAATTTTTGTCAGTGCCGTTTTCTGCATAACAGGTGCCTAATTGTCTTCTACAGTTTGTGCTATATAGCACAGGTTGTTCCCGCTCCGTTTCTCCTATTTTCGGGCAGTTTTCACATCAGGTGCAGCATTTACCATGGCTGACAACAACAACACAGATGTGTTCAAGATGTTTGCTGTTGAGGACAGGTTGGATGGGGACAACTACCCTATGTGGGCTTATATGATGCAACATGTTCTTGTGTCAAAGGGTGTCTGGAACATTGTGCAGGGCATTGATGTACGTCTTGGTTCTGAGGATGTAGGCAATGTTGAGGATGTTGCAGGTCTTGCTGCAAGGATTGCAGCTATTAGAGTTGTTTTGCCTACTGCAGAACAAGCTCGTTGGGATGTTAAGGATGCGCAGGCTCATGCATTGATTGCGTTGTCTGTGAAGCGCACCATTGTTCCTCACATCCGATCAACAAAATCTACAAAACAGGCCTGGGATATTCTAGCAGGTCTTTATGCAAGCCGCAATGAGGCTAAAATTGCTTTGTTGCGTAAAGAGCTGGAGTCGAAGATTATGCATGAGGAAGATAATATGGACACTTTCCTTGCTAGTGTCAAGGATATCAATGAGCAGCTTATTTTTGTAAGTGAATTCATTTCAGACAGTTCCCTTGTGCAGACTGTTCTTGATGCCTTACCAGATTCCTACCAGACATTTGCTAGTACTTGGAGACTGATGACCCAAGGAAATCCTGAAGTTGTCAAGTTTGATGCATTATGCACATTGCTGTTGCAAGAGTCACTTTCTAGAAAAAACAGGACTAGGTAGTGTGTAGTTGAACATGCTTTTATTCCTTCTCAAAGAAAGGGTGGTAACAGTAATGTAGCCACTTCTTATGGTTCTGCTGTGAGTGGCAAAAATTTTGTTCCTAATGCTTCTGCTGGCAGTACTTCGTCTGGGAATTCTGGTGATAAGGGCAAAAAGAAGATGCATTGCCATTATTGTAAATCCAATGATCACTTGATCAAGTCGTGTCCTAAGTTGAAGGCCAAAGAGGCTAAGAAGAAAGAGGGTGGTTCCACTGCAAATGCTGGTTCCACTACAAATGCAGCCATTGTTGAGTCTTCTGTGAAAGGAGACTGTGTTGCTGATGTTGATGCAGAATGGGCATTTAGCGCAAAGTACACTTACAATCCTGCTGTCCATGATGCATGCTTGTCAGTTGCTGGAGATTCACATGTGTGGTATTTTGACAGTGGTGCTACAAAGCACATTACCTCACATCGTGAATTGTTTACCTCTCTCGAGTCTGTCCCTCATGGGAATTCAGTCACTTGTGCCAACAACGCCTCTTATCCAGTTCAGGAAGTTGGAAAGATTGTGCTCACTGCTGCTAATGGCAGTTCCTTTACACTTGTTGATGCACTTTATGTACTTGGGATCAAGAAGAATCTCTTGTCTGTATCCGCACTTGCTAGACTTGGACTTGTAGTGAAATTTGTGGATGACAGATGTACAGTTCATGATCTCAGTTTTGGTGATGAAATTGTTGCATCTGGCCTTTTGTGCCGTGGGCTATATAAGCTCACTTTGTATGACAAGTGTGGACAAAACTTTGCAAATGTTGTTGCAGATTCAAGGGCTATTTCAGATGCAAAACTTTGGCATGCACGTTTTGGTCATCTGAATTTTTCCAGTTTGCTGCGTTTGCAGAAATCTGATATGGTTGCTTCTTTGCCGCCTCTTGAAGCACCTATCAAACATGTTTGTGAAGGCTGTATTTTGGGTAAGATGCAGCGTTCTAGGTTTCCAAAGGATGGTTCAGTTCGGGCCACATGTAGGTTGCAGCTTGTGCATAGTGATGTTTGTGGGCCCATGCAAACTCCGTCCTTGGGCAATTACCTGTACTTCGTGACTTTCATTGATGATTACTCCAGGCATGCATGGGTATTTCCGCTTAAAGAGAAGTCCGAATTTTTTATGTGCTTCAAACAATTTCTGGCTATGGCTGCAAATGTCTCGAAATGTACTATGGGCACCCTCTGTTCCGATCGAGGGGGGGAGTATATGTCTCATGAATTTAATGCATTTATGGCTAGTCGTGGGATAAAACACCAATGTACAGTGCCTTATACACCTCAGCAAAATGGTGTTGCTGAGAGGAAAAACAGGTCACTGACGGAAATGGCACGATGTATGGTCAAAAGTCAAGCTTTGCCGCATTCTTTTTGGCTTGAGGCCATCATGTGTGCCACTTATGTACTTAACAGGTGTCCTACGAAAGCTTTGCAGTCTATTACTCCATATGAAGCATGGCATGATAGAAAGCCTTCTATTGAGCACATGCGTGTTTTTCGTTGTTTGGCATATGCTTTGGTGCCACAAGTGTAGCGCAGAAAATTGGATGATAAGGCTGTCAAATGTATTTTTGTTGGTTATAGTGCTGAAAGCAAAGGTTACAGGTTGTATCATCCGCAAACAAAACGTATTCTGGTTTCTCGGGATGTAGTGTTTGTGGAAGATTCTGTTCAGCCCTTGCTGTCATGTACTAGAGACAGTAATGTAAGCTCACAGGACATTTATGACACTTTGTTGCCTCTTTTCAGTGGTGGAAATACGAATGTAAGTTCCAATGAGGAAAATGTACAGCTTATGGGGGTTTCTGAAAATTTTTTAGATCAGCCTATTACTGATGCAGATGTACATGATGTACTTGATGAGGAAAGGGCTGAAAATGAGCAGGCTAGAGGTATGCCAAAATGGCTGGTGCACACTTTGCGTGATAGTAAATTGGATGCACCTTTGTCTAGTCGTACTCGTTCAGGCTCTCGCCATGCATCTTATGCATCAGATTTTTATGCTTTGGTTGTGTCTAGCTTACATGATGTTGAGAAGCCTCTGTCATTAGGAGATTTCGGAGGTCTTTTGGAGGGCCTTTTGGAAGAGAGAGGAAAATAAGCTCCTCCAATTAGAGAAGAGCCTACATTACATAGAAAAATAGATTGATATCAACAAAAATATAAAAGGTGTCCCTCTCCTCATTTAATAATCTAGTGGTCCTTGAAGACGATCACTCTCTTTCATTTAATGCGAGCACCTTTTTCAGAAGGTAGATGCGGTGCATTTGATACGGCTTACGTCATCACTAGAATTCAAAAAGTTACAAAACTATCAAGTGGTGAAAGATTTTGAAACTTTTGATACTGTCAATGCGTCCGGAACACCCAAATATCCTAGAAATGAATGTCCAATTGCCTGGCTCTGACATCCAAAGAGGCAAAGAATGTCAAAAACCCCTAGAAGAACATTTTACTAACGGCGCGCGAGGGGGCATTCCAAAATTTTGGAATGCCTCATCGCGCGCCGTTAGTAAAAAGCCCCTTTTTTCCTCTTTTAGGGAGCTTTTTGAGAGGAAAATGTCAAAAAATCTCTAAAAAGGCCTCCATCTATCACATAGGTTTTTTCTTCATCATCTTAGCCTTAGAGATCATAATTTCGAGTCTATAAGAGTGAGCACGCACACCCATTGTTACAATTCTACAAAGTGCATTTTGATCTCACACACACACACACAGAGAGAGACAAATCATACACACAAACACAGAGAGACACAAATATAACATACACACACACACAGAGACACACAGACACACAAATATAACATACACACACACACACAGATCCTCTCTCTCTCTCTCTCTCTCTCTCTCTCTCTCTCTCTCTCTCTCTCTCTCTCTCTATACTAAAGGCGCGCGTAGAGAGGCACAACCCGTGTGCATGTCTCTATGCACGCCTTTAGTACTGTGCATCCACCAGTGTATGTGTTTATGTGTGTATGTGTGAGTGTTATAGAGAGAGGAAGTAAGGCGGGGGGAAAGAGAGAGAGAGAGTCTTTCTGTTACCTTATACTAACGGCGAGAGGAGGTGTTTTTTGAGGTCAAAACATGCTCCACGCGCGCCGTTAGTAATGGGAGTCTCTCACTTTCTCTCTCTTTTTAAATATACTAAGCTATAGAAAGGAGAGGGAGAGGGAGAGGGAGAAAGAGAGAGAGAGAGAGAGAGAGAGAGAGAGAGAGAGAGCATGGTGCAAAAGTGCAATAGAGAAACATGGGTAGGCTTTCTTGAAAGATAATTGTCCAAAAATCACTAAAAGGATCTTTGTACTAACAGCGCGCAGAGGGGCATTTTAGCATTTTAGAATGCCTTCTCGCGCGCCTTAAGTAAAAAGCCCATTTTTTGGGGTTTTTTGACATTTTTTGCCTCTCCGGATGTCGGAATGAGACAAATAGACATTCGTTTTTAGGGTATTTTGGCATTCCGGACGCATTGGTGGTGTCAAAAGCCTCAAAATCTATCACTATTTGACAATTTGTGACTTTTCAACTTTCAATGATGACGTAAGCTGCCTTGAATGCGCTGCACCTGCCTCCTGAAAAAGACGCTCACATTAAATAAAAAAGTGACCGTTTTCAAGGACAATTAGGAATATAAATCTACTTTTTAAAGTGTCTGGTTGTCCTTTTGGACGTACTCACAAGGTGCAAGTGCATTTTAAAAAAAGTTTCTAGAGAGAGAAATACAATTTCTTACAAGGCCCTCCAAATGACCTCCGAAATTTTCTAATGCTTTTGATGAAGCACAGAATTCAGAGAATTGGATGGTTGCCATGCAATCAAAATATGATGCACTTATAGAAAATGACACATGGACTTTATGTGATTTGCCTCCTGGCAAAAAGGCCATTGGTACGAAGTGGGTTTACAAGTTGAAACGCAAGCCGGATGGTGAGATTGATCTCCATAAGGCTTGACTTATTAAAACGCAAGCCGGATGGTGAGATTGATCGCCATAAGGCTCGACTTGTTGCAAAGGGTTATGCACAGCAAAAAGGCATAGATTATGAAGAGACTTTTGCTCCCACTTGTCGTATGACTACTGTGCATTTTCTTTGTGCATTGGCAGCTCATTTTGGTTGGGATGTACATCAATCAGACATTGTTACTTCTTTCTTGAACAGTGACATATTTGAGGAAGTTTATGTAACGCAGCCTCGCGGTTTTGTCATAAAAGGACAAGAGGACAAAGTGTGCAAATGTAACAAGGCTTTGTATGGGTTGAATCAATATCCTCGTGCTTGGTATGAGAAAGCTGACACTCATTTGGTCAAACAAGGCTTTCGTAACAGTCCAACAGAAAGCACATTGTATGTAAAGCGTGAGGGTGATGTACTTCTCATTGTGGTTCTTTATGTTGATGATTTGTTGATCACCGGACCAAATGAGAGACATATTGCTGAATTTAAGGCTGATTTGAATGCTACTTTCAAGATGAAAGATTTGGGTCTGTTGCATCATTACTTGGGTATACAGTTTAAGCAGCGTGATGGTGGTATTGCCTTGTGTCAGAAAAGTTACATAGAGACATTGCTATGTAGGTTTGGACTTGAGGATTGCAAACCTATTGCCACTCCCATGGAAACAAGTTTGAAGTTAAGTCTACATGATGCTGGCGATCCTGCTGATGTCACTCTTTATCAAACTGCTGTTGGCTACCTCATTTATGTATACAACACGAGGCCAGATATTCAGTTTGCAGTCTCACAGGGCAGCAGATTTATGCATAGCCCAGGGTCTAAGCATTGGCAGGCTGTCAAGAGGATTTTCCGCTACCTTAATGGCACTTTACATCTTGGATTGTTTTATCCCAAGGGGGGATCATTGCCGCCATACTTACATGCTTTTTCAGACTCAGATTGGGCTAGTTGTTTTGACACGCGAGTGTCCACAAGTGGTTTTTGTTTCATAAGTGGTTGAGCAAGAAGTAACCTACTGTGGCCACTTCGAGTTGTGAGGCTGAGTACAGGGCAGTCTTCACCGCTACGGTTGAGTGTGTATGGCTCAGACGCCTTATGGCTGATTTGGGTGTTGGACAGGACACTACCAACACTATCTACACTGACAATCAGAGCGTATTGGCAGTTGCAAGGAACCCAGTTTTTCATGCTCGCACAAAGAACATTGAGGTGCATTACCACTATGTCAGGGAGAGGCTCTCAGCAGGAGAGATCAGCTTGGCTTATGTGCCAACACAGGACAATCTTGCAGATCTTTTCACAAAGGCATTGTCTCGTGAGAATCTTGAAGCTTTCCGCAAAGATTTGGGCTTACTCCCCTTTGTGGACCGATCCTGTCCTCAGGGCATGGCACTTCCCTTTACTCATGTGCCAGCTCTCGTTCACCGCATCACTCCAGGGGGGATTTGTTACCATATACATGTGGTAGTGATGTGTGTGAACACACTAGGACCGCCGGGGCATTTTTTCCCTCTTTAGGAGTTTTTTTCCCCCGTGCATTGTATATACGCCCATCACTCTAGGGCTATCCATCTTTCCATTGCACACCAAGTAATACACTCTCTATTGTGTGCCTTGAGATTCCTTCGTCTTCTCCAAGTTGTGTGTGTTTCTCTACAACCCTAATTCCAACAGCACCAATGGTGAATATCCCGCTGAATGCTTGGCCATACATAGACTTCTTGCATAATTTTATGCAACATGATCTTCATGGCAAAATGGACTCCACAAGATCCCTCATGATTTCTTCCAAGATCTTGTAGATTTCCTCTTTCCAGGGCACATGATGCAAAACTAAATCACTTCCTTTCATGTAAAGTACATCATCAAGCATTTTTTATTTCCTGGCTTTCCTTATAAACGCATACTTTTTGGAGGATGGTAAACCTTTAGGTAGGACACCTGTCAACAGAAAATCCATCTCCTTTGATAACACTTCCCTCCGATGATATAAAGGGGCATTTGCCTTCAGCACAAACACACAAGTGATCATTTCTTGGATAGCATCATGAGCTTCTTCATTTTGAGACCTCTCAATATGCGGCAAACTCCATGCTTCAAATTTTTTGAGCAATGATTTCACCTTGAAGCATAAATTCTTCAGCTTAGGATTCTTATTCTTCCACACTCCCAATACTTGCTTCACGACCAACAAGGCATCTCCTTTGATCTGCAAACGTCTAATTCCCAACTGTAAGCAAATATGCAAACCACCTTCAAGAGCCATGTACTTTGCTTCATTGTTACTTTTTGCATCAAGTTTCAACCCTTGTTTCATTACAAGCTTTCCTTGTGCATCATAAATGACAATGCCTCCTGAAGTAGCATCATGACTTCTTTGATAAGAACCATCGAAGAAGTCATGACTTCTTCGATAAGAACCATCAAATCATAACACTGAAGCGTCAGAGATGGCAAGAGTCTCGCCTTTTTTCTTTTGCACAACCTCTTCTTTAACCAAAACAGGAGTGTCTTTATAAGTGAGTAAATCTGCTAGAGTAGCCCAAGTATTCTCTTCCACCAAAAAGGTGAACTGAAACTCCTGAAGTTCAATAACCCATCTCATTACTGTTTTTGATATATTTGAATTATTGAACATCTGGGGAAGCAATGAATAATTGGTGAGAAAGGTGAGTGACTTTTGCAGCAAGTAGTGTTTGAATCGTCTGCAAGCGTAAACCATATTGGTCATCATCACCAATTCAATTTTAGAGTAATTCCTTTCATGAGGAGTCTTCACTTTGCTAGCATAATGAACAGGATTCATATACTGAGATTCTTTCCCTTTTTGCAAGAACATGGCCCCAATGGCATCATCTCCCACTGATGTGTGAACATAAAACTAATCTTCCCATTCAGGAGCTTGCATATTGGGTAGTGTACTCAAAACTTCTTTGACTCTGTCAAAAAACTCGTCACTATCACCGGACCACTCCAAGGGATCATTATTAACTGTTTTTTGCAATGGATACAGTAGCTATGGTGCCAAAAGGTATGAAACGAGATAAATATTTAACCTTCTGTATGAAAGTGGCCAATTGTCTAGTATCTTTGGGGATGACAGCAACAACAAAGCCTCCACTTTCTATGGATCTACTTCAATCCCATTTTTTGAAATCACATGTCCAAGAAGTTTCACCCTGGGCTGCACCAAATGACATTTCTTAGGGTTCAAATGACCCCCACACTCATCATACCTTGAAAAAGTCATTTCAAGATTTTGAACATGCTCTTTTCTTGAGCTGTATACACAAAAATCATCTATGAATCCTTTGACAAACTTCCAAAGGAATGGGGTAAGGACCCAATCCACTTTTTTTTTTAAAGCTTCAGGCCCATTTTTCAACCCAAAAGGAAGGCAGCAAAAGCAAAAACAACCCCATGGCGGCAATAAAAGTAGTCTTTTTTCGGTCTTCAGGAGCAAGGATAAGCTAAAAAATATCTTGAATAACCATCACAAACACTGTATCTTTCAAAGCCAGCCACTGCATCTAAAATTTGATCAATGAAAAGCAAAGGGTAAGGATCTTTCTTGGTCACTGCATTTAATGGCTTGTAATCAACACAAACTCTCCAACGCCCATCTTTCTTTGGAGTGACCACTACAGGGCTCACCCATTCAGCATTATCAACTGGCACAATGAACCCTACATCCAAGAGTTTATCCACTTATTCCTTTAAAGAATTCATTTTCTTCTTACCCATCCTTATTAATTTCTGTCTTATTGGATTTGCCCCTTCAACTAGTTCAATCTTCACATGATCCCCAGCAAGACCCCTTATTTCCTGGTATGAAGTGATGAAAAGATTTGGAAACCTGTCTAGCATTGTTAAGTACTCCCTTATTTCACCTTGCGTCAAATCAGTACTCAACATATTTTGAATCAACTCTTTCTTTACTAGCAATTCATGTTTAGGTTGTATCAACTCTTCAAGTTTCTCTAAACGGCTTGAAGCGTTTATATTCCCTGACACATGAAATATTTCACCCACTTCTCCCTTCTCCTCGTCCAACAACAAGAATGACACTTCACCCTCATCACTAGAACTAGAAGCAGAGCTACTTTCTGAATCTTCAAAACTATCTAGTAACTTTGAATTCATCATCCTCACTCACATCTTTTAGTGCCATAGGTTGCTTGGTAGTCATATGAAACACCTTCTTTTCACCCTTCCTGCCATACACACAGATTGAGCCCTTGCCCCAATCTTGCACAACACCAACAACTCTCAACCAAGGTCATCCCAAATGAGAGAAAAAGCTCCCATGCCAACTGACATAACATGAAAGTTTTTTGTAACCTTCACGTTAAAGACTTCAACTTTCAAATTCTTAATCATCCCCAAACGCTTCACTTTGGTATGGTTTGCTAGTCGAATCCGAAACCCAAAGATTCTACATGTAATGAGACCCAGTCTCTCAACACATGACTGTGTGATCACACAAACTTGAGCACAACCATCAATGTAGACCTCTCCCATGCCCACACCTTTGTATCAAACATTCACCACAAGACAAATGTCAGGTAACTCTCCCACAGCCAACACTCTGACTTGTCGATGCTTCGGCTCTTTCTCTGGATTCACTAATGACTTCCACTGCACCATATTCATCAACTGTCCAGAAGTACAATCTACTTTCCTCCCAATCTGTTATTCCTTTAAGCTGTAAGCTATTTGGCCTTCTCCCAAGGGTAAATCTATTACTTTAAACCGTCTATGGGGTCTTCTCTTCCTCTTGGCTTTTGTATCTTAACCCTCTTTCTCTTTCTTTGTCTTTTTGCTAGCCTGGCACAGCATATCCTTTCCTCTCTCTTTTGCCTATGGGCAGCATATCTGCTTCTTTCTTTTCAACCCGCACAATATCCACATGACCACCAGAGGTTGAGGCTTGATTTTCTTTTTTAGTACCTTGATCTCCTTGTATATGCAATACATAATCATTAACCCTATTAGGAATATGCTGGGGAAGTGGGAACATATCACCTCCCATCCTTTTTGGATTTGAACAATAAGTGCTGATGTGACCAAGTTCACCACAATTACAACAAGTAGGAATGAACCTCCTCTACGGCTCAAAGACACCTATCCATGACCCGCATTAGCATTGGGCTGAGCTTCACATGCCTGGGCCATTCCTCTACCACGTCCACCTCCACCTCCAAGAACACTAAGTCATAATTCCTACATCATGGTCATCATGCCTTGCATATTTTGCTGTAACTGTTCAGCATTAGCAACCCTTTGAGAAAGTTGGGCTCCAGTATCTTCTTCTTTTTCCTCCTTTTGGCCACCATTACTTTGCACAGAGACTTTCCCATACTCATTAAGTCTTTGAGCCTTCCATTCTTTCTCCCTGGTGATAGTGACTACTTCCTCAAAGGTGGCGGACCTTTTCAACTCAACTTTGAACTTCATACTTTCTTTAAAGTTTTCCACAAAATGATCCTTCTTTAACATGAATGGAGGGATTTCATTTCCCAAAGCTCGGGCCCATTTATCCCATATTTGGGTGAATTGCATGACAAAATCATCAACACTCTGATTACCCTTTTGAGTGTACCCCAAAATTTCATGCCAAACTTCATTGATTACTTCAATGGATTTATAATGTGCCTAGAAAGCTTGCTTCACATGATTGTAGTCCAAAACTTCCCCTGGAGTTTGTGCCTGCACCAAATCTTCATGATTGTGTAACCAAACTTTTGCCTCATCATGTAAAGTGTATTGCAGTAGCCGCAACAATATAGCTTGGTCTAGTATATTTCTTAGTAAGCAATTGACTTCCAATTTTTCAATAAAATTCTGTGCATTCTCATTAGGCAATCCATGAAACTGTGGGAACTCGTCCGCCATGTTTGATTGCCAAAAACACTTACATGTGATGTCGAAAGCTCAAGGGATGTCGATGGATCACTACACTACCTAATCCACCTCACACTGGGTAACGCGGCCCTCATGACCCTCCAAAGTTTGCAATCCAATTATACGATTGCCTCAAGTGTTGTCCACAATTTGCACATACATAGTGAGGCGGTCCGGGGCGGGTGACAAGAGACGCAACCTCTAAACACCCTTCAAGTCTCCCGTGCTGCTCAATTGGGGCTGGGGCAACCACAAGCACAACACAACAACAAACCCACAGCCAAACCCAAGAAAGATAGGGGAACCACCTAGTTATGGTATGCGAACTAGGATGCAAGAGAGATTTTGTCACAAACAAGAAGATGCGCCATAAATCACACACACGCAACCTCACAACAAGACACATGCAAAATGGACCAAGGAGAGCTAGAGCAAAGGGAAGAGAGAGAGGAAGGGACCTTGCGTAATACCTTATTACGACTTGCAAATGGAGATGGCTCGTTATGATGCTATCATAGAGCTCGTACAAAACTAACTCAATGCTTAGTGAATGCTAAACATTGCCAACACACACACACACACACACACACTGTCTTAGGGTGTGGGATACCTCTCACCACGATACCCTCTTACAATGGAAAAAAATTGGCAATGAAAACACACTAAAACACTTGCTAAAACAAGGTCAACCGATAGAAACTCAAAATACACGTCACCTTGAATTCACCAAACCATATTGCACAAATGGAAGGACGAAGATTTGAATGTCGAATCACGCCTTTGATGCACCAAACCTCAATTTATTGATGATGGAGGAGCATATACAATAGCGGTTTTGAGATTTTTGAACTCACGCTCTCTCACTTGCAATGTGTAGCTTGAAAGCTCTCTTACACCAAAAGTGAAGCTCACAAAGTGGCTGCTACGCCTAAGTCTCTCCTCACACATAGAGTGTTGTGGTGTTATGTGAGATATTGAAGGTTGTTTTACAAGAAGGAGAGGGACCTATTTATAGGTTGCAGACCCTCATTAAGATTATTTGGAAATACTAATTTACAAGATAACAAATCAGGATTATGATTTTTTTTTAATATCAAACATTGCGGGCCTTCTTTGTCTGCTTGAGTCATGGATGTGTGCTCAAAAGAGAGCATCATTGATGGTAGATAAGGTGAAAGTAGAGTTTTAAGGAAGGACGGAGAGAGAGAGAGAGCGAGAGAGAGAGAGAGAGAGAGAGAGAGAGAGAGTTACTATGCACATGTCTTGAGGTGAGATGTCTTTTATGCTTAGGTCAATAGCTATTTTGTGTTAGAATATTAGCGGTTAACGTTAGTAATCACTAGAAAGTTAATGTTATATTTACAATGGGTAGAATGAGGTGGATGGTTGAAGTAAGATGGTTGAATGAAGTGAGGAAATCTTTGTGATGGTGAAGCTTGAAGAAGTTTTGGACTTACTTACGTAGGTTCTCAAAATGACTATCGATCCTCCTCTTCTTCTTCTCTTCTTTATGCCACCGCCGTCAAGGTTGATTATCGCGATGAAAATGGAAATTTGGTTGATGAGATCTCCCAATTTTCAGAGGTTAAGCATGGTTTATATGGTGAATTTTATGTATATAGAGAGGGGTAAGATGTAATTATACTTTGGAAGTAGTAGAGAGAGGCATAGAGATGGTGTATGTACATGGAGAGCTCATATGATAGCTATGTGAGTAAGAGGGGAGGTTAATGGTGAAGAATGTGAGAGAAACCATGAAATGTGCAGGTTTGAGTGAGGGATTAAGAGGAATGTGTGTGTGTGTGTGTGTGTGGAAGTGGAAAAGGAGGTGAGAGAAGACTATGGGTTACTTTGTGAGAAAAGTGGGCAGATTGGGGTCCACTCAAAAAATCCTATCTCACCGGTGGTAGCTCCAAAAATCATGAAAAAATTTAGGTAATTATTCAGCTTATAGGCTACATTTTTTCTGTTGACCACTTCTTCAAATCTCGAACGGAGATAGGCGCCAAAAATCTCACCAAAAAGCCTGTTTTTTATGCCTGCAAAAGTCTTTTAGTGGTCCCCTCCTTTGTTGAATTTTCACAATGCATCCAAGAGTGAGCCCCTCCTTTGTCATATCATGATTCAAAGCATCCAAGTTCCCTTTACACATGCTGATGAAATAAGAAATATATACATGGTGGGACTAGTGTATGGATTATTCATGGGTTTTAGATCAATGAGCACATGGTGTTAGAATAATGAGTATATAATAAGAAAAAATATGAAAGAATTAAGGATATGAAAATAGATATTGGAATCATATGATATGATCCCTCCTTTGTATTATTTTGGGTGAAAGAGGAAAAGGTATGCAAGTAAATGAAAATAATATAATAAACGTGACTAAGAAAGTAGAAATCAATTTTTTGTTTTCCCGAGGGTGAGGGTGAAAATGTGGGGGTGATTTGTATAAAAGAAAAATATGAGGTTAGAGTATATACACTTTGACAAAAATTATACTTATGGTGCAAGAGGGTGAAAGAAGGTATACATAGGTTTAACAAAACACACACCTAGGTATAAATATATATATATATAATATCAAAATAATTCTAAAAATTCGTATATTTAGGCCATATATACAATGAAATATTTACACACAAAAAAGGCCATAATATACTTTTTATTGTTTTTTTCTTGGCTCAACTAACCCAGTGACTAGCTAATTGAAGGTTTTTTTAAGAAGATATAGGAAAAGTCCCCTAACTCACATATGTCTATGTACAGTGAAAGGGTGAAAATAACCACAGTGTTTGAGTGATTTGATAGGGTGAGGTAGCTCACTATGACAATTTCAAATAGCCAAAAAACGGCTATTATTAGCCCTCCCCCAGGATGATGGTATATTTATGTACCATCATAGAGCATCTTTTCCAAAGAGAGTGCTTCAGAGTCCTTGATGAGATCTTCATTGTTAGGCCCCTTAGCATTTCGGCTGGAGTTACACTCATGCTTCATGGAACAATACTTACATGAGATAGCTGCCTTTTGAAAAATCTTTGGTAGATCCTTTGGTAGAAGGCGACTCAAATAGGGCTTCAAGCGATACCCGTTTACCTTCCTGGAGTGATCTTTCCCATTCAAATCCATAAGCTGATAGTAACTTGAGTTGAAAGCCTTCTTGACTATGTATAATCCCTGCCATCTAGTTTCAAACTTGGCATCAAAACGATTATTCAGTCGATTGTCATACCTTAGCACAAGATCTCCTTCATTGATGCCTTTGTCCTTCAGTTTCTTGTCAAGCTTCTCCTTCGCCTGTGTAGCTTTCCTCTTGTAGCACTCATAGGCTGCTTCTCTTTTTCACTCAAGCTCTACTAGTGTAAGAAGTCGATCCATCCATACCTCTTGATCATCTTGTGCACCTCTGTCATGAAGCCGTATCGTTGGGATGTTGAGCTCGATAGGTTGCAAAGCCTCTTGACCATAGACCAAGTGAAATGTTGTGAACTCCGTGGCTTTCCTATATGTGGTTCGATACGCCCACAAGGCACCATCCAAGAATTCATCCCATAATTTTATCTTTTTTTTCACCATCTTTCTAATGATGCCTGCAATGACACCATTAGCCTTTTCTACCAAACCATTTGACGGGGGATGGTAGGGTGTACTGTGACGATGTAGAATGTGAAGTTCTTCAAAAAATTCTGTGAGCAAGCCCTTTCTAAACCCCTGGACCATTATCAGAAACAATCTCCAAAGGTGTGTCAAATCTACAACAAATGTGAGTGTAGACAAATTTGCTCACTATCCTCTCATTTACCTTTGCCACACTTTGTGCTTCCACCCACCTAGTCATATAGTCTACAGCCACTAGAATGTAGAGTTTGCATTTTTTGTCCTAGGCAAAGGAACCATAGCATCAATGCCCCACTTTTCAAAGGGTCCATTTGCAAGCACAATTTGCCTTGGACCATAAACCAATTTTCTATTCCCATTTACCTGACAATTGTGACAACTTTTATACCAATGTTGGACATCCACATGCAGACTTGGCCAAACATACCCCGCAAGAAAAACTTTATTCACAGTTAACTCCTGCGAAAAATGACCACCACATGCCTCTTCATGCAAACCTTTTAGAATGGCTAGAATTTCCTTGATAGTTGGTACTCTTCTGCACACTTGATCCTTCCCTCCTTGATACATGGATACTTCTATGAAGAGATATGCACTTGCCTTCTTCATGAGTCTCCTCTTCTGAGCTTTTGTGAAGTCTTGTGGAAACTTGCCCTCCAAAATGTAGCCAATAATGGGAGCCAATGACTCCAATCCCTGTTATCTTGGTTGCTTGACGGCTGCTGCCACCATGATGACCTGCACTTCTTTCTCAACACATGTAACTACTTGTTGTGCAAGTAAATCAGCATCTTCATTTTGTTTCCTAGGAATATGATATAGTTGCACTTCCTCAAACTGATTAAACAACCTACGAATGGCATGAACTTTTGTCCTTAGCTTTCATTCTTGCATGCCCAAATGCCTAAAATCTGCTTCACAATTAGAAGTGCATCCCCCTTTACCATTAGACATTGTATACCTTGGCCAATGCACATCTTTAAACCATGAAGTAGTGTGTCTTATTATGCTTCATTGTTGCTAGTTGAACCTAGTAGATTGACCTTCTCTTTCATGACCATCTCTCCACGTGGATTGAGCAACACTAGCCCTCCCCCTGCTTTTCTTGTGGCTCGTCGAAAAGCTCCATCAAAGAACAAGGTAAAAGCATTAGGAATACTTTTTGGTGGTGGCAATGGTAGGGTCTTTACTTCAGGCACCTTAATTTCCTTCTCATGTACCCTATAAGTGAGAATCCCTGCCAATTGTGCATGCACACTATCTTCTACCTTGAAAGAGTATTGAAATTCTTGCAACTCCATAATCCACTTTGAGATCCTAGTACTAAGATTCATTTGACATGACACCCAAGGAAACAAATTTTCTGCAGTGAGAATTACAAAAGGTTTTGGTAGCAAGTAGGATTTAAACTTTCTCACCGCAAGCATGAGAGAAAGCATCATGAGTTCTGCCTCCGTGTAGCCTCTCTCCAAAGCATTCATGACCCTACTAGCAAATTAGATGGGTCGCATCCGGGTACTGTGGGGATCTTGTTGTAGCAAAACCGCACCAATTGTTTCTTTCCCAACACTAGAGCTAACAAAGAATGTGTACTCCCAACAAGGAGGCATGAGTGTTGGTAGCTCTAACAGGATGACTTTAATGTTACAAAAGTACTCTTCAAGCTCATCAGACCATGCAAATTCTACTTGTTGTGTCAACTTTTGCAAAGGGTGAAGCAACTCTGAAGCTAAGTGAATGAAGTGTGACATATACGTCACCTTTTGAATGAATGAGATGACTTCCTTAAGACTCTTGGGTGATGATAACTCAATGAGAGCCTTTGCCTTTGAAGGATCTACCTCGATGCCTTTGTAAGAAACTTTGTGACCAAGCAAAATCACTTCATCCTCACCTATGTGACACTTGTTGGGGTTGAGTTGACCTCCCATGTCGTAGAGCTTCTTTAAGCCTTCTTCTACCTTTTGTAGATGCAATGATTTTGAGCTATAAATGCAAAAATCATCAATAAAAACCCTAATGGACTTTCCAAAGAATTCTTGAAACACCATGTTCATGAAGCGTTGGAAATTTGGAGGAGCATTTGTCAGGCCAAATGGCATGACTCTAAAAGCATAACAACCCCAAGGAGTGATGAAGGTTGTCTTCAACTGATCTTCCAATGCGATACCTATTTGAAAGTAACCCGAGTAGCCATCACACACAGTGTACTTCCACACACACCCTCCACTTTCCATTTTTCTTGGGAGTGACAACAATGAGAGAGACCCACTCTGAATTCTCCACTGGATAAATGACACCTGCTGCTAGAAGCTTTCTTATCTCCTTGAGTAAATCCTGCTTCTTGATGACTCCTAACCTTCGTAGCTTTTGAGCCTTAGGTGTGGCCTCTGGCTTCAACTCAATTTTGTGTTGAACAACATCTACTCCACGATATCGGTGTAGTCTTTAGAAAAAAGCCTAGGAAATTTACTTAACACACATTTGAACTCCTCTCTTTCGTCCTTTGTAAGTGTTGTAGACAACATACCTTCTAACATTCCTTCATCTTCCACATTTTGGTTCTCTTGAGTACCTACCTCTTCCAAACCTTGACAAGAGGTCTCTTGGTTGGTTGGATTAAACCTTACCCCCATGACTTCAATGGAAGACTCCTCTTCAGTAATGTTGCCACTACTTTCTTCTTTTGAAGTGTTATCGGTCCATTCTTCTTCCGTCTCACTTTGAGATAATTCTTCATGGAGCTCCTCTTGGCGTTGCTCCTTCATGTCAAAAAAAACCTTCTTATGATTGTCATTCCTGCAAATTAATTTTCCACTCTCCCAATCCTACAAATCTCGCATTTTCATTAGCCATGGTCTTCCTAGGATAAATGGGTAACCATTTCCTTTGGTAGACATAACATAGAAATCCATTGCCTTCTTAATGCCAAAGGCCTCCACAAAAACATTTTTGCAAATGCCTACGCACCTAGCCTTGCTATTGTTTGCCATTTTCACTATAATTTCAGGTGTTTCATGGATGTGCATGCCTAGTCTTTGCATGAGTCCTTCTATCATGATGCAAATTTGTACACCCCCATCCACTAAACCTTTCCTGACCAATCTTCCTTTGATGTAGCAATCTAGAACAGGTGTAATATCCTCATTCATTTTAGCATGTGCAATTTTTACAACAGGCACACTCTCTTTTATCTTTCTCCTAGTACTAATTGTTTTCGTTAAATCTCTCCTAACTTGTGGGCATAATGCAAGAAACTGAGGCCATGAGATATCACGACCCTTACCTCTCATGTCTTCCAACAAGTTGTATGGAGCCATACCATGTCCAAGAGGGAAGTCTTGGAGATTGATATGACGTCGAGTCCTCTTAGCTTCCTTGGTCTCCTTTGCCTTCTTTTCTCATCCATGATCACTTTGTGACGTGACTCCTTCTTTCTCCTTACCTTTTCCACGGCCACGCTTAATGCCATTTTCTTCCATGTCTACCTCATTGAAATTTGTCACCTCTACTACATGCACATTTGGGTCTGGCAAAGGCGGGACTCCTTCCACTCCTTGTGGAGGTGGTCTTGCTCCATTTGGCCTTTGTAGAAGCCGTGGTTGTTGACTAGTTCCTTCACCTACATTGATCACTGGTTAATTCAAGTTAGGTCTCCCTAGCTCCCCACGGGGCCAAGGATAATTATACATCCCATGTCCAGACTCTTCGCAATTCCAACATTGCAAGACTCTCCTAGGTCGTGGTGGCTCTCGCTCTTCTGACTTCTTTGCTTGTCCCTTGGGACCTACAGCTTGTGCAAGGTGAATTGACAAGTTACTTAAGAATTCATTTAACTTTTCAATTACCTCTACTGTTACCTCCAGAATCTCTATGGATGTTGATGCTTGCAATTTTCCCTTAGGTATAGGACCCTCTATTGGAACCTCTCCTCTTAGACACTTGAGTTTCCTATACTTCTCAACAGCCCTAGTTTCAGCTGCATCAAAGGTAGCAGGTGCACCCCGCCTCAACTTTTATCTTGAGTGTGGGAAAGATACCGGCTATGAACCTCTCCTTCTTTAGGAACTCTGCACCATCACCAGGGTTAGCAACATTTCTCACCCATACAGCCCAAAGACGTAGAAACTCTTGTTTATACATGTAGTAGTCATCTAAGTCTTTTTTTTTTGTGAGAAACAATGTCTTGCCATAGCTTTTGAGTGTTTTGGGGATCAAAGACATATCTCTTGAAATGATTCAAAACTTCCGTGTAATTTCCTTCAACTTTCTCAGGCAAAGAGTCAAACCAAGTGCTAGCATCTTTCCTAAGGACCACCTCAAACATTTCTACACGTTCTTGATCAGTTACTATCCTCTTGATACGGCAAGACATCTTGAAATTTGCTAAAAATAATTATGCATCCTCTCCAGGCTCTTTTAAGAAAAGAGGATATTCGAACATTTGGCGTTGAGCCTCCATTGAATCAGTTTCAAAGTGACAACACGTTTTTGCTTTTCTTTCTTAAAAAGATTTACACAATAATATTTTCTAAATTGCAATCTATTCTACAACAAAATAAAAATATTCACATCAAATGACCTATGGTAATCAATAAGAGGCAGGATGACAGGGTTTGGTGACGCGAGAATTTCTCCTACTGTTTGGGCCCCAAACATGAACACCATACGTTGTTGAAAATGGATTTTTCTACTAATTGCAATGTTTATTGTAGTGTGTGGAGTGAAATGGAAGGGGAAAACCTCTATTCATGGCCCATTATCCATTGTCTATGCATGACCTAATGCTTAAAACAAAACAAAAATATAGACTTCCAAACTAAGGTCGTACCTAATGAGAGGCAAAATAAAATGATTTACTAAAGCGTTTATCTCAGCCAACCTAAGAGGACCTAAGATTCTACAAATTACACGTTGAAATTACAACTTAGTACTAAAAATTATGTGTACCTTTTGCCTTGCAATGAGAATGAAATGAGCATACAAATTCTCGTGATTCATGCAAACTACTTGACTATGCTAAAGGTTGATCCTACACAAAAATACACAAGCCCTCCTCAATGGGGGCACCAAAATTGAGGCGGTCCGGGGCAGGCGACAAGAGAGGCGACCTCTAAACACCCCTCGAGGCTCCCGTGCTGCTCAATTGGGACTGGGGAAACCACAAGAACAACACAACAACAAACCCATAGCCAAACCCAAGAAAGATAGGGGAACCACCTAGTTCTGGTGTGCGAACTAGGACGCAAGAGAGATTTTGTCACAAACAAGAAGATGCGCCATAAATCACACACACACAACCTCACAACAAGACACATACAAAATGGACCAAGGAGAGCTAGAGCAAAGGGAAGAGAGAGAGAAAGGGACCTTGCGTAATACCTTATTTGTGACTTGAAATGGAGATGGCTCATTATGATGCTATTGTACACCTTGTACAAAACTAACTCAATGCTTAGTGAATGCTAAACATTGCCAACACACACACACTGTCTTAGGATGTGGGAGACCTCTCACCACGATAACCTCTTACAATGAGAAAAAATCGGCAATGAAACACACTAAAACACTTGCTAAAACAAGGCCAACCGATAGAAACTCAAAATACACAAGTCACTTGAATTCACCAAACCGTATTGCACAAATGGAAGGACGAAGATTTGAATGTCGAATCACGCCTTTGATGCACCAAACCTCAATTTATTGATGATGGAAGAGCATATACAATAGTGGTTTTGAGATTTTTGAACTCACGCTCTCTCACTTTCAATGTGTAGCTTGAAAGCTCTCTTACACCAAAAGTGAATCTCACAAAGTGGTTGCTACGTCTAAGTCTCGCCTCAAGCATAGAGTGTTGGGATGCAATGTGAGATATTGGAGGTTGTTTTACAAGAAGGAGAGGGGCCTATTTATAGGCTGGCGACCCTCGTTAATATTATTTGGAAATCCTAATTTACAAGCTAACAAATCAAGATTATGATTTTTTTTTAATATCGAAACATTGCGGGCCTTCTTTGTTTGCTTGAGTCCTGGATGTGTGCTCAAAAGAGAGCATTACTGGTGGTAGATAAGGTGAAAGTAGAGTTTTAAGGAAGCAGAGAGAGAGAGAGAGAGAGAGAGAGAGAGAGAGAGAGAGAGAGAGAGAGAGTTACTATGCACATGTCTTGAGGTGAGGTGTCTTTTATGCTTAGATCAATAGATATTTTGTGTTAGTATGTTAGTGGTTAGCATTAGTAATCACTAGAAAGTTAATGTTATATTTACAATGGGTAGAATGAGGTGGATGGTTGAAGTAATATGGTTGAATGAAGTGAGGAAATCCTTGTGATGGTGAAGCTTAAATAAGTTTTGGACTTACTTGTGTAGGTTCTCAAAATGACTATCGATCCTCCTCTTCTTCTTCTCTTCTTTATGCCATAGCCGTCAAAGTTGATTATTGCGATGAAAATGAAAATTTGGTTGATGTGATCTCCCAATTTGTAGAGGTTAAGCATGGTTTATATGCTGAAATTTTATGTATATAGAGAGGGGTATGATGTAATTGTACTTTGGAAGTAATAGAGAGAGGCATAGAGTTGGTGTATGTACATGGAGAGCTCATATGAGAGCTATGTGAGTAAGAGGGGAGGTTAATGGTGAAGAATGTGATAGAAACCATGAAAGGTGCAAGTTTGAGTGAGAGATTGAGAGGAATGAGTGTGTGTGTGTGTGTGTGTGTGTGTGTGTGTGTGTGTGTGTGTGTGTGTGTGTGTGTGTGTGTGTGTGTGTGTGTGTGGAAGTGGGAAAGGAGGTGAGAGAAGACTATGGGTTACTTTGTGAGAAAAGTGGGCAGACTGGGGTCCACTCAAAAAATCATATCTCACCGCTGGTAGCTCCAAAAATCATGCAACAATTGAGGTAATTATTCAGCTTATGGGCTACAGTTTCTTTGTTGACCACTTCTTCAAATTCCGAACGGAGATGGGTGCCAAAAATCTCACAAAAAAGCCTCTGTTTTATGCCTGCAAAAGTCTTTTAGTGGTCCCCTCCTTTAATGTTGAATTTTCACAATGCGTCCACGAGTGAGCCCCTCCTTTGTCATATCATGATACAAAGCATCCAAGTTCCCTTTACACATGCATGGAGGAGGATTATTGATGAAATAAGAAATATATACATGGTGGGACTAGTGAATGGACTATTTATGGATTTGAGCTCAATGAGCATGAGTCTTACCACGCACCGAGCGAGTTTCTCCGAGCAAAGACAAAACCCGAGCAAGTGTTTGTACGCAATATAGTAAATTTTATCATCAAAAAAATATGGCGAGTTCTCTTTGAAACTTTTGGCACAAAGTTAAATTTTTCATTCACTTTTCATCCAAAATCAGATGGTATTTATTGTTTGTTATATATTGATGACTACAACAAAAAGAGTTTTCAATGGAATATAGACTACCTCCTAAATACCAAAAGATCAAAGTTTTCTTCTAAAAAAAATAGCACAATACTTGAAAATATTATCTTCTAGCTCAATCTCTATTTATCTAACTGTAATCACCTCCGTTTCTACTTTTCTTTGGCTTGGGTTTTTCTCACTTGGGCTTCACATGAAGTAAGATTGATAGACTAATAAGAGCTTTAGACCTTTACTTAATGCTCAAGTCATCCTATGTTTATTTTTGTAAGGTAAGTGCTCCCTTGTCTAGTACTTTGGTTCTTGATTGTCATTTATACTTGAGAGCATGTGAATTCTTCCTCCTCGTAGCCACACCAATTTGATAGCAATTTATTGCACCTCATTAGTTCATTTATACACCAATCATCCCTTCCATGTCTCCTTGCCCTGCCCATACTACAAGGTTGTGATCTTCATACAAGAGTACCCTTTTTACACAACACATGCATGTCCAACAAACACCTTTTGTTATAAAAAACTTCTTTTGTTATAATAAAATCATGTTTTTCTTTAACTGACCAATATATTCCTTTTAATCAATTTACAAAAACAACAATGAAAATTAATAGAGTACTATAGCTAAACTTTTCTATAAAGACATCATCATAATTGAAATAAGTTAGTTGGAAACAAATAAAATATTGAGGATCCTTTTACCATACAATGTGACAAATTCAAAGCGTCAATTGAACAGCTTCTTTCACAAAGATTGAAGATGCTACTGCTTTCCATTTTGAATCATTGTTTGAAAAAATATGGCAGATGTGAGGAAGGCCATAGCATCCACCACACAATGGGCACATCATCATCAGAATATGCTTTACATCTTTGGTCATGTGGAATATTCATGCCGCTACCAATTATAAGAGGTGAATTCAGATCCAATCTATGAACATGCCATACCTTAAAAGGTGGTACTAGAGCCTTCTTCAAATCTGGAACGATAGTTTCAACAAGAGGGAAGGTCACTGCAGTGACTTTGCATACTAATTTGTTTGCAACAAATTTAGTTTGTTCTGAGCTTGTGTTTGCTCGAGATAAGGTGGTACCCATCAGAAAGAACAATGCTAAGTGAGAGAAGATGCTTAGATCTCTCTCTCTCTCTCTCTCTCTCTCTCTCTCTCTAAAATGAGAAACAATATCACTATCATTGACAAAAACTTCATTAAAAACCAGGCCTTGAGTGTATTTTTAAGGGCCAAATTTGAAAATTACAAGCTAGTTTTGAGGGTGGTATTGAAGGAAACTGGCTAAATTTGGAAGATTTTAGCGTAAAACTCGGTAAAAATCCAATTCCTTTGTTAAAATATTCAATGTTGTTTTTTCCATTGGTTCCTACAAAAGGTTTTGGTGAACACTTCCTTGCAGGATCCTCTCTCTCTCTCTCTCTCTCTCTCTCTCTCTTTCTTTTAGTCACGAGGATAGAGGATCCTTGGAACACCATTACTTTTCAAGTCATAACTAGAACTCTTATTAACTATTTCACTATTCAGACCTCCACTTACAATTTTAATTGGTCTGCATCTTCCAATCATTCAAATTGTCTTGCTAGAAAGTGGATATTTATAGCATGCCTCCATCAATGCTGATGACTAGCCTGTCGTACGGATATGGCACATAAAAAAGAAGCTAAACTATAAACTATCAGATACTGGCTCAACCTAAAACACCAGTCAACAAGAAGAATGGGCATGTTTTTTCCTCCAACGCATTTCTCACAATTGCATCGGTATGATCAACACACTTTTGGAGGCACATTTGCTTCATAGAGCCATGTACGTCTATAGCAGTGAGTGTTTCCTACTGCATAACATCTTTAACAAGCCAATCCAAGGCATCAGGTGAGATAGCATAGAGCAAAGGATAATGTGGGCACCCTTGTCTTATGGATTTATGCAATGGAATAACATTTGTAAGAGTACCATTAAATTCTAGCTGACGCACTCCCAAAAAGAATGTGAAAAAGAATCTATCCAAACCCATATCATATATACTTTGAAGTATGAAGTTCCATTCAATTCTATCATAGGCCTTATCATACGCTCTGTGGCCGATTGTTTGTGAGAAGATCTTCTAGAAGAGAGTTTTTTGTAATTTTGCAATGCAGTGATCAGCATCATATCTACTAAGCAATGAATTGTTATGTTCTTCGAATGTTGTACGATGGTGCTAGTACTACTACTTGTAGTCAACTGAAATATTGATAGCTGAAGGAATCATATTATAGTAGTGCAATCTGCCGCTCAGGCCTCCTGCTTCTTCCCAATATCGGATGGCCAATTAGCTCTTGCTTCCTAATTGCACCTGCATGATTTACTACTTGACTTCCGCCGTCCAATGCTCGGTTGTATCATGCAGCCTTGTTGCTACAGTATGGGGTATTAATGTACGTGCAAGTTCCAACTTTGATCGCTCAACCCCAGCCAATCTCAATCCGTCTTCTTGCCATCGATCACGATCCTTCGTCTTGCCATCGATCGAGATCTTTCCCCTAGTCTAGTGTGTGATTGTTCTACATTTTGCATGAGTTGATGCAGAGATGAGCAAGAAAGTGCCCCAAGGCCGACGAACTCAAAACCACTCTCGATCCCGACCCCAAGCCGGAGCCTAGAGGTGGCTCTTAGATCCTCTATAGGGTCTCCTCCAGCTTGCTCATCTTGTAAACCTCGGAGACCACAAGGCCTGATGCTCTCACGCGAGTATGGGACTACATCAAGGCTCACAAGCTATAGAGTAGTAGTGAGAAATTGCAAATCTTATGTGATCCTCCCCTTAAGAAGGCATACGGACGAGACAATGTTAGTGCTCAAGTACTTGAGTCCCCACTTGTCATCACATTTTTCTGTTGATGCTATCAGACTGTTGGCAATGCAGACGACAGAGGGCAAAGAAATAGAATTAAACCGTCAAATGCTTGTGATGTTTATAATCCTCAAGTAATTAAGCCAGCGGCTTCATGAGTGCAGCTAGCTGCTTGCGCTTATAGCAGAGTGTGTAACATCATGATTTGCATTTGCAAATGTAGGTGTCCTTTGATCTTTACAGATACGCCTGCTCACTTGTGTCATGCAAGAGCAGCTAGCTGGGTGGATGGGGCTGCCGGAACTTCCCGGAGTACATATTCTACATGGGAGCCACAGTGAGAGAAGCTTAGATGCCGCGAGGTCAGAAGTATACTTATGATTGCATTTGTAAGCTAGCCAAGGAGCCAAAAGCTGGCTGTGCGAGGAATCATGGTGATCTTCATCGCAAGCTGCTTATTGTCTCAAACATATTCGCCTCTGTGTGTGTGTGTGTGTGTGTGTGTGTGTGTGTGTGTGTGTGAGCGAGAGAGAGAGAGAGAGACAAATCACGATAAACTGGACCCGGCCATCTTTTCCTTGCCACCCGACCTCCACGCACAGGCACGCACACTTCGTGTATTGTTTGTTTCCCTGTAGACACACACAGAGACACACTCCTCGTCCAGTTGATAACCTATTTGAGAATGTGATGAGGCGAGCATTTCCGACCGAAAAGCCCCCCTTCTGTCTCTCGCTCTCACAGTCCAAAGAAACTCTTTGAAAGAGCGCGCGCCGGCGCGCGCTATTTCAAAGAGTTTCTTTTTGACCGAGAGAGAGAGAGAGAGAGAGAGAGAGAGAGAGAGAAAAAGAGTGAGAGGTTCTCAAAAGCTGCAGCTATGCGAATGCACAGTCCGTTCAGCAGCAGACGCTTTGTCGAGGAAGGCATTGAACGCGCGCTGATCATATCAGACAGAGCTCTTCTCTTACACACAAGATGCGCCTTCGACTTCCACGTCTGCACCTCCTCTGCTTTCCCATTTACCTGACTCCTGCACGGGCGTCCGCTTAATCAAGGCGAACTTTCTCAAGGGCGTCTGCTTAATCAAGGCGAACTTTCTCGAGGCCTTCTGCAATGATGCTTCCCAATAGCCCTTAAGGGTGGTAGCTCCTCTTCCCCTTCCCCCTCTCTAATGTTGTCTTCTCTCGTCAGACTAGCGTCTTCCAGGATCTCGAGTTTGCGAGGTGCTATCGTATCATTTCAACCGTTGCATGCATCAAGAGCACAAGCTCTGTTTGTTTGAAGGCTTTGCTTTGGATCACAGGAGATTGTAGTTCCCATTCAAGCTCAGGCTCTTTGTGCGCTAACAGTTCTCTGATGAGCTTACAAGGGCTCCTAGGTAGGTTTTGCATTATGTTTAACAAATTAAGACAGTATGAGGTCCTCAATTACTTTTATTCTGAAATATGGAGAATCTTGGAGATTCTTTCTCTATCTTCTCTCAAGTTTTTAGAAAACCTTAGGCGACTCTCGGTCCACAACTACATGGCAATCCACGTGTTTGGTGGATATCTTGCAATTGTACTAGTTGGGTGGTCTCTCTCTCTCTCTCTCTCTCTCTCTCTCTCTCTCTCTCTCTCTCTCTCTCCCCTCGGCACATCGTTTGTAGAGGTGATAGGGAAGCATCAGGTCTACGTGCTAGTATGGAGGCTGTTGGGAACTGGTGTGGAGGCACAACATAGCGACTATAGGTGATAGGAGAGGGCCAAGTTTGGCATGAGTGAACGTTAGGCGTGCACATGGGTATGGGGGCTGCTGCGAGATGGTTAGCGGCAATACCATGCAAATGAGGGTGACTCAGGAGGTGGAGATTGGCCCAGGCAGAGGCGGAGATGGAGTGGGAGTTGGAGGAAAAGGAGGTGGTGAGTTTTGGTTTTTTGGGTTGAGGAAATCTTTAGA
This sequence comes from Adiantum capillus-veneris, assembly GCF_014529385.1. Lineage (NCBI taxonomy): Eukaryota > Viridiplantae > Streptophyta > Polypodiopsida > Polypodiales > Pteridaceae > Adiantum > Adiantum capillus-veneris. The sequence goes on along the minus strand of NC_140931.1, from coordinate 81,128,509 downwards.
GTAATCAATTTTCCTTTAAAGGCTACCAGTATGTATGAGATAATAAGGTTTACTTTTTGATAAATATAGTTTTTTTTTAAATATAATTGGATCAGCTTTTGTAATGCTTAATTCTTTGTGTCAAGCAGTTCAAATTTTGGACACATCTAGTACAATATTCTGGGGAGAAGAGAGAGAGAGAGAGAGAGAGAGAGAGAGAGAGAGAGAGAGAGAGAGAGAGAGGAAGTTTCTTTTTGACTGAGAGAGAGAGAGAGAGGCGGAGAGAAGTGTGATTATGCATTGCACCTCTCCTGAGTCCGAAGGTCTCCTTTTGCTGCTTCTACGCATCCCTAACAGAAGTTCTGAACTCTTTGCCTCGCAGGAGCACGTGCTCTCCCTCCCCGGCCTCACTTAGTCCAACAACCACCACGATTCTTCACACTGGATGCTTAATTGGGTTGGGAAAAACCTACTCAAGCCTCAACATCAAAAACGATGGTGCGACAAGAGATTAGCTTGGGCTGCGTCAACATGCAAAAACTCTCCTTGTGACAAAGTACAAGGTCGTGTGACGCACATCAGCACATATATTTTGATCCTACAGCATGCACGATCTCCGCCTCCTCAGCCTCTTCCCTCCCAGCCTTCCCTCGCCCATATACGATCCTCTCTCTCTCTCTCTCTCTCTCTCTCTCTCTCTCTCTCTCTCTCTCTCTCTCTCTCTCTCTCTCTCTCTCTCTCTAAATCTCTAAATCTCTCTAAACAAAAATTCGACGCCAGTGCGGGCTTTTTCAGAGACTTATTTTTTAAAGAGATTGAGAGAGTGTGAGGGGAGAAAAAGAGAGGGGGAGGGATTGAAAAAAAAACCTAGGCTTAATGTAATCCCACCTGCAAATTTAGTTAATTTTACAAAAGTTAATGAAATTTAGTGTCATTTGATGTAAAACCTTCAAATTCAGTCAGTTAACCACTAAAATTCTCATAGGTTTTCCAAGTTTTCATAACAAACTTTTTTTCAAGCACTGGTCCCTGCCCGTACGTGAAAGAGTCCGCGTCTCTTTCAAAAAGATTTTTTGAAGGGTCTTGTTTATACTATATAGTTGTTGAAAATGAAGACTGTTGAACTTGAGGACCTTCTTGCCTCGTCTATTGTGAATTTCCTTGCCCAACTCCTTCAAAACCAATTTTTTCAATGATTACGGACCCTGAGATTTACCTTTCCTAGCCAACACAGTTGTCTAAACGTGGCACAATGTTGTTTGTTGTAGCACAACAAATCTCCTAGTTACCCCTTTGAGGGGGTTACCTTATGGGGTGCTAAGGACCGAGGCCTGGGCCACATCATTTAGCAAGAGGACAAATGCAATGCTAGACTACCATCCATTTGAATTGCAATGAGGCATTGATGGACATACAGCTCTCAAACAATAAATAGAGTACAAACAAAAATGGAGGGCTAAGCCGCATTAGGAAAAGCATTTCAAAGGACTACAATGACAATCATGCACCATGGCTCTAAGAAGTGTATTCAGCATACGGGCATCACACGTTGGGTGAGTAATCAGGGTGGTTCGAGGCATGACGGACAGCTCAACAAACTAGGAACCTTGAGCAGTCTAAGAGCTTTGAGTTGTGCTCATTAACATGGAAAATTTAAGAGAAGGTTTTTACACTAAATTTCTGTAAAGTTTGTAGGTCTATTCACCTTCTACTTTGAATTTGAAGATAAATCTCAAAATTTATAGGTGGAATTACACTAAACCTAGGTTTCTATCAATATGGGCAGGTAATTAAAAGAGAACTAGCATGTAGACAAAGTTGTCATAAGAAAATTGTTCATATCTTTATCAACCTTGCGCACTCTTCTATCAAAGCACTCTTTATAATCCCCCACCATTACCACCTCCCTTGACACGTTTGTCGCCACCACCTTTGGCAACACCACTAACTCTCACTCCCCCCCCGATAGAAGGCTACCTATGCTGGTGTGATCCAAACTTTAATATATACCATGATGTGGATTTTCTCAAAAGAATAGCCTCATTGCAATAATAGAATTATTTTCAAGTTTCCACCGTTTTCTCTAGAGTAACTTAAAAAGCATTGTATGTTATTATACATCAACCCACAATAACTTGAGGTAGAGCAAGAGAGAGGAGAAAAAGAAGAAGAACAAGAAGTGAAGAGAAGCTCAAGCTCCCAGACTCTCCTTATTCATGAGATTTGTTCGAGTGGCAACAACCTTTTCTTTTAGTGTAAGTCTTGTGGTCCTACATGTAAGGAGGTAGAAATAGGAGATCTATATCCATTGGAATCACGGTACTGCTATCTTCAACAAGGATCAATGGTGGTATAGGGTAACTAGTTCCAAGAAGAGGAATATCAACATGCCACTGTATGGGTTCCAATCGTTCTAGCCTAAAAGGAAACATTCTACCAAACCCTTGTTCAAGGGGTTTTTCTTGTCAAAAATTTGTGGTCATTTTACCATTAAAATTAGGTGTAATCTTGTTTTAGTTTTTTTCGTTGTGCTTGAAGTCACCTAAAAATCATGTTTGGTTTTTGTTTTATATAGTGTGCCTTGGCCAGTCTTGCTCGTTTTAGGGATTGCTTGGAAAATCTCGCTCGAGATTTGAGATTCCTCAATGAGCACATGGTGTTAGAATAATGAGTATATAATAAGAAAATACATGAAATAATTATGGATATGGAAAAAGATATTGAAATCATATGATATGATCCCTCTTTTGTATTATTTTGGGTGAAAGAGGAAAAGGTATGCAAGTAAATGAAAATAATATAATAAACGTGACTAAGAAAGTAGAAAACAATTTTTTGTTTTCCTGAGGGTGAGGGTGAAAATGTGGGGGTGATTTGTATAAAAGAAAAATATGAGATTAGAGTATGTATACGTTGACCAAAAATATAGTTATGGTGCAAGAGGGTGAAAGAAGGTGTAGATAGGTTTAATAAAACACACACCTAGGTATAAATATTTAAATAAAATATTAAAATAATTCTAAAAATCCCTATGTTTAGGCCATATATACAATGAAATATTTACACACAAAAAAGGCCATAATATACTTTTTATTTTTTTATTTTTATTTTTTTTGCTCAACTAGCACAGTGACTAGCTAATTGAGGGTTTTTTAAGAAGATATAGGAAAAGTCCCCTAACTCACACACGTCTATGTACAGTGAAAGGGTGAAGATAACCACAGTGTTTGAGTGATTTGATAGGGTGAGGTAGCTCACTATGACAATTTCAAATAGCCAAAAAATAGCTATCAATAGGAAATTGTCCAAAAGGACCCACATCCCCTTTACATTCTCTGCCTGTAGAATAAACATATTTCACAAGAATTGGAGCATGCGAGCACTTGCTCCTTAGTGGGGGCACCAAAACGATGTTAGCATGAAAACAACAAGAAAAATGAGTGCCTATATAGCCTTGCACATGTCATGCCGTTGAAAGGAAGAACTGTTGCACGGTCAAAAACACTTGTGATAAACACCTGTAGAGATTTATGAAAAACCCTTTAATCATGAGACATGCTAAAAATTAGGAGAAACCAAGAAGATCATGACGAAGCTCGTCTTGTGTAGATGTCCTTAGAGTATCCATAGGCAAAAACACATGAAAGATGAAGAAGTTATGGCCGCTCGAAACCGGGGGTCTTTTCTTTCTTCTCAAAAAGGAACTCTCTAGAAGTTGTGAAGATGTTTCCGCTATTAAAATGGGGGCTTTCTTATCTTTTATCCTCGAGAATTTTCTCTCTCTTCTTAGCCGACAAGGCATCTTTTAATTAACTCATTTTAGGCCTTTTTGGGTTAAAAATGAGGTGTTGGTGACCCTTTGACCAAGGAATGGGGTGGGGGCAAGTAGATGGGGACCAAAAGGTGGAGCCAAGCGCCTGTCCAACTGAGTGTGTACTCAAAAAATGCGCTACCTCTCTCCCCACCGAGCCCTCCCATGTGAAAAGCTTTGAGAGCCTCTAACCAAGTGATACACCCATAATGGGCTCCCCCTTTAGGCTATATACCCGTCACCTTCCACTTTTCCCTTTCAATGTGGGATAATCCCCCCGCCACATGGCATTTCCTCCTCAAGCTTCCCAACTCCCTCATGCCCAAAAATTTCTAGATTTTCCCCAAAGCATGAGAGCTTCTCGGACAATTTCCCCCAAGCATAACTTGCTACTTTGGTCACCGAATGACACACCGTAACACATGGCTCGAAGCCCATCATCTTGGCTACATCTAGAATTCTCAAACCTCAGCATTTCTAATTCAAATTATCAAGTTGGCCCAGTTTCCCTCATTGCATGCACCCACAATCACCTTCTAAGTTGAGACCACCCACTTTGGATGCTCATAACTCATGATGTACAAGTCCAATGCACGAGCTATAAAGCACGGATGAAAATATTTATTAAAAACCATGTTTTGGACCCAAAATATCAGCACCCAAGCTGGTAAAATCACACCTTTGTACATGAATTTTTACAAGGCCACTTCCAAAACTTGCAGGGCTATGTACACATATATACCTGAGGCTAGTGGGCAAGATTTTAGGCATGACCTAGTGACTTTATGCTCATCCAAAACATGCATGACATCGCTGTCGGGCGATATGGGTTCGAAATGAGAGCCGGGTAGACACAGGGCCTTTGGCTGTGAGAGGTGTGAGAGAGAATAAGAAAAAAAGATGCATATGGCTTTGGCAATCACTGTAATCTCCAATTAATCGATTCAAACTTTGAGTACAACTTAATACTTAGCCAATGCGGAGTGTTAACAGCACCTCACTTGGATCATCTGATAACTAGGAGTTTAAACTCCCATTTTCAAGGATTAACCGGGCCGTTAACAACATTGGGGCTTAATAAGATGATTAATCAATCTTCGAACTGATGACGGTGATGGAAATTTTTGCATGTCGCTTTATCTGCTTCAACTACCTTCAAGATTCTGCAAACTTCATTTAAGTTCACTGTGTCAATCATCATGCTTCAATTTTCTCAAATGTTATGCAGCTTCTTGCTCTATTTGCTTTGCACTGCCTTAATTGCCGCTCACAAATTTTGACTCTAATCCACTTGCTCTGATTGCCTTCAGGCTCTGTATGCCCTTGGTGATTTCTCTTTTTGAGTTTAAGAGAGAGAAAGAGGGTTTCCCTGCTTTATCTCCTAGCTCGAGAGAGAGATACTTCTTGATTAAGCTCAAAATAGAGAACAAGAGCTTCTAGCTTGCTCCTGCAAGCCTTGTGTTGTGCCTTCTCCCCTTTCACTAGGTCAAAAACTCCTTGCTTATGCAACAAATCACCCTTTGCTTTCCTTTTATCGAGTACCCTTCTTTCATGCAACACGACCTCCTCAATCAAGGCTTGAGCTTGCTTCTGACCTGAGAGAAAGACACACACACACACACACATAGAGAGCGAGTCTTTCTTGTGATCCAAGAGGGAGAGTTATCCTCTTTCTTGCCGACTCCTTGCTCCCCTCTTCTCTATCTTATCTCCGAGAGCGAGAGAGAGTGTGGATTCTTGCTCCTCTTCTTGCTTGTTTGGGAACGAGAGAGAGAGAGACAGAGAGAGAGAGAGAGAGAGAGAGAGAGAGAGAGAGAGAGAGAGAGAGAGAGAGAGAGAGAGTCTGCCCTTCTTCCTTGATTACTCAAAAAAGAGAGAGAGAGAGAGAGAGAGAGAGAGAGAGTTCGTTTCCTCCCTTGCTCGTCCAAGAACAAGAGAAAGAGTCTCCCCTTATTCCTTGCTTATGTCTGAGAGCAAGAAAGAGAAGAACCTCTTGCTTCTTTGCTTCTCCATGAGAGAGATAGAGAGAGAGAGAGAGAGAGAGAGAGAGATTGCTCTTTCATTTCTCCCCCTTCTCCCCTTCTTGCTCACCAAGGTTGAGAGAGAGAGAGAGAGAGAGAGAGATCTCCGTTTTCTTTTTCTTCTTCCTCTACACTATCTTCTTCCTCTCTCTCCACGTTCATGCAAAATCCTCCTTCTTTCCTGCTCATTACCCCCCACTTGCTATATATATACCTCCCCTCTTTAATTAGCATTGGTGCCACCGTCACTATGTGGGAACGAGTGTGATGACATGGCACACTCAGCTTACGACCTACTCCATAACTTCTACACCTAGCCCCAAATCGGAGCACCCTATTGTCCCCTTTGTTTTTCACTTCATGGCCGTCGCCATCTGAGGCTCCTGGCACCCGGCGCGAGCCTCTCTCTCTTTGCCTGCACCTCCCCTCACTGCTCGCACGCCATGGCCACACTTTTTCTCTCTTTCCCCTTTTTACATTCACTTACCCTATTGCACAGCCTTTTAATTAGCGGATGGCCACTAGCTTCCTTAGCTTTGGGGGCGGACGGCCACTAGCCCCCTTAGCTTTGGGCGGCCTATGACCTTATGGTTCATGGGTGGGTGGCCCTCAAAGGTAACCACATTGGGAATACACAACAACCAAACCATATCCCGTACAAAATTCTTTTGCAGCAGCCTTTGACTGACAATATCATCGTGAATTTTGTTGCCCATTGCAATTCTTTAGATAGTGCCACTTGCCTTCAAGATGTAAGCATAGGTGAACGCCTCAACGAATGGCCTTCCTTTTTATTTCGGCTAAAATTTATCCACAAAAACCTTGTCACAGCCATAATGGGAATATCTTGTAATCAATAGTGCTCCAAGAGACGACAATTTTGAACTGAAAGCTCATCAGATTTCGTACGCACATCACATTTGACATACATAGCTTCCAAAGCATATGTCTCCATTAGCCGTCTGGCATGCAACTCAACTCAAGCATTGCCAAGTGTGGCATATTTTCCCAAAATTCCCTGGTTGAAGCCCAAAAATTCCCAGATGACATACCAACCAAGCCGACCAGACTGGTATAGAACTGGCCCCCAGTAAATCTTTAATGGTCAATATCTTGGCAGCTAAAACTCCGATTGATTTGAGAAGACCAATGCGCTCCACAAAGTGAGCACTTTAGGCCCATGCATTCATTTCATCTCAAACCTCTCAGTTGCAATTGCCCAATTTGGTATTGATCTGCATCAACTTAAACTTCAAAATGCGATAACTTTTCATCGCAGCTCCAATTGACGAGTCATAAAGACATGCCAGTAGAGCACTTCAAGCACTGCACTTCTAAATCATAAAATCCCATATGTGCTTACTTCAAACATACCCTTTTTTAGCATCATTAAGGCATCTGTTGGCCCTTTAAAGCCGCATCTTGTATACATTAATCATTACACTTGGCCTGTTAACAAACCCTGATCATTTCTCAATGAATGTGTAGGCTTCAAAGAAGCTTAGCTTGCATTTATTTACCATTTTTTCCATCGCACAACAGCACCAAATCCACACCTCTAAACTTGCACAGCCTCAAGTCTGTGCCAATTGGACTTCAATCCGCATCTACTATAGGTACCTTAAGCTCTTGCCATCATCAAACTCACGTAGTTGGTAAACATATAAGGCTTATACCCTATCATCAATGCTCTAGCTTAAGCATTAGGTAGTTTCCCATTGGAAACATTTGAACTGTATCTATCGTATCTCTAAAGCATTCAATTATTAAAAAAACTTGTATAGTGAACCCCGCCAGACTCAAGTGCTCCAGTTAATGATGCACACGGCTTGACCATTAGGCTCGCTTTAGGAAACCCTGTCAAGATCAAGTATGCCTTACTCTGTCTACACACACGGAATGGCCATCAAGTCCTTTACTTCAAGTTCTGGTAGCAGATCCAACTCAAAAGATGTGAAGATACTTTATCAATTGTGCAAAGAAGTCAATTGGAAGCTAGCCATGTAATCTTATTGAATGTATAGCCAAAAACTCTTTTGACTTAGCATAATCTAGAAACCAGAACCTTGTACTATGCAACCTACTACAATAGATAATTGGTACTCTTCAAATCTACAACTTGCAATTTAGTAGCCCCTAGGATCAAATGGAATAATAAGGAATTGCCCACACACTAGAGAAACATAATATCCACATGAGCGTACATCTCTTGTATCGATCAACATCAAGCATTTCTGGTGAAAATATGCTACCCCTGGTTCAAATAACACACAATTACTATGCATACTTAACAGTATCCATCCATATTGAATCTGCTTATGAATATCCATAGAGTCTCCTAGATCAAACACCTTTGAGATCACATAGCATTGATGGGCTCTGCAATGTACTAGAGCTTCTCTTGAAGCATAATGCAACACCCACATCTCGTAAGCTTTTGGATACTTAAGCTTGTTACCAATAAACATTAAAGAATTTCGACTCCCTTTTAGTGGTAGCCAAGACATCGCTGACATAAGCATCAATAGGAACAACATTCAAATCCAACCACATTTGGCACATTGTCCAAGGAAATGAAAAACCCTGTGCACTTGATGCAGTATCAAGGACAATTTAGCATCATCACCCCCTCTAACTTCATAGCCATCATGAAAAACCTTGGGAATCTCTGGACCTATTTCATCAGAGGAATTTTTACGTATTAGGGTTTCAGCTTGATCATGAAAAATAGCCTCAACTTGTAAATCTTCATCCATAGAATCCTAGGGAAAATCACCCTTGGAATTCTCAACATTCATCAAAATTGTAGGAGTTATCTCCTCATGCAACCATGTCCAAGCATAGATGTAGAATCCATGTTGATAACATGTTCAGAATCAGCATGATCTAGGAAATCTTCATACTCATCAATGTCATCATGTGCTTTCTCATACTTAGAAATCCATCATAGCACTGCTAAGGTTTATGTGGCACCCCCTTTGAAGAGGGCATCAGAAAGCTCTTCTATACTGTCATGATCATCTCCTTCAGATCTACACAAAAAATCATTGATTATGGCATCTTCTTCCATGATAACAACATCTGCAAACATATTGTTAGTACAATCATAAGTTCATTGGCATTCTGAGGCTCATCTTGTGATGGGTCCACAATCTTGGTCACTTCATCAGCTATTGTGTATATAATAGCTTTATTTATGCAATCACCTGTAGAAAATATATTGTCTTGCTCGGCTATAGTGCTGATAGTTTCAGTAATATCTTCTAGAGGCTCATCTGCTTGATAAACTCCTTTAGAATAATTCATGTCAAGGTGAGAGCTTGTGAACCACTTATTGTACAGTCTGTGTCTTCATTGGAACCATTATTGGAGGTAGCATCCATGCGAGCAATCTTTGAAAAAACATCATATAATTCTGTTTCAGCATTAAATTCAAGGTTTACCTTTTCTACATTGCTCAAAATATGCTCCTCTGAAACTGAATCTGCTACTTCCAATTCTCCATTTGCTTTATCTTTGTTTCTTGCAGAAATATGCTCCCAGAATCGATCGTAATTAAGGAACTGCATCTAATCCCCTTCACTTTTAATGAAAATAATTTGGCTTCGTTCAATAATCTCCTTTATTTCCAGATCTAGAATCCTTGAGCTTTTGCGAATAAATTCTTCTGGAAAATAGTCCCACAATGTGGAATATGCTTCTACCATTTCTTGAACCTGCTTTCTAAAATCTATGTTTACAACCTCTTCCAAAGCTGTAATCATCTGATTTTTGACATTTCGGCTCTTCATCTCGGCTTCATAACATGCAATAAAACCTTCTAGAGCATAATCCTAAAAATTATGATACTGCTCCCATACTACATCAAGTGCTAGCTCTACAACATCATCAATCTCCTTTTTTATCTGCATGGCTTTTGCTTCCTATAGACATATCTGAACTAATTCCATCATTTTTGGTAATTCTGCAACTGCTATATTTTTATCAAATCCATTGAAATTGAAATCGTCAATAAACTACTTCAATTGTTCTGGCATCTCCATCTTAACCTCATCGGGTTCACCAAAGATGTCGGGAAATATGGGTTTGAAAGGTGAGCCAGGTAGGTGCAGGGCCTTTGGCCGTGAGAGGTGTGAGAGAGAATAAGAAAAACAGATGCATATGGCTTTGGCAATCACCATAACGTCCAGTTAATCGATTCAAACATTGAGTACAACTTAATACTTAGCCAAGGCGGACTGTTAACAGCACGTCACTTGGATCATTTGATAACTAGGAGTTTAAGCTCTTGTTTTACAGGATTAACCAAGCTATTAATGACACTGAGGCTAATAAGATGATTAATCAATCTTCGAATTGATGACGGTGATGGAAACTTTTGCCTGTCGCTTTATCTGCATCAACTAAATTCAAGATTTTGCAAACTTTATTTAAGTTCACTGTGTCAATCATCATGCTTCAATTTTCTCAAACTTTTTGTAGCTTCTACTCTATTTGCTTTGCACTACCTTAATTGCCGCTCACAAATTTTGACTTCTCTTCTAATCCACTTGCTCTGATTGCCTTCAGGCTCTATATGCCCTTGGTGATTTCTCTTTTCGAGTTCAAGAGAGAGAAAGAGGGTTTCAATGCTTTATCTCCTAGGTCGAGAGAGAGATACTTCTTGATTAAGGTCAAAATAGAGAAAAGGAGCTTCTAGCTTGCTCCTCCAGGCCTTCTTGTGTGCCTTCTCCCCTTTCACTAGGTCAAAAAATCCTTGCTTATGCAACAACTAACCCTTCGCTTTCCTTTTCTTGAGTACCCTTCTCTCATGCAACACGACCTCCTCAATCGACGTTGACCTTTCTTCTAACCGGAGAGAGAGAGAGAGAGAGAGAGAGAGAGAGAGAGTCTTTCTTGTGATCCGAGAGGGAGAGTTATCCTCTTCCTTGCCGACTCCTTGCTCCCCTCTTCTCTAGCTTATCTCCAAAAGCGAGAGAGAGCGTGGGTTCTTGCTCCTCTCCTTGCTTGTCCGAGACCAAGAGAGAAAGAGTCTCCCCTTCTTCCTTGCTTAAGCACAAGAGAGAGAGTTCCTTTCCTCCCTTGCTGATCTGAGAACACGAGAAAGAGTCTCCCCTTATTCCTTCCTTATGTCCAAGAGCAAGAGAGAGAAGAGCTTCTTGCTTCTTTGCTTCTCCACGAGAGAGAGAGATAGAGAGAGACATTGCTCTTTCACTTCTCCCCCTTGTCCCCTTCTTGCTCACTGAGGTCCAGAGAGAGAGCTCTCCATTTTCTTTTTCTTCTCCCTCCATGCTATGTTCTTCCTCTCTCTCCACGTTCATGCAAAATTCTCCTTCTTTCCTGCTCGTTACCCCCCACTTGCTATATATATACTTCCCCTCTTTAATTAGCACTGGTGTCGCCGTCACTATGTGGGAACAAGTGTGATGACATGGTAGGTTCCGACCTGCTCCATAATTGCCACACCTGGTCCCAAATCGGAGCACCCTGTTGTCCCCTTCGTTTTTCACTTCATGGTGTTTCATCTGAGGCTCCTGGGACCCGGTGCGAGCCTCTCTCTCTTTGCCTGTGCCTCCCCTTGCTGCTCGCACGCCATGGCCACACTTTTTCTCTCTTTCCCCTTTTTACATTCACTTTACCTATTGCGTAGCCTTTTAGTTGGCGGGCATCCACTAGCTTCCTTAGCTTTGGGAAGCCTTTTAATTGGCGGGTGGCCACTAGCCCCCTTAGCTTTGGGCAGCCTATGACATTATGGTTCATGGGTGGGTGGCCCTCAAAGGGCACCGCATTGGGCATACACAGCAACCAAACCATATCCCATACAAAATTCTTTTGTAGCAACCTTTGACTGACAATATCATCATGAATTTTGTTGCCCATTGCAATTCTTGGGATAGTGCCACTTGCCTTCAAGATGTAAGCATAGGTGAATGCCTCAACAAATGGCCTTCCTTTTGCATTCAACAAAAATTTATCCACAAAAACCTTCTCACAGCCATAATGGGCATATCTTGTAATCAATAGTCCTCCAAGAGACAAATATTTTGAACTGAAAGCTCATCAACTTTTGTACGCACATTACATTTGACATACATAGCTTCCAAAGCATATGTCTCCATTAGCCGTATGGCATGCAACTCAACTCAAGCATTGTCTAGTGCGGCATATTTTCCCAAAATTCCCTGGTTGAAGCCCAAAATTTCTCAGATGGCACACCAACTGAGCCGACCAGACTGGTACAGAACTAGTCCCCCGGTAAATCTTTAACGGCCAATATCTTGGCAACTAGAACTCCCATCATTGATCTGAAAAGACCAACGCGCTCCACAAAGTGAGCACTTTAGGCCCATGAATTCACTTCATCTCAAATCTCTCAATTGTAATTGCCCAATCCGGTATGGATCTGCATCGACTTAAACTTCAAAATGCCATAAGTTTTCACTGTATCTCCAATCAGCGAGCTGTAAAGACAGGTCGATAGAGCACTTCAAGCACTACAATTATAGATCATAAACTCCCATTTGTGCTTACTTCAAGCATACTCTTTTTTAGCATCATTAAGGCATATGTCGGCCCTTTAAAGCCGCATCTGGCATACATTACACATTAAACTTGGCATGTTAACAAGCCATGATCACTGCTCAATAAATGTGTAGGCTTCAAAGAAGCTTATCTTGCATTTCTTTGCTCTTTTTTCTATCATGGAAGCGTACATAACAGTCTAGTAGAAAGCACTTTGTATGTAAAGCGTGAGGGCAATGTACTTCTCATCATTATTCTAAATGTGGATGATTTGTTGATCACTGGTCTAAATGAGGCATATATTGCTGAATTTAAGGCTGATTTGAATGTTGCTTTCAAGAGGAAATATTTGGGGTTGTTGCATCATTACTTGGGTATATAGTTTAAGCAGTGTGATGGTGGTATTGCCTTGTGTTAGACAAGTTATATAGAGATATTTCTATGTATGTTTGGACTTGAGGATTGCAAACCTATTTCCACTCCCATGGAAACAAGTTTTGAAATTGAGTCTTCATGATGTTGGTGATCCTACTGATGTCACTCTTTACCAAACTATTGTTGGATGTCTTATTTATGTATGCAACACAAGGCCAGATATTCAGTTTGTAGTCTCATGGGTCAGCAAATTTATGCATAGCCTAGAGTCTAAGCATTGGTAGGCTATCAAGCGGATCTTTTACTACTTGAGTGGCATTTATATCTTGGGTTGTTTTATCCCAAGGAGAGATCAATGTAGCTAGATTTACATGCCTTTTTGGACTTAGATTGGGGGTTGGTCTCTTTGACACGCGAGCATCGGCAAGTGGTTTAATGATTGATAGTTCATGCATATCATGGTTGATCAAGAAGCAACATACTGTGGCCACTTCAATTTGTGAGGCTCAGTACAAAGCAATCTTCACAACTATAATTAAGTGTGTATGGTTCAGACACCTTATCGCTGATTTGGGTGTTAAATAGGATACTACCAACATCATCTACACTAATAGTCAGAGCTCACTGGTAGTTGCAAGGAACCCAGTGTTTCATGCTTGCACAAAGCACATTGAGGTGCATTACCACTATGTCAGGGAGAGACTCTTAGCAGGAGAGATCAACCTAGTTTATGTGCCAACACAAGACAACCTCGTAGATCTTTTCACGAAGGCATTGTCTTGTGCAAATTTCAAAGCTTTCCGCAAAGCTTTGGGCTTACTCCCCTTTGTGGACTTATCATGTCCTCAAGGCATGGAACTTCCCTATACTTTATGTGCCAGCTCATATTCATCGGATCACTCTCAGGGGGGATTTGTTACCATATAAATATCATAGTCATATGTGTGAACACACTTAGGACCACCGGGGCATTTTTGCTGAGAGGTCAAGCTCAACATGTACTTCTTCTGGATGAATATAACCGACAGTCATTGTCATTGGCGCGCCTTTGTGGATACACATACCTTCACTAGTGACACTACAGTTGTACTACACCGCGATGGTCTACCTACCAAAGTGATGGCACACTTATCTACTCACCTCACTCACTAGTAGTTTACACGATGTTGGGGTAAAGGCAATCCGCCTTTTGCCTGCCCATACGTCCAATGTCCGGTCGCCCGTCCACGTGTGTACATACCCTTATTCTTCATTACATATGAGAATAAGGAGATCCTCATCTTGAGTCTTGTGAGGCTGCTCCATTCACACCGGCTTGTGCTCTTTTCCCTTCCCCACACGCACCGCACCGCGCACACACGCGCACTCATCAATTGGTATCAGAGCTACGGCTAGGCGCCGGCCTTAATCTCTTGGTGGCGACGGAGTTCGGTGCTTGACAGAGTTCGGTGCTTGGCAATGTCGGATTGAAGGCGGTTCAACACGAATTTGGAAAGCAGATCTCAGAGATCAAGGTAACAGGAGTTTACACTCCATTAGACGAAAGGGGGGAGAGAGATCAAGTTTTGTATGAGCTAGGGACATTGAGAAGCAGGTCGCTCCAGGTTTGCCAGCTTAACAGATGTTCAATATTTTCGTCGTAACTTGAGCTAGGAAGCTCTGATTTCAAAACTTGTTTTATCAAAACGTAGATTTCTTCAAGATCTACAACTTTGTAGAAAGAAATGTTTTTTTTAATTCGGAGTGCAAGTGGTCGTAAATCCAAAACACAGAGACTGTGTTTTTCAAGATAGTTTGGTGTACAACTGCTTGTAGAGTGAAAGGAGATTGAGAGAAAGCAAACTGTGTGAGAACACACTAGCTACATGCGGTCCAGTAAGCTCGGTGTTATCCGACATCAGTCCAAGTTTGGTCTTCTAGAATCGTCTACGACCTCAAGCATTGACGGCTTGGCTTGACGCATTGGTTTCGACACCGATTTGCGGCTATTCGACTAGCGTGCTTTCGCCCGGCGACAAAAGCCGACATCGATCTTTTTCTCTACTTTGAGCACAGGCAGCCATAGCGTTGGCACTTCCACCTTCAGTAGCGGAAGACGGCTCTGACAGCCATCCCTAGTTTTTTGACTTCGATGGTTTTCTCCAGTTTTGACCTCGACGGCATATACCGACACATATGGCTCTAACAGACCATTCCAGAGCAGGTTTTTTCTTGAGCGCACACAGCTTTTGGACAGCGTTTTTGATCAACGTGTTTACCAATCAATGAGGTAGTAGTTGCCAGTTCTTTCAGCAGTTTTGCTTATAGGACGCAGTACAATTTGTGTGGAGCACTAGAGAGAAATTTTTTTGCACAGTTTGGTGCAGTTTCATGCTATGTATGCATATGTGGATACAGCTTAAGCTGAGATAACTTGCAGGTACCAAATTTATAGGCTTACAGGTGTTTTATGGATAGGTACACGTCCATAGAGCCACTCGGTCAGGAGTGAGCCAGTTTGCCAGGCTTTTGGCAGGGTATGTAGACCATTTGTGGATTTGTTTACTGAGACACTGTGTGTCTATTTTTCATGCGATTTGGTGAGATTTTTTGAGTTTTTACTCGATTTCCATGGGAAACTCTACCGGATTTTTCCTTCCTAGATTCTCACCATGGTTTGCACGTATTCACATTTTGCTCTCTGATGGTGTAGTGGTCGAGTTGACTCTCTGGCAATTATCTGTTGTTTTCTGGCTTGCGGTTTATGTTGAGTTTTGACTCATTTTGCAAAGGAAATTCTGTTCGTTTTTCCCCGTCTTCTTGCCATAAAAGTTTGCAATGTTGTGCCATCTTCTACAATGGTCGATATATTCCCACTTTGACAGTGATCGAGTGCTTACTCTCACTTTGACAAGTTTTGTCAATTTGGACACGGTTTGGTGTTCTTGTACCCACTCTCACAGGAGTGAGATTGTGATTGTGTATGCTTGTGTGGCTACAGATAGACAGTCACAAGTTTCACAGGTTTTTTGCAGATATTTTGCAGGCAGTTTCTCTCGTGGGATGCATTTTGAGCTAGTTTGCTCTCTACTTGCATATATGGTTATGCGCTTTACGCTCAGTTGAGCAGTTTGTCCCAGTTTATGCTTGCAAAGTTTGCAGATTGTGGAGTTGCTTTTAAGCATATGTGAGCGTCAATTTTGATGCGATTGATCATGCTTTTGAGCATCGTGTAGTGGTCGAGTTACCTCCCACTTTGTCGTTGCCAATTTGGCATGGTTTATGGTTGAGGTTGTACTTGAGGTTTTGCTCAGTTTAGAGGGGAGATTCTATAAGATTGTTTCCAGATTTCTTGCCATACTTTGGTTCTTAGCCATACATTTATGGTATGCTCATAGTGGTTACATGCTTCCTTTGATTTTACCTCATGTTCTCACATCGACGCATATTCCGAGCGTGAGACTACAGCATGCAGGCTATACGTTTTCACTATTGAGCTATTGGTTGGTTTATGATTGAGTAGCATAGTGGTCGAGTGATCTCCCACTTTGTTTCCATTTTGGTGTTCACTTATGGCAGCAGACATGTGTGACAATTAGAGATGGCGGTCTCGTTCTTGTCGATACATGCTTTGTGTGCATTGCGGTCACACAGGGCGCATTAGACATCGTTGTTTCAGACATATGAGACAGCAGTGGAGATGTATGCGAGATGTAGATACGGCTTTGATAGATGTTAGAGAGGCAGTTTCAGTGGCAGTCTATGCCAATGACGGTGATGTCATGCTTGCCTCCAGTGTACCTCTTGCAGATTTGTTTATGGTTAGCACACTTTCTCCATAGTGGTTACTAGATAGCAATGCAGTTTTCCATGTCACACCATGTCGGGAGTGGTTTAGCACATTTTCTAGTGAGAGACGTGGCTATGTGCACTTGGCCGATGGTTTGGCATTTGACATAGAGGGTGTAGGAGATGTTTGTTTGTCATTGCCCACCAGTGGTGCGTCATACACGCTACAACATGTGTGCTATGTTTCTCAACTGAGATAGAGCTTGATCTTAGTGAGACAGTTGGCAGCTTTTGGTTGTCAAGTACTGCTTGTTGGGGTATAAAGCCCAATGTGGTCGCCTAGGTAAGTGGGCGGTCCGCCAGGTATGTACACATATTCTTTTGTAAAAACTTAATAAGAACTCACTATGCTCTACACATTACATTAGAGCGAGTTCACCATATCGTCGTGCTCTTCTTCTCGCACTCTCTCTCGCGTCACACTTCCGCTTGTACTCCTTCAACTGGTATCAGAGCTCAGATCGAGGCTCGGGGTGGCACTGCAAGAGGCTAGAGTCACCAGCTCAGATTGGAGTGAAATTCGACAAGCAAAGACACGGCCCCAAATCATTCTCGGCCACCGTTCAGCTTCAACAAAGTTCTGCACAGGCCATTTTCGACTACGTGGTCTCGGCGGGTGCAGATCCAGGTGCAGATTTGACTCTGCAAATTTGGGGTTTCGGCCTACGACTATAGGTGCTGAGGATATCGGCACTCCCAGAGTACTGATTTGTGGCTGTCTACACATCGAAGGACGGCTCACAGTTCTTGGAGGCGTGTCACATACGACACGGGCGCATCTACACACAAACTGTAGGCGACATCCACTAGTTCATCAAGTAGATTGTGTTTGCTGCTTGATATTCCAGATTTCATCCTGACATTGTAGGTACTTCCACATGGGATGTATTGTCAGAGATGATGTATGTCTATTGAGGGTTTGTTGGCTGTGAGTCACGCAGCAAACAACCGCCGCAGCGGTTACAACATATAGTGGGAAATTTGTGGATGTATGATTTTGTGGGAATTCTATGTACTGTCAGATTTACTGCAGCCTTTGTTGAGGTTCGAGTGAGGTTTTATTGAGCTGGGGGATTCTCGAATGTTGAGATCCTTTCGGTGATACAAGTCTTGGAGCGATCCCTCGAGCACCCTTAGATAGGCAGCTAGGATGTATTGATTATGAGTTGGACAGTTGGGATTGCATATTTGCTTTACTGAAGTTGAGGCATTGTCGCAGTCTATGCTTACAGGACAGTGACAGGACAGTGAGAGACAGTACAGGTGCAGGACAGGTTTACCCATAGCTTACAGTGTTAGAGAGACAGTGGTTTTTTGAGCTATTTTTTGGTCTGTTTTTTGAGTACACCAGAGACATTTTACAAAGGAGGCTCTGCTGAAATTTATGCAAAATCTAAAGCTTCCTTGGTTCATTTGACAGGTTGATATTGGTTCAGAGGTCAGTTTACAGGGGAAACTCTGCCGAAT
The DNA here is from genome assembly GCF_014529385.1 of Adiantum capillus-veneris. NCBI lineage: Eukaryota > Viridiplantae > Streptophyta > Polypodiopsida > Polypodiales > Pteridaceae > Adiantum > Adiantum capillus-veneris. The sequence continues at coordinate 81,110,506 of NC_140931.1, read as the reverse complement.
TTTTCCCAGGAAAGTAAACTACTGTGAAGCGTAGCTATGGCTGGGGATCACAGGACAGTGCTCTTTACAATATCAAGAAGCTGGATGGAACCAATTTCCCATTGTGGAAGAAGCAGATTTGGCACGTGTTGGTACAAAAGAAGCAGATAAAACCTATAAAGCTCAAAGGGATAAAACCAGAAGATATGGACGAAGATGAATGGAGCGAAATGGATGAATTGGCACTTTCTACCATTATGCTGACTTTGGCAGAAAGCGTTTACTTCAATGTAGCAGACGAGATGTCGGCTTATCAAGCATGGACAAAGCTAAGTGATCTTAATGAGAAGCAGAGTGCAGCTTCACAGGTATACTGGCTTAAGAAGCTTCTTGACTTGAAGATGAAAGAAGGGACCCCTATGTCCAATCATCTAAATGAATTCAACACCATCTACAGTCAGTTATCAGCTCAAGGTGTCAAGTTTGGTGAACCTGTTAGAGCTATGTTCCTGTTGATCACATTGCCGAAAAGTTGGGACACTTTTCGCACAGCTTTGAGTAATTATGCACCTCCAGATGGTTTGAACATAGCAGGTGTAGAAGGAAGTCTGCTTACTGAAGAAACCAATAGAAAGACAATGGACAAAGGAAAAGGAACAGCCTTAGTTGTCAGGGGAAGGACCAAAGAAAAGTACAAAGGTGGAAAGAGGAATCAGTCTCGTAGCAAGTCCCGCAGTGCTAAAGGCAAGAGTGACATAGAATGCTACCATTGTGGCAAGAAGGGTCACATGAAAAGAGACTGCAGAGAATGGAAAGCAAAAAAAGGCAAAGAGAAAGCTGAAGACCATGGTGAGAAGAACAAGTCCTCAGTGAATATTCAAGAAATAAATGTGACAAACATTGTTGCAGAGGATGAAAGTCTAGTGTCAGGAGACATCTACTTCTTGAAGAATACAATGGACTCGGCTCTTCTTACAGCATCTTATGGAAATGCACTGAGTGACTGGATTATAGACTCAGGGGCATCACTTCATGTGTCTTCAAACAAGGAGTGGTTTACCTCTTATGTGACCACTAAAGATCATGTTCGGCTAGGCAATGGGCAGACATGTGAGATCTTAGGTGTTGGAGATGTTCAATTGAAGTTTCAAAATGGCTCTTCTTTCACGCTGAAGAATGTGAGACATGTTCCCGCAATTACAAAGAGCTTGATCAACACAGGTTTACTTGATGATGCTGGCTACGTCACCACTTTTGGATAGAACATGTGGAAGATATCCAAGGGTTCTATGACAGTAGCACATGGAGTAAAGTCTGGAGGACTTTACATGATTTATGTATCAAATGTCTCTAAAAATGTAATCAATGTAACCGAGCAACCGAACGTTTCTTTGTGGCATAGCCGGTTAGGACATATGTCCAAGAAGGGAATGGAAATCTTGTCTCGTTCTGGTTATTTGCCTGGCTTTTCATTTACTGATTTTGAATTCTGTGAACATTGTCTGTATGGTTAGCAAACACAGTAGCCACATAAGCATAGAAGCAGTAGAAGAGATACACAGTTGGCACTTGTTCATAGTGATTTGTGTGGACCTATGCTAACCTATCTCTAGGGGGAGCTTCTTACTTTATGACATTTATAGATGATTACTCGAGGAAAGTATGGGTTTACTTTCTCAAGCACAAGGATGAAGCGTTTAGTGTTTTCAAAACGTTTGTGACACTTGTGGAGAATCAGAGTGGCAAGAAGCTTAAATGCTTACGCACTGACAATGGTGGAGAGTATGTTTCAAAGGCCTTCAAAGGCCTTTCAGGACTTTTGTGAGTCAAAAGGTATAAAACGTGAACTTACTGCTCCTTACAATCCTCCTCAAAATGGTGTTGCTGAGAGGATGAATAGGACCATACAAGAGAAGGTCAGAAGTATGTTGTCTAATGCACAGCTGCCAAATGGGTTTTGGGCTGAAGTTGTATCAACAGCTGTTCATCTTGTAAATAGATCTCCTAGCAAGGTTTTGCAGAAGGATTCAGTGCTAGAGATGGTATGGTCAGGCAAAATGCCCTCATACAAGCATCTCAAAGTCTTTGGTTGTGAGGCATATACTCACGTTCCAAAGGAATTTAGGAACAAACTTGAGCCAAAGAGTAGAAAATGCATCTTTCTAGGCTATGGTAATTCTGGTGAGATGGGGTACAGACTTTGGGATCCCGAATCCAGAAAGGTTATCCACAGCAATGATGTTCACTTTAATGAATCCAAATATCATTTTAAACCAGAGAGGGTTGAGGAGATTAGAAGAGTTGTCTTCCAAGAAGATGGACCTGCACGTGCAAGACAAAATGTTAGGGCTCAAGAGGAGCAAGGACAGGATAGATTGGAACCACATGTTGTGGTTGAGCCTGAGCCACCTATTGTGCGTAGATTTGGATGTATCACGCGACCTCCTGATAGGTTTGTTCCATCTATGAACTATGTAATGAGCCTTCATGTTACAAGGAAGCAGTGCAAATGAAGGACTCCAGGAATTGGCAATTGGCCATGCAGTCAGAGATGACAGCTCTGCATAAAAACCAGACATGGAAGCTAGTTAAATTACCACAGGGCAAAAAGGCTCTGCCTTGTAAATGGGTTTACAGGTATAAGATCGCCGCTCATGATAGTCAGCCAAAGTACAAAGCAAGGCTTGTTGCCAAGGGCTTTAAGCAAGAACAAGGCATTGACTTTGATGAAGTCTTCTCTCCGGTGGTCAAGGACTACATTGAGATGCTTTCTTGCATTGGTTGCCATATTAGATTTGGTGTTGCACCAAATGGATGTCAAGACAACGTTCTTGCATGGTGATTTAGATGTGGAAATTTACATGCAGCAGCCAGAAGGGTTTGTTGAGAAAGGCAAGGAAGATTTGGTATGCCAGTTGTTAAAGAGTCTTTATGGCTTAAAACAATCACCGAGGGCATGGTACCATAAGTTCCACAAGTTTATGCTTTCTCAAGGCTACAAACGTAGTGAGTTCGATCACTGTCTATATACAAAGAAGGCTAAGGATGACAGTTGGCTCATCCTTATTTTGTATGTGGATGACATGTTGATTGTTGGCAAGCACTTGGAAGAAATTTCAGCTTTGAAGTCAAAGATGGCAAAATCGTTTGACATGAAAGACATGGGTGAGGCAAGTCATATACTTGGTATGCGCATTGAGAGAGACAGATCAAAGAAGTTGATTTGGTTATCTCAAACAGAGTATATTGACAAGGTTTTGCAACGTTTCAATATGGAGAAGGGAAAGGCATTGAGTGTTCCATTGCCACCATATGTGAAACTTAGCAAACAAGATTGTCCTGTGTCTGAGGAAGAACAGGCTGAAATGGATAAGATTCCATATGCGTCTGCAGTGGGTAGTTTAATGTATGCAATGATTGCTACTCGCCCAGACATTGCATTTGCAGTGGGAGTAGTAAGTCGATACATGTCAAACCCAGGCAAGAAACATTGGGAGGCAGTGAAAGGAATATTGAGATACTTGAAAGCTACAAAGAGTATGCATATATGCTATGGGAGTTAGGAGCTAAGTGTAAAGGGTTTTACAGACTCAGATTATGCAGGTGACTTAGACAACCGAAGGTCTACGTCAGGGTATGTCTTTACATTGGCTGGTGAAGCAGTATCATGGCGTTCTAGATTACAAGATTGTGTTACTCAGTCTACTACAGAGGCTGAATATGTTGCAGCATCAGAGGCATGCAAAGAATAAATTTGGCTTAATCGACTAGTAACAGATTTGGGAATCAAAGAAGAGATGCCTGTGTTATATTGTGATAGTCAAAGTGCTATACAATTGGCTCGCAATCTAAAATCCTGTTGATCTACTTACAAAAGGACTTCCCTCAGAGAGCTTTGCGCATTTTTGCAAGCAGTTAGGTGTAGGGTAGTACATCACTTCTCTACATCTCTTGTATATTAGCTTGTATAGTAGCTTCTCTCACACTTAAAGTACCACATTGGACTTTAAGTGGGAGGTTGTTGGGGTATAAAGCCCAATGTGGTCGCCCAGGTAAGTGGGCGGGCCACCAGGTATGTACACATATTCTTTTGTAAAAACCTAATAAGAACTCACTATGCTCTACACATTACAGTAGAGCGAGTTCACCATATCGTCGTGCTCTTCTTCTCGCACTCTCTCTCGTGTCACACTTCCACTCGTACTCCTTCACTACTTGGAGATTAGTCTTTCCAGAAGCATTGAGGTTCACTAGTGATTTCTAGAGGAGCCTACAGCAGCCTGATATATCCTATGCAAGTGTCTGAGGTTCGAGACGATCTAGTCTCGATTTTGCTACTAGCATGCTTTGAGAGAGAGACGAGACATTTCTTTTTCACCAGTGATCTCCATCATGCTCAAGAGAGAGAGCATTTAGCAGTGCAGGACATGCTAGTAGACTCTATAGACACTACAAGAGGTTGTGTGCTCTTGTGACGCTGTTAGCGACGGAAATACACTGGGTTTTTATAACCCTCGGCGTCGCTAAAACCGTCGCTACGAGCGTCGCTACGAGAGCGTCGCTATATAGAGATGCTCATAGCGACGCTCATAGCGACGCTTATAGCGACGTTTACACTGCAGACTATAGCGACGCTCATAGCGACGCTACAGAGCCATAAATAGCGACGGTTATAGTGACGCCCGAGAGATTTTTTTTTTTGGTGGCAGGGCATTGAATGCCCTGCCACCCATCAACCATATTGTACTTGATTCACTTTTTTAAAAAAGTGCAAGGGTAGATAATAGACCCAAAATAGTCACCCACAAGACGCATTGTTTGCAAAATTGACAATTGTACACATCATAGGCAAAATGAATTGATTGGCAAATGTAATAATGACAATTTTACAACATCATAGGCATAAAGAATTGATTGGCAAAAGGAACTGCGGTGACAAATGTAATAATATACATGGTTCAAAAAGACGTATAAAATCCGTCTCATGATACATAAGCTATGAGAAACCCTAAACTAATGCTATCTAGCTACGGCTAAACTGACGTCGTCTAGTCAGACGTCTCATCGCATCCAAGCGGCGTATCTGTCGGATTCTGCAAAAAAAGACAATAAGACAGCTTTCAGTAAGTATAAACATATAACGACATTTATAAAACAATACAAAAAATAAAAAAGAGTAAACCCTAATACTAACCATGCCGCCGCGAGAACTGAGAATGTCCATCAGGGCGTTTAAGCCCTTCCTGCCTGCGTACTCGCGCTCGTACGGTGTGGGATCACGTCCTGTCATCGACCACTGTCAAAACATACAAAGATTTCATTATGTTAGAATTAAAAAACTCATAAACCCTAAACTATCGAACATAAAGAGCAATGTGAAAACACTTACAAAATCGGCCTCAAATGATGCCCATCCACCGCTCCCCAAGTGGTGCGAGCTCCCTGCCTCTACTCGCGCTCTGGCTGCATCCTTTTGTTGCTTCCACTTGTCGAGATTCTCGCGCGCTGCTTTCTTCGCATTCTTCCAATCTTCTTTGGCCAACCAATCTGGCCTGTTCCACCCATTCTTGATTGCTTTTTGCACTTTGGAACGCTTGTGTTTGCAGTATTCGCGCATTCGAATCTTCATCAGGTCTTCATTGAAGCGCTGATCCCGTGTTGGAACGGGAAACTCATCATGAAGTATGCTGATGACTCTGTTTTTTAAATCACTTGGTACTTCACTCCATTTGTTTAGTATGTAGTGTCTAAACAGCTGAGAGCAAAGACCACGCATGCGTGAGATCACCTTCTTGCCGTCATCATCCATGATGATGCCGCCGCTGAAGTCGATGGAGTAAGACAAGCCCTCTGGCCGGTGACGCGTGAACCTGGGTGTCCCGACAGGGGTCTCTAGCGGCGTGTCGATGGGGGTATGGACGTCAGGTGTCTCCACCGGCGTCTGGGCCCCGAAGCGAGGAGTGCCGAGTGGGGTGGCTCCTGGCGGAGTAGGTAGAGGTGTGTAGCTTCTAGGAACAGTCAGCCGTGCAAAACCTGGCGTAGATGGCGATGCTGTGGCTGGTGTGGGGGCGGGCAAAGAAGGGGAGGGTAAAGAGCCTTGTCGAACACGAGGCAGTGTGGAGGCATCGGTGGCGGAATCCCCACAACAACCGCCACCGCCACCACTAGAGCGCCGCTGTCTAGACGAGTGTGAAGCTCGTCTCGTCGACGCCGAAGCTTCGGAGCGCGCCGAATGCTCCGAAAGAGAGGGAGATGCGGATGGAGTAGGAACGCGCGATGATGCACCAGAGCGATGACGCTCCACGTACCACTGTCTCTGCTGCTGTGACAAAGAAGAAAGAAACTCCTCATCATCCATACCTGCATTAACACACGAATATTTAAACTTAATATTGAATGAATAGAGTAGACAATGACGCAAAGACCATTAAATACAATGACGTAATGACGCATATAAATACAATGACGCAATGAATTGAGTGATAGAAGAGGCAAGTCGAAAACTCAGAATTTTCAATCAAAAGATGTGAGCGCGAGTAGAAAAGAGCGTTATACACCATGGAAGGTACTTAGAGAGCCAGAGCTTTTACAACACGGAGCAAAATTGTTCAAATACAATATTTGTGGCTTTAAGAGATCTCTCTCTCATCCTCGCATAACTCAACATAACTTCCTATATCTATATAGAGCTCTCCGTTTAAACACATATCCTCTGTTTCATTTTGTAGCTCCTCTTCATGCACCCCATATAGAGTAGTAACATCTTGATGCTCGTCTGGCACCACCGCAGCGGCTTCTGATTGAGCATCTTCTCTGATCTCCTCCATTGATGCCGTTGTGATTGTCACATGGTAGCCTTCATACGTCCTTGCACTACGAGGGGCTACCTCTATGACGTACCACTAGTTTGATGTAGACTTTGTAGGATGAAATATTACCTGCCAGAGCCACATAACTTACATGAGAGCTTTCAAGCACATAACTTGTAAAAGGGGGATGTTAACTATTTACATACTTACTTGTTCACAATGCTCGGGTAGTACGAAAGTGTCTCTTAGGTCAGTCCATTTCTTAGTAGAATCCACCTCAAGAAAACCAGACTCTCCTCTACGCACAGTAGCGTTGCGACCCTCCATGATTATCTTGAACCATTGCACGTCGAACAAGTCGACAAAAAATCCTCTGTAATCGATCCTCAAAATCTCTTGCAGCGTGCCGAAGTAAGTGAGTTCCGCCACCATAGGATCTGCATCAAAGGAACGTCGTCGACTAGACTGTTCAAATTTTGCCATGATTCCACAATCTTGAGTAAAACGCTTTTTGTCGATTCGTTCCACCCTAAAATGTCGACCTTTACACCATGCTGCTGTGTATGACTTATACTACAACGAACAAAGATTATGAGTGGCCGTTCAAACGTTTATAAATAAAATCACTTGCTAGTCGTACATTGCAAACTTACCTTGGTCGCGCAATCCCGAGAGTACTCCCACTCTTCCTCAGTCACTTCGTCACCACATTGTTGTGCGCTTTTCAATTGGTTGTGCAACCATCTTAAGCTCATGAAGGTTGGTAGGCTCTCCAAAACCGTTGGATAGTGCATCGGTGGTCGTCTTCCCCGTCTCCACTCGATTCGTGCCCTTTGTCGCTCTTGCTTTGCATCCTCATATTGTGAAATCCACTTTTGCATCACTGGATTGTGAAGCATGCAAAATCGGTTGATTTTAGCCTCTATATCTTCCGTCATCTTCTTCTCAACACCGAGATTGCACATGACAATCCCAGATATGCGCTCATCATCTATGGTTCGCCATAGCGTGTCCCGGGATTTATCAAATCCGTCTAGCCACTCTCCAATGTACACTAGGGACTCTGATACCAACCAACCTTCTGCCATGCTGCCCTCCGGACGTGCCTTTTGACGCACATATCCCTTAAGCGTTTTCATGAAACGTTCTAAGAAGAACATCCATCTGGAATGAACTGTGCCAGCTATTTCCACCTCATCAACTATGTGAACAAGAAGATGCACCTGAATGGTTAGCATTGTAGTAGGAAAATGTTTCTCAAACATGCACACAAGCTCCGCAGCATTTAGTTTGGCGAATGGTATGGAGTCTACGTTGATCTCCTTTTGTGAGATCCATTGCACCAGCTTTGCAAGTTTGTAGATTGTGTTACGGATGTCGAGAGACAAACATCCCTCAATGGCAACCGGTAAAATAAACTGTAAAGTATGTGCAGCAATGATATTAAAGTCCACATTTTATGCAATGATATTAAAGTCCACTATGAACGTACCTGACACATTTTATGCCAATCGTGTGACTTCAAACCGGTAAGCTTTCCTTCTTTAGTAAAACACGTTCGGAGCGAGTGCATTACGCCAGTGGGGGTCCGCAAAGATCGAATGGTCTCTTTTACTTTGCGTTCTTGGGCTCCTGTGAAAATCCATGGTGCTTTAGGGAGTTTTATCGATCCATCAGACGTTGTTTGCGGCCAATATTGCTCCATACGATCCACATTTCTAAGGTCAACTCTGGCTCCCAAAGTATCTTTCTTGCCGGTCAGATGGTCCCATAGTAGATTACCCACATTCTTGAATATGTGCATTGGATCGAGCTAGTAGATTACCCACATTCTTGAATATGTGCATTGGATCGAGCAAGTGATTGATCATGAGTCGGGGCCAGTATGGTAATTCGTACCATAGAGATAGTCTCTTCATCCCTGGAGGCAATCCGTCATCGCACATCTCCTTCTGCTTTAACCATGCTTGTGCAGACATCCTTGGTGGCTCTCTTCCCAAAAAGCCGTCGCGTAACACATGATTCTCTGGAAGATACGCTTGATGACCTTCGTAGATTTGCTTCTTCAGTGAGGGTGCCCTACGTGCATTCAGTCTAGGTCCACATGTGACACATGCTCTGTATCCGCTTGTTTGAAGCCCTGCATGTATACACATGATAATAGATCAACTATGGGAAAAAACAAGATTTACAGTGTCTGAGTGAGGAGTGTCAATAGATCACCTGAGCATTCTGTTAGCCCGGGATAGTCATGCATGGTCCACATTAGAATGCCTCTGATCAAAGCATTCTGTCGTCCTGTGTGTCGGCTCATATCCACCACCTCTATGCCAATCCACAATTGTTGTAGCTCTTCCAATAGTGGACGAAGATACACATCCATATTCCCCACTTTATATCGCCCTGGCACAATCAAGCTTAGCCATAGGTGCCCCTTCTTCGTAGTCAACCACGGGGGAATGTTGTAGTTGACGATGACAACGGGCCATACACTGTAAGATGTTGATCTTTGACCAAATGGATTTACGCCATCCATAGCCAGGCCTAAGCGCAAATTTCGAGCTTCCCTGGCAAAATCCGACCATGTTCCATCTATATGTTTCCATGCTACGCAATCTGCAGGAATTCGTAGCACACCATCCGAAGATTTATTCTCCTCATGCCATGATGCTAGGGCGGCCATGGACTTACATTCGAAGAAATGCTTTATGCGAGGAAGCAGAGGGAAATGTCGCAAAACCTTTTGTGGAATTTTTGTCCCGTGGAGATCTACTCGATATCTTTCGGAATCACATTTCGGACACTTCTCCATGTCTATGTATTCCCCTCTGAAAAGAATGCAGTCATTAGGACAAGCGTGGATAGAATTGTAATCCATCCCCAAGTTTCGCAAAATCTTTCTTGCTTCATCTCAGGAATCTGGCATCACATTGTCAGCTGGTAGTATGTGCTCTTTTAGCAATCTACACAACATAAAAATATGATACAGTCGTGTAAAAATCTATCAGATCATTATACATTTAGAGTTTTATTAAAGTAAACTAATTGTAATAGATCACCTGAAAAGCGCTGTGACGCTAGTGTCACTCCATCCAAACTTTGCCTGCATGTTGAGAAGAACCAGGAGTGCTTTCAATCTAGACATACGTGCTCCATTATACAATGGCGTATCGGCTTCACTTTTCATATCATCATAGATAAGCCTTTCTGAATCCATGATCGTCTCGATCATTTCATCAATCTCGGGTTCAAACATTGCCTCGTTGGGAATGTGCTCTGCATGATCATCCCCCGAGCTGTCAGAGGCTACATCTTGTGGCCTCACATATGCTGCTTGACCAAAGCGCCTGCGAACACGTCTATTGGGTTGCAAGATTGCTGCTTGTTGGCCAGCGCCAGAGTCCGACGAGTTATAATTGGCAACAACTCGATCTATAATAGATGGATCGAACTCGCCAAATTCGCGAACGTGCTGCAAAGAAACACGTCTTGTCTGTCGCACAGCATGCTTGCATTGATTACAAGGACATAAGATCCTCATTGAGAGATAGGTGTTTCGGTTGGACGGTCCCACATCCTCGTCACTACTCATAATGAGGATAAAAAACTTATAACCTGGACAACAAATTTAATATTCTATTGGCATTCTTCGTCTTATCTCTCTCTCTCTCTCTCTCTCTCTCTCTCTCTCTCTCTCTCTCTCTCTCTCTCTCTCTCTCTCTCTCTCTCTCTCTCTCTCTCTCTCTCTCTCTCTCTCTCTCTCTCTCTCTTTACCTCACATTCTCTAGTCATGTCCAATCCCCGCACACCTCGGTCTAGAGGTGCACGGAGATCAGAACTACCGGGTTATAATCTCGTCTTTATTGGTCAATACCTATATTTGTGGGTACAAGAAATCTACACACCCACGTCTACATGATACTGCATGTAGTGGACAAAACCCCTTTGCCTCTTCTCTAGCTGTAGCACTTCACAGCATTTTAACATCTTTTCACAGTAGATCTTTTCACTGTTCGTCTAACTCTAAACCCTAAACCGTAAGTAATTCTTGCGTGGACTCGATCTAATGTAAATAAGCGTAAATCTAAATAAACGTAAATCTAACTAAAAATAAACCTAAATCTAATTTAACGTAAGTCTACATCTAACCTAATCTTTAACGTCTTTTGGGATAGTTTCCTACGACGTTAAAACTCTCTTCTTCTTGTGTGTGTGTGTGTGTGTGTGTGTGTGTGTGTGTGTGTGTGTGTGTGGGTAAACCTAAATAAACCTAAGTCTAATCTAATATAACATAAATCTAAATCTAACATAAATTATGTTATATTAAAAACAAAGAACTAAACTAACAGGGATTATAAGAACCTTAAAACTGATTTAACACATAATTTTTCACATAACTCGGCAAGAGTTGGCATTCTCATCACTAAAGATGTGAGAGTTAACTTCCGGTGGTGACGCTGCCCTTTAGACCGTTCTTGCTCTTGTTACTAACTTTGAAGTTGCTGTTGAATGACTAGAGGTTGTCTAGATGGTCATTGTGTCGGGGATGTAGTGACTCTTGCCACCCTGAAGATCCACCTTCTTCCCTATCTTCTGAAGACATTTCACCAGTACTTTTGGATCGACGGAGCCCACCATGAGTGAAGGCAACAATACCCTATATTCCATTGAGGGCTTTCTTCACCCGCTTCATGCAGGCATCGTAGTCTATGGAGACCTAAATCTAATCTAATATAACGTAAATCTAAATCTAGCGTAAATAAACATAAATCTAGTTAAAAATAAACCTAAATCTAATTTAATGTAAGTCTACATATAACCTAATCTTTAACGTCTTTTAAGATAGTTTCCTACGACGTTATAACTCTCTTCTTCTTGTGTGTGTGCGCGTGTGTGGATGTGTGTGCCAATAAAAAGAGATAAATGGTATAACCTTTCTATCACCCATGCCAAGTATGATAGATTGATTATGCCATTTCCCTCTTGAATAATAGGTCTTGAGTTCAACTCCTCGTCGGCTAGATCTTTGGGTCTTTTAATTTTAATTAGTTTCCTACGACGTTAAATTAGTTTTTCTCTCTTTCTCTCTAAATGTGTGTGCGTTTTTTTGGATCGTATGCATGTTTTCTCTCTCTTTTCCTCTCTCAATGTGTGCGTTTTTTGTTTATGCATGTTCTCTCTCTCTTTTCCTCTCTCAATGCGTGCGTTTTTTGTTTATGCATGCTCTCTCTCTCTTTTCCTCTCTCAATGTGTGTGTGCATTCTTTGTTTATGTATGTGTGTGTGCGTTTTTGTTTTTGTTTGTACTCTCTCTCTCTCTCTCTCTCTCTCTCTCTCTCTCTCTCTCTCTCAAAAACACTGTGTGTGTGTGTATGTGTGTGTGTGTGAGAGAGAGAGAGAGGGAGAGAGAAAGAGGGGAAGGGAACATGAGAATGAGGAGAGGGAAGGAGCATACCTGGCTCTCCTTCCTCTCCTCGTGTGTGTGTGTGTGTGTGTGTGTGTGTGTGTGTGTGTGGAGAAGAAAGAGAGAGAGAGAGAGAGAGAGAGAGAGAGAGAGAGAGGGAGAGCGTTACCTGCTCCTTGCTTGAGGGCACCGAAAAACTCAGATCTGAGATCTGAGTTTTTGGGGGCGCTCGGTTATTTTTTTAGCCCAGCCGGCGTCGCTATGAGCGTCGCAAATTTCTTTGTAAATTTGCGACGCTCATAGCGACACCGGGAATTTTTTTTTTGAGCGTCACTGTGTGAGCGTCGCTAATATGAATAGCCTCTTGTAGTGAGAGACAGAGATAGAGTGGTAGTGCTCTAGTGAGACACAGTAGGTGCTGTCAGACTTTGTACAGGTAGAGATAGAGCAGGTCTGCTCGCTAGAGACACAGACAGAGCTGACAGATATGGAGTTTTTTTACATACTCATGTTAGAGGCACAATTTTGCCTATGGGTGAGAGGGACGTAACTTCCCGAATGTTGGTGTTGACACATCCATACATGATGGGTAGTCCTCATGATGCAATGATTACAGATAGCGTAGGGGAGGTGAGTACACCCTATCTTGCACAGATTTTGTCAGCGTTCAAGCGTCTCATGTTCGACTTGTTACTGTCGAGACCTGACCTAGCAGCTGCAGTGGGAGCATTTTCATACCTAGCAGTGTTTCTTCTAAGGGCGACAGCGAGGTTAGGCTTAAGGAAATGCGACAAAAGATCTTTGCACCAAAGCTTTCAAATGTAGACATTAGAAGAGACACAAAATGCGCTTTCAAAAGCAATTTTCTTCATTGGAAGCATATTAGTCATGGTTGAAAGACATCATTGAAAACATGTATGGAAGAAAATCGATGAGTACAATCCAAGATTTTCAACCCCTTCATATTACATGATACGGAATGACCGGATTGAAGTGACAAAGAGTGTGTGTGTGTGTGTGTGTGTGTGTGTGTGTGTGTGTGTGTGTGTGTGTGTGTGTGTGTGTGTGTGTGTGTGTGTGTGTGTGTGTGTGTGTGTGTGTGTGTGTGTGTGTGTGAGTGAGTGAGAGAGAGAGAGAGAGAGAGAGAGAGAGATTTTAGTTTTGTTTTCTGGCTTCCTTTTTGGTTTTTGGGTTCGTTCTTCTTTTCTCACATGACCAATGGATGAGTACGTGGGGTGTGTGCGCCTATGTGCAAACTTTGTTGTTGTGTTTTTCCGCAGGGTTGGCTGCAGTGGGTTCTCCATTGAGGTGGATTTATGATTCTTTTGAACCCCTTAGATTTAAATAAATCATTCTTATACAAAGTGTACAAAGGTGGTGTGTGCCAGTTGTCTCTACGCATGCGGGCCAATTGTGTGGGGTACGTAGTTTTGTTGTTTCTGTACATAGAAGTGTCAATAATTCAAAGAGTGAGTAAGTGATTTAAAAATATGAAGAAAAATTGAACTTTTATCATCTTGGGGTCGTGAGTGAATCGAACTTTTCAACTGTAAAGAAGGAAGCCTATGTTGCTACAGCCTACAGTGAAGGGTGGGGGTTTTGATGTAGGGGTGCCCCTCTTGCCTCGCGAGATCCTGGTGTAGTGAGTTGAGAGTGTTTCTCTCCTCAATGGGTTGATGCACGTGGGTTCTTAGCTTTGCATATTGACCTCTCTTTATCTTGGTTTGATGTATGCCAGTTATGTTGTGTGCAGTTCCCTATGGTGCAGCTAGTCGAGGGTAGACTATGCGCTGCAATTCCTTGCTTGTACATATGAAAAAGGCCAAGGTTTTCCCCAATTTTTCCATCACTTTTTTTAAGTTTTTTGAACTTTGTGGGTTTTCAAATTGGGCTTGATGTGGATGGGTTTTGGTCAAACTATGTGTATATATGGGAGCGCCTATGGAGTCTCTACTAGCACATGGAAGGGCATTTGAAAAGAAGTGAAGCCATTTGTTTTATGAAAAAAAGTGCACAGATTTTCACTATTTTTCTTTAATTTTTTTTCTTTGGTTTTCTTGATTCCCTTGCTTCCTTCAGTGCATTCAAGTATAGTGGGAGTTGTAGTGGTGTGAAAGGAAGCTAGTCAAGGTTGAGTGCGAGTGAGGGTCTCAAAATTTGTGAGAAAAGATCAGCCCATATTATCTTGAGAGATATATTCTCTTCATCCTCTTGGTTTGAGGAGTTGTAGAGGCCAGTGCCCCAATCCTTCGCATAATTGGTGCCCTCAAGGAGGAGAAGAGAATCCTTCTAACAGGGTTTTGATCTACAGATTGGCATCCACTCGGGAGATGGGTATGAGGTCTTCAAAGGTGGTAAAGGAGAAGATGTGGACAAGTTCATCCAAAGGATTGATTGAAGAGCAATAGGAATGATGGCGCATTTAAGATACATTTGGTGAGTTTGCAAGATGATGTGAAGGGAAATTGGAATGTTCTTTCTCATGCCTCGAGAGAAGAGTTTGAGGGGGAAGATGATCCTGAGTATTTGTGGAGAGAGTTAAGCAAGCTGCAACAAGGAGAACATGAAGACATCAATGTGTACATAAACAAGTTTGAAGATTGTTGGAGAAAGATCATAAAGGGACTTGAATAGAATAAAATTCCCCCTAATTTCTTGAAGAAAGATAGGTTTGTGGTTCTCTTACATCAAAGCATTAGAGATTAGGTGGAGCTCAACGACCCATGGACCTACAATGAGGCAGTAAAGGTTGCTAAAGAGCAATGGATAAAGAAGGTGAGAAGGCATGAGATGGAAGATAGGGAAAGAGAAGAAAATGTACATCAAAGGGATGGTTATGTATCAATGAATAATGTGGTTGAGCCTTTTCCTTTGGATATGCATGTTGAAAGTGAAATCCATGTGGAAGCTCCAAGAGTGGACAATAGAGGATAGGAATCCCTTCACCAAGACATTTAAAGATTGACAAAGAAAATAGGAAACCTCAACCTTTTTATGCAAGATATCTAACAAAAAATAAGAAGACCTCAACGAGAACAGCCTCAAAGAAATAGAGGTGATAATGTGATGTGTTACAATTGTGGCGAGAGAGGTCATATATTGGCCAATTGCAATCAACCAAGGAGAGAGCTAGGAGGTATATATCCTATCATACAAAGGAAAATAGTCAATGAAAGTAATTTCAATGGAAATGTGCAACCTCTCCAAGGCCAAGGACATGCATAACAAAAGGGACAAAATCAAGCTCAAGCACTGCCACAATTTAATGTAGGAATTTTGGAGGCAGTTGGTGAGGGAGATGAAGATGATGAGTTTGATGTCTTTGAAAATAAGAGAACAAGGGCACAAAAATCAGAGAGTGAAGGAATTTTCAAATAGGACAGAGCAAGGACAAAGCCAAGGAGAGATGCATATAAAGGCAAGGCACCTATGGAAGAGGTTGAAAGTAGTAAGCAAGCAAAGGTAAGAGCAAGGAGAAGGAAGATAGGCATGGATGATTTTCAGCTTGGGAAGGGTCAATCAGCATACGACCTCTTAGAAGACTTCAAGAACAAGATTAACAACATATCATATAGGAAACTCTTGCATTTGAGCTCAAGTATGAGAAGGCACTAGCATAAACTAGCTAGTGTTAGAAGGGTGAAGGTAAAGATGCTTGATACACATATAGTGCAGCTTCATAAAGTTATTGATGTTTTGCATGTGTTTGATTCTTGGATACATGTAAGGAGTGTGAATAAAACTTACATGGATGGTGGAGCCCAAGTGTATGTTATGACAGAGGAATAATTGGGATTGCAGCTCACAGGCAAATCCTTGTTTAGTGGAAAGATGGAAAATAGTAGTAGAGTGAAATACTTGGGAGTCATTCATGACTTGGTGATTAATGTTTTGGATCAAAGGTCTATCATGGACATTTATGTGATGCCTACAAAGATTGGGGCATATCCAGTTATATTGGGTAGACCTTGGTTGATTGCTATGACGTCACGTAGCAGGATTGGTATAGGGGATGTATTGACCTCTTTGTGGATAGGCCTAAAGACAAGAGGATTAGATATGATATGAAAAAATGTAAGGTGATGGAAATTGATGATGAACCAAATATGAATCCAGATTTATTGCCATCCACTTATGACATGTGTGATAGCTCTTCTAGTGCATCCTCTACATGTACTGATGATGAGGTTTATGATCAAAGTCTTCTTCATCTTGATGTAGATATTTGTGGGATACATTTATATGATGAAAATTGTGATAAAGGGGATGCTATGAAGTCAGAAAATGACCATGGGGCTGATCATGAGCCAAATGTACCAAAAGTTGAATTAATGGATATGCTTGCAGGTGACTTGACTAGTCAAGAGAGAGCGGCATATGATGCATTGTTTGATGATTATCCCAAGTTGTTTGCCAAAGATTATGCTCAAATGAGGGGAACAAAAATTGTTGTTCATGAAATAAAGCTCAAAGAAGGTGCAAATCCTATTGCTCAAAAGCTAAGGATATTGGGCACCATTCAGCGAAAGGTCTTGGAGATGGAGGTGAGTAAGCTTTTGCAAGATGGTTTTATCTAATTTGTGGATGATGCAGAATGGGTTTCCTCTGTGGTTATAGTTCCAAAAAAGGGAAATAAATGGAGATTATGTGTGAAATATAAGCCATTGAATGCAGCAACAAAGAGGCATCAGTATCCACTTCCCTTTTAGGATGAGATTTTGGACAGTAGTGCAGGTCATGAGAGATATTTGGTATGTGATGGGTTTAGTGGGTATTTTCAAATTGGGATTGCATATGAAGACCAAAAGAAGACCCAAAGTTGGATGGACAAAGTGTTGGGGACTTACCTTGGAAGCATTGTCAAAGTTTTTATAGATGGTTTTTGTGTTTACAGTGATTGAATGGTGCATGTGAAAAAACGTAATATGGTGTTTAAAAGGGTTGATGATGATGGGGTTCAACTCAATCCTTTGAAATGTAAAATTGCAAGAGCTAGAGTAATACTTCTTGGCCATGAGGTAAGTCAGAATGGGATATCTCTAGATCCTAAAAAAGTGAAATGTTTTCTTATGATGGAAGTCCTAAAAGCACAAAGGATTTGATGAGTTTTGTACAAAAGCTAAGGTAATTTTCAAGGTTTTTTTGTATGCTTGCTGAATATGTGCACCCTTTGCAAGAGGCAAAACAGAAAGACCATTTTCTTTGGACTAAGCATGAGCAAACAACTTCTGAGGAGGTTAAGGAAAAGTTATCTACACTACCTTTGATGATGTCTCCTTGTTGGGATAAAATGTTTTACTTGAGCTTGAGTGTGGGTGATCATGCTATTGGTGCAGTATTAATGCAAAATGGAAAAAAACAATCTTATATGAGGCTGGTTTACTACATAAGCGTGGTGAAGAATGATGCACAAAAATCTTGGCATGAGATTGACCAATTGGTTTGGGGATTGGTATTATATGCAACAAAATGACTGAAATCTTATCTTATTTGTAAACCTTTTGTAATGTTGACATCATGTAGCTTATTGCATCATGCACTAAGGTATCCTACGGATATTCCTAAATTGCAAAAGTGGATACTTAGTTTGTAGCAATTTTTACATGAGCTTTACTAAGGAGGATAGTCTGAGAGAAAATATGGCGGATATGCTCACTTTTAAAGAGATTCATGTGAGGAATGACTTGAAGAAAGATTTGGAAAAGAAGATAGTACCAAGTCCAAATATGCATACAGAGCTTCAGGATGTAGAGGGTACCTTTTACTTTGATGGGGCTTTCAATAGGAGCATTAATAAGGGCACTATTGGTTATGTATTTGTGGATAAATATGGCATTGATTGGAAGCCAAAAAGTACTTGTAAAGAGTAATAGTGAGGCTAAGTATGCAAGCCTCTATTTGGGCTTGGAAGAATGTGTCAAACGTCATGTAAGGAGGCTTCTAATAAAAGGTGATGCTATGTTGATTTTGCAGCAAGTTCAAGGTACATGGAAGGTGAATCAAGAAGGCTGGTTTTTCAAAGTGAGGAAGTTGTTAAATTCTTTTGCTTCCTTTCAAATATGGCATGTACCCCAAAATATGAATGTAAGAGCTCATGAGTTGGCGGAAAAGGTTTTCACAAAGGATGTGCATGTAGTGATAATTAGAGAGCCAAGGTATCTTAGAAGGAAATCCATCCATGAGGAAGAACATGTGCTGCAAACTTATTTTGCAAGAAAGGGAATGGATTTTCAACAAAGGCAAGAGCTATGAGGTACATCTCGGTTAATGTGATGCTTCCTTTATTGGAGTTCATTTTGGAGCATAGTTTAGTTGAGGAGGATCATGTAAAGGAGAGACTGTCATCTATGCATAGCCTCTTGTTGGATAGATAAAGTTCCATTAGATACTAGGAATACTTGGGAATAAGAAGGACTAATGTATTTGATGAAAAGATAAAGGCAAAAGTGCTATGGGAGGGTTGGCTAGTTATGAGGTATAATAGTGCTTTGGACAATACCTTTTAAACAAAGTTCAAGGCAAAGTGGGAATGTCCTTTTGTGGTGCATGAGGTGTACGCTAATGGAAACTATCAACTCAAGGACTTGGATGGAAGGATTCATAAAACAAGAGTTAATGGGGTCAAGCTCAAGCCTTATGTGACAAGAATCATGTGGTGAAGCAAGAAATGCATATGGAACACTTGAAAGTGTTCCATACTTGATGGGGGGGGCAATATGTGAAGTGTTTTGGCGGAATGGTGTGTGCCATCCCAAAGTCTTTGAGAGATGTTTTATGATGCTTTTGGACCCCTTATATATAAATAAATCATGCTTGTACAAAGTGTACAAAGGCGGTGTGTGCCAGTTGTCTTTACGCATGCGGGCCAGTTGTGTGGGGTACATAGTTTTGTTTTTTTTGTACATAGAAGTGTCGAGACTTCAAAGAGTGAGTAAGTGATTTCAAAATATGAATAAAAACTGAACTTTTATCAGCTTGGGTCCATGAGTGAGTGGGAGTTTTTAGCTGTAAAAGAGGAATCCTATGCCATACACTACTCCCATCTTGTCCTTGATGTGAAGCTGCCACAAGAGAGGATTGTGAGCAAGAAGAAAGGGAGCACCCCTTGTTGGTGTTTGGGTTCTGGATGATCATGAGAGAATCATGGAGATAGCACGCAATAGAGCGAGAACTACATACCTTGTCGATGACATTGACAGTGTGGCACTCATTCTAGAGATGACAACTATCAAGATGAGTGACAGCAATGACACCTTCATTTGTACTATTTATCATTCCACCTTTTTTTTCTTTCGGTTATTTCCATTCTTGTATACTCTAGTTCATGAATCTTCTATATTATGGTGTTGTACCTTCTCTCATTCATTTGTGATTCATTTCTCAATTTACCATTCACATGTTTTTATTTATATTTAGCGTTGATCTACTTTTGTTAAAGGTTCGTGGTCTTCCATTTTTTCTTGACTGTCATTAGCGAGACAAATGCCAATTGGTTGGTTGAGTGGTTTGTGTGAACCCAATGGCCAAAAGTTGGTGATTGTGCCACCCTTGATCATTGAGATAGATTGTGATGGCCATAAAACCTTTCAAGGGTGGGGATTAGTATATGTTTCTTGCCCCACAAAGTTTCATGGCCGTCCGTGCCCATCCTATCGATCCACGACGACACAATCACCAACATTTTTGGCTTTGGGCTCGCCAAGGGCCCAACAGCCAAAAGTTGGCAATTGTGCCACCCTCCTTATTTGTTGGGAGGGATTGTGATGGCCATGAAACATTGCGAGGGTAGGGATTAGTGTGCTTTGCTTTCCCCTGCAAAGTTGCATGGACATCCATTTCCGTGTCATCGGTCCACAATGGCACAATAGCAATCTTTTGGCTTTGGACTCGCGAAGGGCCCACAGCGTCCAAAAGTTGGTGAATGTGCAACCTTGTGCCATCATGATGGATTGTGATAGCCATGAAACTTTATAGGGATAGGGAATAGTTCCCATCCTTGCAAAGTTCCATGGCCATAAATTTGGTGTCCTTGGTCTAGGATGGCACAGTCACCAATTATTTTGGCTTCCGGCTCACGAGGCACCCACCAGCCAAAATTTGGCGATTGTGCCCACACTTGACCATTGGGATGGATTGCGATAACCATGAGACTTTGTAGGGATAGGTATTAGGGTGCTTTGCCTACTCGTGCAAAGTTTCATGGACATCCATTCCCGTCTTGTTTGTCCACGGCGGCACAATAGTAATTTTTTGGCTTTGGACTCGCCAAGGGCCCAACAGCCAAAAGTTGGCAATTGTGTCGCCTTGGACCGTCGAGACGGATTGCAATAGCCATGAAATTTTAAAGGGCCAAGTATTAGTGTGCTTCCCCCACCCTTGCAAAGTTTCATGGCCACACATTCCCGTCTCCTCAGTCTAGGGTGGCACAATCGCCAATTTTTTTGACTTTGGCCTCGCAAGGGGCCCACCTTGCAAAAGTTGACTTATGTCATCCTTGACCATCGAGACAGATTGCGATGGCCATGAACCTTTGCATGGGTAGGAATTGGTATACTTATCTTGCCCTTGCAAAGCTTTATGTACATATGTTCCCATCTCGTTGGTCCAAGGTGGCACAATCACCAATGTTTTGGCTTTAGACTCTACAAGGACCCAATGGCCAAAAGTTGACGATTGTGTCACCCTTGACCATCAAAACGGATTGTGATGGCCATGAAAGTTTGTAGGGGTAGGGATAATTGTAAAGAATGAGGATGCAAGAGAGCTACACAAGACAAGCACAAAGCACAAAGCACACAGAGATGGAAAGCTTCTTCTTCTTCTTCACAGAAAAGAGAGTACAAAATGACTAAGTGCTAAAGCTGAAAAGTAGCACATATGTACATGCGGTCACTAAGTGTGAACTCGCTAGAAGCGTACTAGGCTGGCACTATAAGTGTAGTCCAGCTGTAGAATCACTGGCAGAGATCCTCCGTGTCGGTCACCTAATGCGCCAGTGAGTAAATGCCGTAAGCGGCCAAGACCCGTAGTGGATGCCAGCTCAAGGTGTAGAGCTCGACATCTCAACAATAATTTGTGCTTCCCCTACCCCCACAAAGTTTCATGGATATCCATTCTCACCTCGTCGGTCCAAATCGGCGTAATGGCCAATTGTTTGGCTTTGGGCTCGCCAAGGACCCAACGGCCAAAAATTGGCGATTATGGTACCCTTGATCGTCAGAACAGATTGCGATGGCACATGAAACTCTATAGATGTGGGGATTAGTGTTCTTCCTCTACCCCTACAAACTTTCATGGCCATCCATTCCCATCTCATTGGTCTAGGATGGGCTCGCGAAGGGCCCAACGGGGCCAAAAATTGGCAATTGTGCCACCCTTTACCCCCCTTTACTGTTGGGACATATTGCAATGGCCATGAAACTTTGTAGTGGTGAAAATTAGGATTCTTCTCCTTCCCTTACAAAGGTTCATGTCCATACATTTCCGTCTCGTTGGCTCAGGACAACACAATCACCAACTTTTTTGGCTTTGGGCTCAGCAAGGGCCCAATGGCCAAAAGTTGGTGATTGCGTTGTCCTTGACCATCGCGCGATTTCTAATGTCCATGAAACTTTGCAACGGTAGGGATTAGTGTGCTTTCTTTGCCCTTAAAAATTTTCATGGCCATCCTTTCCCGTCTCTTTGGTCCAAGGTGACACAATCGTCAATTTTTGGCTTTGGACTCGCCAACAGTCAAAAATTGGCAATTGTGTTGCCCTTGACCGTTCGGAGAGATTGTGATGCCATGAAACTTTTTAGGGATGGAAATTAGTGTCCTTATTCCACCCTTGCAAAGTTTCATGGCTATAAATTCTCGTCTTCTTGATTTACGACGGCACAATCGCCAAGTATTTTGGCTTTAGGCTCGCAAAGGGCCCAACGGCCAAAAGTTGGCGATTGTGTCGTCCTTGGCATTGGGACGATTTGCAATGGCCATGAAACTTTGTAGGGGTGGGAAAAAGTGTGCTTCCCCACCCCTAAAAAGTTTCATGGGCATCCGTTCACATCTCCTTGGTCAAGGTCGGCACAATCTCAAAAACATTTGGCTTTGGGCTCGTTAATGGCCCAATGTCCAAAAGTTGGCGAGTGTACCGCCCTTCATCGTCAAGACAGATTGAGATGTCTATGAAAGGGATAGGGATTACTATGGTTCTCCAACCATCATAAAGTTACATGGCCATCCATTCCCGTCTCGTCGGTCCAGGGCAGCACAATCGTCAATTGTTTTGGCTTTGGGTTTGCCAAGTGCCCAATGGCCAAAAGTTGGCAATTGTGCCGCCCTTGACCATTAGGTTGGATTATAATGGCCATGAAACTCTGTAGAGGTAGTGAGTAGTGTGCTTTCACTACACCCATAAATTTTCATGGCCATATGTTTTTTTATTGTCCGTCCAGGACGACACAATCGTGAATTTTTTGGCTTTGGGCTCACCGTGAACCCAACGGCTAAAACTTGGCGATTGTGTCGTCCTTGACCATCAGGACCATTTTTTATGGCCATGAAACTTTGTAAGGTTAGGTATTAGTGGCTTCCACTACCTTCACAAAGTTTCATGGCCATGCGTTCCGGTCTAGTCGGTCCAGTTTAGCACAATCATCATTTTTTTCACTTGTGGGCTCGTCGAGGGCCCAGCAGCCAAAAGTTGGCGAATGTAACACCCTTGACCATCGAGACGGATTGTGATGGCCATGAAACTTTGCACAGATGGGGATAAGTGTGCTTTCCTTGCCCCCACAAAGTCTCATAGCCATCTTTTCTTGTCTTGTCGCTCCAAGAAGTGACAATCGTCAATTTTTTTGCTTTGAGCTTGCCAAGGGCCCAACGGCCAAAAGTTGGCAATTGTGTCGCCCTTGACCATTGAGATGGATTGGGATGGCCATGAAACTTTGTAGGACAAATATTAATGTGCTTACTCCACCCCACAAATTTTCATGGCCATGCATTCTTGTCTAGTTGGTCCAAGGCGACACAATCGCCAATTTTTTTTATTTGGGCTCGTCGAGGACCTAACAGCCAAAAGTTGCCGATTGTGTCGTCCTTGACCATTGAGACCAATTATGATGGCCATGAAACTTTGCAAGGGTAGGGATTAGTGTTCTTCCCTTGCCCCCATAAAGTTTTAGGGCCATCCGTTCCCATTTGGTCGGTCCAGGGCATGTCAATCACCAATTTTTTGGTTTTGGGCTCGCTAAGGACCCAACGGCCAAAAGTTGGCAATTGGGCCACCCTTGACATCAAGACGGATTGTGATGGCCATGAAACTTTGCAAGGGCAAGGATTAGTGTTGTTCCCCTACCCTCGCAAAGTTTCATGGACTTACTTTCTCGTCTTGTCGGTCCACGATGGCACAATCACCAATTTTTTGGCTTTGGACTCGTTGAGGACCCAATGGCCAAAAGTCTCTCTCTCTCTCTCTCTCTCTCTCTCTCTCTCTCCATCTTCTTATCTTTTATGTCACTTAAGTAATGTAAAATTTTTTAATACGTCTATTCCTTTTAAATAATAACAAGATTATTCCTATTATTTAAATATTGTAACTCGGATTGTTGTATGGAATTAGTTACGTTTGTAAATCTCTCAAGGGCTTCTATAAAATACAAAATATAGGAAGCTAAAAACAAATTTAATTGTATTTGTTGAAAGAAATCAAAGGAAAAAGGACTCAAGACAAGAACAAACATCCTAATAGTTAATCACGATGATCTTTTCAAGAGATACAATAAAGATAGATTATTATTTTTTTAGCTCAATAAGCCCATTCATCACATGATCACAAAAGAAACTATCATAAGCAAGGTACATATTAGATACTCATTTATTGGAATCATTTGGCATGTTATCAAAACACCCAACTCATTAGCATGAGGTGATATGTCAAAAGGATGTCTAGGAGGCAAGCCAAAATTGGGATAAAGACAAATCTTGTGGTGAGGAAGGAACTGTGCAAGAAAAAAGACTCATTCAGACAATCCATGATGCATTTTCCTCAACACATAGTAACATTGAGGGCCCAAACCCATAGCTTTGATAACCATAGCCAAGCAAACATTATTGTGAAAGTGGTCTCGATCCCAAAGTATAACCCTTTTTATGCCTCAAAATGTTCACAATTTGGTTTGTTACTGAAGTTCCCAAACGAGAGAAGATTAGATGTTCATATCACTCCACAAAATTTTTTGTTATAGATTCACTTTCTTGTTGAAGATGAGGAATGACCACTGATAAAACCAACTCCTACCACCGATCCATAAAATAAAGTAATAAAAATGAGCAAATAGACATCCTAAAGGTTTAAAATAGATAATCCTAAGATGTTCTTGACAAGAAGATGGAAAAAAAAAGAGGAAGATAGAGATAAGATTATTGTAAGAGATGAGGATAGATTGCCCCTATATAGATGAGCAAATTAGCAAAAAGAATGAATTAGCATAACCTAGAATTAAAGATGTGATTTGTGGTTGAAAATTTGACACCTTTATTTATTGTTCAAAATTGATGACAGTTCATTCTTTTTGTAAGGGCCTCCTCTTAACCTGTCCTTACTCTTGATCGGTGCATCTATGCCACCAACTCAAAAGAGAAAATAATAATAATAATAATATTTCTAAAATAGTTTGGATAAATTTGGGCTAAATCAAAGCACCAAAGTTTACTCATGAAACGCTTTAGGTTTACATTGTGAACATGGACATAAGCAATGCATGAGAAATTAACTTTTCATACTAAGAAAATTAGCATAAACGAGGTAAAGAAGAAAAAGATAAGAAAAAGAAAAAGAAAAATAAGATAAGGATAAGGTGAATAAGTAACTTGTTGAAAAAAATTTGAAAAGAAAGATAAATTATCAAGATGAGTAAAAAGAACTTCTCAATCAGGAAGATAAGCTATCAAAATAAGTGAAGGTACTTATCATAAATGTGCATAAAAAGAATACTTCTCTTCTCATTTTACACTTCTCTCCTCCATTTTTAAGATGTAAACTAGAGAGTAAGTTGTAGAGAAATCTTGGGGAATCCATAGCCAAGCCTCTTGCAACACACCTCCTCTCCAAGAGACTCCATGGACAAAACCATAACCAAGCTTGCCATAACTTGATCTTCTTATTCTCATTACACTCTCTCTCTCTCTCTCTCTCTCTCTCTCTCTCTCTCTCTCAGCCCTCAATCTTTGCATAACTTTCCAAGTAGCACAATTTGAGTGAAGATCTTCAAAGAAGAAGAGGGCCCACTATGTCACCAAGCTTCTTCAATAATCCCCAAATCAAGGAGAAGACTCTACTATACATACACCAAGGTAATGTTTTAGTGTCATCTTTATGCTATTGCACATCTTAAAAATTGGGATACTTTTCATTCTATGTTAATTCATGCTTAAGATCTTATATTTTCATAAGCAAGCTTTTCTCTCACTTAGAAGAGCAAATTATTATTTTTTCTTGTTAACTATAAACGTTGCTAACCACTAACTACGATGCTATTTCAAGTTTCATTATTTCAAGTACTAATAGAGTACCACGCCAATATGGCCTAAAGAGAGTAGAAAGCACTCCCTTTTTCAATAGGTGCTTGGAGATCATACTTATCTAAATAGTATGCTTGATGAATGGTGACTAATATGTATACTTATCCCCTAAACACCTGCAAAATTTTAGTATCGACTTTTAAGTTACATATATTCTCTTATCTAAATTACTTAATAGAGATGAATGCAATAAATCAAAGGAAATTAAGCATTGGAACTTTTTTTGTATTAAACTTGAAACTAACTTTATTTTCCAAAAGAGGCATTATAATTTCTCCAAAAGAAATTCTCTCATGAAAGGCTCACAACTTTCTCTTTGATTATGCATTCAAGTTAAATGAAGAAATAGAATCTTTTTTTTTCTTTATAAAGTATGTCTATAAGATTTTTAATGATATAATTAAGTTGATATCTAATTCTCTCAAGAGGAAGTTGATTTTTGAAGAGAATTTTATCATAATAAAAGGAGTTTTTTTTTCAGAAGATTACCGTTCCAAGTAAGGTTATCCCCCTCTTGTCATTTGGATAACCCCAAATTTGCAAGTCTCTCCTAGCTACTTAATTAATCCTCTCTACAATAGTTGAGGTATGTCTAAATCCCATCTTAAAGAAGAATTTGTTAATCATTTATACTTTATTGTATGGGCATTTTTCACTACACTAGCATGTCCACTCATGAATTTTCCATTTTACTCTTATACTACCATTCACTGAAGGGTTCTAATCTTGCATAATCAATCCTCTACTTTTAAGTTTATTTTGAAATTACAAAGGGGGGAGTAAGGAGATAGCTTCATGGAAGTGATGACTATGTTTTTTTAACATAAAACTCCCACCACTTCCATGGAGATTCCCCATGGATGGAAAATGATGCAAAGAAAACAAATGGGATTCACCCAAGACGGGTTTAACTTTAAACTTAAGTTGAGACAAAAATCTTAACTCCCAAGTGACTTGTTGTTTTCTTAAGGTTTTGATTGAGTATAAATTAAAAGTAAATAGGATCTAAATGATTATAGCTGCATAATAAATGTCAACTAGGATTAAAAACTTTACCGAAAAGATTTGATGTGGATAGTCATAGCATAACATAGAAGTGTTAAGTGTAAAATTTATCATAAATGTTTGGAAAAAGCAGACGTAGGTATTTACCAGTGGGATGTTATCTGGGGATATGTGTTCGCTACGTGAGCCGAGCAAGCACTGTGCCTCTGGCTGTGGGAGATGTGAAAGAGAGAGAACAAGAACAACTGATAACTCTGGCAATCACCGCAATCATCAATTAATTGAATATTACTTTGAGTACAACTTAGTCCTTACCCAAGGCGGGTTGTTAACAGCACCATCACTTGGATCAGCTGCTAACTAGGAGTTTAAGCTCCCATTTACAGGATTCACCGGGTCGTTAACGACACCGAACTTAACAAAATGCTAATTCAATCTTCAACGGGTGACGGTGATGGTAATTATCTCTTGTCGCTTCATCTGCTTCGAGTTCCCTTAGAGTCTGCAAGCTTCAATTTTGTCAAGTATTCCACAACTTCCTGCTCCTTATGCGTTGCACTGGCTTAATCGTCGCTCACAGCTTTTAACTTCTTCTTGCTCTTCAATTGCTAGCCGAAACTTTATCCCTTGCTTGGTTGCCTCGACCAGGCTCGTCCTGTGCTTCTTCTACTTCGACCTCCATATTCCTTGCTTGCATGCCTCGACAAACTTGCCGCCTTCCTTCCTCGACCAAGCTCGTCTTCTTCGTTATATCCCTCCTCGTTATCTTTTCCTCTTCTCGTTGCTATCCTCCTTTCTCGATGCCCTTCATCATCTCCCTTTTCTTCTCAAGGGCCGAGAGACGTATCGTTCTTGCTTAAGCCAAGAGAGAGACAGCTTCCCTCTTCCATGTCAAGGACGAGCTGAGGAAGAGCCCGAGGGATAGATTGCTTCCTCTCCTTTTCTTTGTTTTGCTTCGAATGCCCTTTTTCTTCC
Source organism: Adiantum capillus-veneris (assembly GCF_014529385.1). NCBI lineage: Eukaryota > Viridiplantae > Streptophyta > Polypodiopsida > Polypodiales > Pteridaceae > Adiantum > Adiantum capillus-veneris. Next base: position 81,082,774 of record NC_140931.1, on the reverse strand, counting down.
CTTCCAATCTCTGGCCAAGCTGGAGAGCAAGAGAGCTTGGAGCTCAATTGCCCTCCTTTGATCGATTGAGCACGAAAGAGAGAAGCTCCTTGCGCAACCCCGAGAGAGAGAGCACTGTTCTCGTGCAAGCTCGAGAGAGATCTTTGTTTTACCCCAAGCTTGCCTCCTCTCCTTGTCTCCTCGTTACCCTCCTTGCCAAGCTTATCTTCGCCTTTCTTCTTGCCTTCAAGCTTCCCTCACCTCCTCTTCTTGGTTCCCTTGCTGCACTCATTGATTCCTCTCACCTCCTCGTTGCCTCGAATTTCTTTCGCATGCAATGACTCCCCCTATTAATAGCTCCTCCCTCCCTTAGCAACAACGGCGCCGTCGTTGCTAGGGAGGAAAAAAAATCCTCCCTATGACGTGGCAGAAGTGGATTCTGACCAGCACAGAAACTGCTTGAAATAACACGGAAAAGGGACGCCTTGGCGGCCTTGGCGGGCTGAGTAACTTCGTCTTCTTGCCCGTGCGCAACCGAGGACTCCCCAGCCCTGTGCGAGCTCCTCTCTCTTGCCTGCGCCCTCTGCGCGCTGCCACGCTCGCCATGCTTTTCTTTTTTTTTTTCCCCTTACACACTAAAAAACCCCCAATTAATTGGGCGGCCTTTGTGCCTCATTGGGCGGGCGGCCTCTAACCATTCCCTTGGTGATCGGCCATAGGTTATGGGACCTTGGGCACCATTTTAAGGGCATCACATTTGGCATACATATCGGCCCCCGACCAAGGCAATGGCAAGCACAAGGTTTTTTTTTTTCTCCAGCAGCACTGAAGTAAATCCGCAATCAACATGCTCCCTTATCTAGGTCAATCTATCCATGTCCTCTTTGATGATACACTTTTGTGTGCTGAAATGAAAAGATCTTTGGGATAAATAGCCCGTCCAGTTGATGACATTCTGAACACAATCGAGAGCCAAAATCTCCCAGATGGCACTTAGGCTGAGCTTAATAGACTGGCACGGCCCAGCCCCCGATGAATATTCAAAGATCAATATCTCAGGCTGAGCTTAATAGACTGGCACTCAGGCTAAGCTTAATAGACTGGCACGGCCCAGCCCCCGGTGAATATTCAACGATCAATATCTTGGCGACCAGAACCCCAAATATTGATTTGAAAAGACCGACATGCTCCACAAAGTGAGCACTTTAGGCCCATGCATTCGTTTCATTTCTGTCACCTCAGCTGTAGCTGCCCAATCCGGTACGGATCTGCAATCGACTCAAAATTCAATATGCCATAACTTCTTCACCGTAGCTCCAATCGACGAGCCATAAAGACAGGCCGATAGAGCACATCAAGCACTACAGTTCTAAATCATAAACTCCCATTTGTGCTCACTTCAAGCATAGTCCTTTTTAGCATCATTAAGGCATCAATTGGCCCTTTTAAGCCGCATCTGGCATACATTAATCATTAAACTTGACCTGTTATCAAACCCTGATCACTGCTCACTAAATGTGTAGGCTTCAGAGAAGCTTAGCTTGCATTTCTCTGCTCTTTTTCTCTTCATGGCAGCGGAGCTGCACGACAGCATAATGAAGGATGGTCCTTTTTTATATGACTAATAACTGTTGGTCTATATATTGAGCTTGGATTTATTCATGTCTTGGAATTGGGATTGGATGGGAGTGAGTCCCGATTGGGAGGGAGGACCCACGGATGCACCTAGAAATTGCATGATGCTAACAAAAAAGGAGGATGGAAAATGAATCCAAGAAGGGATAGGATGAGGGAGAAAGATGTTATTTGATTAAGAAACACTTCTAATTGTTCGGTAAGAATGGTCTATTCCACACTTGTCCTCATCAGATATACATTTTCTTGGCTTTTTGGACTAACTATCTAAAAGGAGCTTAAGGTAGATTAATTTTATAAGACTTTCCAAAATAAGATAAGAATTTGAAATTGTGTAAAGACGCTACCTCCACACGTAGAGGAGGAGACATGATACCCAAGTCCTACAAAGAGGATATGGATATACTTGGAGAAGTATATGTGATTTCTTGAAAGATAATTAGATAACTTAAGTAATACTAAAGGAAAAAGGAGAAGTATTCTTTGATTGACTTGATTGGAATCATGTTTCCTAGTAGCATAGTACTACTTTGAAAATGTGTGATTACCAAAGGGTCCGGTGTGGGAGGGTGGATTTTGGAGGGTTATATTGTTGGCAAATAGTTGGTTCAAATTTCTCTATTTTATATTAGGTTAAGAACGAGGAAAGTGATTTTGATTTATAGAGTAAGGATCAAACTTGGTAACATGGGATATGAGTAGTTGGTAGTAGCCCTCACCTTAGGGGAACGCATCAACAACTGTGCTCGGCCATGCCCACTAAAAGAGCATTAATGACCTTGAACCAAGGGTGAAGTAGAGAACTTTTGCTAGTTGGCCCTAGAAAGTTTGAGTTCAATCTGATGACCTTGAATTAAAAGGTTGATCTGATAAGGAACTATTTTTTGGGTTTAAAGGATTCGTGTAGGAAAAATGGAATGTTATCACCCCCTTGAGCTAGCATCAAAGAATTGGAGGAGTCATGTCTTGCTGTCAATATCAAGAGATAATCATGATCTATCCATTTGGAGATTGTACAGTCGGCTATCCCTATCATGGCCCTTATAGCTTGGTTAGCCAATTACGTGATAGGAAACTTAAGAACATCCCAAAATTCTTTGAAGAACTAAGCAGTCAATCCGTCCCAACTAGGGGGGCTCTCTTTTCCCAAGGCTTGCAGCACGAGAGAGCAGTCGTCCTCAGTGAAGGCCTTCTCTAGGAGGTTGGCTTCTGAGAGGGATATCATTCTTTTGATGCTCCCAAGAATAGTAGCTTTGGTGCCATCCATTTCAAGGGAGCGGACCTCAGGCTAGACTATAATCTATCACAAGTTGTTAAGCATTAGGAGAGCCATTTCATCTGGATCCTTTATATAATTTTCATCCACATCTATTAGTGAGTGGACCAGACCCCGATTTCTTTTGACTTTGAGGTCCCTAAAGAAGTGTGCATGGTTGGCCTCCTCTGGCTGGAGAAAGGTTTCTCTTCAAAAGATTCTGGACTTCCTCCCCTCCTCAACCTAGTGATATGATAATTCCACTTTAGCTTCAAGCCATCTTTTGTGCTCAGCTTTCAAGGTAGACCCTTCTTGTTTTTTGGCAGTTAGAAGCTCAACTTTGTCAACGAGCTATTTAAGACACTCCTCTTGATATTTCTTCCTTCTAGGGCCAACTATTTTAATTTCTTTTTACATATTCTTGGCAAAAATATCATAGTCCCTAGGGCTTCTTGTATCCACATCTTTTCGAAGCTTGGTGAGTGTGCGTGTGTGTGTGTGTGTTAGAGAGAGAGGGAGAGAGAGAGGCAGGGAAGGAGGAAGGGGTAGAGCTTTAAAGGGGGAGATGGAGATGACTGCTATAGTAGGTGTGATGGCGAAAATTTTTGAAGATCCATGTAAGCCCAAAAACACGGCATACCTTGCTCTTTTTCTTTTTATGAGTGCCAATTATTAATGCGGGTACTATTGCAGACATTACTATGGACATTATCATGCATATTACCGTGGTTATTACTGTGTCCATGAATTTTCAAACATTCAATGTTGCAGGCTATCCCCTTTGCAACACCCTCTTTAACTTTCCACCACCTTTAGTACTTATATTAATTTTATTACGCTTCTCTTTCTTTTTCTTCTCATTGCATTTTGTAAAGTTATTTATTTAGTACTACTTATAATTTTTTTAAACTTTTCTCTCTTTTCCTACTCATTGTAATTTTTTAAAATTATGTTTTTGGTCTTTTCTCTCATTTTCATTATTTAAATTTAACTTACACCTAATCTACTAATTATTCAATTTTTAGAGCACATGTGATTTTTCAAAGTTTCTTGAATTAACCTAACATGTGTAGAGGGATTTTAAAAATTGTGTGTGTGAAGTGTGTGTGTGTGTGTGTGTGTGTGGAGGGATTTTAGAAATACCTCTTGAACACATGTGCTATATATATTTTTGAAAGGTGGAACCCCCAGGGCTCTCAAATGCAAGGTTGAAAGACAACAACAAGAGCTATCGTACACCTACTTTTAGGTGTGTATACACTAACTTGCCTTTGTCTGTAACCTAAACATCAATGTGTAATAGGAGATCTAACAAATGTGATGTTTTATTTATGATATGGACATAGCCAATTAGACATTTGTGTGCTTAATTTGCAAGTTTGGCAAGATTAACACGTATGTGTGCACCTAGAAATTGGTTAATGAAAATCAAATGTAGGCAATTAAAATCGACAAAATTAGGTCAAAATTTTGTGCGATTAGATTGTGTAAATCCTTGTTTTGAGCTCAACTATGCATGAATTAATCATTACACACGTCAAAGTAAATCAAATATAGGCAATTAAAATAGACAAAATTAGGTCAAAATCCTGTGCAATTAGAGTGTATAAATCTCTGTTTTGAACTCAAAATTGCATGAATTATGTCATAAAATCTAATATCTAACCAACCCAAATGATTTCCTCATATTAAATTGATCACTTAATTTGGGAGAATACACGGGAACAAGTGTTAAGATATAGATATGTGCTTATAGATCTATCTCAACACGGGGCCAATGGTAAAGGGGCCCAAATGAGAGATGGTCTATCAAAGAGCAAGGCTATCCAATGGAGCATAAGACCTTAGGGTTAACTTCATTGAAGACCTCCAATAATGTGTGTAAAAGTCCTTTGACCTTAGGTAAGCTAGGGCTGAGCTTGAGGTGGGAACCCGGCCCAAGCTCGAGGTGCTTGTCCTACTTGAGGTGCTTGTCATGCTTGAGGTGCTTGATTAAGATTCTTGAGGTGCTTGACTGGCTCCATGCTTAACGTGCTTGACTTACTGCATGATTAAGGTGCTTGAGGTGCCTTGAGAAGCTTGCCTGAGATGCTTGTGGGAACACCCCCTACTTCACGTGCTTGTCATGCTTAATGACTAAGGGGCTTGCTCATCCAAAGTCAAAAAGATCCCTACAAGGAGGGGGGAGAGCCTACAAGGGGGGCGGGGATGAGAGAGAACACACACACACACACACAAGGGAAGCCCCAGCTTGAAGAGGCAGCAAGGACACTTGTCAAGTTCCTCCTCATGTTGCCCTCATGGTGTGCGTGAAGCCTATTGGTTGGCCACCCAAGGGGTCCAATGATAATTTAGGATATTTAATTAATTGATTTTGCATTTATCAAGTCCTCTCTCTCAAAGGGGAAAGGGGGACACTTGTCCCAAGGCTACCCCTGTTGCTTGTAATGGCTCCTGCTTGTGATTGGCTAGGCCTGGAGGGGTCCAATGAGCTTTCATCATGAGCTACAAGGGGGGGTCAACCATGCAAGCTAGGGGGTTGCTTAGGGGGTATACTCACCCACACACACTCACAAACACTCTCATTGTGTACTATGCAAAGTGCAAGAGCTCCCTCTCCTTCTCCAAGCAAGTAGAGGTTGAGAGCCTACACCAACACTCTTGGATATGGAGTGCAAATCCACCCAAGAGCCATGCTTCAATGCTTGAGCTTGCCATCTCCTTCTTCCTCATTACTATGCTATTATGTATGCTAGCACAAGAGTTATGATAAGTGAGGAACTAGCTCTTTCTCGTATGAAATGTTTCTTCTTCCTCTTCCCTACCCTCATTCCCTGCTAGCTCTCTCCACCTTCGAAGGTGTTTGAGGTCTTGGGACTGAGGCTTGGTATAGTTAAAGATTTCTTCAAGTTTAGGTTATGCTATAATGGTGATGCATGAAGCTTTCCATCTTCATTGCTTCACCTAGGTCACAAGGAACACAAAGAATGTATTGTAACAAGTCTCTCTTTATGGGAGAAATCATAATACAAATGCCTATTGGAGGGGGGACCGTCTCCACATAAATCCGGTCCTCAACTGTTGTCATGTTCTCTAAATTCTCTCTCTTGCAAAAGTATTGTCTATGCCAGGTTAACTAATTGCTATGATTATGTTGCTATCTTCAATTATGTCTACCCGCTATGCTCACAAAATCATTTCTTGAAAGTGCTCTCATTAAATTCCGCTACTCTCAAATTGAATAGGCAAATTCCATTACATTGGTATCAAAGCATTTGATTTCTCTTTTCTTGCTTAAGAAGAGAGGTCCTTAAGTAGCCTATAAATGGTTGATGTTGTTAATTATAATAGGGTAAGTGGAACTGGAATCTAATATCGGTTTTGTTAAGCCCACTATGTGGGGGAAGGTGCACACCTCGGGAGCTTTGGACTTAATAATGGAGTCTTTTTAGACTTGCCTACGGCTTTACCATTATTGAGCCATAAGAAGTCCGAAAGGAGCTAGCCCTTGGTAACTCTGCTATGTTAGACCTACTCCTCTACTCTTTATAAGTAACCACTTTGAGCCGTGGGTGTAGATACTTAAGAGCCGATTTTCAAAGGCTAAGAGGAGTGGCAACTAAGGTTTTGAATTGCCAAAGCATACACTAAGTATAAACATAAATTTTGTTAACATGGCTGACAATAATCAAGAGAGTAGAATGAACATTGATAGCTTTGATTTTGCACATGAAGGTGCTAATGATGATGCTCCCATGTTTGTGAATTATCTCGTCACTAGGTTGCAGCAAGCTATGGGCAACCCTGCTTCGCAAGCCGAAGTTACTCAACAACTTCGTGCTTATGGAATTTCCCTTCCTCTCCCAGAGGAGAGAGAGCTTAGGAGGCCTCTTGAAGAGACCTCCAAAAGAAGACTCTCTCCCATTCGAGAGGAGGAATCCAAAGAGAAAGAAAGCAATGAAAGTCTAAGTTCTTCTGAAGATGTGGCTCCACGAAGACGGCGGTCTAGACGATCGCCTACTCCTCCCAAGAGGAAAAGAGCAACCCATAGTCCTTCTCCTCATCACTCTAAAAGGCAAGAGAGGAAACAAAGGAAGAAAAGGGCTAGGAAGAGGTCATCCTCTTCTCCTTCTTCTTCACCTTCCTCCTCTTCCGATGAAAGTTATGGCTATTCTCCTAGAGAATACAAGAGGGGAGGACATCGCAAATCATTTCCTGCATGGCGAAGGTCACAAAAGCTAAAGAAGTTCAAGGAGGGAGGAAAGAGTATCTCTTTTCTCACCTACGATGGCACCTTTGGTGCTACCGACAAAGTGTTGGCCTTCATCCAGCAATTTGATGCGGCCTTTGGGGATGAGGGCTTCACAAAGTCCTCCAAGCTACGCCATGTAGCTATGCACTTCCAAAAATCAGCTCGTCAATGGTGGGCTAGCCTTCGTGGCAATGGAGAAGCCCCAAAGACATGGAAAACTCTACGAGTTTCCATCATGAAGCAATTTCTTCCAAGCGATACTAAAGATAAAGTTCTTACCGAATGGCGTGGCTTGAAGCTTCTCTCTCATGAGTCTATCAACAAGTATGTAGACAAGTTTTGTGATTTACATCTCAAAGCTACTGTCTTTCAAAAGATAGACTTTGCTGAGCAAAGACAGCAATTCTGTGCGGGATTACATGAAGACATGGCCGAATACATCAACTCTCAACGGCCTGGTACTATTACCGAAGTAATCCATCACACCATGGTTGCTTCACAGATCAACTTCCATCAAGGGGCTAGACGTAATGTCAAGCCCATGGAAAACAAAGATAAAAATGATGCAAATGGGAAATCCAATGCTCAAAATAATTCCCAAGGCACTTCCAACAACAACAACAACAACAATCGGTCCAAGGAGAAGGGAGTTTACAAAGGTAAAAACAAACTCTCTCCTGAAGAGCTTGAAGCTTTTCGCAAGGACCATAAGTGTTTCAAGTGTGGGGAGCAAGGACATGGCTATCGTTCTTGCCCCAAGAAGAATACTCGCAATGAGACTCCTAGAGCTTCCACCATCGAAGCTCCAAAAGAGGATGCTCATTGCAAAGGATCATCACTTTCCTATGCTTGGGGAAAGGTAAGAGAGCATGATGCCTTCATCTTGTTTGACCCTGGCTCTACTCTCAACTTCATATCAATAGAGTTGGCCACCAAGTTGGGCATTCAAGCTTTTGAGATGGGAGATATCGTAACAGCTGATGCAGCTTTCAAGGGACAACAAGCCTCCGTTACTCCCTTGATTGGGAAGTTGAGGCTTCATGTCCAAAGCTATGTCGACAAAGAAGACTTCTTCATCTCTCCTCTCTAACATCAGGATGTTATCCTAGGGGCACCATGGTTTGATCGCATGGCTGCCAACATGAAGTTCCCTGAAAGGAGAATTTACTTCACCTACAGGGGAAAGAACATGTATATAGATGCTAGTGAGCGTGGTCGCACTATTCCACTTGTAAATCCTCTTTCTTTTGATAAATCAATGAAGAGCTCAGTTTCTGCGTACATGATTTATGTCAAAGAGTCTCTAAAAGCTAATAATGTTTCATCAAATGTAAATGATAGGAATCAAGAAGAGTTAGACTTGTCTACTTTTCTAAAAGGATTCCAAGATGTGTTCATCGATGATATCCCTATGGACCTACCTCCAAAACGAGGGGATGATGACCATCGTATTGAGCTCCTTCCAGAAAGCTCACCGCCTAACAAACCTCCTTATCGAGTCTCACAAGCTCAACAAGAGGAGATTATGAGGCAAGTACAGGAATTGGTAGACAAAGGGATGGTGAGGCTTAGTTCCTCTCCCTTTTGTTCTCCAGTCCTTTTAGTGCAAAAGAAAGATGGTACATACCGTATGTGTGTGGACTATCGAGCACTAAACCATATCACTATCAAAAACAGATTTCCCGTGCCTCGGGTAGAAGATCTGTTTGATAAGCTACAAGGCTCTACCTACTTCAGTAGGATTGACCTTAAGAGTGGCTATCATCAAATAAGGATAGTGGATGAAGATATCCTAAAGACCGCGTTTCGCACAACATTTGGTCTTTATGAATCTCTAGTCATGCCTTTTGGCTTGAATAATGCACCAGGTACTTTCAATCGTCTCATGGAGAAAATTTTTAGACCATATCGCAAATTCACTGGAGTGTTCTTTGATGATATCATCATCTACTCCAAGTCTTTGGAGGAACATAAGCAACATCTCCAAGTGATTTTTCAAGCCTTGAGGGAGAACAAACTTTTTCTCAACCAAAAGAAAAGGGAATTCTTCCTTCAAGAGATTCAATATCTAGGTCATATTATCTCTCACGATGGTATTCGTATGGATCCATCAAAGTTAGAGGTAATACAATCATGGCCTAACCCAAGGAATCTACATGAGCTAAGAAGCTTTATTGGTATGTGTGCATACTATAGACGCTTCATAGCAAAATTCTCTCAAGTAGCAGGACCACTACACGACTTAACAAAGAAGAACGTTAAGTTTGTATGGACTGCTAAGGAGAAAAATGCTTTTGAAAAACTCAAAGAGAAGCTTACTTCCCAACCAGTCCTCGTGCTTCCGGATCTCTCAAAGCCATTTGAGGTCCAATGTGATGCTTGTGGTGATTGCCTTGGAGCGGTTTTGCTTCAAGAAGAGCATGCCATAGCATATGAGAGCCGAAGGCTCAATAGTGATGAACGAGTCTTGGGCATCTATGAGAAAGAGCTTTTAGCTGTTCTACATGCCCTAGACACATGGAAGCACTACCTATTGGGGACTCCATTTATCCTACGAACCGACCACCAAAGTCTCAAGTATTTCATGACGCAAACCAAGCTTTCCGACAAACAAATGAGGTGGGCAAATTTTCTTTCACAATTTAATTTTCATATTTCTCACATAGCTGGTAAGCACAATCAAGTTGCCGATGCACTTTCACGACGACCAAAAGTTAATGCGATGTCTATAGCTACTCACAATGATCTATCCTCTATGATAGATGAGTATGCTACTGACCCTGACTTTAGAGACATAATGTCAGCCCTTGCTTTGGGGAATAAAGAGGAACCATTCACCTTGCAGGATGGTTATCTTCTCCACGGCAATAGGCTATGTGTTACCCATTCCCTTCGTGAGAAGGTTATGTATGAATCCCATGCTCCTCCATATACAGGGCATAGAGGTATTCAATCTACTTTCCGAGGAGTAGAGACGTATTTCTATTGGCCTATCATGAAAGTGGACATACAAGAGTATGTTTCAAAATGTGTAGTATGCCAAAAGACCAAGTATGATAGAGGGAAGCAACCTGGATTACTCCAGTCATTGCCTATTCCAAATTCACCATGGGAGAGTATATCCATGGATTTCATCTTTGGATTATCCAAGTCTATCCATGGGAATACAGGAATATGGACAATAGTCGACAGGTTTAGCAAGCAAGCACATTTTATTCCTGTCAAAAAGACTATTAAGGCACATCAAATGGCAACTCTCTTCATATCTCAGATTTTCAAGCACCATGGATTACCCACATCCATCGTGTCAGATAGAGATCCTAGAATGACCAGTAATTTTTGGAAAGGTCTCTTTGAAAATCTTGGAACAAGATTGAATTTCTCTTCGGCCTATCACCCACAAACGGATGGCCAAAGTGAGATAGCCAATCTTACGATACTCGATCTACTCAAGACTTATGTTACCGAAGTAGATCAACGCTCACAATGGAAAAAGTACTTACCTCTTGTAGAGTATGCCTACAATAATATTGTACATACTTCTACGGGAAAAGCACTTTTCGAGATCATTGAGGGAAGAACTAAAAGTCCCTTGCTACTCAAAGTACATGGGAAGATCTTCGCCGCCGATGAGTATAGACGTGACCTACAAGAATATTTTCAAAAGATTAGGGAGGCTATAGCCATCTCTCAACAAAGGCAAAAAGTTGTTGTTGATAAGCACAGACGAGCCTTAATGTTCAAAGAAAATGATTGGGTCTTACTCAAGTTTCCTAAGGCTCGATTAAGGCAAACGACGGGCAAAAATCCTACGGGCCATCAAAAGTATTATGCTAAACTAGCAAAAATATACTATGGTCCTTTCCAAATCTTGAAGCCCATCAATGAGACGGCTTATCAACTCAAGTTGCCCAACCATTGGCTTATACAAAATGCCTTTCATGTAAGCCTACTTAAGCTCTACAAAGGAGAGCCACCAACTAAACCAATTATTGAAGACCCTCCCGAAGTTGAAGACCAAGAAGAGGTGCTACAACCCGAAGCTGTCCTTCAGCATGAAGACAAGGTACTACAACATGGTAAGATAATCCGACGGTATCTTATTAAGTTCAAAAATTATCCTTTTGAAGATGCTAGATGGATGCAAGGAGTACAAATCAAGGATAGTATGAACCTTGTCAATGCTTACAATGCTACATTAGAGTAAGCAAATGTACAAATTTCTTTTAAATGACTCATGTTTTTGTCTTATAAGACTAGTCCTCTTTTTTTTACTTGTGCACAAATTTAACTAGTATGCATGCTTAAAATCATGTTTGTGATGACGACGTCTCTCAAACACCAAGTAGAATTTGTCACTCTACTTTGGGAGAATGAAATGGACTAAAGAGCAGACATGTTTGCGGCAGCTATGTCTCCCAAGCACCAAATGGATTAGTCATCCATCTTGGAAAGATGTCGTAGGGTAAAAAAAGGGATCCTCTACCCGCTAAGTAAAATTGACTAATGACTAAGACTTTATCTCTTCTACCTCATAGTCGAGGACGACTATGATTTCAAGAGAGAGGTAATGTCATAAAATCTAATATCTAACCAACCCAAATGATTTTCTCATATTAAATTGATCACTTAATGTGGGAGAATAAACGGGAACAAGTGTTAAGATATAGATATGTGCGTATAGATCTATCTCAACACGGGTCCAATGGTAAAGGGGCCCAAATGAGAGATGGTCTATCAAAGAGCAAGGCTATCCAATGGAGCATAAGACCTTAGGGTTAACTTCATTGAAGACCTCCAATAATGTGTGTAAAAGTCCTTTGACCTTAGGTAAGCTAGGGATGAGCTTGAGGTGGGAACCGGGCCCAAGCTCGAGGTGCTTGTCCTGCTTGAGGTTCTTTTCATGCTTGAGGTGCTTGATTAAGATGCTTGAGGTGCTTGACTAGCTCCATGCTTGAGGTGCTTGACTTGCTGCATGATTAAGGTGCTTGAGGTGCCTTGAGAAGCTTGCCTGAGATGCTTGTGGGAACACCTCCTGCTTCAAGTTCTTGTCATGCTTAATGACTAAGGGGCTTGCTCATCCAAAGTCAAAAATATCCCTACAAGGAGGGGGGAGAGCCTACAAGGGGGGCGGGGATGAGAGAGAACACACACACACACACACACACACACAAGGGAAGCCCCAGCTTGAAGAGGCAGCAAGGACACTTGTCAAGTTCCTCCTCATGTTGCCCTCATGGTGTGCCCGAAGCCTATTGGTTGGCCACCCAAGGGGTCCAATGATAATTTAGGATATTTAATTAATTGATTTTGCATTTATCAAGTCCTCTCTCTCAAAGGGGAAAGGGGGACACTTGTCCCAAGGCTACCCCTGTTGCTTGTAATGGCTCCTGCTTGTGATTGGCTAGGCCTGGAGGGGTCCAATGAGCTTCCATCATGAGCTACAAGGGGGGGTCGACCATGCAAGCTAGGGGGTTGCTTAGGGGGTATACTCACCCACACACACTCACAAACACTCTCATTGTGTACTATGCAAAGTGCAAGAGCTCCCTCTCCTTCTCCAAGCAAGTAGAGGTTGAGAGCCTACACCAACACTCTTGGCTATGGAGTGCAAATCCACCCAAGAGCCATGCTTCAATGCTTGAGCTTGCCATCTCCTTCTTCTTCATTACTATGCTATTATGTATGCTAGCACAAGAGTTATGATAAGTGAGGAACTAGCTTTTTCTCCTATGAAATGTTTCTTCTTCCTCTTCCCTACCCTCATTCCCTGCTAGCTCTCTCCACCTTCGAAGGTGTTTGAGGTCTTGGGACTAAGGCTTGGTATAGTTAAAGCTTTCTTCAAGTTTAGGTTATGCTATGATGGTGATGCATGAAGCTTTCCATCTTCATTGCTTCACCTAGGTCACAAGGAACACAAAGAATGTATTGTAACAAGTCTCTCTTTATGGGAGAAATCATAATACAAATGCCTATTGGAGGGGGGACCGTCTCCACATAAATCCGGTCCTCAACTGTTGTCATGTTCTCTAAATTCTCTCTCTTGCAAAAGTATTGTCTATGCCAAGTTAACTAATTGCTATGATTATGTTGCTATCTTCAATTATGTCTACCCGCTATGCTCACAAAATCATTTCTTGAAAGTACTCTCATTAAATTCCGCTACTCTCAAATTGAATAGGCAAGTTCCATTACAAATTAATCATTATACACATCAAAGTTTCCATTCAACGTTCAATTAAGCATGCAATGTTTTGAAATATTTTCTTTTTTTTAATGAATTTTTTAGCAAATTTGACCTATTTCTGTAATTTTTGAAGATTTGGAACAAAAACTATTGAAAAATTTAGCCTTAGTGCTTTAAAAGTGGCACAGATACTTTTACACCATCATCCATGCATTTTCTATCTCTTGCACAGTAGTCTAAAGGAAAATCGAGGTTGTAGTGGATTTGACTGGCCAAAAATTGCGAACACGTCGGCATTCCGAGCTTGCCTTTACAAAGGTTGGCAAAATTTTACAAGCTAAATTAACTCCAACGGATTTTTGAAGTGCGATCTCAGAGTCGGGTGGGTGGTTAAGTCTTGCTTCTTTGGCTAGAACAACTTTTTGGTGAGTTTCAAACCTTCCGTGGGAACGACCTTTGAAAGCAAATGAAATTTTAAAATTTTAAAAAAAAACCTATTGGAGAGCCATTATAATTTCTCATCCTTCCTTTGCCCGTGTTGAACGCTACCTGCAACCCTCTCTGTAGCGCGTTGGGCCGACACCTTTGCAAGCGTATCGTCTGTTGCACCCTCTACCTACTGTCAGGAGAGACTTGATTCTCCAAGTTAGAAAGATTCTTAGAAATCATGTGAACCCTAATATCCCTAGTTTTTTCTTATACTTTGTCAACAACCCTTAAGCTTCCTTTACATCCGGACCCCCCAACCCTTAAAAGATGAATCAGCATAACAAAACCCTTGTCAAATACCTATTTCACTTTTTGTTTGATTATTATAATAAGAAAGAGAGATTGATCTACATGAGGCCATCCACCTTTATACATAGATTCCTCTCTGCACACCTCAAAATCACAAAATCATGATCAACGAATAGAAGAGAATTATCATTGTTGCACCTTACCTACCAGAAGCCTTGCAGCATTCAACAATCATGCAAACTTTGCCAAGTCTATCTACCCTCTGTTTTGCTTACTTGTCCATGTGTGACCAATAATTTATAATATATCCATCAGCTTGTGGGTAGCTATTATTTTGAATGCATGATTAAGAATGATTTGGAGTGCTTTGGTGCCCTCATTGATTGAGTTTTGTGTGTTTCGCTATTTTCAAAGGTCAATTTGATGATTTACTCGTTATTAGCATTTTTTATTAAATCTACTATTTTTGGCATGCTTGTACATGTTCAATGTGTGTGAATGTGATTGCCAATGAGTTGTTGAGGTTCTTGAACTTTTAAAGATTGGTTTGAATTTTTTTTATTTTTGATGTTTTTTTATTTTTGAGCAAATTTGGGCTATTTTTGGAAATTTTTTGAAGGTTCAAAAAATAAACAAAATTGAAAAATTTTAGCTTAGTGCTCCTGCAATGGCACAGATACACATGCACCATCATTTGTGCATTTTCTATCTCTTGCATAGTAGTCTATAGGAAAATCCGGGTCATAGTGGATTTGACCAGCCAAAAATTGCCAACTCGTTGGCATTCTGAGCTTGCCTTTACAAAGGCTAGCAAAATTGTACAACTTGGTGTAACTCTAGCGGATTCTTTGAAGTGTGGTCTCAGAGTCGGGTGGGTGGTTAACTCTTGCTTCTCTGGATAGAACAACTTTTTGGTGAGTTTCGAACCTTTCATGGGAACGACCTTCGGGAGTACGTGAAAATTTAAAAAAAATTAACAAATTTTCCCTATGGGAGAGCCATTATAATTGCTCATCCTTCCCCCTCACTCTTTTTCTCTCCTCATTATTCTCTCTCTAACAAGAAAAAAACAATAAGTTTCACACTCTCCCTTCCCTCCACGTTTTCTTTATTAATCGAATACCCTTCTCTCTCTTCCAGTCTCATCTTCTCTCTCAAACTTTTTGGTGCATGTAGCTTACACACACACACACACACACATGCTTCACACTTAATAAGCATGCTAATTAATAAAGGACACTTTCTCTCTCTCTCTCTCTCTCTCTCTCTCTCTCTCTCTCTCTCTCTCTCTCTCTCTCTCTCTCCATCAATCTCTCTTGGTGTTGGGCCCCGCTATTTGCACACCTACCCATGCATGTGACCACCTGCAAGACAACCCCACCACACACACAACACAACACACACTCCTTTACACTCTCCCTGTCTCTCCCACTTCTATTACTTTGCCTAGACCTTTGCAACACCATTGCCACTCCTCTTTGTGCATCTTCACCCCGTGTTGAGCGCTATTTGCAACCCTCTCTATAGCACGTTGGGCCCACACCTCTACAAGAGTGTCATCATCTCCACCCTCTACCTACTATCATGAGGGACTTGATTCTCCAAGTTAGAAATATTCTTAGAAATCATGTGAACCCTAATATCCTAGCTTTTTCTTATACTTTGTCGACAACCCTTGAGTTTCCTTTACATCTTGACCCCCCCAACCCTTAAAAGTTGAATCAGCATACCAAAAGCCTTGTCAAATACCTATTTTCACTTTTTGTTTGACTATTTTAATAGGAAAAAGAGATTGATATACATGAGTCCATCCACCTTTATACATAGATTCCTCTCTGTACACCTCAAAATCGCAAAAGCATGACCAATGAGTACAAGAGAATTATCATTGTTGCACCTTACCTACCAGAAGCCTTGCAGAATTCAACATTCATGCAAACTTTGTCAAGTCTGTCTACCCTCTCATTTTCTTACTTGTCTATGTGTGACCAATGATTTTTAATATATCCATTAGCTAGTGGGTAGCTTTTATTTTGAATGCATGACTAAGCATGATTTGGAGTGCTTTGGTGCCCTCATTGGTAGAGTTTTGTGTGTTTTCTATTTTCAAAGGTCAAATCTTCCGTGGGAAGGACCTTCGAGACTTTGTCAACAACCCTTGAGTTTCCATAACATCCTGACCCAGCCCTTACAAGATGAATCAACATACCAAAATCCTTGTCAAATACCTATTTCACTTTTTGTTTGACTATTTTAGAAAAGAGAGATTGGTCTACATGAGGCTATCCACCTTTATACATAGATTCCTCTGTGCGCACCTCAAAATCACAAAAGCATGATCAAAGAGTAGAAGAGAATTATCATTTTTGCACATTACCTACAAGAAGCCTTATAGCATTCAACATTCATGCAAACATTGTCAAGTCTTTCTACCCTCTCGTTTCCTTACTTGTCCACCTGTGACCAATGATTCCTAATATATCCATTAGCTTGTGGGTAGCTATTATTTTGAATGCATGATAAGGCATGATTCAGAGTGCTTTGGTGCCCTCATTGGTTGAGTTTAGTGTGATGATCTTATCGTTATTAGCATTTTTTTTATAAAATCTACTATTTCTGGCATGCTTGTACATATTCAATGTGTGCTAACGTGATTGCTAATGAGTTCCTGAGGTTTTTGAATTTGTTTTGATTTTTTATAATTTTTGATGTTTTTTAAAAATTTTGAGCAAATTTGGGCTATTTTTGCAATTTTTGAAGGTTCGAAAAAAAAAGGAAAATTTGAGCTTAGTGCTCTTGGAGCGGCACGGATATACCTACACCATCATTCATGCATTTTCCATCTCTTGCACAGTAGTCTATAAGAACATCAGGGTCGTATTGATTTGACCAGCCAATAATTGCCAACTCGTCGGCATTCCGAGCTTGCCTTTACAAAGGCTGGCAAAATTGTACAAGTTAGTGTAACTCCAACGGATGCTTTGAAGTGCGATCTCAGAGTCGGGTGGGTGGTTAACTCTTGCTTCTTTGGCTAGAACAACTTTTTGATGAGTTTCAAAACATCCATGGGAACGACCTTCGGGAGTAAGTAAACTTTTAATTTATTTTTTAAACAAATTTTCCCTATGGGAGAGCCATTATAATTGCTCATCCTTCCCCCTCACTCTTTTTGTCTCCTCCTTATTCTCTCTCTAACAAGAAAAAAGCGATAAGTTCCACATTCTCTCTTCCCTCCCCTTTTTCTCACTTCGTTGAATACCCTCCTCTCTCTTCCACACTCATCTTCTCTCTCAAACCTTTTAGTGCATGTAGCTTATACACACACACACACACACACACATGCTTCACACTAGATAAGCATGATAATTAATAAAGGACACTTACTCTCTCTTACTCTCTCTCTCTCTCTCTCTCTCTCTCTCTCTCTCTCAATATCTCTCGGTGTTGTGTCCCGCTGTCTACACACCTACCCCCTGCACATGGCCACCTGCAAAACAACCCCACCACACACACAACACACCACGCACTCCTTTACACTCCCTCTCTCTCCCAATGCTTCTGATTTTCCCACACCTATGCAACGCCATCACCACTCTTCTTTGCGCATCTTTGCCCCATGTTGAACACTACCTACAACCCTCTATGTATTGCATTGGGCCCACACCTATGCAAGCGTGTCGTCATCTGCATGCATACCAAAAGCCTTATCAAATACCTGTTTCACTTTTTTTTTGACTATTTTAATAGGAAAGAGAGATTGATCTACGTGAGTCCATCCACCTTTATACATAGATTCCTTTTTTTGTGCACCTCAAAATTACAAAAGCATTATCAAAGAGTAGAAGAGAATTATCGTTGTTGCACCTTGCCTCCCAGACTCCTTACAGCATTCAACATTCATGCAATTTTGTCAAGTCTGTCTACACTCTGCTTTGCTTACTTTTCCATGTGTGACCAATGATTTCTAATATATCCATTAGCTTGTGGGTAGCTATTATTTTGAATGCATAATTAGGCATGATTTGCAATGCTTTTGTGCCCTCATTGGTTGAGTTTTGTGTGTTTCGCTATTTTCAAAAGTCTATTTGATGATTTTATCGTTATTAGCATGTTTGATAAAATCTAGTATTTTGGCATGCTTATACATGTTCAATGTGTGTGAATGTGATTTCCAATGAGTTCTTGAGGTTCTTAAATTTTCAAGGAATGTTTTGAAATGTTTTTTATATTTATGATTTTTTTTTAAATTCGTGAGCAAATTTGGGCTATTTTTGCAATTTTTGGAGGTTCAAAAAATAAAACATTTTGGAAAATTTGAGCTTAGTGCTCTTGTAGCGGCACAGATACACCTGCACCATCATTCGTGCATTTAATATCTCTTGCATAATAGTCTATAGAAAAGTAGGGGTCGTAGTGGATTTGACCAGCCAAAAATTGCCAACTTGTCAAGCATTTCGAGCTTGCCTTTACAAAGGCTGGCAAAATTGTACAAGTTGGTGTAACTCTATCGGATGCTTTGAAGTGTGGTCTCAGAGTTGGGTGGGTGATGAAGTCTTGCTTCTCTAGCTAGAACAACTTTTTGGTGAGTTTCGAACCTTCCATAGGAACGACCTTCGGGAGTAATTGAAATTTTATTTTATTTTTCAGACAAATATTTTACCATGGGAGAGCCATTATAATTGCTCATCCTCCCCCCTCACCTTTTTCTCTCCTCCTTATTCTCTCTCTAACAAGAAAAAAGTGATAAGTTTCACACTCTCTCTTCCCTCCCGTTTTTCTCTCTTCGCTGAATACCCTTCTCTCTCTTCCACTCTCATCTTCTCTCTCAAACCTTTTGGTGCATGTAGCTCACACACACACACACACACACATGCTTCACAGTTAATAAGCATGCTAATTAATAAAGGATACTCTCTTTCTCTCTCTCTCTCTCTCTCTCTCTCTCTCTCTCTCTCTCTCTCTCTCTCTCTCTCCATCCATCAATATCTCTCCGTGTTGGGCCCCGTTGTCTACACGCCTACCCCCTACACGTGGCCGCTTGAAAGACAACCCCACCACACACACAACACACCACACATGTCTTTACACTCTCCCTCTCTCTCCCACTGCTTCTGCTTTGCCCACACCTCTAAAACACCATTGTCACTCCTCGTTGCGCATCTTTACCCTGTATTGAACGCTACCTGCAACCCTCTCTGTAGCGCGTTGGGCCCATACCTCTGCAAGCATGTCGTCATCTTCACCATCTACCTACTATCAGGAGGGACTTGATTCTCCAAGTTAGAATTATTCTTAGAAATCATGCGAGCCCTAATATCTCTAGCTTTTTCTTATACTCTTGTCAACGACCCCTGAGTTTCCTTTACAGCATGACCCCCTCTAACCCTTAAAAGATGAAGCGTGCATACCAAAATCATTTTCACTTTTTGTTTGACTATTTTAATAGGAAAGATTGATCTACATGAGGCCATCCACCTTTATACATAGATTCCTCTCTCCGCACCTCAAAATCACAAAAGCGTGATCAAAGAATAGAAGAGAATTATCGTTGTTGCACCTTACCTACCAGAAGCCTTGAAGCATTCAACATTCATGCAAACTTTGTCAAGTATGTTTACCCTCTAGTTTTCTTACTTGTCCATGTGTGATCAATGATTTCTAATATATCCATTAGCTTGTGGGTAGCTATTGTTTTGAATGCATAATTAGGTATGATTTGGAGTGCTTTGGTGCCCTCATTGGTGGTTGAATTTTGTGTGTTTCACTATTTTCAAAGGTCAATTTGATGATTTTGTCGTTATTAGCATTTTTTATAAAATCTACTATTTTAGGCATGCTTGTACATGTTCAATGTGTGTGAATGTGATTGCCAATGAGTTCCTAAGGTTCTTGAATTTTCAAGTTTTGAAACTTTTTTATATTTTTGATGTTTTTTTGAATTTTTGAGCAAATTTGGCCTTTTCTTGCAATTTTTTAAGGTTCAAAAAAAAAACTGAGAAAATCTGGGCATAGTGCTCTTGCAATGGCTCGGATTCACCGGCACCATCATTCTTGCATTTTCTATCTCTTACACAGTAGTCTATAGGAAAATCGAGGTCGTAGTAGATCTCACCAACCAAAAAATTGCCCACTCGTCTGCATTCTGAGCTTGCTTTTACAAAGGCTCGCAAAACTGTACAAGTTGATGTAACTCCACCAACGGATGCTTTGAAGTGCGATCTCAAAGTCGGGTGGGTAGTTAACTCTTGCTTCTCTGGCTAGAACAACTTTTTGGTGAGTTTCAAACCTTTCGTGGTGGGAACTCTAAATTAAATTTTATTATTATTTTCTAAATTAAATTTTTCCTATGGGAGAGTCATTATAATTGCTTGTCCTTCCCCCCTCACTCTTTTTGTCTCCTCCTTACTCTCTCTTTAACAAGAAAAAAGCGATAAGTTTCACACTCTCTCTTCCCTCCCCTTTTCCTCTCTTTGCTAAACACCCTTCTCTCTCTTCCACTTTCATCTTTTCTCTCAAACCTTTTGGTGCATGTAGCTTACACACACACACACATGCTTCACACTTAATAAGCATGCTAATCAATAAAGGACTCTCTCTCTCTCTCTCTCTCTCTCTCTCTCTCTCTCTCTCTCTCGGTGTTGGGCCTCGCTATCTGCACACCTACCCCTTGCGTGTGGCTGCCTGCAAGACAACCCCACCACACACACAACACACCACACACTCCTTTACACTCTCCCTCTCTCTCCCATTTCTTCTGCTTCGCCGACACCTCTGCAATGCCATCGCCACTCCTCTTTGTGCATCTTCGCTATGTGTTGAATGCTACCTACAATCCTCATTGTAGCGTGTTGGGCCCACACCTCTGCAATCATGTCGTCATATGCACCCTCTACCTACTATTAGGAGGTACTTGATTATCCAAGTTAGAAATATTCTTAGAAATCGTGTGAGCCCTAATATCCCTAGCTTTTACTTATACTCTCTCAACATCCCTTGAGTTTCCTTTACAACAGCCTGACCCCCCAATCCTTGAAGATGAAGCATGCATACCAAAATCCTTGTCAAATACCTATTTCACTTTTTGTTTGACTATTTTAATAGGAAAGAGAGATTGATCTACATGAGGCCATCCAACATTATATATAGATTCCTCTTTCCCACCTCAAAATCACAAAAGCATGATCAGAGAGTTGAAGACAATTATCGTTGTTGCATCTTACCTACTAGAAGCCTTGCAGCATTCAACATTCATGCAAACTTTGTTTAAGTCTGTCTACCCTCTCATTTTCTTACTTGTCCGTGTGTGACCAATGATTTCTAATATATCCATTAGCTTGTGGGTAGCTATTATCTGTTCGCATATTATCTTCTTTGAACCATTAATTACTTACCCCATTTATTCCATATGTCACTTAGGAATTCCACTATATTACTCTTGCAATCATATAGAGAGGTTAGGAAGACTAGAGATTTCTTCCTAAGTAGCAACTCTTTCTGATACATAGTTAGATGCATATACAAACACAACAATATAATTAAAAGGATTGCTAAGAGAAAACTTTTATTTTATTGTTGTTAGAGGGTTTAGCCATTGAAACTGGCAGCCATGTAGGGTCTTTAGAGAGTTCTTTTTTCCCTTTTGAAATCATTGCAAGAGGTAGAGGTAGGCTCTCTTCCTTTGCTTGTGTCTTTAAATTTTTCATTGGCTGGTCTGAAGCTCAGAGGATTTGGTTTCTAAGGGATTTATCCTAGTCTCCCAGTTGCATTGCAAAATTTTGAACTTCACTACTCTATATGGCAGGGACTTAAGAATTGGGGATGGATTCTCCTTTAGAGTCAGAGGGGGGAAGTTGAGGACTTTCCTTTGGTTTTTTCCATGGAACTATCAAAGGAGGGGGGACTCCCTTTCGCTATCTTCATTGGATCTATGGTCTTGTGATGATTATGTAGTCTCCTACTCTTGAGCTTTGGGGATGGGCTTGGGTATAGTTGTTCCCTTGCTATTTTTCCAATCCTTTAAGTCATAGTTAAAGGAGTCAAAACCATCTTCCAAAAGGGGGCCGAAGCTGATTTTTTTCCTTGAGGTAGAGGGCTTAGATTTCCTTGAGTTTTTTAACCCGAAAAAAGGGATTGGTTGGAAATCATTTGCCTTGGCATAAGAGAAATCCTCGTGAACTTTATGTGGCTTAAAGTCAAGGTAGTCTTTAATATAATGACCTTGCTTGATGCAATGGAAACATGCATTTGAAAGATTCTTGTAAGCTACTCTTTTTGCAGATGCAGATTTCCTTGTAGAATCTTTTATAGGAACATAAACTTTTAAGTCATCAATTGAGGGTTCCATTGAGGGTTAATTCATCCCTAGATCTTTGCCTCAATACTCTTCCTACATAGGATCCAATGGATTTCAACCAAGGATAAAATTCAACATGTAAATTAGGGAAGTCCACCCAAATAGGAGCCTTAGTGGGCTTGGGACCTCTGGGGATGACACCAATATACCCATTAAAGACTGACAGGGGAGTGTCTCTAATTAGCCATTGGCCTTGACTCACTATCTACAAAGCAACATTAGGGTCATCATAAAAAAATAAGTAGTAATTATTAGGAAAATATTGGACATGAGACAAGGTTTTTTTCCTCCCATGTATGAGACATCCAAGCGTTCAAGGCTTCCACTAAGGGTCTCACACCAAAACACCAACCAATCACAACCATTCCCTGAAGCTGATGATGCCACAGTTCCAATTCCTTTATAGGAATGGTAACACCTTCATCTTTATTAATCTCTTCAGGGCCCTCTTGTATATATTCATGGTCATATGTCAGTATATCTTGATCTTGACTCTCATGATTAGGGTTAGAGGTGTCTTTGCCTATATCCTATAGAGGGGCTCAATCCGGTTGAAGGTCCCCACATTAGGTTAGGGTTCCCTGCAAGAATTTCATTAACGTGATCACAAACACACAAACATGTTAATAACGTTGAGTGATCGCTTTCCAAAACACGTAATCATGTTAAATATTAACTTCATCTTCCTATTAACCTGCAAAAATTGCCCAATCGGGTAAGCCTGTTGGGATTTTTGTATACCTTGGTGGACTATTTTGTATAAAACAAAAAGCTATCATTTTCAAGCTTTTGTCTAGGCAGAGTGTATCCTTGTGTCGGGTGCAGTCGATTCTCCTTGTGAAATGACCTGAGGTTATTGAGTCACAAGTCCTAATAATCGATTTATTTCTTAATCAAGTTATTATTTTTAATATATATTAAAAAGTAGAAAATTGTTTTTGTAATCGAATGTGTAGCTCTTATGCCTTCAACTATAATTGCAATCAATGGAAGAAAATATCGTCACAAGTACAGAGGCAAGAAAAGAAAAACAAAAGCCATCGGCAAAGAGTGGGAATTTGCAAACAACATATGCTCAAGTGGGGCTCCACGTATTAGGGAGTAATTGTTAGGTGGCTTCAAAAAGAGCTGTTGCACATGTGCACACCCTCAAGCACAAGCGTTTGAGAGAAGAGCTCAAGAAGAAGGATCACAAGAGACACCAGGTAGAGAAGTCTATTATAAATCCATACCTAGAACAACCAAAGTTAACCTCCAATCATGTCAATCCTATGGTAAGGCCAATGAACACTACAGAACCACATATGCAAGGAGTCTATCATTTCCTACACTCAAACAAGTCAAGTATAAATCAGTATCAGTATCATTTTCATTATCGAAAAGTCATGTTCATAAAGTCATACAATAGAATATTGTCCTCTCAGCAGTATCCCTGGAACCGAAAGGGACATCAATGACTTTATATCAAATCAAAATATCGGGACAATCTGTCGACAAAGGAGCGGAGTGACTCCCGTCTTGTGCAAACCCGTTGCACTAGATTCACCCATGCTAAAGTCGGGGTTCTATCGGAGTAGACTAAGCTAAACCGAATGCTTCAAGGTAAAGGTTCACAATATGAGGAGTATCTACCAAGTCCTCCTCCACCATCCACTTCGCATCCAATGCGGAATAGTTCTTGAATTTAACCAAGAACTACCTTATCGCTTTACATTTATCTTTCTATCTTTATGTGCCAATATCTGTTTTGGAACGAGTATCTCCTTGCTTTCCTCCACTTCGGGTTGCTCATCTGGCTCCCCATCATCGGGCACATGGCCTTTAAAAGTCTTCAAGAGCTATTGCTGGTCTTTTGATCATTGTAATTAAAGAAATAGGTGTTGAACATGTCGTTCAAGTAGTCATGGACAATGCGAAGAACTATAAAAATATTGATAATACAATAAAAAGATGTTTTCCACACCGTTATGCCAATGATTTCAGTACGCATTGTTTGAACTTGGTGCTAAAAGATTGGTACACTAGTGAAGAAACTACATAGTTTACCAAACAAATCTTCATCGCACGTCAAGTTGTGAAGTTTATCTTGAAACGTAGAGTGCTTGATATATACAGGATATGCATGTTAGTTATGTTGAAATTGCCTACTGATACTCTGCAATATTACACATTGGAGTCTCTCCTATGTAATAAGTGCACTGTAATTGATACTTTTGGTTGTAGAACAGTTAGAAAATGGTAGCTTGATCAATCTGAATGAGTGAAAGAGTAGGTTATGATTTTGCGAGGATCCATAAACAAGCCTACTTGGTGAAGGAGTGTAATGGATGCATACCACATAATGATGCTTGTTATGTTTGTGATTTGCAACCTTGATCAAAATGCACCAAACGTAGAGAAAGTATGGATGACTTGGTGGACAATTTTAGCAAAGTTTAGAAATCCTAAAGAGTTAAAAGAGTCAATAATAGAAAAGGAGTGGCGAATACCGTTCTCTACTAGACAATGGAAAGTTTTGTCCAAGTCCTTTCATGCAAGGTGAAAGAGTGCTCATAGTCCACTCAATAGTGTGGCTTACATGCTCGATCTAGAGTATTGGAAATTAAACTTGATGTCAAATGCGAAGGTGATCAAGAATTTCTATCAAGTCATCATTACGTTCTACTCCAATGCTCAGGATCATATTGATTGCATCAAAAATTTGAGTGTATTCAGATTAAAAGAAGGACCTTTTGCAAATGATTTTGTTCAATCGAAGGCAAAAGAGCAACCTACATGGAAGGGAGGATAATGAACGGTGGTGAGCATTACTCGACTCTGCATCCACTTACAACGAAATTTTTGACACAATGTGCAGTAAATTTGAGCTTTTAGAGAAATTAGAGTATGTATATGTATGTTCATAGCACAATCCGCAATAGATTATTAGTAGACAGAGCTGAAAAATTAGTATATATATCCTACAATCAAAAGATACTACATCATGTTGGCTATAAGGAAAAAATACATTATTGGTTGTACGATTGTCAAGGAGAAGACAAGGTGAGTTCAATGTTGGTGTATCTCAATGTACAATAATTGAGATCAAAGAGAACCTTGCTATAGACGTAGATGATTCAGCATAGCAGAACAGACAATGGACAGATACATAGCAAAATAAAAATTGCAGAGTCTTAGCATAAGATATCACAAGTTTGCAAAATATGAAATTGTAACTATAATCTTTGACTCTTTAACAACTTTGAATGTATACAATTCAACTTTATGTCAAAAGTACAATGTCTATTGTTGTGTTTGATGTTTAGATTGTGCTTCTTCAACAGTGAATAGATTTCTTATTGTACTAAGCGTACTTTGTCACGCTTGCTTGAATTTATACTCATTGTCCATCCAAATATGTAATACATACCCGGTGGAATTTCTTTCAAATAGATTTCACATCAACTATTGTGTTGCATTAGTCTAATTAAGCAAATAAGATGGTAATAATAGCCACATGCCAATGTGTAGAAACCACTATAACCGTCAAAAGTTTTGTAGCATACTGGGCATTGAGAGGATGAAGATGCATCTGAAGGCTGATGCATGGGTTAACTCCCGATGTACAACCAAGTGACTTATATGTGTCCCTTGGACAGGAGTGGAATTTACTCGTAGTGTTAAGTTTTGAACGTCTTAGCTTAAACGACCAAGGCTTTTTCCATTTTTGCCTGTGACATTGGAGGTGTTTGAAATACTTGAAGGAGTCGTGCTAATTGTGTCATCAAAATGTCTTTTTTTTCTTTTACAAGTTTATTTGTGTGCCTTCAACTATCAGTGCCAACTCCTCTAGTGTGAATGTCACATAGCTCTCTCTTATATCATGTGTGGCCACGGTGATCTCCTTTGAGGAGAAGTCTACTGGACATTGTTGGACAAATTGTGCATACAACATTTTTACAAAGTAAAGAGCACAATCTGCGTTGCGCAATAGATGTCTAAAAACTTCCAAGTAGATCTTTTCAACATTTTCTATGATCTCTTGGTGCTCACACTTCAATACTTTCCACTTGTCCTCCATTTATGCGTCTTCATAACACTTGCCCTCTTTGAAGTACTCAATACGCTGCTCTTCCGTCAATTTGAACCATGTGGATTTCTTTTGATTTTGCTTTGCCTTGCAAGACTTTTGTCGCATGAGGTGGACACTAACGTGTCCTTAGGATATGTCAATGAGCCGGCATACATGCCAAAAGCTTCTTTCTCATGTCCCATAAGCCTCAGTGCCAACTCCTCTCGTGTGAATGTCACGTAGCTCTCTCTTATATCATGTGTGTCCACGGTGGTCTCCTTTGAGGAGAAGCCTATTGGACGTTGTTGGACAAATTGTGCATACAAATTTTTTACAAAGTAAAGAGCACGATCTGCGTTGTCCAATAGATGTCTGAAAACTTCCAAGTAGATCTTCTCATCATTTTCTATGATCTCTTGGTGCTCACACTTCAATACTTTCCACTTGTCCTCCATTTATGCACCTTCATAACACTTGCCCTCTTTGAAGTACTCAATACGCTGCTCTTCCGTCAATTTGAACCGTGTGGATTTCTTTTGATTTTGCTTTGCCTTGCAAGACTTTTGTCGCATGAGGTGGACACTAACGTGTCCTTAGGATATGTCAATGAGCCAGCATACATGCCAAAAGCTTCTTTCTCATGTCCCATAAGCCTCAGTGCCAACTCCTCTCGTGTGAATGTCACGTAGCTCTCTCTTATATCATGTGTGGCCACGGTGGTCTCCTTTGAGGAGAAGTCTATTGGACGTTGTTGGACAAATTGTGCATACAAAATTTTTACAAAGTAAAGAGCACGATCTGCGTTGTCCAATAGATGTCTGAAAACTTCCAAGTAGATCTTCTCATCATTTTCTATGATCTCTTGGTGCTCACACTTCAATACTTTCCACTTGTCCTCCATTTACGCACCTTCATAACACTTGCCCTCTTTGAAGTACTCAATACGCTGCTCTTCCGTCAATTTGAACCATGTGGATTTCTTTTGTTTCTGCTTTGCCTTGCAAGACTTTTGTCACATTGAGGTGGCCACTAATGTGTCCTTAGGATATGTCAATGAGCCGGCATACATACCAAAAGCTTCTTTCCCATGTCCCATAAGCCTCTAAATGAATTCTGAATTTTGCTTCATGCAATACCGTCAAAACTCTTTTGGTAGTCCACAACAAAACCGCTCAATCTAATCCTTCAGGGCGATCCATGTATGTTGCATCCTTTGAAGCATGTGTCACACAAGGACGTGGAAAGATCTGCTTCATGGTATCGATGCATGTTGCATCCTCTTAAGAACGTGTCACACAAGGACATGGACACCCAAACACAACTGGAAGGATCTATTTAGCCACCAAGAATGTCACACATAGGCACATATCTCGATTCATTCAATCTACATGAAAAGCACCAAAAATAGATTATCTATAATGAGGACATGTTACTCTAGTGCTCCAATTGCAAAATGATAACATGATGGCATCTCCCAACTCATATTATTACCTTGTCAAGTTGTTTGACACTATTTGCTCGTTGTAATTCAGAAAAAACCTTCTATCAGACCTAACAACCTTCTACAAATTTGATTTTTCTTTTGGACGTTTGATAGACTAATTTAATTTCAATCTTTTTCCCATATGTTAGTGGGACTAAGATTGGGTGCAGTGCTCGAAAAAAACCTAGGTTTAGTGTAATTCCACCTACAAATTTTAAAATTTACCTCTAAATTTTATATTTGAAGGTGAGAAAACCTACAAAATTTTGAAAAAAAATAGTGTAATTTGGTGTATAAACCTTCAAATTTTGTCAATTTACCTTTGTTGTCTCACATATGTAGGTTTGCCAAGTTTTTGGAAAAAAGTTTTTTTCAAGCACTGATTGCGTGCTTAAACATACCAGTTTTCTTAGAAAACATTATGTATTTCATTGGTTCGTCATCTTCAATAGGCATGTATATACACAAGCACATCACCTAGCACAACATAATCTCATCATAGATTTACTTGCTCTTTTATTGGGCTTGCACATACTTTCACGACCGAAAAAGGAAAGATGCCCTCCTCAAGGAGGCTACCTTGGGTTGCGAGGAAGCTAGGTCAACCTGAGTCTTGTGTGCAACAACGATGTGCTGTAGATTTTGTGTTTCTGAGAGCAATCAATGCCTGACTCTTTCTCAAGGGAGGAGGTTCTCATGCACAATAACTTAATAGACACATCCAAATTTTAACAACTTTAGTAGCACCAAACATTGTCTTCCTTTGAATCTTTTGAGAAAGCCACACCTTTAATGATTAAGCACATAATCTTTAATGATTTTACTCTAGACGATTGATTGGCACGACTATGAGACTGGGGGGCTAAGCGCAACTCTTCAAGACCTAACAACCTTCTAAAAGTTTGGTTTTTCTATTTCGCATAGACGAATAATTTCTCCACAAATTTTAATGACACTAAGATTTTGTGCTTGAACATATGATTTTCTTAGGAACCACATGTGCCCTTTGTTGTGGGACTAATATGTTTTTTCTTAAACCTTGCCGTCATGTATTTTAATGCTTCCTCATCTGCGATAAACATATATGCCAGAGACATTAACATAAATTCTCATGTAGGAAAACGGAGTCTTTTTCAGCGTTTTTCATACCATGCATTAACATCATGAGCTTTTGCTCGAGAGGCACCACATACCTAGCTAGGTACGATCCGTGGCAGGGGACCCCCGCCCCCCCCCCCCCCCCCCCCCCCCCACCGGGTTAGCGGTCCCTTGCCCCCAATCGTACCTAGCTAGGTATGCGGTGCCTCCCTCACAAAAACTCATGATGTTGAGGGTAAGTCACAATGTGGGAATTATTGTGAGAATTTGTCTAAAACTTCTTGTGCCCCCTTCCTTACTTGTGATTAGATATCAGCTTGGCTGCCAACGTGTACGATGATGCAGTGAATCCCCCGAAAATATAGGGTAGGAGATCTTTCATTGCGATTTTGGAGTATGCTGCCGAGCTTTAGTGAAATTTCTTAATCCAAAGTCACAAATTTTTGGCTTGCGCGACAAATGCTAATTAGGTCTCCCCACTCTCGGAAAAATCGAAATCCTTTCAAAACATCTCAGGTGCATAAGTGAAGGGTGAGTTTAGGAATAAAAAGACCTTGTGTGACACATGCTTCAAAGGATGCAACATACATCAATACCATCATTTGTTTTCCCCCTTTTGTGTATGCGCATGCTTGTGTGTTTGTGAGTTTTTTCCAGGCTTTTGGGAGGACCGGGGTTTGAATGACATTGATACCATATATTGCTACCTAGTTCTACTATTGGGCATTGATGATTCTAGGGCTGATATGGTAACACTTCCCTTCATGGGCAATTCTAAGATTTTTTTACATTTAGGTGCTCTTCATGCCGAAGCTATAGCGAACCAGATCAAGTCATCTAGCTATGAAGGTGTGCATGAACAGACTCATTCCGAAGCTCATGGATCTTAATATGGGGAGCTATGGAGCCTTTCGACAAGAATTGATGTTTTCTTCATTCCCCACCGTCTACTACAAATGTTATAGAATTGGACACTTTGGTTGACTATTGTCAAAGGTTTTGGGACACCTCTTTACCAGTTTCCTCGTTTCGGAGGATTACCTTGAAGGACCAGATTGAGCAGTTTTGTTGTGGACTACCAAAAGAGTTTTGATGGTATTGCACTTGAAGCAAAAAATAAAATTCATTCAAAGGCTTATGGGACATGAGAAAGAAGCTTTTGGTATGTATGCCGGCTCATTGACATATCCTACGGACACGTTAGTGTCCACCTCAATGAGACAAAAGTCTTGCAAAGCAAAGCAAAATCAAAAGAAATCCATATGGCCCAAATTAATGAAAGAGCAACGTCACAAATTTTGGGCTTGCACGACAAGTGCTAATTAGGTCTCCCCACTCTCGGAAAAATGAAAATCCTTTTAAAACATGTTAAGTGCATAAATGAAGGGTGAGTTTAGAAAATGAAAAGACCCATGGGAATGGAAATTCCAAAGACTTTTTGTGCCCATATATAAAAAAGAGATGGTTGAGTATACATTGATACATATATGTTTCTCTTTTGCTTATTTTCCCTTTAGCATTTTCTTCTCTTTAGTGTTTGTCCTTGCACTATATAACGAATATATTTTTTTTTGAAGCCATTAGGAGAGCTCCCAATTTCAAAGAAAAGAAAATGTTCGAGCAATACTCATAGAGATTCCAAGTCAACACTAAATCAGTACTCATACTACCCGTTGCTTCATTATTATATTCATTTCACCACAGTTCTTGCGAATCTCATGCTCCCCCTTATCAAGGCCTTATCTCATAAAAGGATAAGAGAGGAATTGAACTCAACACCTCAGCGAGCAGCCTCACAACTGTTCAAGCCTGACCACATGCACCAACATGTCGAGCTGCGATTGTAGTTGATTCAGCAAACTAGAAAACAAATGCAGCGACCTCTGTTCATTTCTTTGTCTCCGCCTCAACATTCGGCTTCGTATCCTGTTTGCTGCACCCCTTCCCCGCCCCCCTCCACCTCCCTCCCTCTTGCTGATTCGTCACTGAGCTTGAGGCCACCCAGGCTGGCTCCGCCCCTCCCTGCCTCTACTCGCTCGTCGTGCGTCCTTACCTTCGCAGCATCTTCAAAAGATTCTGATTTATGTACCATTTTTTGAAATCGTAGGTGCATACTCATATGGTGGAGAAACTGGAAGGTTTGAAGTTTGGAAGTTGGAAAATGGAGAGCTGATGACTGCAAGATTTGGGTAGAGCTACTACAGACATGGTAGGCGGGTTTGGGCGAGACATGGGAGCGAGAGGGTGTTGACAAGATACCACTGCGTCTGCGATATATATTTAAGGGTGAGTTAAGTGCAAGGAGCCTGAAGAGGTGCCCATGGCTGCACACAATGGCGCTCAAGATATTATAGCAGCTGAGGCACGAGTGGTGGAGATAGACAGCTGTGTTTTTGGCGCTCCAGACTTGGGGGTGTTGTCTAGTAACGGTGATGGCAAACGGAATCGGGTTGCATAAAGGACAGTGGTCGTAGAGCATCGGTGGCAAGCGAGCAAATTAATGGCGGTAAGAAATTGTGAACAATGTCATTGAAGATGCTTTTGTCATCCATGATTGAACGCCTCCAAGGCATCTCAAAGGCATGAATGATGAGGGAGAGAAACTAATGATGAAGTGCTATTATGATCCCACACTTTCAGTAGCCAAAATAACAAGTCTGCGAACAGAACCTGAGATTTTATACCTGTAGGGCTAGCCATTGAAAGAAAACATGGTTAAAGGATTGTATATTTAAGGCAAGGAAGAGTCTATTCTTGTGCATTCAAATATTGCAAATCTGGAAACTTCACGATTAAGAAATGATAGGATAGAGCCACAGAATGATGTGTATCACCATTCTAAATAAACGACTCTACCAAGAATTGCCGAAGTGGGGCTGCTACCTCCTTGCTAGTGTCAAGAAGTTGTTGCAGAAGTATTATTGTTCATGTCTACATAAGATCCAAAAACTTCAGACAGCTAACAGCAAGACAATCAACGTTACACCATTCAAAAAGCTAACCGAGGTACTCTGGAGCTGGGAATTGGTACCTACAATGATTGTTGCCCAAAATGCAGTGCAAAAGAATGCCTATCCGTTCCATTTTGCTTTATGTACTAATGCAAAAAATAAACATCACTAATTAAAACCTGATCATGCGACTTCATGCACTTGCATACATGCTACAAAGACCAATATTAAGGCAGCATTGAAAAGTGGCCTACAGGAAACCTTTCATGATATAGGTAACCCTTCGAATTTGTCTGTCATCGCCACACACACGCGCACGCGCACACACACACATCCACACAAGCCTGTTTACCAAAATTGAAATGATATGTTAGCATCGGACATATGCACTAGGTGTGAATGTGCTAACATTGTATATACATGCACTGACAGTTTATCGTCCCGCCAACATCAGATATACATATACTAACAAATTATAAATCTCCATACCCCTCCCACCCCCCACCCTCACTTCACAACAAAACAAACAAGCAAAAAAGAACACAAAAAAAGAAAAAATGCACACAAAAACACTGCTGAGTTCATTTGCTGCAGGCCATAAGTTGCACCCATGACAATTTTGACATCGAAAGAGATTATATGTTTAAATTTGAAGTGATTACAAAAATCATGTACATTGAGTCACTTTCTTGTAAATGCCTATTGCAAGACTATTTTGAGTGTCCTACCTGCTATACCTTAAGTCATGGGTGTACACAAGAACATGATAGTTAACCATTCTTGTTAACTAAGGAGGCATCTTTTCTCTTAATTTGTAAAAATATCACCATTCCAATTCTACAGCCAGATTCAACAGATCTCTCACTTGCTGTATTGCCCTGCCCTTCTGTTGTTGACTCAGGTGAATAGCTACTGTCCGTGGATCTAGATCTCCAACAAGTTCACCTTTTGGCTGAGATGCTGCTATCTCTGCCAGAAAGTCATCAACTTCTCTGATGAAATCAGATCGTAGTAGCACATCCTCCTCTAGGGGAATGTCGATTGGCCCGTGATGCTGATGAAGCCAACAAAGATTCTAAGAGTGAGTACGTTTCTTTTGAATGGCAGTGCAATCAACTTATCATCATTAAATAAGCAGAATCGCTTACGCAGCCACATCATCGAAATTTTGTTCTGAAACAAGCAGTTTCTAATGAAAGCCATGAAATCAACTACCATCCCTCTAAAACACATGGAGAAACATGGATGAACACTAATTTTACTTGAGAGGTTTAGACTCCGAAATTGCAATTTTTTTGCTTTCTTTCAACCTGAGCTTTATTAGGATTTTAACTTCATTCCTTCCCTCAGGAATAACATTTAATATCAAACCAGAGGACATAAAATGCTTCTAATCTTATGGTAAACGAAGACCAACCTCATCGAATGGGAACCTGAAAGTAGGCACTACATTGAGAGAGAGAGAGAGAGAGAGAGAGAGAGAGAGAGACAGAGAGAGAGATGAAATGGAATGTAATATTAACGTCTTCAAAAGGCCAAAATGACCTATGAGACCAGAAGGTTACATGTGGTGAATCTAATACCAGGTCTGGGTACGAAAAGTACAAAGAACTGAAAAGAAAATAGTGGGTAGGGGTGGGGTGAAAGCTGATACAAAGGGAAGACAAAGGGTGAGCTGATACAATGGATCTCTCTGACAGTCGAGGCATCATATACATAAACATCAGTATCCGGGACGGCTCCTATGTCGCGCCAGTATGGTATGGATCCTCTGTCGCAGTCTGCGTCAATATCGAGAGGGCCCTCTCATCTGTGGGCGACGGGACCACCCCAACTCTATCGCCCGATCAAGCAGTATGCCTCTGGTACCTCTGGTGTTGTTATGCTGTGGGGGCTTCTCGAACTCCTCTGTCTGTGACTGAAAGAAATCTGTGACCTTCCGCTGTCACTGGATCTCTCTCATTGTGCCCCTCTTCAAGAGGTCCTCTCTGTGTTTGCGAATCTCTAGTAAGTATAATCCAAGGCATCTCTGATCCTGGTATCTCATGACTGTAGAAAGTGGCCCAAAACCCTCTCTGAATAGACAATGAAAGCGGCCTCGTATCTCATAGTATACTGGGCAGTGACATATGTAATGTAGCTCTGTCTCTAGCTCTATTTGGCACACCTGACAAATCTTGGACTCAGCACGTACTCCTCTAAATCTGCTTGTCTCGATCTCTAGCTGATGTGAGGATGTGCGTATCTGACCAATAGCACATCGTATCCCGTGGGATAGATGAGTATCCATGTATCCTGGTCTGATCACAGAACCATCCTCCGTGAGTTGGAGAAGATGCTCTCTATAGAAGGTCATCTTCGTACCTAGCTCATGTGTAGGTTGTATCCATGTCCTCTTCGTATCCAACTGAATCAAGTCTTGTCTGATGAGCCTAGTAATCTCTGCCCTTGTGAGGGGGATGGAGGGTGCATCCAGAGAGTACTGAAATGGGGGTAGCCGGTCCATACTAAAGCCATGTAACTGAAACCAAGATGCCATCTCTGCATACCAACAAGATCTATCTCCCTACAATGCCAGCTGTCGCGAAGACTCTAGAGCTAATCAAGCATATCTGTCTCTAGGGAGAGCCCAAGTGCTATGCATAAATGAAACTGATCGAGTGAGTGCCTCCACTATTAATGGGGCAGCAGCGAGCTCCGCCCTAACAATGCCATGTGGTACTGAGGCCTTGGCCCTAATCATCCGAGAAATCATAGACACCAATGGCTTCTCCATACTTCTCCATCCATCAATACTGCCAGCTTTGCTATGATCAACTGAGGAGCCCCATATCTCCACTCCGTATAGCATGGCCGAAGTGACCAAAGTGTCAAAGAGCCAAAGCTTTCTCCAAGGTTCCTGGAACTGAACCTGCGAAGATATCCTCTCAAGTCTCCCCAATGCTGCATAGGCTCTAGTCAATCGCGTATCTGCTGCACGCCTCAAGGAAAAAACTGGACCACTGAAAACCACCCCAAGATAAGTGTATGTATCTGCATACTCCACAGTCTCTCGACCGTATGTAAAAGTGGGGGCGGATCTCCTTACCCAATGCGCCGTGGTGTTAAACACCATTACCTTGGTCTTACCAAGGTTCACAGACAATCCACTATCCCGTGCAAATACATGCAGTGCATCCAAATGACGTTGCATCCCTTCTGGAGAATCGAAGATCAGCACAATATCATCAACATATAATAGCAACGGAATCCATGTCCCTGCAAGCTGAGCACCTCTATCACCCTCTGTATGTACATAATCTGAAAACTCATCTACATATATCCCAAAGAGAGTCGGAGATAGGGGACAACCCTGCTTCACCCCAATGGTGGAGTGAACTATGTCGGACATGCCCTGAGTAGTGCGTACCTGTCCTACCACTGTCCTGTATAAAGCTAAGATCCCCAGATCAGCTCTGTGGGCACCCCCATGTCTTGCAATCTGCGTATGAGTCTGGCTCGTGGCACTGTATCAAAGGCTTTGCGGAAATCCACAAAGCTACAATATATCCTCCTGCCATGGTGTCTACCCTCCTCAATAATGGCTCTGAGTGTCAAAATCTGGAGAAACCTCTCCTAAACCCTGCCTGTCCTGCTGCCCGTATGCCCTCTCTCTCTCTGCCCATCCACTTAACTCGTGCTCAAGAATTGATACATATAGCCTAGCCAGAGTGTGACCAATCATAATGGTTCGGTAATTCCCGGGAAGCATAGGATCTCCCGACTTGAAGATAGGCACAATAGTGGACATACTCCAAGTCTCAGGGAAACCCTCATACATGGCTCTATTAAACATCATAGCAAGAGGCTCTGCAAGCATATCTCTGGCATGGATAAAGTGCTCTACTACTAGACCATCATGATCCTGTGCTCTTCCTGTCTTCATCTTTTCAATGGCTTTCCTTACCCTCTCAGCAGTAAAGAAAGTACATGTTTTTGGGCATGCCTCTGGAGGGTCAGGCAAAGGTGGCTGCCCCGGATGCTGTATAGAGAGATCTAGCATATTCCCCCCATGTCTCTGTGGAAGTGATGCCTGGCGGTGGCGAGTGCTCATTGGAAAGCCTCCATGCCTCACTAGAGTCCTGACTCATAAACAGCTGATACAGATCACGCTCTAATTGAGATAGGTAAGCCCTCTTCTTTCGTCGCACTAGGCGGCGGAAGATAATACGTGACTATCTATGTGTAGTAGTACCCATGAGCACCTCTCTCTGTAATCTGATCCTCGTCTCTCTACACTCCTCATTATACCAATTGTTCTGAGGCATGCTCCCAAATCGTCTGCGTGTAGGCTGGCTGTGGGGATATGTGTTAGATGCAGCGAATGAATGTTTGCGCTTTGCTCAAGATGAGTGCTCCGAACTGTGCTCAAGGTTCCTTTTGTTCTTATGGAAGGTAGAGCCTTCTGTTCTTAAGGAGAGAATGCTATGATCACAAACAAAGTGAATGGACACTGTACGTGCAAGTGTATGAGACTGAGAGATAGAGAGAGAAGAGAGATACAACACCAGAGACGTTGTAAAACCCTCCTCTGAAGGCCCCACTCTCGTCGGCGAGAGTGGTCTACTATTGATTGCACAAACTGGTACAAACTGAATGCATGTGATTGATGCAAGTCTAGGCTATGTCGGCGATGATGACGGAGATGACGAGGCCGACCAAAGGGCTGAAATCTGCAATCTTTTATCTGCTGTCCAAAAACGCTATGGGCTGAAATCTGCAAATCTTCTATCTGTTGAATTCTGACTCTATGTCGATGGCGACAATGCGACGACGACACGCTGAAAACGCAGATGCTGAAATCTGCATTTTCCGGTTGAAACTGTAAACCTTGCGGAAACTGACCGTGCGGCGAGGAACTGCTGCGGGAGGTGAGATCTGCGAGGTTTCGGGACTTTATCTGCGGGTGCTAACTGCTGAAAACTGAAAACGCTAATGTTCCTTGCTGTTCCGTCGTGGTAAAGCTGCAAAACGCCGGGGCTGATCTGCAAACCAAAAACGCTAGGGCTGAAATTCTGATGTTGTCGCCGGTTGCTCTGCAAAATGCAAAACGCTAGGCTACTCTGAGGTTCTGTTGTCGCCGGAATCTGCAAAAGCAAATCGCTTGCTGATCTGGTGATGAAAACGTTAGGTATTGGCTCTGCTCCAAAAACGCTAGGTCTCTTGGGGGGGTTTTGCTGAGAAGGTGCCTGTTGAGCGTGGACCTCCTGTTGCCTCTTCTGCCAATTAGTGCTAGTCTAGGTTTGCTTATATGCAAACTTACTCAATTTGCCCTACCTACTTTTCAACAAAAGTCACTTAAAAATAATAAGTGAAAAACGTCAAAAATAGGTAAAATAGGCTAAATGCACTGGAAATTTCCCCTGAAGGATTCTGATGGATTCTGATGGGAATGCTTATGATCATGCTGTGTGCAACCAGAGGATATGCATCTACACTAAGTGACTGGGCATGCACGGTCTACGAATAGACTCACAAGAGTGCTAGATCACTTCTAATCTAGACTGACTGGACTGACTGAACCCTTGTCGTGCTGTAGCTTGTCCACGGACACATAGGGTTGGATGTGTCACATGACAATATGCCTCTAATGCTGCATCATGCTGCGTCTCTGTCAGAATTTGGGTGAGCTCATCTGGTGGTTGTCCTGGCTCCTGGGTGTATAGCTGCCTATATATCTCATCAGTGTACACGTGATCCGTCTCCCTCGTGAAGGTATACCGAGTATGTGTGGAGGCCTCTCCCAATGGAGCTGTGTTGAACTGGAATGATAGAGTGAAAGACAAGGTAGCATGATCGACTGCTACCCCATCCGGTCTAGTTCCCACCACAAAATCTTGAAAGGAAGGAATGAGTCCTGGCGGAGCCATAACATAATCCATTGTACTAGCGCCATGCCGATGTGGAAAGCATGTAAAACCACCAGCTGCAGGGAATCTCTGTAGGCCATTCAAAATGGTCAATCCATGTGCAATCCCCACATCAATCAAGTATCTACCATACTCAATGTGCTCCTCATCCTGTAGGCCATTCATAATGGCCAATCCATGTGCAATCCCCAGATCAATCAAGTATCTGCCATACTCAGTGTGCTCCTCATCCTGTGATAATCTGGACATGTCACATGACACATCCAACCGTATGTGTCCGTGGAACATGATCAGGGTTCAGTCAGTCCAGTCAGTCTAGATTAGAAGTGATCTAGCACTTTTGTGAGTCTATTCGTAGACCGTGCATGCCCAGTCACTTAGTGTAGATGCATATCCTCTGGTTGCACACAGCATGATCATCAGTATTCCCTTCAAAATCCATCAGATTCAGTTAGGGGATTTTTCCAGTGCATTTAGCCTATTTTCCCTATTTTTGACATTTCTCACTTATTATTTGTAAGTGACTTTCCAACAAAAGTAGGTAGGGCAATTTTGCTAAGTTTGTATATAAGCAAACCCAAGTTAGCACTCAATGGCAGAAGAGGCAACAGGAGCTTCCCGCTCAACAGGCAACTTCTCAGCAGAACCCATCAAGGACCATCAAGACCCCTTGGCGTTTTTGGATTTCCCAGCCTCACCTACCCTCAGACCTGGCGTTTTCCAGCATTGCTTGATCGCCAGCCTCATCAATATTACCTAGCAACTGCAGATCCCCAACATCGCCATCAAGTCCAAGTTTGCTAGCATTTTTCCATTTCAGCCTATTAGCGTTTTTGGTCTCCAACAAGCCCAACGTTTTGGCAAGGGACACAGACAGCCCAGCGTTAGTGCTTTTCAGCCCTAGCTGCATCAGAAAGGCAGCGTTTTCAGCCCTATGGTACAGTAGCAGATTCAGCCCCATTGGTTGCAGAAGTTCCCCCATTTTCAGCCCATAAAAACGCAGCCAAAACAGTCATTTTCAACCACCGAAACAGTCCCGAAATTCAGCATTAGAAGATCTCAAATTTCAGCCATCAAGTCGTCGTCATCGGCATAGTCCAAGTTGCATCAGTCCATTGCATACGCATTGTACCACTTTGTGCAATCAAAAAGTAGACCACTCTCGCCGACGAGAGTGGGGCCTTCGGAGAACGGTTTTACAACGTCTTTGGTGTCGTATCTCTCTTCTCTCTCTATCTCTCAGTCTCATACACTTGCACGCACATTGTCCATTCACTTTGTTCGTGATCATAGCACTTTCCATTAAGAACGGAAGGCTCTCCCTTCCATAAGAACTAAAAGGAACCCTTGAGCACAGTTCGGAGCACTCATCTTGAGCAAAGCGCAAACAATCATTCCGCTGCACCTAACAGGACAGGCCCATTTCCGTAATATCAAGCTCCCGCATCAACTCCTCTGAGGTATCATAGAATACTGTTTGGTGGTAGGCAGTCCTAGCATTGAAATCCCCCAGGATAATAATGTCACCGTCTCTGGAAACTTCCCATATATCATCATCTAAAATAGAGAAGGGGGACTGTCCTCTAGGTGATGCATATACTGATGTACTGGGAGGAAAATAGCAAATAGCAATGTAGAGATGTGTATCCACCCTAAAAACCCAACACCCATGTACCTGAAACCGTGATGTCATCTCGCCATACCAGCATGTTGTATCTCCCTACATAGGTAACTGTTCATCAGTGTGACCCGACCTCCCGTGATGGTCGAATGAAGACCCCCATATCTAAAGCACCCACATCAAGGCGTAGAGATCCATTACAATTCCAAGTAGCAACTTTGAGTGCAGTCCCATAGGTCTCGCGCCATCATGCGGAGCGCCTCTCCATAATAACCACTCGTCCATCTCTATAGAAGGCCAATTTCCCTTTCTCTCGGGCTGTCCTTATCTCAGGCATAACTTCTTGCATATGAGCAAGCTGTGAGAGTGTGAGGTCGTTTCTAAAAAATATCCCCGTCTTCTTTAGGAGGCCACTGAATAAAGCTATCTTGTGTCAGCATGAGAAAATGCTCTCTGTAGTAGTCGATCTTGGTGGCCAAGGGATGTGCCGGTCCCACCCAAGTCCACCTTTATGTGTCTCTGTCTGTGCTCGTCTCACTA
This sequence comes from Adiantum capillus-veneris, assembly GCF_014529385.1. Taxonomy (NCBI): domain Eukaryota; kingdom Viridiplantae; phylum Streptophyta; class Polypodiopsida; order Polypodiales; family Pteridaceae; genus Adiantum; species Adiantum capillus-veneris. The sequence continues at coordinate 81,042,722 of NC_140931.1, read as the reverse complement.
CCTTGTTCCTCTTGTTGCATGAGCAGGAGATATGTGATGCACTCAATCATGCTAGGTAGACGGTAATCTGTCCATGGTGTAGCAACACTCCTGTATCCATCTCGTCACTAATGCATACCATACCCTCTGGTCACCTGACTCTACCAGCTGTCGGGAGGCTTCATAAGCGAGTCTATGCAGTCTCCCTGAACTGAATCCCGATGAAGGATACGGTCTCGAATAGCACCTTCACTGCCATGGGTAGTACATGACACTCGGTTCTCAATAATTTATTTGGCACAGATGGTTTGCTGTGAATTGTACATGATAGCAGAAAAATCTGGGGTATCTCTAGTCTGCTCAAGCAAGTCCCTAAAGTCTGGCTGGTCCAATCTCTCTGACCCAAATCCAGTTGAAGAAAGGATATGGTCTGGAATAGAGCCTCAACATCCATGGGGTAGTACATGAAACTCGTCTCTCAGTTTGTTATTTGGCACAGATGGTTTGCAGCAAATCATACATCGTAGCAACAAAATTAGGGGTCACTCTCTGTAGTCTGGCTGGTCCCATCTCCCTGACCCGAATCCTGACGAAGAAAGATACCGTCTGGAATAGAGCCTCCACTGCCATGGGTAGTACATGAACTCGCTCTCAATACGTTATCTGGCATGGATGGTTTGTTGCCAATTATACATAATAGCAGCAAAATCTACAGTCTCTCAGGTCTGCCCCATGATAGTGTGGATAAACCTGGAGTCAGAGCTCGCTACATGAGTGCAGGTGTCATCAGTGTGTTGAAGAGCCAACACTTCGTGCGTGGCTCCTGGACATGTGCCTAATAACGCTGCCTCTCAAGAATGCCCAATAAGTATATGCTCGTATCAAACGGTCCTGAGAGACCTATGACATGGAGATCATCCTTGCTTGTGTCAAACAGCCTATAGAGAAGTGTAGTGCCTGCGAGTAGTCTCTCGAAAAGATATTTTAGTAAACTTTACGGATGAGGTGTCGAAACCTGTTCGCAACATTTCGTTAAGTTTTGTGCAGGTAGGAAACACATTTTCATTGCTATACTGCCTTGTTACACGAGCATTCATGCATGCAACGCACACCGGGCCTAGCTATCCGTTGGTGGACTCAAGTCTCAGATAGAGCGCCCACAGGCCATTATGATAGTGAGGATGATACACAGCAAACCATGTGTACCACATGACATCATCAGAACAGAGTTTGTTGCACCACCCATGTTGGCAGAGGCATTGTTCAAGAGAGATTTAGAGAGATGCCCCTGATTGACTACCCCGCACATGTCGGTAGAGGCATTGTTCAAGAGACATTTAAAGAGATGCCCCTCATCAGAACAGGGTTTGTTGCACCACCCATGTTGGTAGAGGCATTGTTCAAGGGAGATTTAGAGAGATGCCCCTAATTGACTACCCCGCACATCATTTGAGGCATCCAGACAACAGTCTAGGACATAGGTGACAAGGTGGTTCACAAAGGATGGTTTGGATGGCCCACCACCTGCCACCATTGCAGTATGACAGGATTCCCCACACATCAGCCTCACTCGGTGAGAGGAACAGAGTAGTAAGGTAGGGTCTTTGGTACCTTGTGTAGAAGGAAAACACTAACCTTTAGTAAATCGAAGTCTGAAGGTACCAGAAAGGAAAATGCATCTTCACGTGGGAAAGTTGTGATCATAGACTGCCGGCAACGTCGAATCCAATCTTCATGGCTGGTACCATCTTGGAGATTGAGCAGCTCATCCAGATATTGCATGGCAGGTGTTGCTTCCCTTCTTAGGATCTCTGCCTGACACAGACAAGAAGTGAAACTTAAAGAAATCTATTCCAAGCAGAAAGAGGCAATAAGCTTTTCACAACATATGAGTATTAATTTTAAAAACAGGCTGTACATGCCAATGGGATGGTATACATATAGCTTCAACCAATAGGACTAACAAACTGTGTCCAGGTACACAAGCAGCAAAAGCTTGCAAAACGGATGGAAGATTATAGCGTTCAACATATTTGCGTGCACAATCAAATTCTTTTTCAAGAAGATTCGCACTGTGAGTATAGTCTTATCAGTAAAAGCTTGAAATCTTGCACAAAGCGTAACAAGTGCATTAAGTGCATTAAGTGCATTAAGTGCATACGAGCGCATACAAACACATACCTGCATTACAGAGATAACTTCAAGAGGAAGATCCCATGGGCTTTTCTGTCTTACACCCAGCAATCAAAAATAAAATATTCCACTCTTGCTTAAAGTAACATAGAACACATACCTCTATCCGTCTGTACAGCAAATCAAGAGCCTGCACTATGTGCCTTTCATTCTGAGCAAGAGAAAAACAGAAGTGTTAATCTTTGCAGTATGTGAATAGGTTGAGCGTACATGAAGAGATCTTTAACGGCTTAAGACCAGACAAAGTAAATAATCATACATCATGACGAGCAAGCTCAAGCCGGTTATATATGACTATAAGAACCATCTTTGTAAGCATTCCATTCTCTGCAGCCTCTTGAATTTTCTGCAGGAATTAACACTTCTGTGAGAACCCCACTTCCGCCAGTCTGCACATCTCAAGAATCCCACTCTGGCATATCATTTTAAAGCATCAGATAAACTCTGCACAAAGATTATGCCTCGAGTGACCAGAAATAGAAACAGCCATGCAGAATTTATAAAATTAAATTCTTGTATGTTAGATTCCTAACTGTCAATGAGAGTTTTCTATTCAATGATATCAAATTGCATCTCCTCCCACGTTTAGAACCAACCTCATAATTGACATGTATTGCAGAGTAGTTGGAACATACACCCAATACTATACGTGCTTACAGATTTACCAAAAAAAAATGTGCTTACAAAAAATTCTCACAGAAAAATTTAAATTTGATCTTCAGACTTAAGACATCACACATGAGATGTGATATTAGACTTTGAGAAAATTTAAAGATAGAAAGGCTATAGCAAAACCCTAACTGCAGTGCTCATATCACTCTCTACAGTGGCGTCCTCACTAGAGGATGCATGACCACCTAATCATGGACATTCTCGATCATGATACTCTGGCTTTTTAATCTCTGTGGCAGTGGTATAGATAGACATATGAAATTTTCTACCCAAGCCATGCCACACATAGCACCTATGTTCCACATTGCAGGCTACGGCTGGCAATACTTCTTCTTGAGTGCATGTCTCCCATTTGAGGAGAGACTGCCACAGAGCTCCATTTGAGATACCAGACCAACCAGATGAAGCTCTAGCACAAAGCCCTTTGGATTGAAGCAAAGATTTATACATGGAGGCAAGGTGTGGACCTCTTTGGATTGGGTGAGGGTATTGCATTTTTAGCGAGATTACTTGGACTCCTTGAAACCGGCCTGTAGCCTCACTAAAGGGCGGTAACTTTGACCCGATCTATACGTTGATTAGCTTTACCTGTACTTCACGACACAAAGTAACCTCACAAATGAACCTATAACTGGAATTCACCACTTCAAAACAATCCACGACTTGGTAGCTAGAGCGCTTCCATGTAGAGAGTGACACCCTGTTGGCACCAAAGACTGGCGCCCCTTTCAGTATTTCTTTAATTCAATTAAGCCTGGAGAAAACATATAAAGTCCTCCGAGCTGTCCCACTTCTATTGGGCTGAAAATTCCCTACTCTAGCCCAATTTTGGCAGCATAACGACAATAGAAGCTTCACAAACAAAATCCCCTTGTAATAGTGTTAGAGTTACACCACCGTTGCTTCGCCATTTTGTACGACTAGTGATTATCCCGGGCTGGCCACCCATCGTACATCACGTAGATTGCATGGGCGGACAGTTTAGCAACTGTCCGGCCAGTCATTGATTTGTACATAGGCCGACTTCGGCCTTTAGAAGACGTAAATAAAGCTTTCTTTCTTCTTTCTCACCCTGCCCGCCTGCCTGCTGGCGCAGCACCTCCTGCCACCCTGCCCGCCACCCTGCCTGCCCGCACAGCACCTCCCGCCAGCCATCGCCCAGCCTGCACCATTCGTACCACTCGCCTCCTCAGCAGCGCACCACTCGCCTCCAGCCCACCCCTCGCCTTCAGCCCACCTCTCGCCTTGTGCTGCATTGTGCTGCAGCTCCACCATCACAGCAGCCCAGAGACGGGCAGCCCAGGCCACCCTCATATCCATTAGTAGCTCAACATTCAAGGGGATGGGCTGTAAACACTAGGCTTCCCGTGTGCTCAGCCTCGCCTCCTCGAGCTCGACCATGGCACCTCTTGACAGGAAAGAAGTGGAGGACATGATAGCCAGAGCTATCACACAGGCAAAGAAAGATGCGGACAAGGCACTGAACGCCGAAGTAAGGAGGATGACGGAAAAGATGAAGCAGATGGAGGATAACATCAGAGGCCTCACAGAAGAAAAGGAGGCCTGGAAGAAAGCATTCGAAGAACTCCGTGACACCTCCAACACGGAGATACACCGTATACAAGAAAGCATCAACCACCTCCGGATCTCCAGGGAAGAGGGGGAAATCTCGAGCTTCGAAGACATAGAAGTAGAGATCAAAAATAAATGGAAAGCAGACATCAAAGAAGAGATCCAGACAGAAATGGAGGCCAAACAATCGGGATGGGTGGAAGTAGTTAAAAAGAATATCAAGAAGGAGGTATGCGAGGAGGTTCACATGGGAGAGCACTTGAGGGTTCAGCTTACTCTCGAGGAGGAGCGATTGCGCCATATGAGGAAACACAATGTTAGGATCACTGGCCTTAAAGAGGGACCTTCAGCAGAGGAGGATGCACGAGATCTTTGTAGCCAACTAGGCTACAAAGAGACTATGCCTTTTACAAAGGCATGGCGAGCTGGCCGTGACACCACTCGAGCTCGCCCGTTGATCATGCAGTTACGAGGAGATGAGGACCGCACCGCCTTTTTTCGCAAAAGGGTGCTCTTACGAGGCCTCCAGGGCGGCCATATCTTTATGGACGAGGACCTCACTAGGATGCAGATCGAGCACAGGAAATCATGCATGCCCAGGGTCCTTCAGGCACGGAAAGAAGGTAAAAAGGCCTTCTTTCGAGATGGTAGAATCTTCATCAACGGCCGCCCAATCTCATAGGGATTCGGGACCTATGAGACACATACACTAGCACAGGAGACACCACTCAGAGGGGCAGTCTGGAACTACAATGGTTCTATATGGACACATCCGGAGCGCCTAGAGGAGATCATCAATGAGCATGACTTTGTATGTTTTACGGAGACACATGAGAGCCCAGAGAGAGGACTACCTGTAGTCACAGGATTCCAGTAGGAGTCGACTTACAGGACCATCACCAGACAGAGTACAGCTCGGGGGTCAGGAGGGGTGGCCATAATATTCAAACAGAGCTTACACAACCGGATACAGGTGATGAGTAGGAGTCGACTTACAGGACCATCACCAGACAGAGTACAGCTCGGGGGTCAGGAGGGGTGGCCATACTATTCAAACAGAGCTTACACAACCGGATACAGGTGATGAGTAGAGACGAGGAGGCATGCTATATGTGGGTACGGCTAGAGCTCACCCACGAGAGAGGGCTATACATTGCCATATGCTACTTTTCACCACATGGATCACGATATGCTATCCACGACCCCTACTCTCGACTGTCGGAGGACATTTCTCACTACACATCACTCGGGGAAGTCCTCCTAATGGGGGACTTCAACGGGAGGACACAGAGCCGACAGTGTGAGATCTATGATATGGAGCAGTCGGAGATCATGAGGGCACTTGATGCAGAGGACATGGGGGTGAGTAGAGTGTCTGCAGATGGGGGACAGGACAACACTGGATATGGCAGACACCTTCTTGAGCTTGGCAGCAGGCACCATCTCGTTATTTATAACGGGATGGCGAGGTGGCCAGATTCTGGGGGATTCACTTGCTTCCCACACAGTGGCGGAGAGAGCACAGTGGACTATTTGTTGGGCTCTACCCAGACAGCAGAGCTTATACACTCCTTCAGCGTTGCACGCACACCGATAGGGGCGGATCATACTTATCTCACATTCTCCCTTTTTTCTACACAGCTTGCTGACCCCCCCGCCTCCCCCCCTCACACTTACACTACCATTTCTTTCACTCATGAGCTCACTCCTGTTTATATACATCACCTGCATGAGCACCTTATACACTTAGACCCCACAGCACCTCTGGACACACTCACCACACACATTACATCCATCTTACACGAGTCAGCCACTCAAAGTTTCCCACATCGCATACACACACACCCTCCACGCACTGGCACTATGCCACAAAACAGGTGGTACGACGACGAATGTCGAGATCTACACAGACACCTACATATACTGGAGATCAGAGGGGAGATTACACATCGCCAGGCTCAGCGCAAGATGCAGACACTTACCCGTCGTAAAAGACAGGAGTGGGAGGAGCACCAGTATTGGGACATCTATCATTTACTCATGAGCAAGGATAGTGCTGAGGCATGGCGTCGGATCAGACCTCCCAAGCCATCCACTCCTATTCAGGAGCCAACGACATGGCACAGATATGCCGAGAGCTTATACGAGATCCCAGGACAGCCACCCATACCTACGCCATCGGCTACCCGACCCACATCATCTACTTTCTTCACCACCCACATGGTGAAGAAAGCTATATCCCACCTACAGCATGGGAGGGCTAGAGATCAAGCAGGCCTACAGGCAGAGCATCTTATATATGGCTGTGATGCATTGGCACCACTCATTGCCCACCTCTTCAACCGTGCGCTTTCAGAGGGATTCCCAGAGTCGTGGACAGAGCACACCATCGTGCCTATCCACAAATCTGGGGATGCCATGGATCCTAGCACATATCGCACTATCATGATTGGTCCTATACTGGCCAAACTATATGGCGCGGTTTTAGAGAAGGAGCTCAGTTCTCTAGCAGAGGGAGAGGGCATGAGGACACCAGGACAGGCAGGCTTCCGCCGAGCTTTCTCTACTATTGATCATATCTTCACCCTTCGTTGTCTGATCGACCAAACACGGGTGAGGAAGAGGAGATTATATTGCTGCTTCGTTGACTTCCGCAAAGCATTTGACACAGTACCTAGAGAGAGACTTTTTCGATGTCTGGCTGCGCTTGGGATTGGAGAGGAGATGGCATGGGGGATCTATGCATTGTATGAGCATGTATCTGGCAGAGTGAGATGCCCGGGTGGATTATCTGACACCCTTGTGAGCACCATTGGTGTGAAACAAGGTTGCCCCCTATCACCTACACTCTTTGGTCTATACATTGACGAGATTGTAGACTTCATCTTGCACAGGGGTGGAGAGGGTGTGGATATTGCAGGGACTACTGTACACATACTCTTATATGTAGATGATATTGTCCTGATGTCAGAGACGGCAGAGGGACTACAACTACATTTGCAGGCCCTGGATGATTTCTGCTCATAGAGAGGACTCACGGTGAACCTTGGTTTCACCTTGGCAAGACCAAGGTTCTCATATTTCATACATCGGCTCAGATTCGCCGACAGAGTAGATTTACAGTAGCTGGAGGGGATATAGAGGTGACACGCTCATATGTATATCTGGGGGTTACATTCACCACAGCATCAGGGACCTTCTCCATGACACAGGCAGCCAGAGATAGACTTACCAGAGGATACGCATCACTAGCTCTGATGGAGAGACAGTGACACCAGGCCCACTTCCAGGAGCCCCGGACGAAGGGGTGGCTCTTTGACACACTGGTCACACCTGCACTCATGTATGCCTCGGCCATTTGGGGACCGGGACTGGCAGACTCAGTATGGACACAGATAGAGAGGCCACAGATTATTATGATCTCCAGGATGATTCGCAGCAAGCCATTAGTTCCACACGACATTATTAGAGCTGAGCTGGCTGCACCACCGATGTTGGTAGAGGCACTCTTTCAGACTGTTTGCCTTCTTCGCAGATTCAAAGATATGGATCCAGATAGGATCTCTCATAGAGCCTTCATTGCATCTAGAGAGATGGCACAGGCAGGGGACACTAGCTCATGGTATGCCCAGACAAGAGATTGGCTAGCTCAGCACGGTTTTGATATCGATAGACTACCACCACTCCAGTATGACACCCAGACCCCGACCTATACCCTCTCACGCTCTGAGCGGAATAGGGTCATCAGACAGGAGATATGGCATACATATATTCAAAGGACATGGCGCAGGCCCACAGACACCCTACCTCCTAAAATGCTATATTACAATGAGCATTTTCTGAGGTTCTCAGAGCAGGGATTCATTGAGATCCATTATACATGCAGGAGTACATGCCACACCGACTTCGGGTCAACATTGGCCAGCTACGAGTGTCATCACATCAGCTAGAGATTGAGAATGGCAGAGCCAGAGGCATACCACGAGAGGAGCGTACATGCCGGATTTGCCAGACGGAGGTGGAGAGTGAGGAGCATTTTGTCATGAGATGCCCAGCATATACAGAGCTGAGAGAGAGATATGGCATTGGAGACTCATTACAACAGAGTGATAGGCCGAGAGCAGAGGAGGTTTGGCCAGTTCCTGGTTGCGGCTTTAGAGGTTCGAGAGCAATTGTTACAGCCACGCCAGAGTCAGGATAGCAGGACACAGACTACCATCACACAGTTTTTCCGACGAGCAGGGCCAGACCCCCCCACACTACCTACACAGAGTAGAGGGCTTACCCTTCTGCAGGCAGAGTCTCAGAGGGCACGTCGGAGACCGAGGCTCCCAGGATACAGGACACATGGGTGTCACCAGAGGGAGATCTCGAGGATACTAGCTCTACACCATCAGTATCTAGAGCAGAGTCATGTACCACCACCAGGGGATCCAGCATTCCAGAGATACCTGAGCAGGCCACCACCGATGTACCACATTCTCTACCCTACATATGTTGCTTGTTTTTAGATACCCTCCCTATCATCTCATGGTGGTATCACCTTGCAACCCCTAGTTGAGCCTGATGATGCGTGAGCACACCTCGACACGAGGACCCACACTATACATTGTACACCACATGCACCACCCTACCACACCCTTTTGCATAGTATAGGCTCATTTCAGTTTGTACCCTTTTTTTTATTTTCCAATGCCTAGAGCATCAACACATGTATATGATATTGTCTCATAGGTCGAGTTCGGCCTTTCGAAGACGTTAATAAAGCTTTCTTTCTTTCTTTCTCTCTCTCTCTTTATACTATGAGATAAGAGGCCGCTTTCACTGTCTATTCAGAGAGGGTTTTGGGCCACTTTCTAGAGTCATAAGATACCAGGATCAGAGATGCCTCAGATTATACTTACTGGAGATTCGCAAACACAAAGAGGACCTCTTGAAGCGGGGCACAATGAGAGAGATCTAGCGACAGCGGAAGATTACAGATTTCTTTCAATCACGGACAGAGGAGTTCGAGCAGTCCCCCACAACATAACAACATCAAAGGCACCAGAGGCATGCTGCTTGATCGAACGATAGAGTTGGGGTGGTCTCGTCGCCCACGGATGAGATGGCCCTCTCGACATCGACGCAGATTGCGACAGAGGATCCATACCATACTTGCGCTACATAGGAGCCGTCCCGACAAAGTGCCTACCTTGGAGGACATTGAATCTCTATAGCCTTTTGGATACTGATGTATATGTATATGATGCCTCGACTGTCAGAGAGCTCCATTGTATCAGCTCACCCTTTGTATTCCCTTTGTATCAGCTTTCACCCCACCCCTGCCCACTATTTTCTTTTCAATTCTTTGTACTTTTTGTACCCAAACCTGGTATTAGATTCACCACATGTAACCTTTTGGTCTCATAGGTCATTTTGGCCTTTTGAAGACGTCAATATTACATTTCATTTCTCCTGAGGGTCGAGCTCTCCAAACCCTAACCCCAGTATGCGAGTCTGCTCACGCGATGAGGGCACGTGGGTGGGCGTTCCTCATCACCCTCACGACAAGCTGGAACTAGCCGAAACTCTCCTTTTGCCCTCTGACACACCCCGTCTCTGCTCACCAGTTGCCCCAGCGCGTCAGTCGTCTGCCCGTCAATTGCAACCTATGCTACAGCAGGCGCCACAAGCCACAGAGCTTATTGTTGCCTCCTCCTCGCTCACTCGACAACCTAGTCTGCCTTCTCCTCGCACGCTCAACCCAGTACCCGAGATAGCATTCAAAAAACCTATTAAGGTTGAGCAAGGCCTTGTTCTCATGCCAACACACAGTCGCCCAGCCGGCACCCTCAGTTCAGCATTGAACAGAGCATCGCCTCCAAGTACACTCTTCTCCAGCCCTATCATCTTGGCTGGGAGAAAATCCTTCGCATCGGTGTTGCGTACCCCAAAGAAACCACCCGGCGTACGAGCCTCAGATTGGGATGCTCTCCAAGCACAAATCGAGGCGTTACAAGAGGAGAACCTCCTCCTTCGACAACGCCTAGATACAGTTGAAGCACGTCTCACGAACCTCGAGCAAAAGCACTACACCACCGAAGGAGAGATGGAGGCAAAGACCTTAAACACCATCCAAGCACATGTTCAAGAGATCACCGCAAGTCTTCTATCCCAAATCAAAACTCATATTAACAAGGAGATTCGCGAGTTCAAACGCCGAGATGTTGCATCCCTCAACCTGCGGATTGGAGGACTGCCTCAAGAGTGGTACACAGCAGGTAATTTTCACGCATCAGTACGTCAGCTTGCTAGTTTAATGCGAACAGTGTCACGTGACACATTCAACCCTATGTGTCCGTGGACAAGCTACAGCATGACCAGAGTTCAGTTCAATCAAGTCAGTCTAGAATAGGAAGTGATCTGGCACTTTTGTGAGTCTGTTCGCAGACCGTGCATGTCCAGACACTTACAGTAGATGCATATCCTCTGGTTGCACACAGCATGATCATCAGACTACAGTCAGAACCCATCAGTAGAACAAGGAATTTTAGGAGGATACATCACGTCGGAAGAACAAAGCACTTATTCTAAGGAAGGTCGTTGTTTTCACTGTCACATTAAGGGTCACATAAAAAGAACATGTCCTAAGCTTGAATCGAATGAATCTAACGAACCCACAGACCCCACTTCCTTTGTCAATGCAATAAATGAGAACACAAGTGTGGCCCAAGTCTCTCATGATCCTCCCATTGATGAGTCTCTCATTAAGTGTTATGGTCATGTGAATGGTCAGCGTTTTGTCATATTGTTTGACCCAGGCAGTATGCATGATTTGATTAGTGACTCTCTTGTCGAAAAAGCCCGCTTGGAGGTTCACGAGACACCTCCTTTCGAGGTGTCTGGCTTCTCTCCCGGTATGGACTCTCTCATCAGGCAAGAGTGCCTTGATGTTTTGTTCACTGTTCAACAAGTGTCCTTCCACAGGAAATTTGTAGTCTCTCCCCTTTCAAGATGTGATATGCTTTTGGGCATTCGATGGTTTCATGAACATCAACGCGGCCCAAAGAAGAAGACTTTGCAGACCTTTATGAAGTTCAAATATTGCACGACCCACATATCAGAGTGGGCCGACGAAGAGTTCTTTCCAGGATTCCGGATGTTATTGGCGATCTCCCTCAACGCCATACAGTTTGGTACCAGTACCTCACTTTGAAAAGGAAGGGATGTCAAGTGACACATCCAACCCTATGTGTCCGTGGACAAGCTACAGCATGACCAGGGTTCAGTTCAATCAAGTCAGTCTAGAATAGGAAGTGACCTGGCCTTTTTGTGAGTTTGTTCCCAGACCGTACATGTCTAGACACTTAGAGTAGATGCATATCCTCCGGTTGCACACAGCATGATCATCAGACTACAGTCAAAATCCATCAGTAGCATTTTTACAGTGCATAGACCTATTTTCCCTATTTTTGACATTCTTCACTTATTATTTTTAAGTGACTTTTGTTGGGAACTGGGTAGGGCAATTTGCATAAGATAATATATAAGGAAACCAAAGCTAGCACTTTCTGGCAAAAGAGGCAGCAGGAGCATTGCTCAACAGGCAACTTCTCAAGCAAGATCACCAAGACCCCTGGCGTTTTTCCCCTCAAGGTTAAAAGCATCAGAAATTTTCAGCATTAAGCACCAACGTTTCACCCCCTTAAACCTGGTGATTTCAGCCCAATGAACCAGCGTTTTTCATAAGCATCAAACCTGTATTTTTCAGCCCCATAGACCAGCGAATTCAGCCTTTTGGACAGCGCTCTGCAGCCCCATTAGCCAGCATTTTTCAGAGCCAGAAACTCAGTGTTTTCAAGGCAAGAAGCCAGCGGTTTTGGACAGCAGGAAAACAGCGTTTTTCAGCCATCCAAATCTGTGTTTTTTCAGCAGCAAATCAGCAGTAGAGACAGCGATTTCCAGCAGATAAGAACAACCCGTAGATAGCAGATTCAACCAGCCGTCGTCTTCGCCGTGTTCGTCGTCGCCGTCGTTTCATCATAGACTCGCAACTTGCATCAGCATCTTGTACCAGATTGTGCAATCAATAGAATAGACTTCTCTCGCCACCGAGAGAGGGGCTTTTCTTCTCTCTCTATCTCTCAGTCTCAGCACCTTCACTCATAGTGTTCATCCACTTTGTTTGTGATCACTTGCACTCTCTCATTAAAGAACGGAAGGCTCTCCCTTCCCTAAGTAAAAGGAACCTTGAGCACAATCCGGAGCACTCATCAGCAAAGTTCAACATTCATTCCGCTGCACCTTACAAACAGTCAAGTGGGATACAATTCTCGACACATCACAGGTTCAGTCCATAATCTCACATGTCACCAAAAATGGTGGCTCTCATGGAATCATAACATTCAAGTCCAAAGTAGCCTCTGATACTATGTTGTACCAATTAAAGAATCTCAAGGACACCAAGTTTTGGTTTGCAGAGGACTTGACTCCTTTGCAACTCCGATGTAAGAGAGAAGAGCTTACCAAGGTCTGTGAAGCCAGAGCAGCTGGGAAATGGGCAGTCTACCGTGGAGGACATGCAATCATTGAGGACTTTCGATCTACCAAGACAGTCCCTAATGATACCACATTATTAGTAGTTTCTCTTTTGTTTGTAAAATGGAGTTAAGACAATGTCACTAAGTCCGTCTAGGACACGGCTAGTGGTAAGACCTCTCCATCGTAGGTTGTGGACACTGCCCTCTCCCACGAGAAGAGGAGGCACTTTCCACCCTCCTCTTCTAGAGAGGAAAACGATTTTGTATGCACCTTTGGTCCCATGGGTCATATGTGACCTCAGTGGACGATAATCAATCTCTCTCTCTCTCTCTCTCTCTCTCTCTCTCTCTCTCTCTCTCTCTCTCTCTCTCTCTCTCTAGCGTTTTCGGCAGGCATGGCTCTCACCCTCTCCGCTGCTCACTCTCACATGGTATCAATTGCCAAGACGTGGAGCATCATCATCGATCTCTCTACAGAAGGCCAAGAGCTAGGTTTCTGCAGCTTTCTGTCGCCGGAAAAGTGAACCACTGCCTAGCGTTTTCTGCAAGCTCAGCATTTTTTGCAGATTTGCCTCTCGTTTCTGTCTTGCGGCCTTGATCTGCAACTTCTTCTACTGGCACTTCCTCTTAACACCCAATCAGCCCCAAAAAATCCTTGTGTTTTCTGGTCACATTTGCATTTTTGCATCTGTTGGCGTTTTTGGTCAGCTTGCGTTTTTTGAAGACCTGCTGCGTTTTCAGTACCCCGCCGAGCTTGTGCACCCGAGGAAGCGGCCTTCACTTGCTTGGAGAGTCTTCTACTACCAGGAACTTGCATATCTACACCATTGTCAGGTATCTACACCCAACCGGCACTTTCTGGCACTTCTTACTTGCTGTTTTTTCTCTGTTTTCAGCCCCTCGACGGCTGAGAAGCGCAAGCACCCCCTCATCTGAACTTATGTGACACTCTCGTACCGACCGGTGGCGTACACGCACGCTGAAATCTCTGTTACAGCAGCGTTTTCAGCACCCTTTGCAGCGTTTTTTCAGCGGACAGCAAGCTGATTTGTTGCCCTTTGTGCGGTTGATCCCTCCCTTGCTCGTCAGGACACCATCCGGTGGTTGTCTCAGCGGTTATCTTGGACTGCTACAGCATTGGAGACGGTACCTTCATAGGCGACTTGCAATCTCATCGATCTACCTCTGGGACCACTCTTTGAGCACGCGACATGTCGTTTCAAAGCAGAAGGGACAACAACAACAATCTCAGAAGGAGGCCACCACGTCTTCTACGACTACGGCCACTTCCACTTCTACGACTACGTCGTCATCTGCCAATGCAACATCTAACAATTATGCCCTCACCCAGTTCGTTGAGGAGAAGAAGTTGGGTTTACACAACTATGCTGTGTGGAGGACACGAGTCCGCACAATCATTGCCTACCATCGACTCTGGGCATGGTTGAATGATCTCACCTATTCGGCTATGAAGCCTACCCCTCCCACCGCCACTCACGACCAGATCGATGAGTGGGTGGATCGGGACATACGAGTCTTCACCTTTCTTATAATGAACCTCTCTGATCCCATCACGAAGGAAGTTTCCAAAGAGGAGCATGCACATCGATTGTGGAGATGGATTCTTGAGCAGTTTGAGGAGACCTCGTTTGCCAAACAGATCACACTTGAACAGGAGTTGTACAACGTCTAGTTCAAGGATTTCAACTCACTCGATGGGTTGACCCACCATGCGGGAGCTCTGGGACGACCTTGTCTCTGCCGAAGGCGACATCACCTCGATACGCATGGTTTGCCTCTTACTATTCAAGCTTCCCCCACGCTTTGATCCCTACTTTCAGAGTTTGCTCACATCTAGACGTACCTCTTTTTCCACTTGGGACAAGATTCTCCCTTCCCACAGACAGATTGAGGGGCACTCCGCATTCAGAGCCGGAGGTGTTGTTGATGCAGAAGGAGCTTTGATAGCTCAAGGAGGCAACAAGAAAGGTAAAGGTAAGAAGAAGAAGAACAACAAAGACATCGAATGTTACCACTGCCACAAGAAAGGGCACAGAGAATCAGAATGCAGAAAGAAGAAGCCAGAAGAGGCCAACAAGGAGAAACATGTTAGACTTACACCACTCTGCTGCTTCACAGGTCCAGGGCATACATGTACAGCTAGTATGTCTCCGGATTGGCCACCCATAGTCTCGGTTGTTCCTGGTCCTTGTTCCTGGTCCTTGTTCCTGGTCCGGGCGCCCTCATACATTTCCATATATCATTTTCTTGTTGGGTCGTGGGCATTTTTCCAAGCTTTGCCCTATGAAACCGGCCTGTGGGGCAGTAGGCACTGGCTTTCACCCGAAATTCTTTACTTTACTTAAGACGCACAAAGAAACTTCACGAATAAGCCTATGATTGGAATTCAACACTTCAAGACAAACCATGGCCTAGCAGCTAGAGCGCTACCAAGCAAACAACGACACCCTGTTGGCCCCAAAGACTGGCACCCCTTTCGGTATTTCTTTAATCTTATTATACTTGAGAAAAACCTGTAAACTTCTACAGACTGTCCCACTTTTATGGAGCTGGAATTCCTCTACTCCAACCCGATTTCGGCAACAAAACCACAGTAGAAGTCTCCACGGACAAAATCCCAAGCAAACATAGACTTTCCACGCACTTTAGAGCTCTTTGCCAAACCTGGCGAGAAATTGCAGCTCGCTGAATTCTCTGTTTTGCGCTCCGATCCGCGTGCAGATCACTTTTCAGGGTAGCGCTCGAGCTCTCGCACCTGTAGGGTCACTTGCCCCTTGAATTAGACGAGATTGCTAGCAAAAAATCTCTCTAAATTGTCCTATACAAGCACCCAATGCCTTCCCGAGGCTCCCCTAACAAATAAACTATCCGAACCCTTGCACCTAGCCCTCACCAAGCTGTCCAAACCTGTCCATGGCTGTAATTGCAGGTTTTTGACCCAATTTCGCCAACATAACAACGCAAATATCCTTGTAGGTCAAAAGTACACGTCAAGGACACTTTCCCTTGTGGTATGGAAGCTTCCCAGTGAGCTGCAGGTCAATTTCAGCATGCTGTAATTTTCTGTTTTGCCACTTTTAGGTGCCTACTGCACTGTACACGCATCCCAAGGCCTTTCCGAGGCTCCCCTGGCGATTCCCTGCAGTTTAGGTGCGAAACCCTAAACCTGCAGAAAACACAGCAGGCTGTAATTCTCTGTTTTCGACCATTTCGAGCGGAGCGAGCACGCCTACGCGTGTCTCAGGTACTCCCGCACGCAATGGGACAGTTCCCCTGTAAATCGGACGAGTTTTCACGCGAGAAAACTCTCCGTTTTCGCATTCCTTCGCGATGGAACTGTGCATACCTGGAGAGGATTTGCAATTAGCTAATCCGGTTCCTGTACAAAAGGTTCTCGCCTTGGCAAACACGCATAAAACCCCCAGAATTGTACATGGTCATCTGAGTAGCCCAAGTAGTGGGGCATTACCATATGTGCAAAGGGGAGAGAGAGAGATACGCCAGAGCAAATCATCGTGCTACATAGAGCAAGGGAGAAGGCAAGCTTTCCATTAAAGCTATGAGCACCTGCACCCACTACTCACACACACTGTAGCACTTAATGGGCTGAAATCAGCCCCCTCTCTTGAAATGGGCGCCCCCTCTTGCTGATGCTTTTGGCAATTGCATAAGGAGCCGCCAAGTGTCCAGTTTGCCTCTTTTGAGTTAATTCCCTAGCACCCACAACTTAGAAGTGTCGCGAGGGGCCTAAATGACTTTGAACTAAGCCTAGACACCCTTTTACTGCTCGGATTCCAGTGCCGATTAGCCCGGCCAACTCGTGGTGACCTGCCCTTCCCGACTGCGGGTGAAACTCTCGGCCGTCGGCCATTTCACACTGGCCATGCAATGTCCGATCATTTGCAACTTCTAAAAGAGGGTCCCAAAAAGTAAACAAAAATCATCGGAAAGAAACCAACAACTCAAGTTAGCAATTGCCACGTCCTCGTGACATACCACCCTCTTAAAATCGCAAACGCCCTTGATTGCGTGCCATATATACATGCCATAGATGATCTTGTGTGGTAAGCACCCTTTTATCATCGCATGTATCCGCAAGAAAGACTGTCAACACATGTGTACAAATGACCTAATGAGACCTTCATACTTTTGTCAAACTGTACACTGCTATTGCACTGAAACCATGTGTACATTTGATGTGGTAGCTCTATCATTACCCCTCCTATGCAAACGTTGGGTTGGAGCATACATAGGCTGTAACCCAAAGGCCTCAAGGTAAAGCTACAATACATTTGGTGACTCACAGTTCATGCTCTTCCATCCACTTTGCATCCATAGGTGGATAGTTCTTGAACTTCACCACATAGCATCTTGCAGCCTGTCCCTTAACTATTAAGTGTGCAAAAGGCTCTTGCCTCCGCAAATGAGCATAATTCCACAACACTGTGACGTACCACCCACGACCAAGTAAGCTCAAATTTCAAGATGATTTACCGATGCGTCAAAAGAATCCAAGCAATCGCCTCAGAGAATCGGCAAGCAACGTGTCACCTGACAGACCCACATCACTCTTGCAGGGGATCTAGTGGCCAATCTACCACCGTGAGACCTCTCCTTATCATGGTTCATACTTGCAAACCCTACAACGCAACAGAAAATCAGCCCTAATTTGACCACTTTTTGGCAGGGCGTGCATGCGGAATCTCCTCTCTGTTTTGTGAAGAGAAACCCTCTTATTTGGTATCATTCATCTTGTCAATCATAGTGTAATTCCAAGTTCTTGTACTCTGTGTCTTTACCCAAAACAATCGAGGCTCACTCTTTGAGGAAAAAGTGATTGATATCCCGGCAATGAAACCTTGACACCGGGGCACTAGCTTTCACCCGAAAAATCTTTACTTTACTTTAGACGCACAGAGAAACTTCACAAATAAGCCTGTGACTCGAATTCAACACTTCAAGACAAACCACCGCTTGGCAGCTAGAGCGCTACCAAGCAGACAACGACACCCTGTTGGCCCCAAAGACTGGCGCCCCTTTCGGTATTTCTTTATTCTTATTATACTTGAGAAAAACCTGTAAACTTCTAAAGACTATCCCACTTTTATCGGGCTGAAATTCCTCTACTCCAACCCGATTTCCGCAACATAACCACAGTAGAAGTCTCCAAGGACAAAATCCCAAGCAAACATAGACTTTCCACGCACTTTAGAGCTCTTTGCAAAACCTGGCGAGAAATTGCAGCTCGTTGAATTCTCTGTTTTGCGCTCCGATCCGTGTGCAGATCACTTTTCTGGGTAGCGCTCGACCTCTCGCACCTGTAGGGTCACTTGCCCCTTGAATTAGACGAGATTCCTCCCAAGAAATCTCTCTAAATTGTCCTGTACAAGCACCCAATGCCTTCCCAAGGCTCCTCTAACAAATAACGATCCGAACCCTTGCAACTAGCCCTCACCAAGCTGTCCAAACCTGTCCACGGCTGTAATTGCAGGTTTTTGACCCAATTTCGTCAACATAACAGCGCAAATATCCTTGTAGGTCAAAAGTACACGTCAAGGACACTTTCCCTTGCGGTATGGAAGCTTTCTACTGAGCTGCAGGTCAATTTCAGCATGCTGTAATTTTCTGTTTTACCACTTTTAGGTGCCTACTGCCCTGTACACGCATCCCAAGGCCTTTTTGAGGCTCCCCTGGCGATTCCCTGCAATTTAGGTGCAGAACCCTAAACCTGCAGAAAAACACAACAGGCTGTAATTCTCTGTTTTCGACCGTTTCGAGCGGAGCGAGCACGCCTACGCGTGTCTCAGGTGCTCCCGCACGCAATGGGACAGTTCCCCTGTAAATCGGACGAGTTTTCACGCGAGAAAACTCTCCGTTCTCGCATTCCTTCACGATGGAACTGTGCATACCTGAAGAGGATTAGCAATTAGCTAATCCGGTTCCTGTACAGAAGGCTCTTGCCTTGGCAAACGCGAATAAAACCCCCAGAACTGTACATGGTCATCTAAGTAGCCCAGCTAGTGGGGCATTACCATATGTGCAAAGGGGAGAGAGAGAGATGCGCCAAAGCAAATCGTCGCGCTACATAGAGCAAGGGAGAAGGCAAGCTTTCCATTAAAGCTGTGAGCACCTGCACCCACTACTCACACACTGTAGCACTTAATGGGCTGAAATCAGCCCCCTCTCTTGAAATGGGCACCCCCTCTTGCTGATGCTTTTGGCAATTGCATCAGGAGCCACCAAGTGTCCAGTTTGCCTCTTTTGAGTTAATTCCCTAGTACCCACAACTTAGAAGTGTCGCGAGGGGCCTAAATGACTTTGAACTAAGTCTAGACACCCTTTTACTGCTCAGATTCCAGTGCCGATTAGCCCGACCAACTCGTGGTGACCTGCCCTTCCCGACTGCGGGTGAAACTCTCGGTCGTCGGCCATTTCACATTGGCCACTCAATGTCCGATCATTTGCAACTTCTAAAAGAGGGTCCCAAAAAGTAAACAAAAATCATAGGAAAGAAACCAACAACTCAAGTTAGCAATTGCCACGTCCTCGTGACACCCTACCTCCCCTTGGGCACCTATTTATGGGGCCAGGGGGGTACCCACTTCCAACATATACTGATTGTATTGGGCTTCTGCTCAAGGTAGTCATGGGGGGCTGATCGCCCTCTCTTCCTACACATAGCATTTTGGTGTCTCTCTCTCTCTCTCTCTCTCTCTCTCTCTCTCTCTCTCTCTCTCTCTCTCTCTCTCTCTCTCTCTCTCTCTCTCTCTCTCTCTCTCTCTCTCGCGCACTCTCACATGGTATCAGAGCTCAAGTCATCGCATGGTATCAGTCGCCAGAGTTTGAGGGCACACCGTCTTCGCATCACGTTCTCCTCCCAAGAAGCAGATCAAATCAGCCAGCACCAAAGAGGGGGGCGACATCAGTACCAGGCCATCCGTCACGAAGACCTCAACCCTCACCTTGCGTTTTTGCTAGAGAGCTATAGATCTGCCCTCCCCACATTTAGCGCTAGCAACAGGAGGGATTTTCATCACCGGAATTGCCCCCTACCATCAGTGTTTTTTGGCCAGCAAACCCTTTTGTCAATCAGCATCAACGTTTTCAGGCTGGAAGCATCAGCGTTTTCAGCCAAGTGGGGGCAGCACCCACTGATCTTGCCTACGACACACAGCCTTGCATCCGGTGCTTGCCGATCAACCTCCTCTTCAGATCATCAGATTTCAGCCAGCAATACCTGCTGTTTTCTCTGTTTTCAGCCCACCTGGGGTTGTGCCAGGGATTCACCATCCTTCCTACACCCTCTGCATCGCTTCGGACCATGCCGGGAGCGTACGAGCACGCTGAAAATCGCTGGACAGCAGCGTTTTCATCACCTTGCAGTTGCGTTTTTGGGTGGACAGCAGCCACATGGCTTGCGTTTTTTACAAAGGATGAAGTTACTTCCTGCCAGCCGACGATGGTCCATGCGGTCTCTCAATGACTGCTGCAGTACACAGTATCTTCGACATCGGCTTGATCATACACGGGCGTACGATCCTTGGCAGATCCATTCATTCCAGCCTTTCTTCGGCGGTTGCGCACTCCAGAGGGGGTGGTGACTTGTGGTTTGCTATGGACACACCTATGCACTCATCAGAGAAGTTCACACGAGATATGGCCATGCTCATGGCATATGGGATTCCATCATTCCCAGAGAAGACACCACCATCTTTGGTGGACAGACACTTACCACTTGACCTCGACATGTCAGATCACTTGCTTACACAGGAGCTACATGGACTTAGGGAAAGGATTTTGGATCTCTTCTTGGACAGGTTCATTGCTTGGATCTACAGACTGGAGTGGGACTTCAGTTCTTTAGACTCTCTTGGAGAGTTTACCCGCAAGATGCGCGAGATCAGGCATTATTACGCGACCACATCCGGAGCCACCCGGAGCTTGGCTTGGATGGTAGTACAGTTGTTGTTCTACACTCATTAGATTGCTACCTTCAGAGTTGCTTACACTCACCCTCGGTAACCTTACAGCAAAGTTATCCTCCGACCTGGGCAGTAGGACACTTCCAACTCATTCACAATGAGAGCCACACCGAGTTGCGGTTTGGTGGCGTTGTTGGCTTGGATTATGTTTTGGTTGACCACAGAGGATTGGAGGCAGGAGATACAGGCAAGACGGTGCAGACAGATTGGTACGGCCTTTCCTCTTCTCAGAGATTATTCACAGTACAGATTGCTCAAACTGGTTTCCCTTCCTCATACACGACGATCACGGTGCAAACAGCTTGGTCTGACCACACCTCTTCTCACAGGCCCTACACAACGCAGAATGTTGAGTCTCGCTTTCCCCTCATCTTGGATTACTCTACCTACTGACAGGACACCATCCGGTGGTGGTCCGTGCGGTCTATCGGTGACTGCTGCAGCTTACGGTAGCTTCCACAATGCAAACTGTTTATTCTAGCTTTCCTTGATTCGGAGGACGTTTACGGCGCAGATTGCTACATCTGGCCTTCCTAGAGTTTTTTTATACAACTTAGCCACCTTGCCACACTAGGTTACAGGTTCATGCATTGACAGACTTCTGGTCATTCTCATGACGGTTGCTGGGCTTCCGCATTTTCTCCAGACGGTTTGACTACAGACACCACAGATCCTATTGGGTAGGACAGTTGTAGGTCTATTGGCACTTCTTTCACAACAAGGAGTGGTTACACTTAGTACGATACCTTGATGCAGTATCTTCACCCTGTATCGACGGAGTACAGCAGTTTGCTACACTGCTCGTGAAGGCACTTTACCACGGAGATTTATTGGCGGTTGGGACACCCCAGACTGCTGCTACACTCATGAAGTATTGTCCTTCAGTGGACATCGCAACAGACATCTTCATCATTTGCCTCACATCTTCGGCTTCATGCAGTTTGCTCAGCATCACGTGCTGAGAGAGGGTGTGAAGACTTACACCACTCTGCTGCTTCACAGGTGCAGGGCATACATGTACGGCTAGTATGTCCTCGGATTGGCCACCCATAGACTCAATTGCTCCTAGTCCGGCCGCCCGAGTTTGGGGCCGATGGGCGCTCTCATATATTTCTGTCACAAGACGGGCGCCACGTGCCAATAGAAAAGGAACAGACTGAACAGACTTTTAGCACTTCAATAACAGTTGAACTGAGAGAGAGAGAGAGAGAGAGAGAGAGAGAGAGAGAGAGAGAGAGAGAGACGACACGGGACACAGAGTGGCGCGCCGCAGAATTCCGCCCCAGAGAGTATTGGCTCCAAACCTTGGCACCCCTTTCGGTATTTCTTTATATTGCATCAACACAGTACAAGCCGGTACTCGAGACTCTGCACCTTCTCTAGGAAGCATGCCAGAGAATGAGCCCTAACCTCATATTTAAAGACCCTAGGCCCCAAAAGCAGTTTACAATGAAAAGCCTTCAAACTCAAAAGCATTTGGTCCAAAAGCAAAGCCAAAAAGCTACCAGCGTAAAATCCGGAATTCTGTACAACTGCCACGTCAACAGTCAACGCAAAACGCGGAAATCCGTAGAGCATGCCACATCATCAACCAGCGTGATTTTCAGAAATCTGCCACGTCATTAGCCAGCTTCACAATTTCTTCTGTGTGTGTGTGTGAGTCCTGCTTTATTTTAATTCTTTATGTCACTTGGGGCCCCATCAGACGGGGTCCCCATAAGTTGGTAGGACTTCTTATTATGTTACTTGTTCTCTTAGGGTTTAGGCCCCTCGGCCGGCATCTGCAAGTTGGCTCCCTTCTTCAGGGCTTTGACACATCAGCAGTTTGTGACATCTCCCCTTCTTGAAAGAGAGTAATCTTCCACGATTACAGCATATCTGCAAAACAACTCAAGTTAGCTCAAAAATTTCTGACGGTCATTCCGAGGGACAATCAGTTTTCTTTTTTGTTAAGGAGTTAGCTTCTCCTTTCGGCTCTTTTGATCAAGGGAGTTAGCTTCTCCTTTCGTCCAGATCGAAACTCTTGATATTCCGGCGTAGTAAAATAGCCATCACACCCAAACCGTACTGATCTTCCACGGGTGTCTTGATGCACTAAAATTATATACCCATGCAATCTCATCCAATTAGGAATATTCAGTGGTTGGCACATCACAATGCAACACAAATGGTCACATATGCATGTTACAAGACATAGAAACATAAAGTCGCCGATGAACACTCCTCCCGCATAACCAAACAAGGTCCGAGCCGGGAGATATTCAACGACTCCCTCATCACTCCTCCCGCATAACCTAAAAAGGTCCGGGCCGGGAGATATAGAGGCCTTTTACAACCAAACGCCCCCCAGACCGCAGCCTGCGTCGTTTGGAGGTGCTGAGAGTAACCAATGCTAGACTTCTTAATACTCCTCCTGCATAACCATCCAGGTCTGGGCCGGGAGTCACAACAACAATTATTTTACAAGCATACAACCAAACACTCCCCAGGCATCGGCCTGCGTCGTTCCGAGGTTTTCTAACATACAACGAAACCCTCCCCAGGCATCGGCCTGCCTCGTTCCGAGGTTCAAACAATACCAAAACTGTATTTCTCACTTCTCCACCCGCGAGTAAAATCACCAATCAATGAAACTAGTATTAAAATCAAAGTCAAACATTTCAAATCGGCACCTATACAGGTTCAAACCAGATACCATCCATTTCAAACACATTCCAAACAGGATCACCAAACAAGTTCAAACAAAACTCAAACTTAAAAAGCAATCTCGACATCAACCGAGCTCGAAAAAGTAGACTTACTTTCCATCTTGAAACATGCATCAAAAAATTAGGGTTAGGTTCATTCCATAGGGTCGTAGCCGAGCACAGCATGGTCCATCAACTCTTGGACAAACAATGTTTCTTTGGCAACGATGGTAGTCCCAAGGTAGCAATCGCATCGAACCTCCAAGGTTATCAACTCGAGAAGAGACATCTAATGAGAGATGTCGAGAAATTTCAAGATATAATCTGCTAGGGTTTCCATGGCAAGCATTTCAGGATACCCCACTCTACCAGAAGTTGCACTCCGAAGGAAGATGTCAAAAACCATACAACTTCGTGCAAAATTTTTCTTGAAAGCTTACCAAGTACTTGGAGTATGCTGCTTGGTAGCTATCAACATCTGCATGGTACTGTCTCTCAGGAAAACAGCAGCTCGAAACCAATCTTGGATCCTTCTCTTGCAAGTGATCTTAATGGCTTATGCCCTGTAAGACATGAGCGGTGAAGACGGGAGCGCGCCCGACGCGCAATGAAGTAAGGGTGGGAGTGGCTAATAAGTCCGGGGTCGGTGCCCGAAGATACCTCGAATAAAATTCCAATAGCTCTGTCTGCTCTTTTGTAGAACTGGTATGCTTTCAGAAAAGTACACGCTTGATGCTCTGATACCACTGTCACAAGACGGGCACCACGTGCCAATAGAAAAGAATAGACTGAATAAACTTTTAGCACTTCAATAACAACTGAACTGAGAGAGAGAGACGACACGCGACACGGAGTGGCGGAATTCCACCCCAGAGAGTATTGGCTCCAAACCTTGGCGCCCCTTTCCGTATTTCTTTATATTGCATCAACACAATACAAGCTGGTAATCGAGACTCTCTACCTTCTCCAAGAAGCATTCTAGAGAATGAGCTCTAACCTCATATTTAAAGACCCTAGGCCCCAAAAGCAGTTTACAGTGAAAAGCCTTCAAACTCAAAAGCATCTGGCAAAGCCAAAAAGCTGCCCGCGTAAAATCTGGAATTCCGTACAGTTGCCACGTCAACAGTCAGCGCAAAACGCGGAAATCCGTACAGCATACCACGTCATCAGCCATCGTGATTTTCAAAAATCTGCCACATCATCAGCAAGCTTTGCAATTTCTTGTGTGTGTGTGTGTGTGTATGAGTCCTACTTTATTTTAATTCTTTATGTCACTTGGGGCCCCATCGGACGGGGTCCCCATAAGTTGGTAGGACTTCTTCTTATGTTACTTGTTCACTTAGGGTTTAGGCCCCTCGGCCGGCATCTACAAGTTGGCTCTCCTCTTCAGGACTTTGACACATCAGCAGTTTGTGACAATTTCCATTTATCATTTTCTTGTTGGGTCGTGGGTATTTTTCCAAGCTTTGCCCTACCTCCCCTTGGGCACCTATTTATGGGACCAAGGGGGTACCCACTTCCAACATATACTGATTGTATTGGGTCTTCTGCTCATGGTAGCCATGGGGGGCTGCTCGCCCCCTGTTCCTACACATAGCATTTTGGTGTCTACTCTCTCTCTCTCTCTCTCTCTCTCTCTCTCTCTCTCTCTCTCTCTCTCTCTCTCTCTCTCTCTCTCTCTCTCTCTCTCTCTCTCTTCCCCCTGCACACGCACTCTCACAAAACAAACAGCCTCGACTGCAATTGTAGCCTCTCACAAAACGGCAAGGACCGCTCTTGTCGGGACGACGGACCACGCTCTTGCTACATCGCGGTCAAGTACTTGGGTTGTTGACAGTAGAGCTACCACTCACATGACTCTCCAACAGTCTTGGTTTAGCTCTCTCAAGGAGACTCGGGGGCAAACCGTCACTATGGGTGACAACCATGAGATTCCAATGTCTGACACAGGCTAGATTACCCTCTTCCATTCTACCTCAAACCAGAAGTTCAGTTTAGTGGTGCCGCTTTACGTTACGGACATGGCCTTCAACCTCCTCTCTGTGTCGAGTTTGGACTCTTAGGGAGCTATACGCTTTGGGAGTGGCACAGTGACCATTTCTAATTCTACGACAGGTAGTGTTCTTGCACGCGGTGAGCACAATAAATCTCCATACCGCCTCATTGCTCTTCTGTCTCGGACCACGGAGTCTTCTTCTCTATGGCATGCACGATTTGGACGTCTATGCCATTAGCAGCTTCAGCAAGCTCCTAGGACCTCTATGGTGGAGGGTTTACAAGCGATACGCTCATCATCAGGCGCATGAGAGGCTTGCCAGATCGGCACGCAAGACAGGGTTGCCTTTCCGAAGCAGGCATCCAACAGAGCTTCGGCACCACTCGCACTTGTTTGTGTTGATCTATGTGGCCCGATGAGCACTCCATTTTTTTGCTCATAGTTTTTGCTTGATTTGCTTGTACCTGTGGATGACTGTAGTAGGTACACTTGGGCTTCGTTCTTAAAGCTCAAGTCGGAGGCTTTCAGTTTCATTCGAAATTGGAAGAAGATGGTCGAAAAGGAGGACTTGCAAGTCAAATGTATTTGCTCAACGCCAGCAGACTACTCCCCACACTCCTTCCCAGAACGGAGTTGTTGAGCGAAAGAACCGGACTATCATGAAGATGGCTCGTGCGATGCTCACACATGCTCTTTACCTCCGATTTACTAGGCGGAGGCATGTAACATGGTGGTTTACATCCAGAATTGTTCTCCTACTCATGCTTTGCAGGACATGACTCCCTATCAGGCCTACTACGGGCGCAAGCCATCGGTCTCACACTTTCGAGTTTTTGGATGTCCGGCCTTTGTCCATGTGCCAAAGGAGAAGCAACCGAAGTTAGACTTCAAGTCGAAGAAGCTCATCTTCCTAGGCTATTCACGAGAGTCTGATGGATACAGGCTTTATGATCCTGACGCCAAGACCACCACAATTAGCCCTGATGTGACTTTCATGGAGCTTTTTAGCACACCTGCAGCAGAGGGGGCAGCATCCAAGCCTATACCTTCCCTACCTCATCCTCCTCCTCCACCTCCCTCACCTGACCCTAACCCTACACCTGACCATGTACCCTCTACACCGCAGCCAGTTACTTCACCCGATCATGCCATGTCAGATTCCAATTCTGATGTGGATGATGGTTCTCCTCCAATGGAGGCGGACCTACTCCGCAAGGAGAAGTTAGTACCTGGTTGGCTCTACTCTACAGTTTCTTCCTCTGGAGTCACGAAGTTACCAGACTCGCCAAAACCTGGATAGCCTCCACGTTCTGCACGCCTCAAACAGAGGCAAGTTTATGACGGTGCAGAGTTCGTGAAGTTTGCACTCATGTCCCAAATTCAGGCTTCACCAGTTGAGCCTTCCTCGGTGGAGGAAACACTTCAGCATGATTGCTGGAAGCGTGCCATGCAGACAAAGCTGGACACTATCAAGCGGAATGAAACCTAGACTTTGGTTCCCAAGCCCAACAAGCAGAAGGTGGTTTCTACGAAATGGATTTTCAAGACAAAGTACAAGGCTAATGGTTCCCCCGACAAACACAAGGCGAGACTTGTTGCTCGGGGTTTCACACAGTGACCAAGCGTGAACTTTGACGAGACCTTTGCTGCCACCGCTCACATGACTACCATACGCACAATGTTTGCTCTCGCAACCAACTTTGGTTGGCCTATCTTCCAGATGGATGTCAAAAGTGCTTTTTGAACGGAGATTTGGATAAAGAAGTTTATGTAAAGCAACCTCCTGGGTTTTGTATACCAGGCAAGGAGGACTGGGTCTATCACTTGTGGAAAGCATTGTATGGACTAAAGCAGGCTGGACGACAGTGGTACTGCACACTTGACCAGTTTCTCGAAAAGTTGGGTTTATGGCGTACCTGATTGGATTCCACCTGTTATGTTGTCTCTGATGGCTCTTTGGTTGATAGTGATTGTCTTGGTGGACGATCTCATTTTCACAGGCTCATGGACCAGCAAGATCAAGTTGATCATGAAAGCTATGGAGACATGTTTCGAGAAGACTTATCTTGGGCTTCTTCACAATTTTCTTGAATTTGAAATCTTTCAGACACCAGATGGCATCTTCTTTTCTCAGCGGAAGTATGCGAAGGCTATCCTGGAGCGATTCTAGATGACAAACTGCAGACCGATTGGCACTCCTCTTGAGCCCACGGAGAACATATCACTTCATGATCCTTCCCCACGGATTGACCTGGAGCAATACAGGAATGTTGTTGGCTGCCTCGTATGGCTGACTTATTCCCGACCAGACATCTGTTACACATTTTCTGTCCTCAGCTACACCCGACCTCGTCAGCAACATTGGCAGTGTGCCCAGTGTACTTTGCGGTACATCAACGGCACCTTGGACCATGGTGTGTTCTATGGTCGCTCCAAGGGTTGCACCTTACTTGGTTGGTGCGATTCAGATTAGGCAGGAAATCCAGATACTCGGTGCTCTACTACAGGAGTAGTTTTCACACTCCGCTCGGGACCCATTTCATGGAGCAATAAGCGGCAACCCACCGTTGCGCTATCTTCCACAGAGGAGTAGTACTGTAACAGACTTGGACACTCCAAATCAAGAATCAATCGCGACAGCACCAAATAACCACTTCAAAACAATTCACAAATCACAATAGATTTGCACTGGCCCAGCGGAGTTCCGATATTGGCCCCAAAGACTGGCGCCCCTTTCGGTATTTCTTTATGTATTAATCAATCATCAAAGCACAAGAAAGCGGTTAGGGTTTCACTCTCAGACTCTACGTCCAGATGCTCTGAGAAGTGAGGCCCTCACCGCATATAAAAAGATTACAAGGGACGCCCAAAACCAGAGCCCCAAAAGCCTGAAAGCAAAAGCAACTTCTCTCACTCTCTCATTGAGAGTTAAAAAAATAAAGCAATTTAACCCTTTCTCTCTCTCAATTTCATGCGTAGCCAAAAAGCAGCTAAGAATGCATCGCTCATGCTTTTTTTTCAGCTTCCGTGATTCACGCCACAAAATCTAGAAGCCTCCGTCCACTGCTGCCACGTGGCATTGCCCCGCCTGATTAGGGTTTCCAGTCACCAGTTAGGGTTAGGGTTTCCAGAAATTAGGGTTTCTAGCAAAAATTAGGGTTTGCAGGAATTTTAGGGTTTCTGGCAGAATTTAGGGTTTCTGCTGTCGGTAGCCACGTCATCACTTTGTGACAAACCCCCCTCTTGAAAGCATTGTAATCGACCGCGATTACGCCTGCAAAACCGACAAAAGCAATAAACCGTATTAGTAGACACTGACTGTTAGTACCTACGTACTAGGAACACACATCTAGCACATGTACCAAATCAACAGTCACATCACACGACATCACAGGACATCACATGACATTCAACATTCATTCGGATCTTAGACCATGATTTATCGGCAATGTAGCTAGCAATCACATCTAGGTCTAATCGGGACCTCATCGATGTCCGATTGACTAACCCCTATTACAACCATGTCTATTCGAGATCAATCAGACCAAAATGCTGCAGTCATTTCGTCTATCAGTTCCTGCACTCAAAAGAAGTCAAGAACAAATCAGTATCATTATCAGGAATTCCATTTCATAAAGTCATCCAGCAAAATACTGTCAGCTCTCAGTATCCCTGAAGCTCAAAGAGACATCAGTGACTTTAGTATCAAAATCAAGGCATCTGTTGACAAAGGAGCGGAGTAACTCCCCTCTTGTGCATCCCACTGCACCAGATCTCCGGCCAAGCTGAATGTCTGGGTTCCGTTTGGAGTAGACTATGCTAAACTAAAACATCGAGGTAAAGTTTCACAATCTGAGGAGTATCTGCTAGGTCCTCCTCCTCCATCCACTTCGCATCCAATGCAGGATAGTTCTTGAACTTAACCAAGAACCGCCTTTGGACTTTACCTTTATTCTTCGTATCCTTATGTACCAAAATCTGTTCAGGAAGAAGGATCTCCTCGTTTTCTTCCACTTTGGGTTGCTGATCAGGCTCCCCATCATCAGGCACATCACCCATAGAAGGTTTCAAGAGACTCACATGGAATGCATTGTGAATCCTCCAAGTATCTGGCAGTTTCAGTCAGAAGGAGACATCATTTATCTTTTCAGTGATCTGGAAAGGTCCGTAGTATCGCATACTAAGCTTTGGAAAAATCCTCTCCTTTCCCTTTTCCTTTTTTAGGCGTGCCTTTTCAAAACATAAGAGCACCCAATCATCCTCCTTCAATTTCAAGTCGCGACGATGGCGATCCGCTGCCTTTTTATGTCGTTCTTGAGACTTCTACAAAGTCTCACGAACCTTGGCGAAAGCCGTATCCAAATCTCGCGTATATTCATCCGCTTCAAAGATCTTATCTTTCGTGCTTAGGAAGGAACCTTCGCAGCACTTTCAACAATCTCAAATGGCGTCTTCCCCGTCGAAGAGTGTATCGTGTTATTGTAGGCAAATTCCACCAAAGGTAAGTTCTTTTCCCATTGAGTCTTTTGATCCGAGATACAAGACTTCAATAAATCTAAAACCACTGAATTGGCAATCTCAGATTGCCCGTCAGTCTGCAAGTTGAACGATGACGAGAACTGCAACCACGTGCCAATGTTCTCCCAAATTGCCTTCCAAAACAAACTCATAAATCTGGGGTCTCTGTCGGAGACAATCGTCTCAGACGTGCCATGTAATCGGAAAATCATCGTGATCATTCTATGTTCTTGGGAGATCAAAAATGGAATCCATTGCAATCCTTTCCCAGGGGCGGGTGGGGATGGGTAAAGGCTGTAACAATCTCGGTGCCTTATGCCTGTCAAACTTGACCTTCTGGCATACTGCGCACAAACTCTTCCACATCCTTTTTGAGTCTCGGCCTAAAAAAAGTATCTCTCTACCCCTTTCATGGTGGTAGCAATGCCACAGTGACCCGTAAAAGGTGGAGAGTGGCATTCAGTCATAACCTTTTCCCTCAACGGCTGTGTAACGCACAACATAGTCTTTCTCATCAAGTAGCCTTCCCGAAGGGAGTATCCAGCTATTGTCTCCCCATCCCGTATCCGTGTGAAAATATCTGCAAAATCTGTATCTGTGGCATACTGATCGACCATATCCTCGAAGCTCCTATGATGTATCACGGAAATAGCCAGAACCAACGGCTTCAGAGACAAAGCATCTGCCACCACATTCTTTTGTCCCTGCACATGGACAATCTGGAAGTAAAACTGTGACAAGATGTTCGCCCACCGCATCTGCTTTTCCGAAAGCTGCTTCTGTGACAAGAAGTAGCGCAAACTCTGATGGTCTGTAAAGACAGTAAAATCTGCTCCGAGTAGGTATGCCGCCACTGAGTAAGAGCATGGATAACCGTCAAAAGCTCTTTCTCATAAATCTGTGTTGTCATCTCCGGCCTAGAGAACAATCGACTCTCGTAAGCAATGACATGGCCTTCTTGCATTATGTTAGGTGCAGCGGAATGAATGTTTGCGCTTTGCTCAAGATGAGTGCTCCGAACTGTGCTCAAGGTTCCTTTTTTGTTCTTATGGAAGGTAGAGCCTTCCGTTCTTAATGAGAGAATGCTACGATCACAAACAAAGTGAATGGACACTGTGCGTGCAGCTGTATGAGACTGAGAGATAGAGACAGAAGAGAGATACGACACCAGAGACATTGTAAAACCCTCCTCCGAAGGCCCCACTCTCGTCGACGAGAGTGGTCTACTTATGATTGCACAATCTGGTACAATGGGAATGCATGTGACTGATGCAAGTCTAGGCTATGTCGACGATGGGCTGAAATCTGCGATTAGTCCAAAACGCTGATTTGGGGGGGCTGTTTCTGTGGTTCTTTGACGCTGAAAATCTGCAGGTTTAGGGCTGAAAACTGATGGTCTTTCCGGGCTGAATCTACTACTTCTTTAGGGCTGAACCTGCAAGTAATTCATTGCTGAAAATCACTGCTGAATACTGCCAAAAATGCTAGGTTCATGAGGAACAAAAACGCTAGCTCCTGTGGTCTTCTGCTGGCGATCCTTGTTGATGCAAACGCTAGGTATGCTGGGGGTTCGGGCGATGGTATGCTGGTGCAAAAACGCCAGGCTATGGCTTGTCAAAAACGCTAGGGGAGGTTCTGTTTCTTCTTGCTTGGTGGGGGAAACCGCCAAGGTCTTGATGAGAAGTTGCCTGTTGAGCTTGGCTCTTGTTGCCTCTTCTGCCATTTAGTGCTAACTTTGGTTTGCTTATATATTTTCTTACCCAAATTGCCCTACCTACTTTTGTTGGAAAGTCACTTAAATTAATAAGTGAAAAATGTAGGGAAAATAGGCTAAATGCACTGGAAAATTCCCCTGATGGAATCTGATGGATTCTGATGGAAATACTGACGATCATGCTGTGTGCAACCAGAGGATATGCATCTATACTAAGTGACTAGTCATGCACGGTCTACGAATAGACTCACAAAAGTGTCAAATCACTTCTAATCTAGACTGACTGGACTGACTGGACCGACTGAACCCTGATCATGCTGTAGCTTGTCCACGGACAAATAGGGTTGGATGTGTCACGTGACATCCCCTCCTTTTCAAAGTGAGGTACTGGTACCGAACTGTATGGCGTCGAGGGAGATCGCCGATAGCATCCGGAATCCTGGAAGGGACTCTTTGCCGGCCCACTCTGATGTGTGGGTCGTGTGGTACTTGAACTACATAAAGGTTTGCAACGCTTGCTTCTTTGGGCCGTGCCGAAAGCGACACAAAGTCTTCTGTGGCTCCTTCGATGCTTCAACTTCGTCTAGAGTCGCGCTTCTTTCTTCTTCAAGAATATCCATGGCTGAAAATTCCTGAAACCATTTCCAACACAAAACCATGAACATACCTATTCCATGTAAAGTGAATGGAAAAAATCTTGTCTTCCTCAAAGACTGTGCATGCAATGTAGATGAACAAAGAGACGGAGTGACAAACCGTTCACCACACACACGCAAACAATGAGATCGAATCTTTCTTTTATGATCTAAAGCAATCAACTGTGGCACTTCACAACGGAAATGCCCATGCTTGGTGCTCATACTTCCATGTGCTCTGTCAATCAGAGTTACCAGGGAACGGCTGGAGGTTTCTGGAACGCTTCGGAACGGAAAGGCGTTCCGGCTGAAAGCTATCACCGGAACGGGACCACCGGAACGGACTGGAACGGGCCAGAACGGCCCCAACGGCCCCAACGGCAGTTTTTGAAATTTAAAAAAATGACTGTTGGGCAGCCAACGGCCATTTTCAGCAGTGAAAAAAGTATATAATGCCCCCCTCCTCCCCCATTCTTCACACACTCATCAAGCCTCAAGGCCCATTCTCCCTTGCTTGAGCCTTGCTCTCAACTCTCAAGCCAAGCTCATTCTCCCTAGCTTGCTCTCAACTCTCAAGCCATAGTGTGGCGCCGCAGCATGCCTCAAGGCTCAAGCTCTCAACCTCTCTCTCTCTTGGGCTAACTTCTAAGTTCTAACCCTCAACTTTCAAGGCTCAAGGCTCAAGCTCTCACGGAATCAAGCGGCAAGCCTCTCTCTCTCAAGCCCTCTCTCTCTCTCAAAGTTCAAGGTCAAGCTCTCTCTTTCACGGATAATCCATCATCCATGGCCTCTTTTTCTCGTTCAAGCCCCTCCGTTCATGCGGGCAACACTCAAAAGCCGAAGGAATGGTCGTGGTGGGATGAAGTGACCTCGGAGGGCACCTTGTCGGCGGCGGGAGGTTCTCGTGCATGGGGATGCAAGCTATGCTCTTACACGCGGAAAGGGGGGCATGACAAAGTGAGGGCACACTTTCTTCGAGTGTCGGGACATGAGGTGAAATTTTGAGCCAACGTAACCATCGAGAAGAGGAAGGAGCTCGAGGAAAAGGATCGGCAATTCAACCATAAAGCCAAGCCGGCACGCAAAGGTATTGATCCAAAGACCCTCATTTTCCCTTCTTCCTCTCTACCCGGTGTAGGTGTTGGTGCATCTTCAAAAGGTCCAATTCGTCGCCAAAAGACCCTTGCCACCTCTTGGGACCCAAAGAAGAAGGAAGAGGTGGATGCGGCCGTGGCCCGATTCTTCTATCACGACCATATCCCATTTGTCGCAGCGAGGTATGTTCATTGTTTTATGATTCATCAATCTTCTCTCTCATTTCTTCCGTTATCGTCATTTCCACTTTTTTGATACTAACCTATTCTATGTTTGATCGAAATAGGTCGGAGTATTGGAAAGTCATGGTGCAACGGATAGGAGAGTATGGCACCGGCTATGTGCCGCCATCTTCAGAGGCTCTCCGAACCACCTTGCTCGATCGAGAGAAGGCTATCGTGGAGCAAGCAACCCTCAACATTCAGCGTCTTTGGGCAAAACATGGCGTTTCCCTCATTGCTGACGGGTGGAGCGATACAAGGAAGAGATCTATCCATGGTCTCGTCGCATACTCCAGTAAAGAGATGTACTTTGTGCACTCTCATGATGCCACAGAGAGTGGCAAGTCCGCCGATGTCCTCTCTGCAGAGTGGATAGCGGCCATAGAAACCATCGGTGAGCAACACGTGGTGGCCTTTGTCACAGATAGGGAGGCATCAAACAGGGCAGCAGCAGCTATCATAGAGGGCCACTATCCGCATGTGACAGTGTGCTTTTGCATGGCACACTGCTTGAACAACCCTCTAAAAGACATCGGCAAGCTAGACTGGATTGCTCCAGTCATTGCTGATGCAGTGAAGATGGTTACTTTCATCAACAATCACAACTTGGTTCGGAGTGAGTACCTCAAGAGGTCAGGCGGCAAAGTGTATAACCGGCCCGTACAACGTAGAGGGCCGTACTATTTCAATTACCTGTTAACTTTACACAGAGCACTGAGAAGGGAAGAGAACACAGTTGCGTCCAGCGACTAGAATGTCACTGCGCACACGAGACCGACACCCTGTAGGCCCCAAAGACTGGCGCCCCTTTTGGTATTTCTTTATTCAATTAAGGTAGACGATCCGACCACTTAGCACAAGCTTTCACAAAGCTGTCCAAACCTGGCGAGGGCTGAAAACGCAGGTTTTCGACCGGATTTCGATAGCATAACGGCGCAAAAACCCCTGTAGGTCAAAAACACCTGTCTAGGACGGATTCCCTCGATATCTGGAAGCTTTCTGGTGAGCTGTCACAGAAATTCAGCGGGCTGTAATTCTCTGTTTTTCACTGCCGGGAACCCAAAAGCCTGTACACGCATCCCAAGGCTCTCACGAGGCTCCCCCGATGTTCCCTTGCAGTTTAGGTGCGAACCCCTAAACCTGCAGAAAAACACAGCAGGCTGTAATTCCCTGTTTCGGATCGTTTTTAGCGGAGCGAACACGCCTACGCGTGTCCCAAGGGCTCCCGCACGCAATGGGACAGTTCCCCTGTGAATTGGACGAGTTTTCACGCGAGAAAACTCTCCAAACTCGCAATCTTTCGTGATGGAACTGTGCATACCTGTGGGGGATTAGCAATTAGCTAATCCGGTTCCTGTTCAGAAGGCTCTTGCCTTGGCAAACGCGCATAAACCCCCAGAACTGTACATAGGTCAAATGAGAAGCCCACTAGTGGGGCATAACATACTGTACGTAGGGGAGAAAGAGAGCAGTATGTAGCGTGCGGGGCATCACTCCCGTCACCATACTGT
The DNA here is from genome assembly GCF_014529385.1 of Adiantum capillus-veneris. Classification (NCBI taxonomy): domain Eukaryota; kingdom Viridiplantae; phylum Streptophyta; class Polypodiopsida; order Polypodiales; family Pteridaceae; genus Adiantum; species Adiantum capillus-veneris. The sequence continues at coordinate 81,007,404 of NC_140931.1, read as the reverse complement.
GCATAGAGGGCAAGGTAAGCATTCCATAGCTTCCGTACCTGCTACAATCCACCTGAGGCTGAAAATGGCGCCCCCTTTGTTGATATACAGCTCGTTTTTGCCTCCCAAAGTGGCAAAATCGCTCACAGGCTGACACGTCGCCCAGTTTCCGAGTTTGGGCTTTCCTTGCTAAAAATATCTCAACTGGTGCGTCAGTTGACTTGGCAGCAAAGCAATAAAATGTTCCCCTTGTCATTCCAGAGCTAATGACGCGAACACATTTTCCTGTCAAAAATAGCAGTTCCCTAAATTTTAGGAGATGCTTCCATGGCGCCCTATCGGTCTCCTGACCATCATTGAAGACTACCATTTGACCAACATCTACAATGTGGGTTAATTTACTGGCCCCTTTCAACTTATAAAGTTGTAGTGACTTGACGAGTGGCCCAAATTCCAGTTTGGCGCACACGAGCTTCCATACTCATCAGAATTCAGTGCTAACTGGCCCGAGCAGTCCCTGTCTGACCGACCTAGATCCCCGATGTGAGAAACCCATTTGGCTGCAGCCGTTTCACACTGGCCATGCAATGTCCACTTGCACCTTTTCAAGGGTTTTGGGACAAACAAGTACAAATAAAATAAATATATCTAATACTTATTTACGGAAGGCAACAGGAAAAATACACCTCCTGGTGACACACCCCACCCTTGAAATACTGCAAGCGACCTCGCTTGCATGCCAATAATACATGCAGATATCTCCTGATATCACATATATTCTATGATGGGAATCCAAGATATACATGCTTCCGGAAATGTAGCGTTGGACGATTAAACAATCCCACCAACGTGGCTACGACACATATATCAAGCATAGAAGTCTTCTAGTGTACTCTTGAGCACAAACTTCTCTAGCTAAATTCTGTATGGAAAGAGTAGATACAATTGCTTAACTACTCTCTTGAGCATCATGAACCATGCTCTTGCCTTGCTCCAAAAAGGTTGCATCAAGTCACTGTGGGTTCCATTTGAAAGGCTTCAAGATACAATTGCAATAGCTGAGGTGAATCAAGCAATTCAGACTCTTCCATCCATTTGGCATCTAATGATGGATAGTTCTTGAACTTCACCAAATAGCGTCTTGCAACTTTTGCTCTAACCTTTCTTTCTTTATGTGCCAATATCTGTTCAGGAACAAGGATTTCATCCAATTCTTCCACTTCGGGTTGTTCCTCATCAAGCATATTCTCTGGCACATCACCAACAAAGGGCCTTAGAAGGCTGACATGAAAAGCATTATGTATTTTCCAGCCTTCTGGTAGCTTTAACCTGTAAGCTATATCGCTGATCTTTTCTGAAATCTGAAAAGGACCATAATATCGCATACTGAGCTTAGGAAACAAGCGTTCCTTGCCTTTCCTTTTCCTTAACCTGGCCTTTTCAAAGCGCAAAAGTACCCAATCACCAAGTGAAAATACAAGTTCACGACGGTGACGATCAGCAGCTTTCTTTTGCTTAGCCTGAGTCTTCTCAAGGGCAATCTTTATCTTCCTGTATGTTTCATCCATATCTTGCACATACTTGTCTACCTCAAATATCTTGTCCTTAGTCTGCAAAATGGGCGGGACTTTCTTTCCTCCTTCCACTATCTCAAATGGTGCCTTACCTGTTGATGTATGCACAGCGTTATTGTAAGCATATTCAACCAATGGGAGATGGTGTTCCCAAGTTGCCTTGTGCTCTGAGACATAACATTTGAGTAGGTCCAAGACAGTAGAATTTGCCTCTTCTGACTGTCCATCACTTTGCGGATGAAACGAAGAAGAGAACTTGAGCGTAGAGCCCATGTTCTCAAACAATGCCTTCCAGAAAAGACTCGTCATACGTGGATCCCTGTCACTGACAATTGACTGAGGCATCCCATGATATTTAAAGATATTGCTCATGAATATCTTGACCATGTGTTGTGGCTTTATCTTCTTCCTAACAGGAATGAAATGGGCCTGCTTACTGAACCTACAAATGATAGTCCAAATCCCATCATTTCCTGTTTGCGTCCTTGGAAGATCAAAGATAAAGTCCATTGCTATACTTTCCCATGGCCTATCAGGGATCGGCAATGGCTGAAACAATCCCGGTTGCTTTTGTCTGTCAAATTTGACTTTTTGGCATACTAAGCATGATCTTACAAATGTGTCAACATCTTGACGCAAAGCTAGCCAATAGAAGAATGCCTCAACCCCTTTCACTGTCGCATCAATTCCACGATGCCCAGCATAAGGTGGAGCATGACTTTCCATCAAAATCTTTGGCCGTAACTGTTTAGTAACGCATAACTTTCCATGCATCATGAGAAAGTCATTCTTAAGCATATAGTGCTCATGATGTTGCCCATCAACAAGCTGGTCATAGATCCTTGCAAAATCTGAATCTTCAGCATATTGTGTCTTCATTTCGTCTAGTTCACAATGGTACGGAATTGACACTGCTGAAATTTGGGGCTTTCATGACAACGCATCAGCCACCACGTTCTTTTTCCCTTGCACATGCACAATCTGAAAATGGAACATTGACAAGATGTTTGCCCATCGCATGTGCTTCTCAGACAACTTCGTCTGTGTAAGAAAATATCGCAAGGTTTGATGATCTGTTTGGACAACAAAATCAGCCCCTAGCAAATAGTGTTTCCAACTAGTGAGAGCATGAATTACTGCCAGCAATTCTTTCTCATAGACTTGCAAGTTCCTTTCAGTCTTCAAAAGAATTCTGCTCTCATATGCGACTACTCGGCCATTCTGCATTAGAACTGCACCAAGACTATGGCCACACGCATCACATTGAACCACAAAAGGTTTAGAAAGATCTGGCAAAATAATTACCGGATCCGAAGTCAGCTTCTCTTTCAAGTGTTTGAACGCTAAAATTTCCTTGGCTGTCCACTTGAAAGTAACTCCTTTTCCTTGCAGTGCATGGAGTGGAGAAGCAATCTCAGCAAAATTTCGGATGAACCTCCTGTAATAGGAACATAAGCCTAGAAAGCTTCGAATGTCATGTACGGACTTCAAGTCTGGCCATGACCTAATTGCTTCCACTTTAGCGGGATCCATGCGTACCCCATCCTTTGAAACAATGTGCCCAAGGAAGTGAATCTCTTGCAAAAAGAATTCACTCTTCTTCGCATTAATGAGTAGCCTGTTCTTACGTAACTCATTGAAAACTGCAATCAGCACTGTCTGGTCTCTAACTTTGCCCCAAGCTCTGCACAGCTCCGTGGCATCTGTGTTTGGCTGATCTCCAACCAAATCCGGAACAAGTCCTGCACTCGGCTTTGGCTTCTTCCCTTTATGGTCTGACTTGTCATCCTTATCCTGTGACTTCTTCTGAGGGCACTCATTTGCAAAGTGTCCTTCCTGTTCACAAATTTAGCATTTCTTGGCCTCCCTAAGAGCTTTCCTTTCTTGAAAAGTTTTGCCAAAAAAATGCCTTTTTTGTCCTTGTCCTCGTTCCGAAGAAGATTTAGACTGCTTCTTGGACGTATCAGCTTCTTCAGTGGAGGGCTTCTTTGTGGGAGGCTCAGAAGGCTTTGATGCAACATTGCCCTTGGCTGAAAACTGTTTGCCCTGGGACCCTTTCTTGTGGCTATTAAATCCATCGGAATCTCCCTTCGACAGATTGTTGGCCACTCTTGCATTCTCTATCAACTGAAACATATTCATGACAGTAGTCTTTGTGCAGTAGTCCCTGATTTTCTTGGGCAATCCGCAACAGTACTTCTCAATCTGTTCTGACAATGGCACAAACCTGGAAGAGGTGACTGGCAACAGTGCGGCCCAAAACTGTTTATTGTACTCTTCCAAATTCGCACACTGTTTAGCATTCAACTCGTGCCATTCTGTCATCACATCCACTTCAAAAGTGTTTGTCCACCATGCAGGCGCAAAAAGCTGTTTGAATTGGACCCACGTTGTTGGGGCTTGACCCTGGTTCAACAATGCGGTCCACCATTGGAGCGCATTCCCTTTCAAGAAAGTGGCAGCCTTGCGTATCTTTGAAGATTCCGTGAAGTTTCCTCCAGCATAAGCTGCATCGAACTGTTGTATGAAGGTCAAAGCCTTTAATTGGTCCTCAGTTCCTCTGAAAGTTTCAAACTTCACTCCCTGCCCACCTTCCTTGTAATCCTTAGGCTGACTCAAAGGAGCCACATTATCATAAACAGGTGCCTGTAGCAGTGGTGCTCCATGAGTGTTCATTCCAGCACTCGCATCAACTGTTTTCCCTGTCATATCTGCATTTTGTACGTATGGCTGCGAAAAACCAGCCATACCAAATTGTGTTCCAGGCACTCGAAACTGGCCATAGGCACCCTGAAAACCTGGTTGGACACCCATGTTCGCGTACATAGGGTTACCCATGCCTGTTTGCATTATCCCGAACACCTTCCCTGTGGAAGGTCCAGCCGTAGCTTGAAACACTGAACCACCTCCAAAATAACCAGGATAAGTATTAGGTAATGGAAGGGTCTGACGCATAGCCTGTTCATTACTCCCTTGACCATTCACAAACGGTTCCTATCCAGCTAAAGCAAGTTGCTTTGGATCATTGGACACCGCTAGTTGCTCAACCACATGGGCTTTCCCTCGAGCATCATGAGTACTCTGCGCATTGGAAATCTCCTTTTCCTGCAACGGCTCAGTCATGCCCTGTGTAGGAGGCTGAAAACCCTGTGTCGGAGCCTGTAAGAATTCCTGCATCCTTGGGTTGTTAACCAACTGCTGAAACATGTCCATGCAACAACGCAGTTGAGTTCTAAACAACCTGTCCTCTTCTTGAAGAGTTGAAGGAATTTTCTCTGTGCCATGTGAGGAAGATCCCTCTTCAGGTACTTGGTCTCTCTTCTCTGCCATATCGACAAGCTCTGTGTTGCTTTCACCCACAACAATCCACGCTGCACTTTTTGAAGAAAAAGTGACTATCCCGTCGATGGAACCATATAACCAGCCCGTACAACGTAGAGGGCGGTACTATTTCAATTACATGTTAACTTTACACAGAGCAATGAGAAGGGAAGAGAACACAGTTGCGTCCAGCGACTAGAATGTCACTGCGCACACGAGACCGACACCCTGTAGGCCCCAAAGACTGGCGCCCCTTTCGGTATTTCTTTATTCAATTAAGGTAGACGATCCGACCACTTAGCACAAGCTTTCACAAAGCTGTCCAAACCTGGCGAGGGCTGAAAACGCAGGTTTTCGACCGGATTTCGATAGCATAACGGTGCAAAAACCCCTGTAGGTCAAAAACACCTGTCTAGGACAGATTCCCTCGATATCTGGAAGCTTTCTGGTGAGCTGTCACAGAAATTCAGCGGGCTGTAATTCTCTGTTTTTCACTGCCGGGAACCCAAAAGCCTGTACACGCATCCCAAGGCTCTCACGAGGCTCCCCCGATGTTCCCTTACATTTAGGTGCGAAACCCTAAACCTGCAGAAAAACACAGCAGGCTGTAATTCCCTGTTTCGGATCGTTTAGCGGAGCGAACACGCCTACGCGTGTCCCAAGGGCTCCCGCACGCAATGGGACAGTTCCCCTGTGAATTGGACGAGTTTTCACGCGAGAAAACTCTCCAAACTCGCAATCTTTCGTGATGGAACTGTGCATACCTGTGGGGGATTAGCAATTAGCTAATCCGGTTCCTGTTCAGAAGGCTCTTGCCTTGGCAAACGCGCATAAACCCCCAGAACTGTACATAGGTCAAATGAGAAGCCCACTAGTGGGGCATAACATATTGTACGTAGGGGAGAAAGAGAGCAGTATGTAGCGTGCGGGGCATCACTCCCATCACCATACTGTGCATAGAGGGCAAGGTAAGCATTCCATAGCTTCCGTACCTGCTACAATCCACCTGAGGCTGAAAATGGCGCCCCCTTTGTTGATATGCAGCTCGTTTTTGCCTCCCAAAGTGGCAGAATCGCTCACAGGCTGACACGTCGCCCAGTTTCCGAGTTTGGGCTTTCCATGCTAAAAATATCTCAACTGGTGCGTCAGTTGACTTGGCAGCAAAGCAATAAAATGTTCCCCTTGTCATTCCAGAGCTAATGACGCGAACACATTTTCCGGTCAAAAATAGCAGTTCCCTAAATTTTAGGAGATGCTTCCATGGCATCCCTATCGATCTCCTGACCATCATTGAAGACTACCATTTGACCAACATCTACAATGTGGGTTAATTTACTGGCCCCTTTCAACTTATAAAGTTGCAGTGACTTGACGAGTGGCCCAAATTCCAGTTTGGCGCACACGAGCTTCCATACTCATCAGAATTCAGTGCTAACTGGCCCGGGCAATCCCTGTCTGACCGACCTAGATCCCCGATGTGAGAAACCCATTTGGCTGCAGCCGTTTCACACTGGCCATGCAATGTCCACTTGCACCTTTTCAAGGGTTTTGGGACAAACAAGTAAAAATAAAATAAATATATCTAATACTTATTTACGGAAAGCAACAGGAAAAATACACCTCCTGGTGACAAAGTGCTTCTAAAGTATTCAGATACCCGCTTTGCATTCAACTTTCTTCTTGTACGCAGGCTGTCTGAATGTCAAAATGCGGTCCGACAGGTCTTCATCAGTGATGAGTTCACCACCTCCCCCTATGCAAAGACAGTTGCAGGGATTTTGTGCAAGGATAAGGCAGAGGATCTTGAGTTCTGGAAGGAGCTCAAGAGTCTAGATGCACAGGTAAAACCGGTGGTTCATTTGCTTCGAGTTCTGGATGGCATGGATCCTTGCATTGGCAAGATTTATGAGGCAATGGACCGCATGATTGAGCAGCTTGCACAGCTTGAGCCGAACGCAGAGCGATATGAGGAGATCTATGCGCTTTGCAGCTCGAGGTGGAATTCATATGCCTCTCCTTTACACGGGGCAGCGTACATGGGGGATCCAGAGTTCCAAGGTGCAGCGCAAGAGACAGATAGGGAAGTCATGAACCAATTTACAGAGATCTTAAACAAGATGGTTCTAGACAGAGATGGGCGACGCATTGTCAGAGATCAGTTGAGACAGTACAGAGAGATGCGGGGGTCATTTGGCAGTCCAGATGCTCAGATTGATCGCAGGAAAATAGGTTCAGTGCTTTGGTGGGAGGACTATGGCTATGATGGCCCTGAGCTTCAGAGATTGGCGATCCGTATTCTCAGCCAGTCAGTTAGTACCTCATGCTTAGAGCAATTGTGGAGTACCTTTAGCCACATTGCTTCCAAGAAGAGAAATCGGCTTGGAGTGGAGAAGGCTAATGATCTTGTCTTCGTCAGCGCAAATTTGAAAATGCTTTGCAAGAGTACAGACAAACAGACACATCCTTTTACACAGTGGGAGATGGAGCAAGAGGCTTCTCAGGCGGGTGGAGATGCACATCCACCAACACCAGGTACTTCATCTGTGGCCGAGATCGAGCCGGACCTAGACCTCGATGATGAGGAATGGCAGGATGTGCATGATTTACAGCCGACTACTACGGATTGGGAGGCCTCTCAAGCTAGTGGCTCTTGAGTCTTGAGTCTTTGCCATTTATCCACCTTTTTGTATGGCTGCTTGAGCCTTGCCCTCTTTGCCATTTGTAGCTACTAGCATCTTTATGGTATTTGTCACCTTCAGTCTTTTGGTATTGTGGTCACTGAAGTCTGGTTTGAACTTTGCCCCCCTTTGGTTTTTTTGTAGCACCTTGGCCGCTGGCGGCCCTTGAGGCTTGTTACTATGTTAGCCATAATTAATTCCAAAGTGTTATCTCTGACTACTACTCTTGCAATTATTTGAGAGCATTGTGTTATGTACTATGGGCATTGTGTTTGCTATTTGTTGTTCATCTGGCTATGTACTCTGGGCGCCTCACATCCCAATCAAGTCATAATAAGGTTAAATGGTCTTCGAATCGTGTTTTTTGTGGGTATTAGAGTCAAAGGACTCTAATACTACTTGTTTTCAAACACATAACGCTAAAAAAAATAATATTTGGGTGTTTTTTTAGCCTGCCGTTCCGCGCCGTTCCTGTTCCGGGCCCATTCCCGTTTCCCCGTTCCGCAGGGAGGCCCGTCACCGTTCCCGTTCCGCGTTCCGGGTAACTCTGCTTTCTATAACTGTGTCGTGCCAAGGAAGAGACATGGAATGCGACTTGCTTACATGCATACTTTTCAGCTTTTCATGAAAAATCCGCATACATCCGTGCTCATCATGAGTGAAACGTGCTCAACGTACAATATGTCATGCCTAGAAAAAGGGATTACATAAAGACGCTGACTAAAATACAGGAAACGATCACGAATGAAACACTCGAACAATGCGTGCGTACTAATCATGCGAACACATAATACTTCCTGTGAGGGTTCTTGGGACCTAGGCTCGAGAGCCAAGATCGGTTCTTCGAGATCTATCGAATCTTCTTGTGGGGGATTTGTGGACCTCGACTCGAAAGCCAAGATCGATTCTTCGTGATTGATCGAATCTGTAACGATGTTAGCTTCGCTAGAAAAAGCATCCACTAACACATCATCTTTGTGAACAATCACATCATCTTCATGCAACTCATCATGCTTGTGAGAAATCACATCTTGATCATGCAAATCATCATGCTCATCATTATCATCCAAATCATCATGCTCATCATTATCAATCAAATCATCATCATGCTCATCATTATCATTCAATTCATCATGCTTCTCATAATCATGCAAATCCTGTGTGTCATGCTTGGGAGAAGAAGAGACTGAGAGAGTCTCCTTCCCCCAAATTTCTTGCATCTGTGGCTGAATTTGAGAATAGAGTCGCCAAAACTCTTTGTTTTGTCGCTCGCTCTGTTCTTGTATTGCTTTGTTCTCTGCTTATCTTTCTGCGTGCTCACGATCTAATTTGGCTTGTCGTTCTTTGGCTTCAAAGCGTGCTTGCTTGCGCTCACGCGTTATGGCTGCCATTCTTTCTTGGTGTTCGCGCTCCATTTCTGCTTTCCTTTCTTGGTCCAACTCCTCCATAGGAGTTAGCGCAATCCTTGACGTAGATGGAGAAGGGGGAGGGTCGGAAAAACCTCCTGGTGGGGAAAATTCTTCTTCGCCTCTCTCATGCTCCTCACCTCCAAGCGAAGTATCCATTCCGCTTCGAGTGATGACCATCCACTGAAGTCGTGGGTTCTTGTGGGTTCTTGTGGTCTTGGGTTCTTACGTTCACGAGGAACTTGGGTTCTTGAGGGTCTTGAGGTTCTTGAGGTTCTTGAGGTTTTCTTTCGCTTGCAAACCGTGTTTGAGAAGGATCTTCTCTTCACCCGAGTTCTACTCCTTTCTGCGGGCACACCCCTTGGCGGCCTTGCGCTCACACCAAGGTTGCTTTTTCCCACCTCACGTCGATTGGCCGGCTGCTGAGTGCACGGTCCGCTCTCAATGAGTGAGAAGAGACACGAGGGGAGGCTGGACAAGCCCTTCTTTCTTGGGATTCCTGTCACTCTTCAAAAAACACGATTAGGAATCGACACACCCAAGCGAACTTGGGTTCGTGCGACCGCAACAAGCAAAAAAATTTCTTATGATTCTTGTGGTTCTTTCCTTGAGTGATACAGAACACTGCCAAAGCTCTGATACCAATGTAAGGTGCAACGGAATGAATGTTTGCGCTTTGCTCAAGATGAGTGCTCCGAACTGTGCTCGAGGTTCCTTTTTTGTTCTTATGGAAGGTAGAGCCTTCCGTTCTTAATGAGAGAATGCTATGATCACAAACAAATTGAATGGACACTGTGCGTGCAACTGTATGAGATTGAGAGATAGAGAGAGATGAGAGATACGACACCAGAGACGACGTAAAACCCTCCTCCAAAGGCCCCACTCTCGTCGGCGAGAGTGGTCTACTTATGATTGCACAATCTGGTACAATGGGAATGCATGTGACTGATGCAAGTCTAGGCTATGTCGACGATGACGACGGTGATGACGAAGTCGACCTAAGGGCTGAAATCTGCAATCTTTCTACTGCTGTCCAAAAACGCTATGGGCTGAAATCTGCGATTAGTCCAAAACGCTGATTTGGGGGGGTTGTTTCTGTGGTTCTTTGACGCTGAAAATCTGCAGGTTTAGGGCTGAAAACTGAGCTCTCTTTAGGCTGAAAACTGATGGTCTTTCCGGGCTGACTCTGCTACCTCTTTAGGGCTGAATCTGCAAGTAGTTCATTGCTGAAAATCGCTGCTGAATACTGCCAAAAACGCTAGGTTCATGAGGAACAAAAACGCTAGCTCCTGTGGTCTTCTGCTAGCGATCCTTGTTGATGCAAACGCTAGGTATGCTAGGGGTTCGGGCGATGGTATGCTGGTGCAAAAACGCCGGGCTATGGCTTGTCAAAAACGCTAGGGGAGGTTCTGTTTCTTCTTGCTTGGTGGGGGAAACCGCCAAGGTCTTGATGAGAAGTTGCCTACTGAGCTTGGCTCCCGTTGCCTCTTCTGCCATTTAGTGCTAACTTTTGGTTTGCTTATATATTTTCTTACCCAAATTACCCTACCTACTTTTGTTGGAAAGTCACTTAAATTAATAAGTGAAAAATGTCAAAAATAGGGAAAATAGGCTAAATGCACTGGAAAATTCCCCTGATGGAATCTGATGGAATCTGATGGAAATACTGATGATCATGCTATGTGTCACCAAAGGATATGCATCTATACTAAGTGACTGGGCATGCACGGTCTACGAATAGACTCACAAAAGTGTCAAATCACTTCTAATCTAGACTGAATGGACTTACTGAACCCTGATCATGCTGTAGCTTGTCCACACACACATAGGGTTGGATGTGTCACGTGACACATTAAGACCGTACCCGGACTACGACCACAAGCATCACAAAACACTTCAAATGACTTCTGCAAGTCCGGCAAAGTCAAATCTGGTCCTGTAGTCAATTTCTCTTTCAATGTCTGAAAGGCAGTCACCTCTGTGGATCCTCACGAGAAAGGGACTCCTTTCTGTATCAAGATATGCAAAGGGGAAGCAACCTCTGCAAACTTTCGTATGAACCGCCTGTAGTACGAACACATTCTTCAAATCGGGCCAATCACGTATAGTCTCTATCTTGGCCGAATCCACTTGCACTCATGCTGCTGAGACAAAGTGTCCCAAAAAGTCTCTGAAGCACATGATCTTTGTGTTCTGCCTCATTCTTGGAGAAACAATGATATCATCAAAGAAAGTGCCAACAAATAGCCTGTACTCTCAAAAAATCCCGTCCATCATCATGTTAAATGTCGCAGGAGCATTGGTTAAGCCAAAAGACATCACCAAAAACTCAAATAATCCAAAAAGTAGTCCGGAAGGCTGTCTTGTAGACGTCTCCCGTCGCAATTCAGATCTGATGATATCCACTCTTCAGATCAATCCTGCTAAAGCACGAGGATCCCTGTAACCTGTCGAGTATATCATCGATCCTAGGAATCGGAGATCTGTTCTTAATGGTGATTTTGTTGAGAGCTCTATAATCGATGCACATTCTCCAAGATCCGTCTTTCTTCAAATCCAGCAACAGTGGAGAGCAGTACGGTGAAGTACTAGGCTAGACAAGAACCTTTTCCAAGAGGTCTTTCACTTGGTTCATAATCTTTTCAGTCTGTACTCGGCTCACACGGTAAGGCGGCCGGTTTGGTGACGTGCTTCCAGGTATCATGTAAATGGTCGATCTTCGGGCCCTCTAAAAAGCAATCGGCATGAGTGTAAAGAAAAATCTTGGCGTTCTTTTGATCAAGTCAAAACATATTCAACCTTTATCCATCGTTCAATTCTCTCCCAAAAGAATGAGTAAAGAAACTAAAGTTCATCAAGTACAATTCTCTGAGCCCTTCATTTATCAAAGTCGCTTTCTCGGCCCGGTAGTCAACCACGGGGTAGTTCTTGTGGTACCAAGGGATTCTGAGTAGAACGTTACTCGCGTGCCCTAAACACCCATGTCGTTGCAAACCAAGTTTGCCAATGCTCGGTGTAATGGCAACATCCCATCCGAGTGCCGGTCGAACTACCTCCGCCTGTGGCGTCAGTTGTCGGGCGTAATTCCAAATCGGGCCGCCAATTCCCAGTGAAAAGAAGTTGGCCTTGGCTCCTTCAAAAGAGCTTCTTGATCCTTCACTTTGCCCCAAAAGCGGCAAAGTTTGTACTTCAATTCATTAGATTCGGTGCAGGTCCCACGCCATGTGGTACCAGTTCTGCTTTTCTATCTGCCTTTTCTGCCACGTTCCTCAGCTGCTCTCGAACTCTCAGGCCTGTCGTCGTCTTTATCATTTTGTTATTTTTGTGCCTTTTTAGGGCACTTCGCGGAGATATGTCCATGTTCCCCGCATCCAAAGCACTTCCCCTCTCTGATGAAGCGAGCTCCCTCCTCAGGAGTAAGCTTGGGTCGTGTATCCTTTTTCTCTGGATTGTCCTTTTTCTTTCTACTTTCATTACCAGAAGTCTGTTCGGCTCGTTGTGTCATGGCCTCATCTGTGGGGTAGGTCAGACTACCAGAGTGAATGGCAAAGCCCCGCTCCTGAATAGAAGTTGACTTCTGTTCCAAGCAGTGATTCGGATCTCTGTAGGTAGACCCAAGGTAAACCACTCAATCTGTTCTCTGAACGAGATCTTCTTTAATGAAGAGGCGGGTAGAAAAGAGCTCCAGAATCTTTCACAGTAAGCATTGATTGTATCTTTCTTGGTCATCCAAAGATGGTTCCAAGCAGCTCATATATCTCGTTCATATTCTTGCGTCAACCAAGAAGAAGTAAAAAGCTTCTTAAATTTCAGCCATTTAACTGGCGCAGTCTTGTTTAAAAGAAGCGTGGACCACCAAGTACGAGCATTCCCCTTAAAATAAGAGGCAGCTCTCTGAATCTTGGAGTGCTCTGAATAGCATCCTCCTGCGAAAGCGATGTCAAACTGCTGTATAAAAGACAAAGCCTTCGAAGCATCTCAGTATCCTAAAAAAGTATCAAACTTGATCAAGTGGCCACCTTCCTTAAACTCTCGAACTTTCTTGCTTTTATCTTCGAGAAAGTCATACTGGTTGGCTTTGTAAAAATTCTTCTTGTTCGCATAAAAGTTTCTATCATCGGAATCTGAGCTGTCTGTAGACGAGTCCTCAGTAGAACTGTCAGTCTCTGGGCGAGATTTAGCCTTCTTTGCCTTTTACTTGCCCTTTCCGAAGCTTTGTTTCTTGCTTCGCTTTTTACCTTTTCTGTCTTCTTCGCTCGAACCTGAAGAGCTAGAAGAACTGTCAGAAGAAGAAGAAGAACTGGGTACTCCTTCAAATCGAACACGCTTCTTCTATTTCTTTGCCTTGTCGAATGTCGACTGACGACCCAAATATCCCGGGAAGTCAGTGCCTTTCTTCTGCTTTTTTGCCTTGCTTTTTGGCTTTCTTTTGCGCATCAAAAAGCTGAGCAATCCGTGCATCAACCACCTCTTGTAATTCCTTCTCTGAATACTATTTGTGATCAGAAGGTTTCTTGAGAGCGGGTTTCAGGGGTAGTGTAGTGGTTTTCTGCCACTGCGTATGCACTTCCTGAAAAGAAGTCTCGCTCATATATTTTGTCAATTTCGGATCCTTCGCAAAACTGAGCATCATCTTTGTTGCATCGCCGATCAATTGACGACGCTTCATCTCTCTTTGCTCCGCCTGAGTAGGCCGAGGCGGGCCAAACTCTCTGCCGGAATCTTCGTTGTGATCCCTGCCCGCATCTCCAGATGCAGAGGGAGTCGACTGATCCTTTCGTGAAGCCATAGGTGCCGCGGGAAAAAAATTGGGGATCGGATATCCCGTAGAAGAGAAATCGGATACCACTGTAACAGACTTGGACACTCCAAGTCAAGAATCAATCGCAACAGCACCAAATAACCACTTCAAAACAATTCACAGATCACAATAGATTTGCACTGTCCCGACGGAGTTCCGTGCCTAGAGATATTGGCCCCAAAGACTGGCGCCCCTTTCGGTATTTCTTTATGTATTAATCAATCATCAAAGTACAAGAGAGAGGTTAGGGTTTCACTCTCAGACTCTGCGTCTAGATTCCCTGAGAAGTGAGGCCCTCACCGCGTATAAAAAGATTACAAGGGATGCCCAAAAGCAGAGCCCCAAAAGCCTAAAAGCAAAAGCAACTTCTCTCTCTCTCTCTCATTGAGAGTCAAAAAAATAAAGCAATTTAACCCTTTCTCTCTCTCAATTTCATGCGTAGCCAAAAAGCAGCTAAGAATGCGTCGCTCATGCTTTTTTTTTCAGCTTTCCATGATTCACGCCGCAAAATCCGGAAGCCTCCGTACACTGCTGCCACGTGGCACTCCCCCGCTTGATTAGCTGATTAGGGTTTCCAGTCAGCAGTTAGGGTTAGGGTTTCCAGAAATTAGGGTTTCTGAAAATTAGGGTTTTTGGTAGAAATTAGGGTTTGCAGGAATTTTAGGGTTTCTGGCAGAATTTAGGGTTTCTGCTGTCGGAAGCCACGTCATCACTTTGTGACAAGTATAGAGCAGCTTGCTATGCTGCTTGTGAGGCCATATGGCTACGGAGATTACTGGGAGAGTTGTGTTTTCCCCAGACTGCTACGACTCGTCTTTTTGCACCAATTACACATTTTGCCCTACCTCAACCTAACATTCTATAAATAGAATGGTTAGGGTCTTGTAGTCATTCATTGTGTTATTGAGAGCATCATTGCAGAGCACTTGTATTTCTAGTATTTTCTCTCTCTCTCTCTCTCTATCTCTCTCTCTCTCTCTCTCTCTCTCTCTCTCTCTCTCTCAAGCGTTTCCGGCGCGCGTGGCTCTCACCCTCTCCGCTACTCACTCTCACAAATAGGTGACTTTCCGCACGCATTAGAGCAATTTTATAAACTTGGCGAGAAAACACAGCACACTGAATTCTCTGTTTGTAGCCGCTAAAATGCACCAAAACACCTACTCAGCAATTCCCTAACTTTCCCGAAGCTCTTGGGACCTTTAGGCATCAAAAAGGGGTCAAAACCCTAAACCTGCAAAAAATTACAGCAAGCTATAATTCTCTGTTTTGGGCTCCGTTTTGAGTGTTGAACGCACCTATTGAGCTTTTGCACCTGTAGGGCTACTTGCCCTTTGATTTAGATGAGATTTCTTGCGAGAAATCTCTATAAATCTACCTGTGTCTACTTTGGATTAGCAGTTAGCTTGTGCAAGAGGCTCTTGCCTCGACGATCGCTCATAAACCCACAGGATTGTACATACAGATGAATAGCCCTTGAGCTGGGCATCACGATTTTGTATTCAAAAGGCGAGAGAGGTGCACCGTGCACGAGAGAGGAATCATCATGCTACATAAGACAGAGGAGAGAGGTGCACCGTGCACGAGAGAGGAATCATCATGCTACATAAGACAGAGGAGAAGGCGAGCTTTCCATTAAAGCTGGAGACATGCACCCACTACTCACACACACATTATAGCTTCACTTATGTGCAAAAATCAGCCCCGAGCAGCCCCAAATCGATTCGGGTGTCCCCTCCCAGCTGAGGTGTCTTGCAAAATTGCTATGGAGCCGCCAAGTGTCCACTTTTCCTATTTGGTTTAAATTCCTAGTACCCACCAACTTATGAAGTCTCGACGAGGGGCATGAATGACTTTAATTGAGCCTAGCCACCCTTCTACTACTCGGATTTCAGTGCCATCGAACCATCTCATGGCGACCTAGCCTTCACTCCTGCAAGTGAAACTCTCAACCATTGGCGGTGTGGGCGGGATGAAAACACGCACAATGCCTCTATAATGACTCGGCACACACTCTTGGAATGATACACACACACACTATGGGACACCACTCGGCTTACACAACCCACCTGACCGAGACAGGGAACACACCGATGGAGTGAGAGGAGAGAGATTATCCACTTGCCCACTCCACACAGAGACACACACACACACACACCCACAAAAAACTCAGCTCAAAAGAGGATAATTTCTGATGTTTAGATACAATAGAGCTTGGGCCAACACCAATGGGACAAATAGCTCACACACTATAGGTAAAACTTGCAAGATACAATCACAAATTGGAGCATAAGCTTCGCTTATAGGAGAAACTTACACAGCCAAAACAGCAGAAAAACCATGAGGAATTTGGTAAAATGGACAGCGCCATCGCGTCCGGAACGGCCCAAAACCCCAGTCTACAATGTCAAAGTGCTCAAATCCGACCTCGGATGAGCAGTTTACGGCCAAAACAGGCTCCGAAAACCCCAAAAACACACCTGCGGTTGTTCCTCCTCTTCTCTCCACGTTTTTTCTGGTCTTCTCTCTGTTTTTTCAGTTCCCACACTTAGCTTTATTACTTGGGCACCCTTGGCCTTTTAGATGATCTCAAACGGATCCCGAACAGGCCAAAAACTGACCTCGCAGTGCATAGTTGTCACCTTTTTGCATCATCCGCACACCTGGCACTCAGCTTTTTCCAATAATGCATCTCGCCACCACGTGAAGTGGCCCCAAAATATGGTCCTCATGATGACCTTTCTGCATAATTATCACAAGGAAACACCCACGTTGTGTCCGTACTCATCCACGTGCAAGTATTGACCCCATTCGGTCTCCTGACGCCACTAGATGCCATCTGACACACCTGCTTACCTCATGTCGTCGGCCCGCAGATAGCTTCCTAGAGAAGTTTTACGCGCTACCAACTCCTCATTATTATAGAAAAAACACACTAGTACTGGTAACAATGAAAATCGATACACTATGTACATGCTGTCCTATCTGTACACACGTGGGCTCCACGTAACCACCTGGCTATGGAAAATGGGCAATCCTTTATTCGATGCACCATGCATGGATATGTACATATGCGCAATTCCTTGCTCCAAAAAACTCCTGACATAATTTGCCCACCCCCTAGCCTGCTAGAGCATTCATGCTCAGCAGCAGCACTAGTAGATGCTGATTCCACCTGGATCAAAAGGCCAAAGACATATCGCCTGATTCACAAGAAGCATCATAACACCACACATATATTTGTCACCAATCAACCAAAATGCACCTAAGGCATATCCAACTAACACATCCGCCCTGTCTGGAGTGCCAAAAGCATAAGTATTGCATGCCACATTCAACCCAACCGATAGAGACAACTCAAGTGACTCATCACCTGGCATCTTGGCTTCACCAGCCATAGCAACAACCTGCAAATCATGCACCCAAGTAGCTAAAAGCATTGTGTGAAGGTAAAGTTGTTGATATCCACAGCACAAACGTATCCCCGCAGCACACATATCCCTAGCATAGGCATCCACATAGCTGAGATTGGACTCATATGTGCCAAACCCCTTCTCATCATCATAAGCATACTCATCATCACACATAACTTTATCCACATTATAATCATGGCTAGCACCACTATCCATAGCTTCTA
Source organism: Adiantum capillus-veneris (assembly GCF_014529385.1). NCBI lineage: Eukaryota > Viridiplantae > Streptophyta > Polypodiopsida > Polypodiales > Pteridaceae > Adiantum > Adiantum capillus-veneris. Next base: position 80,990,011 of record NC_140931.1, on the reverse strand, counting down.
GCATGGGTTCATCAGTCTCCAAGAATACAGATCCCTGCTCTAAACCACAATCATGCTCATAAATTGGTTCAATCACTGCACATACATCAGAATATGGCTTCAAAACAGGCTCCACATCCAACAAATCCACAAAATGGCTCTCAACCTTGCCCTCTTCCCTAATTTCCAAGGAACTGGTATCCAAAGATACGTGCTCATCATCAATAACCTCGACCTCACACTCACACCCAGAATCACAAGGTACACAAGTAGCCAATGCATCCTCTTCAAGACTTTTCATCCTGTATCCAAAGCATTACTCACCTCTTTAGGCTCTTCCATAAACCTGTCAACCTGCAAGACCTCTTTACGCTTCACAATAGACCTTGGGAAGAAACGAGAAACATCATAGGATAGGCTACTTTTCACTTGCCTAGGCTTAACTTCATCTTCCATGCCAAATCCATCTTACACATGCATACCTGTACTGATACCATGTTCCTCAAGACGCTTAAACTTCCATTCCTTGTGCTTTGCAATGCATACCGCATCTTCAAAAGACTCAGGCCTCTTCAACTCAACCTCGAACCGCAACCAAGGTGACAAACCATCAACAAAACTTTTCTTCAATGAATAAGGGGGGGTATCATCCTTAAGAGCAACACACCAACGAGTCCATAAATCTGTAAAAACTTGTATATAGGCATCAACACCTTGACAAGAACCTTGCTTAAGAGCATTGAGCTCATTCCATACTGCATTTGTATCTTCAAAGACCTGGAAACGCTCTAAAAAAGCTTCTATAAACTTGTCAAGACTCAAACCATAAGAAGAAGCCACTGCTTCTTTACCTTCCAAATCCATAAACCAAACACGGGCCTCATCTTTCAAAAGGAATCCAAATAGCTTCAAAATATTCTCCTCATCACAAATATTGTTGCTTATGCATGCCACCTCGACTTGCTCCAGAAAGTCTTCCGCATCTTCACCACTTCTTCCATGAAATTCCAGATAAGAGAAAGCCATGGCTACCCAAGTTTCGATGCTTTGAGAACCCCTTCTAACACACGTACAAGAACCCAAAACTTTTGACTGCCTCAATCCCTAGAAACTTCAATGGAGCTTGACTTTAGATAAGGACAAACACATGCACATCAAATGAGTTTTCATAGTTGATCATTGGAATTACAACAGGCAAAGGACATTCCAGGATCTCTATTAATCTTCTTGGCCCGAACATAAAGACTATGCGCTGCTAGAAAAAAATCTTCCTGGACACGTGAACATTTATCTGGATTCTTTGAATTAAATGAAAAGGCATGAATTGAGGTCCATTTTGATCATCCATTAAAGCCAACCATGAAGCTCCCAAGAAAGCACACTTGTCTTATCCTCTGATTTTGCCAAAATTTCAGTATTATAACATCATAAATGGCTCAAAAGACCAAAAAACCAGCCATCACAACTCGGAAAATTTTTGGCAGAGTTTCCCCAGAAGTAGAGCAGTAAGAACCCAAAATATAGACTATAAATGTATGCATAAACTGCCAACAATAGAACCCGAGCATCAATTAGGAATCACTAGTACATAGCCTATGGCGAGGTCACAAAAAGGGTGCTCCAGCTACCGAAAGGATCTCCACATTTGAGAATCCCCCAGCTCAATAAAACCTCACGCTATCGACCTTCACACAAAGGCTAATGCAAATCGCGTATAGTCAAGTTTCAGAAATGACCATCTTCCAGACCAAGTCTCAGAAATGGCTGGGACTGCCAAATAAAACCAAGTATGGCTCCACAAAGGCGTACAATGGCAGTTTCCACAAGTAACGTACAGTACCAGCAGACAATGCGCTCAAACAAGCGCCAACTGATGTATACCCACAACAACTGCAAGTGACACCACTGCTAGTATATCACTGTACTCCAGCTACCTGTACCTGTGTGAATCACCTGTACCTGTACCTGTACCTGTACCTGTCCCTGTAACCTGTAACCTGCAATCCCGAATCTCGAAGCTTGAAGCTCGAAGCAGAAGGTACTCGAAGAAGGTCCTCCGTAGGGGCGCCAAAAGAATGTGGGTGAGATGAAAACACGCACAATGCCTCTATAAAGACCCGGCACACACTCTTGGAATGATACACACACACTATGGGGCACCACTCGGCTTACACAACCCACCTGACCGAGACAGGGAACACACCGATGGAGTGAGAGGAGAGAGACTATCTACTTGCCCACTCCACACAGAGACACACACACACACACCCACAAAAAACTCAGCTCAAAAGAGGATAATTTCTGATGTTTAGATACAATAGATCTTGGGCCAACACCAATGGGGCAAATAGCTCACACACTATAGGTAAAACTTGCCAGATACAATCACAAATTGGAGCATAAGCTTTGCTTATAAGAGAAACTTACACAGCCAAAACAGCAGAAAAACCATGAGGAATTTGGCAAAATGGACAGCGCCATCGCGTCCGGAACGGCCCAATACCCCAGTCTACAATGTCAAAGTGCTCAAATCCGACCTCGGATGAGCAATTAACGGCCAAAACAGGCTCCGAAAACCCCAAAAACACACCTGCGGTTGTTCCTCCTCTTCTCTCCACGTTTTTTCTGGTCTTCTCTCTGTTTTTTCAGTTCCCACACTTAGCTTTATTACTTGGGCACCCTTGGCCTTTTAGATGACCTCAAACGGACCCCGAACAGGCCAAAAACTGACCTCGCAGTGCATAGTTGTCACCTTTTTGCATCATCCGCACACCTGGCACTCAGCTTTTTCCAATAATGCATCTCGCCACCACGTGAAGTGGCCCCAAAATATGGTCCTCATGATGACCTTTCTACATAATTATCACAAGGAAACACCCACGTTGTGTCCGTACTCATCCACGTGCAAGCATTGACCCCATTCGGCCTCCTGACGCCACTAGATGCCATCCAACGCACCTGCTTACCTCATGTCGTCGGCCCGCGGATAGCTTCCTCGAGAAGTTTTACGCGCTACCAACTCCTCATTATTATAGAAAAAACACACTAGTACTGGTAACAATGAAAATCGATGCACTATGTACATGCTGTCCTACCTGTACACATGTGGACCCCACGTAACCACCTGGCTATGGAAAATGGGCAATCCTTTATTCGATGCACCATGCATGGATATGTACATATGCGCAATTCCTTGCTCCAAAAAACTCCTGACAGCGGTTTCACACTGGCCTTACAATGTCTGGCCATCTGTGACTTCAACAAGCGGGTCCCAAAAATTAACTAAAAAACAAGGAAAGGAAACCAACAAATAAAATTAGTGATCCTCACAGCCTCGTGACACTCCTTGCAGAGGTATTGGCCAATGGCCACATCTTTCATGGATTGGTAGGAGCCTTGGAGTTTTTTGGGGTAAGGATAAGGCATTGACCAATGGATTTCAAGCCCCACTCTTTGAGTTAAACTTTTACCCCTTACTTATGAAGGATCCTCCATGATCTCTCACTCCCTACTATTCACAACAAGATACCTGGCAAAGGGTATTCTTCATTGGGCTTAGAGAACATTGGTTTGTTCGGACAGAATAAGACACATGGCAGTTGGATGCACCCAGCCTTCGGTGCCTCGAGAGCTAAGACAACCAGATATTAGGAGAGACGGGAGGTTCCACGAGAGTCTTCAGTGTTGGTATTTGAAGAGGAAAAAAGGACTAATGCAAAGATAGCTAGATCATGGGATGCAAAGAAACGAAGATGCAATCAATAGCAGTAAATTGAGGCGGTTGTCACAAAATGATGACCTGGCATCAAAAAATGGAAGTTGACAAATAAAATAACTTTATGAGTTGTTCCCAACTTATGGGGTCCCGTCCGATGGGACACAGGGGAATAAATAAATTTTTAAAAAAAAGAGAAGATCCAAATCGCATGAAGCTGCTGATGTGGCAGATTTCTGCAAATCGAGCTGATGTGGCAAGCTGTACGGACGCCCGCAATTTGTGTTGACGTGATAACGTGGCAGCTATATGAAAATCCGCGATTTGCGCTAGCAGCTTTTCTTGGCCCATATGCTTTTGGGACTTGAAGCTTTTAAACAAATTGCTTTTGGGGCTCTGCTTTTGGCATCCCTTGTAGGTTTATAAGAGCCCCTTGGCCTCACTCTGCAAAGCATCTGGACGCAGAGTCTGAGCGGGGAGGTCCCTCGGGAGTTGTACTTCGCAATGATTAATGATAAAGGAATACCGAAAGGGGCGCCAGACTTTGGGGCCAATACCTCTGAGCACGGAACTCCCCCGGGCCGTATCGACACCCTCTCTCTCTATTAAAGTTCGATGATGTTGAAGTTTTTCTTCGTGTGATGCTATTGATTTCTCACGTGGAGTGTCCAAGCATGTTACAGTGGTATCAGAGCTCAGACTTTGTTACAGTGGTATCAGAGAAATGATTAATGATAAAGACATACCGAAAGGGACGCTAGACTTTGGGGCCAATACCTTTGGGCACAAAACTCCGCCAGGCTGTGTCAATTCTCTCTCTCTCTCTCTCTCTCTCTCTCTCTCTCTATATATATATATATATATATATATATTAAAGTTCAATGATTTGAAATTTCTGTTCGTGTGTTGCTATTAATTTCTTGCTTGGAGTGTCCAAGCCTGTTACACTGGTATCAGAGCTCAGAAAGATTCTTCTTCTACGGAGGATCCAATCCTTTTTATAGCACACGCAGTTTTTTTGAAAGAATCTTCTTGACCCAACCTTGGGCTTACTAGCCACTCCCACCCTTCATACATCGCGCATCGGGCGCGCTCCCATCTTCATCGCTCAGTCTTAAAGGGGCGTAAGCCATAAAGAACCCAAGAGTACACATGGGTTTTCGGGGAGAATCTGACAAATATAACACCTCTCGGTGGGCAGACAAAGAAAAGTTGAAATCCGGCACGGGAACTAGAGAAAAGAATGAACATTTGGGCAAATTTTCGGCGGAAAAGTTTGCCAGAGCATAGTACAAGCGGCAACTATAGGTTAACACGTGCGTGAAAAGAATGATCAAGTACTCTAGAGACCCGAGATTTGCGAAACACCTGAAGAATTACCCGATTGATGAGATGTACTCGAGATTGTGTGAGGCCATTACTTCTCCTCTCACGTCAGGAGGAAAGCTGAAAGGACAAACGCGTGCAGAAAAGCAGAACCTATGCTCGCAGAAAGAGTTGGACAAAACTCTTGAAAAGAAGATAAACCAGAGGACCATCAGAAGATACGCCAGAGAGTTACAAAGTAACAACCGAGCGCGGAAGAAAAGAAAAGACAAAAGCAGGACTGTTATCAGATTTTGTGGGGACCATCGACCATGATCAGATGAACAGAAGTACCGAACTTTGCAAACATAAAGCAGAGTGCGAGACCCGGAAGCCCTTATTTTCTTTGATGGGGGAGCCAAGGCCAACTTTAATTCGACCGAATTGGCGGCTCGACTTGGAATTACGCCCGAGGAAATGGGGCCACAGCCGAGGCTGTTCTAGCGGCACCCGGACGGGATGTTGCCATTGAACCTGTCCTTGGCAAACTATGTTTGCATTGTCAGGGGTATGACTTTTACATCATGCCTTTGGAAGGGTGTGACATCCTCCTAGTTCACGAGAAAAGCGCCGTTGTCGATTATAGGGCAAGGAAAGCCATCTTGAAGAATGAGAAGGGCAACGAGATTGTACTCAAGGTAAAACTGATAGGCGAGTCCATTCCACTTGATGAAATCCAATCTTTTTGTTGATTCGATCTTCTTGAAAGAACTGAATAATGATCAAAGGTCAAATATGACCGACCTTGACAAGGAACGACAAGAATTTCTGCAAGCTCAGGTTGATTGTTTCCTTGAAGGCTTGCTAGGAGAGCTACCTCATGCACGTCCGAAAGATCATAATGATTGATTTGATTCCCGGTAGAACACCACCAACCGGCCACCTTACCGAGTTAGCAGAGCCCAAAATGAAGAAAGAATGAACCAAAACAGATTCCCCATTCCAAGGATCAATGATAAACTCAACACACTTCAGGGTTCTACTTGCTTTAGCCGAATTGATCCGAAGAGTGCTTATCATCAGATCCGAATTGCTCTTGGAGACGTATATAAGACAACTTTCAACACGACTTTTGAGTTTGTATGAATATTTGGTGATGCCATTTGGCCATACGAATGCTCCGGCTACATTCAACCGCATGATGGATAGGATTTTCAGAGAGTACCGATCATTTGTGGGCACTTTCTTTGACGACATCATCGTCTTCTCCAACAGTGAGGCAAGGCACAGACACCATCTGTTACAAGTTTCAAACACTGCGACAACATAAACTCGTTGTAAATGCGAAAAAGAGCGAGTTTTTCTTGCGAGACACTTTCTGGGACACATCATCTCAACGGAAGGTGTAAAGATGGACCCGCCCAAAGTTGATGCCACAGACTTGGACACCCCAAGTCGGGAATCCGACACCACACACGAGAAATTCACCTAAAATACTTCACAACTTTAAAACTTGAGTCAACATGGCACGGTAGAGTTCCGTGCCCAAAGGTATTGGCCCCAAAACTTGGCACCCCTTTCGGTATTTCTTTATTATATTAATGCTTGCTCTCAGATTTTGCGTCCAGATGCCCTCAAGAGTGAGGCCCTTGGGCTTATTTATTCTTACAAGAGATGCCCAAAAGCAAAGCCCCAAAAGCTTCCAAACTCAAAAGCAAGAAGTCCCAAAAGCAACTGGTTCCCAAAACGCTGCCAAAAGCTATCAACGCAATTTGCGAAAATCCGTACAAGCTGCCAGGTCAGCACCTGTCAGCGCAAATCATGAAAGTCCGTACTGTCTGCCACGTCAATCTGCCATACTGACAGTTTGTACCTTCTGCCATGTCACCATGTCGTACTGTCATGCCACGTCATCTACTGTGTGTGTGTGTGTCCAAGCAGTATTGCCACGTCATCATTTTGTGACATACCCCCCTCTTGAAAGAATTGTAATCGCCCTCGATTACGCCTGCAAAATCACACATAAGCCATAAACCAGTTCAGTAGACACTGACTCTAAGTACTGACACACTAGACGACACAAATCCAACACTTGTACAAAGACGATAGTCACATCACATCACATTCAAATCACATCACATAGAATCTAGGACTGTGATTCCTGGCAACCGATTTAGCAATCGCATCTAGATCCGCACCGGACCTCACTGATGTCGATTTAACTAATCCCATAGTGCGATCACGTCCATAGATTTTGTTTTGATCTAGAACCATGATTCCTGGCAACATATGTAGCAATCACATCTAGATCTATCCCAGATCTCACTGATGTCGAATTGACTAATCCCATTTGCGAACATATCCATAGATTTCCGAGACCAAAATGTTGCACACCTAGTTGGCGCTCTAGCTTCTCTTCAATAGCCTTGTTCAAACGATATGGAAACTTACTTACAGGTTGTGCTCCGTCCACTAGGTCGATGACATGATCCTCGAGTCACTCAAGAGGAGAGGAGGTGAAGGGGGAAGATCATCCTTGAGAAACAATTGCTCAAACTTTTCAAACAACTCAGTATACCTATCAGGAATACCCAAGTTTCATGATGTGGGGTTGACATAGATAACCGCCGCTTGCGCTCCTCGACGTAGCTGTCTATTTGCCTGGACATGAGAGATGAGAGGGAGAGAGGGAATGCCTCTCGCCTCGAATGAGGATGCACTGCGACACATTATCATTGATGAGAAGCGTACACTTCTCCCAATCGACAATGGGCTTAAACATGCGAAACCACTTAATGCTCAAAACGATATCACATCTTGCAAGTTAAGATGCCACAAAATGACAAGTAAATTGAGTTTGTTGAATGATTAAGTTGACATCACTACATTCTTGAGGGATTGAAGCGTCCATGCCTTCAGAGAACCCTTACACTGAGAGGGTAGGGATAGAATGAGAACTTCCAAAATCAAGCAACACAACAACCCTTTGACCATTCACATATCCATAACATTTTATGAGTTCATCCTCTTCGAAAATCCCCTCTTGCTTAGCTTCTTGCTCTACCACACTCATAGCGTTCGCTTGGCGGGTAGAGTCAGAAGTTAATACACTAGAGGTTTCCTTTTAGATTCTTTCTTAGGATACTCCTTTTTCATGTGACCTACAACGTGACAATGAAAACAACGTTCCTTTGCATACAATGCTTGTTCTTCTCTACTTAATTGACCACCTAAAACTCCCCAAGCAATCTTTTCATCGGCTGTAGGTTGAGGTTTATCAGATTTTCCTTTACCCTTATCCTTAGATTTATCGCCCTTAGATTGAGATATAGATGGAGAATTAGATTGAGAAGAACTAGAAGAGTTCTTTTTATTGTTACCATTCCCATTTTCACATTCCTTCGCGATGGAATTGCGCGTATCTGAAGGGGATTAGCAAGTAGCTAATCCGGTTCCTGTACAGAAGGCTCTTGCCTTGGCAAACGCGCATAAAACCCCAATAACTGTACATGGCCATCTGAGAAGTCTAACTAGAAGGGCATTACCATATGTGCAAAGGGGAGAGAGAGATGCGCAAGAGCAAATCGTCACGCTACATAGAGCAAGGGAGAAGGCAAGCTTTCCATTAAACATGTGATCACCTACTCACACACACTATAGTACACACTTATGGGCAAAAATCAGCCCCCTCTCTTGAAATGGGCGCCCCCAGCTGGGATGAGTCTAGCAATTGCATCTCTAGCCGCCAAGTGTCCAGTTTGCCTCATTTGAGTTAGCTTCCTAGTATCCACCAACTTATGAAGTGCGGCGGGGGGACCTAGATGACTTTGAACGGAGCCTAGACACCCTTTTACTGCTGGAATTCCAGTACCGACCAACTTCCCATCTGCGACCGTTTCACACTGGCCATACAACGTCCGGCCATTTGCAACTTCAAAAAAAGGGTCTCAAAAATTTTTTTTAAATTATCAGAAAGAAACCAACAACTAAGGTTAGCAATTGCCACGTCCTCATGACACCCATGAGAATTTTTTTCCTTGTCTTTAGGAGTCTTGAGACGAAGCGTTAACACTACTGTTGGTCGTCTTGAGCTTACCCTTCTTGTGCTTCATCTCTTGGAATTGAGCCAAGCATTCGCCTCTTACAGTGTCTTTGGATCACCGGCTTCCAGTCAAACTTGATCGAACGGTCCAATACAAAGAGAAAGGCCTCCAACCGTTCCTCATCCGATTTCCTCAATTGTCCACCTAACTGCGACACACGGTTAGCATATGACATCACATGTTTACCTTGTTGAGACAAAGCCCAAAAATCCTCCTTCAATCGCTTCAAGTACTGTGGAGGCAAAAAGCGCGTCTTCAAATTCTCCTCGAGCTTCTCCCAACTAAGCTCGAGATGGGGAACAAGGAGAGACGCAGAGTGGACCGCCATGTGGGCTTCCTCCTTCTCCATCCAATTATCCTTCCAAGTGATGGCATCACCAGTGAGATGCATAAGCCAAGAGAACTTTGTTATTATCAGACTTTTTAACAACCGCAAAATAGGATGTATATTGATGCAACCTGACAGTAGCATCCATCTTACCGTCATACTTACTGAGCGTGATCTTCTCAAAAATTGGTTCATGGGCCGTACATGTAGCATTGGTCGCCTCCACGATGGTCTTAGCAAGCTTCTCATGATCCGGCACCGAAGGTGGGGTATCGGATCGAACCGCCACAAAGATGTGAAAAGATTACGCATGGCTGCCCTTTCCAACCTACCTCCACTTAGGCCGCCAATCGACGTTCCTTTCGCTGGGCCGCTTCCGCACGCTCTATTTAACGTGCTTCTTGCCGCACCATCATCTCCATTGTCATCTGCATCATAGCATTGTGGGATTTGGTGGCAAAGAGGGAGGGGTAGGGGGAGGACTCATGGGAGGATCCGTAGGTGGAACTTGCTCGCCTTCTTCATTGGTGGAGGTCTCCATACCGCTACGAGTCTTGATCATGCAAGGATTTCCTGCTCTTAGTCTCCCGAAGATTAGTTTGTGACCTTCCTTGACCCATCTACACCCTCGTCGGCGCACCCCGCATGCAACACCCAGTATACAACTATTTTCCGACGCTCAAGGCGCTTAGTCCTACCAGCAATGGCAAGCCTGCATTTCTCTCTTTTCCAAGAAAGAGAGGAGTATACACGGAAGGGCTACCAACACAACCAAAAACACGAGAGAAAAACAAAACTTTTTGGGGATTAGCGGAGTATTGCAAAATTTTCAAAGCTTTGATACCAATGTCAGGTGCAGCGGAATCGAAATGGTGACAATTTCCACCAATTGTGACAAGAAAAAAGACTCGCGAAATAGCGACAAAGATGATGCATCATAGGCAAAAGAGATATTTGAATGAGAGAAAGAGAGAGTGTCAAAGATACTTGCACCCATGCACGAGGAGCATAAACTCCATACATAGGACCTAATCCAGTAGTGGACTCAAAATGTGTATTTGCTTTGGAAATTAAAGAGTCACCCAAAACACAAGCACGGAGTACAAAAAAAACCCATACTTGCAAAGGACCATGCAAGACATAAACCCATGCCAATCTGCTTTTGGAGAGGCCTTGCAAAATGGATCATTTAGCCAAATTCAAGCCCCGAAAGAATCACTCTTCCGTGAGAGGGACAACCAATGACGAGAATTGTTATCCACCAATAAGGTGACTTGCAAGACCATATTCTCAGTTGTTTCAAACCACCTCTTCTTTGTGCCTAGGTGTACATCCCTAGTTACCAGAAGGCTTGCAACGACAAACTCCCCTTGTCTATGGCCCTCTTTTACTACACAAGCTAAGAATCATCTAAAATTATGGTGCATGATTTAATAAGCGTGCTATAAAATTGTAATATTGGCTCTCACAATGTGTCCAACAACAAAAGAAGCCTAGTTCTTTTTTTGTCCTTCCAAAATAAAACATGTGGCATCTTATAAACAACCTTGAATATTTCTCGTTTAGGAATCAGCCCACAATGTGCACTTGCCTTCCTGTCTAGAGAAGTGAATCAATAGACCACCTTAATACTTGTTCAAAATCCAGCCCACAATGCTTAGTCGCCAATCCTTATCTATGAGTAGTTCTCACTTACAAAATAAAAACTTAATTTCAACCTGCAGATGTCTATTCAATTAAAAAAATCCCCTCTGACTTACATGAATCAGAAGCACTAAAAATATTCAAAACAAGAATAGCTTTAATGGATAGAAGAAAGTGCTCAAATAAACAGAAATGTGCTTACTTCTTCTACTTCTTCCCCAGCTTTGATAAAGCTCGCCACCAGAGCTTTAGCTCGTTTGACCTCTGCTTCATCATAGCTCTCCATTCTCTTGCTTATCTCTCTGTAATTCTCTGTCTTTTGTGCCTCCTCTTTCTCCTCTTGCTCTCTTCTCTTTCTAAGCTCTTCTGATTCTCTTCTCCTCTCCCTTTGCCACTCCTACCATGCTTAAAATCAAGTCACACAAAAGCACATTGTGTCAGATATGAGTGCACATTCAGGCACGTGTCATCTAAAATCATAATTTGTGTGACAATTGCTCGCTGTTGCTTGGTGTCCATGTTCTGAATCTTCTTCCCAAGAATTGGTTAAGAAACAAGCATTCAAAACAATGTACCCTCAAAACCAAAAAAAAAGGCCCTCCAGTCCAAATTTTCCAACTTTGAACTTCTATGTGTACGCAGGCTGGTGCATAAAACAATATGAAAAAAATTGGTACAAAATCATGCTTTTTCAAACATAAACTCTCCTCTCTTCAAACAACATGAAGGCCCTCAAATTCCCATATTGTCAAACTGCTAAATCCTCCAAGTAAGGTTGCTGGCACAGTCAAAGTTTTTCGAGTATTAGGAAAAAAATAGTACAAAGAAAGCCTTCCATTCTTGAGCTCGGTAAAATGTTCTTTTGAGTTTTTTGCTTCAAAAGTATGTTGTTTCCACAAAAAAAAAAACAGCATTTAAATCAATCATCCTCTGTTTGTCCCCTTGAGCCCTTAAAACAACTCCACATCTTTAGCTGGTACAAAGAGGTGTTCTCAAAGAAAGCCTTCCATGCTTGAGCTCGACAAAATGTTCTTTTGAATTTTTTGCTTCAAAAGTACGTTGTTGCCACAAAAAAAACAGCACTTAAATCAATCATACTCTGTTTGTCCCCTTGAGCCCTTAAAACAACTCCACATCTCTAGCTGGTACAGAGAGGTGTTCTCAAATAGGACCTCTCAAAGTGTTGGACTTGAGAAACAGCAAAAGCGTCAATATGTCAGGAACACCTGATCAAAAGTGCAACAGTTTTTGGCCAGCCTTGTTTCTTGTATAATTGCAAAGTACGGTACAAGTACATGCATGGGTTTTACATCAATGTTTTAGTCTGTAAAAACAAAGCTTGAAGCATAAGAAATTTAACAATTGTGTGTTTCTTATGTTGCAACTTGATATTCTCAACTATGCATGGTCTGGTTGATGGTGATAAAAACACGAAAGAAAAAACCTGACGTATACAGGCAAAGATACGGATTGAGGTGCTAAATGCTGTGTTTCTTTAAAAGCCTCACATGCGTACACATGCACCACTCTACATATGCCAGTGTGCAGAAGTAACAATGTGATTAGTGTGTCATTTTAGCTTTTGGAAGATCTTGTCTCACTCTCGCACAGAACAAGTTGAGATGATCCCATTGGGAGGAGGGTTGCAGCCCATAGTTACATATCTCTAGTAGCAGCTTTGAGGGAGGCCACCTTTGCCACCACTGACGTATGAACTATGATGTGTGCTTGAACAGTTTACCAACATCTTATAGTGATAGAGTGCATTGAACATGGCCACAATACCATCACCATGAACTCGTGCAGCTCTCTCTCTCTCTCTCTCTCTCTCTCTCTCTCTCTCTCTCTCTCTCACACACACACACTACCTCATCATTGATTTTGGGGTTCATTTGTACAAGCCTCGCAAATGCGGCTTCCTTGTCTGGCTGAGCTAGGCAGGCAAAGCTCTTCATAAGACTGCGGCACGTACGGTAAGTCTGCAACAAGCTTGCTCCATTGTGGGGTGAAGCAGCTTGGAGAGACCACGAAGAAGGAGGAGAGCTGAGAGAGGCCACGCACTCCATCAGGCATAAGAGCCCAGTGCTAGAGTAATCTTTCTTCGTTCACGACACTATAATTCTTTCTTTTTTTTTAAATATGTGTGGTATATGGGTACCCGTTCGTTTTTATTGAAACAAGTGAAAGGGTCACCAATAAGTGAAAGGGTCACGATGGCTTTCAAAAACAATAAGAAAGTGATAAAATTGTTAGGTTGAATTAAATTGGTATCGATGTTTGGGAAAGGATTGCCTCAGCTTAGTCTTGAGCCGATTGAAAATCGAGACTAGCTAACTGCAAACCATAGTAAACGGAAGAAAAACCGATGAAATATGTGAGAAAGTCGTCCAAAAATTTTGTAAATCTCAAAATTTTTGTTAGTATTTCTGATTTTCTTCTTTGTGAAGAAGAAACTCAATCAGCAACCGCTTAATAAAAGAGACTTTCTCGAACGTTAACACTGACTGGAATCAAGCTATGAAATGCAAGAAATGTAAAGCCATGTGAAGTTGTGAAATGAAAGGTGAAATAAAAAGAACTAATTAATATATATATCTGTGTATAGAATTTATTAAAATTATGCAAAGTGAAGCTTCACTCTAGCATTCTAAAACAATAGAATGCAAAAAAAACATGTGTGTGTGTGTGTGTGTAAAATTAATTAAAATTTATGCAAGGTGAAGCTTCACTTTAGCATTCTAAAACAATAAAATTCAAGAAAAATAAAGACATGTCAAGATGTGAAATGAAAGGTAAGTCTCCATCATGTAAGGATGTGAAATGAAAGGAGTCTCCCTAACCCAACACAACACTAAGGGTTTCTTTTAGAAAGCCAAAAATTGAGGTGGAATCCAGCGAGATGCGGAAAGAAGAAGGAGATGGCTAGGAGTCGAGCATGTCACTGTAAGTTTCTCGATTCTGCAACCCAAATTGTCTCCAAACCACCATATGTTTTTTTTAGTTATTGCAAGCGACACCCTCTCCAGCGTGAGGTCCCACCCTGCTGGTCTAAGGCAATGGCTGGAAGTTCGTGAATCGGAGAGGTAAAGCTCGAAAGCTGCCTTCGACTCTTTTATTGTAGGTGATGGATAGCATTTTTCAGTGACCCCAAGCTAGGTAGTATGGCCAAAGATGTGGAATCTGGCGGAGAAATGAATAAACATAAAGATGAACCAACAGGTAGGGTGTACCCAATATTTTAGAAAAGAGTCAAAATTACATTTTTTGAGAGACGAGCTCGATAAAAGGGGGTTACATATGGAATCAGAAGACATGCTGATAGATACATTTATTGGTTGGCTTTTACACTTTCAAACAAGTGAGCATACATAGAAGAAACTTTGCTCAAGTGTTCTTGAATGATATCCATCTTGATCAAAAGAGCCTCCGCAAAATCGGTGAGTTCTCCTTCCCATTCTTGGATTGGCTTGAGAAAAACTTCCACATGCTTAGCTAGATTTTCCTTGCACTTATTTTCTTCTGCTACTACATATCGTTCAAGGTGACACAGGTGCACCAAGGTCTAGCTGCGCAGTCAGCTTTTTGCTTCACATGCCTGCAAAATAGCATCAGCAATCCAATCATTGCCAATTGGCTATGAGTGGGAAAAATATTTATTAATTATTTCAATGCAAATATACCAAAGATCTTCTACGCAAATGGCATTCCAAATAATAGTGGGAAAGCCCATGAAATCTCCTAGTAAAATATGTTTCCAAGACAAGTTAGAGCATTTAAGGGTACAAAACTAAGTTAGAATATAAATATGTTTTTTGTTTTCTCTGCAATCAATGAACAAGTGGAAAGTATCCTCTGGCTCTGATTTGCATCTGAGACAAATCTCACTACCCAGTCCTTATTTATGACCCTACATGCCGGTCCACACACTTTTATGAAGTATTAGCCATGGCAATGCTGATTTTTTTGGAGAGGGGATCAACCCAAAGTTGGGAGGAAATCAAAATCCATTGGCGAGCATCTTTATAGATTGCCCATTGTTTGTTGCATTTAAGGTGTCGAAGTAGGTTGATGGAGGCAAGGGATTTTATGGAGAGGGTGCCAGCTTCTGGCCATTGTAGTTTCCCCATCTGGCCTCCACATCCTATCTTCTAGCTATGACCTTCTGAGAATTGCAAGGAGCGTTGACTCAAAAAGGAAGCGTTATTAATCGAGATGCCAAATAAGGACAACACCTCCTCAACATTCCAGAACCTACCTTTATCCTTATCCCATAAGTCCTGTTAGTTGCAAAAGCCTTTTTTATGTAGTTTGTGAGCTTTTTGATAGTCACAAGGGCGAGGGGAGAAATGTTTAAAGCTGACCACCATGGATAGTCAAATTTCATATTATCCCATTGTGCCTTGCTATGGATATCTAGGATGAGATGTGGTTTGTACTTATTACATGCTTGCCACGTACCTCTGACCAATTATGAACCCTTGCTTTTGATTGGAAAGGTGAGCAAAAATGATTAAGATAGGGAGGTGGCACCGTGATGGAGAGTGCTTCAAAGAGAAGTGGTTGATTTGTTGATGAATTAATTGTGCTTAATCATTGTGAGGGTTGGAAAAGGACCCTAGGTGTTGAGATGTCAATGATCCCTAGACCTCCCTTGTCTTTAGGTTGAATGCATATTTCTTAGCTGACTTTAGCTATACCTTTTTTTTATGGGTCTCCTTTCCAAAGGAAATTCCTGCAGATCATGTGGATTTTTTGCAGAGCTCAATCTGAAGGTCGCCAAAAAGAAACATAGAAGAGTAAGGGGGCAATGATAAAGTGGTTTATCACACTAGCACTCGTCTAAGTATACTAGACAGAAATCCTTCCCTTGTTTTAAGGTTGGGCAAGAATTTGTTAAGGACCTAGTGCCACCTTTGCTTCTGACTAATATAAAAGCCCAACAGCTGGAAGGGTGCTCCTTCCTCAATAATTTGGCAACCATATGACTTGAGCACACCTTTGTGGAAGAGTAGACACGTGTTTTAGTGCAATTGATGACTGACCTTGATTCCAGATACGTGTTGTAGTGCGATTGATGACTGACCTTGATTCCATGCAAAAAAAAAATCCAGAAACTTCCAAAATTTTGATATGGATTGGTCATTGTTGTGTAGGAGACCTGTGATATCAGCAATGCAAAAAATCTCTAGACATTTCCAAAATTTTGATATGATTGGTCATCATAGTGTAGGAGACTTGTGGTATCATCCGTCAAACAGTTGTAAGCATAGCTACTTTTTATCCGGTAGAGTGATTCCTTTAATTTTCCCTTGGCAAATTCTATTGTGTACTATATTGGTGAGGCCTTCACTGACTATTGCAAATAAAAGTGGAGTCACTGGACATTTTTGCATGATAGAGCAAACAAGGTTGATCGTTGAAGAAAGCTCATTGTTCACACACAATCAAGTGTTGGCATTTCTAAGGAGAGTGAGGATGGCTCTTATCATTCCTTCACAGAGGCCCATATCTCTCAAGGAATGTATGATGAAATCCCATTTAATTTGATCATAGGCCTTGTCAAATCTACTTTGACAAAGAGGAAGTCCTAGTTGGTGTCTTTACCATCTCTCCCTTTCTAAGTACACACTCATGGGTAGATAAAGACAACTCAATCTACACATACATACACATGAACATAGTAAAGACGGTGAAAGCTTGTAAGAGAAAGATATAGACAAGATTGCAATACACAACATAGCATGGAAGGGGGAGAGAAAATCTTGCAAACCAATGGCCTAAAGTCTAATTAGCCCCCAAACTCGATGGCACACTCTTTGGAGTTGGGCATTTGATTTCTTTATCAAAACTAAACAATGCCAAAAAAATAGAGACCCTCTTTACACTTGAATTTGTTTGTGGTTCTTACCAGTTATTATATGAACCATAATGGGGTTAGTTCTCACCACATATGTACAATTGAGTTGTGTAGGCATATTGGAAAACTATATAAAAACACTTATGCTACAGTAAAAGATTAGGAGGCGTTATTGTTTTTATTGCTTGGTTTCTTCTCCTCATTCTCTCATGTTCCCATTTGCATCAGCACACCCATTAGCTTAAAAATAAAGACAACAACAGTAAGTAACCATTACATGCCCAATTGTCTCAATTGTAATGCTAACTACATACAACAAAAGGGTGCCTAATATTGTAACAAATGAGGTACATGTGGTGAGTTTGGGACTCTATGATCACAATTTACAAAACAATATCATGTCTCCCTTTGCGAGTACTCACCCCACTATTTTTATCTAATATCCCGTAATAGGCAGCATCTTGCAACTCATTGGGAAAGGGGACGCATGGCCTCGCACTCGTGCGCACACATGCACACACACGAAAAGAGAGAGAGAGAGAGAGAGAGAGAGAGAGAGAGAGAGAGAGAGAGAGAGAGAGAGAGATTGAGATTTAAGGGGGCTTGTAGTACTCGCCAAGTCCGCGAGCTCCCACGACTGTTCCAAAAAGGGCCAAAACAAGAGGCGTATGAGCATGTCTCAAAGCATCTCATATTTGGAACAGCTGGGACGTTGAGCCGTCTTCCAAATCTGGCATGACAGAGGGCTTATTTAGTGCAATTGCCACTTTGCCTAGATCTTTTTAGGTTCTTAGTTATTTTCAAATAAATTTAGCTATTACCCCATTGTGAAGACACAAATAGAATTATAGTTTCACCCAAGGTTGATAGGCCTACCCTTGAAATTTTTAAACTACTCAGAAGGAAGAAAAGTAAGGATATCATCCCAAATCTACGCAAATGGGAGGGAGTCTGTTCATCACCACAAGAGAATATAGCTTTTATTCATCAACATTTCAGTAATATGTTCGCTACCCCTTTGCCCATGACAACTACCAAGAGTGAGGCTCAAGAAGAAATTTCCAAATGCAGAAAAAGGAAAGTCCTCCCCTCTCTAACTCAATAGCTTGACTTTCATTTCACTATGTTGGAGATTCAGACAGCCATCAAGGCTCTCAAAAAAGGAAAAAGCCTTGGATACAATTATTGCTAGCCGTGTTATTTCACACTTTAGTGATATGCTAGTGCCTAAAATATTGCTCCTCTGGAACAAGTTGTTGCTACACGAGGCACTCTCAGGGCTCATCAACACAAGAGTAATCAAGTTGATTCACAAAAAAGGTGATCGGGATGTCATTCAACAATTGGAGACCCATTACTCTCCTCTCTTGCACCCATAAGATTATGGCTAAATTCATAGCTCTTAGATTACAATAACAACTTTAGAATTGGATCACTCATGATCAAAAGGGGTAGATTCATCATGGATGCCATAATCACTCTTTGGGAGGGCATTGGACATGCATAGGGGTGTTTGTGTCTGTAGAGAGATCCTCCTCTCATCTTTTCTTACCCAGCTTAGTCTGCATCTTGTAATTAGCTTAAACGCATACTAAGTGTTTAACCTTGAAAATCAAACATTTAACCTTCACAAATCTCACATTCAATGATAGATTCTTGATTGTGAAGTTGTCCAGCCTCCATCCAATCTCCATGCATCAATCTCCAATTATAGCACATAGTTAGTTAACCACTAACGTAGGACACTAATCAAGTACCATTGTACAAGTCCATCTGTTCTCTAATCGCATAGAAGAAATCTGTAATAAACTTGCATGATAATTCGCTTTTTTGATATTTTAAATGAGTAAGCATTTCAAATAATGTTTAGGATGTTCAGAGTCCATAATTAAAGCCTAGTTTTGATGAAAATTTTTCTTGTTAAACACCTATTTTATAGGTTGGTCTCAAACACTTCAAGTGAGAATTTAAAGAAGCTTTGTATGAGTGAAATGTTTGTTTTGTGAAGAGCACACGTATGCGGAGTGTGCGCATGCATGCGGTGAGGAAGAAGAAGAGAATGTAGACACACAATGATAAGGGTGGAGCAGCCACTCAATGTGCTCATGAGAGAGATCCTTATTACTTTGTATATAAATAATAAGGATTGCAACGAGGAAGAAGAAGAGAACACAAACACACAATGATATGGATGGAGCGTCCTCTCATTGTGATAATAGAGAGCTCCTTATTACTTTGTATACAAAGAATATAGATACAATAAGTGGGTGGTCTGAATGTCTGATCCCACGTAAGAGGCACATCGCCTTTTATTCCCAACAAACTCCCACTTACTGGCAAGTGTGCCGATAAGTGGACCTACTAGTTAACTCTAGTATATACCAGATGATATGAAGAGATCCACTCTCAACCTATGCTCACTAGCTCTCTCAAAATACATGCATGTTGATGTATAGGCTCTAGTGATATCTGAGCATGCATGTCACTATTAGAGCCAGCATGCATATCCCCTAGATATCCCGTAATGACTTGCATAGCTCCATGATGCATCAAGC
Source organism: Adiantum capillus-veneris (assembly GCF_014529385.1). Lineage (NCBI taxonomy): Eukaryota > Viridiplantae > Streptophyta > Polypodiopsida > Polypodiales > Pteridaceae > Adiantum > Adiantum capillus-veneris. The sequence continues at coordinate 80,970,525 of NC_140931.1, read as the reverse complement.
TAGTGTTAGTCATCATATGACTGACAATCCCAATTACAAAAGCTTCCATAACATTTGCTATATTTGGTCTTGACACTAAGAGGTCATACATGAAATTCCCAAAAACTGACGATAAGTTCATAATCTTGGCTAACCTAGCCGCCTCAATGCTATTTGCACCGTATGCATCACTATACCAGGACTAGGGGGATGGAAATGGAGAGAGCTTTTGAGTGGAGCTTTTCTAATCCCTTCACTAGAGTAGTGTTTGCAAGGAAAAATCTTTTCGCGCCCTCATTGGAGAGAGATTTTTGGAGGGAGATCTCTTTGCTATTTCACAATCCAATTGAATCATCAATCTAGCATAGGGGTAGGACAAGAAGATACATACCACCCTATTAAATCACAAAGTTCTCCAAAAAGAATTACCATATTAAATCAGCATTTAACTTGTACTAACCAAAACACGTTAGACGTGTTTGCATTTCAATCTAACATGTATGTCAGAAAAAAATATGCTTTGAACGTAGGGATAGGGGGTTAGCCGCACCGCCTTCTAGCCCACCCAAAGAAAACTAATGATGGTTGGCTTTGGCAAGCCGCTGCGGCTGCGGAAACGAAACCCCATTCGGGGAAGCTTCAAATCAAGAAAAAAAAAAGTTAAAAAAAGTTTTTTTTCCTGTAGTTGCCACCAACCTCCCTTCCCTTGGTCGCACGCGTGCAATGGGCCGCCGCGCCTCCCCTTGGCACCACTCCCTCCCTCTCCTCCATTATCCCCTCTCTTCCCTCCATTATCACCCCCCCCCCCCCCCCCCCCCCCACTCCCTCATCTACACACTCTCTCTCTCTCCCTCTCTCGTTCTCTCTATAGGCTAGCCCATAGGGCGCCTATAAAAAATATTCTCTCTCTCTCTCTCTCTCTCTCTCTCTCTCTCTCTCTCTCTCTCTCTCTCTCTCTCTCTCTCTCTCTCTCTCTCTCTCTCTCTCTCTCTCTCTCTCTCTCTCTCTCTCCTTCGTTTGTCACCCGGCAGTAGAGGGGCCGCCATGCATGGGAGCGTCTGGGCCGCTACTCTCCCTCTCTCACCCACACATCCACACACCCCCTCCCTCAGCCTCACGCTCTCTCTCTCCCTCACCCACTCCCCCTCTCTCTCGCCCAATTGACTAGCCCTCTCTCTCTCCGGCTCAGTGACAGCGGCCAGTCGAGAGAAAGGCTCTCTCTTTCTCTCTCTCGTAACACCCACACACACACACACTCACACTCTCCCTCCCTCTCTCACCCTCTCCCATTTCTCGCTCACGGCCATTGTCTCCTTCCCCCTCTCCTGTACTGTCGGCTCGACAGGGCGCGTAGGCAGAAGAACACTCACTCTCTCTCTCGTACACACACACACACACACATAACCCCCTCACTCCATCTCTCACTCACGCTCTCTCTCTCTCTCTCTCTCGTTCTCTGTATAATCTAGCTAGCGAGATAAAATGAATAAATAAAATATATTTCTCCTATACTCTTGTTCCCTCACACACTTGCCGACACATGTACCCACACACACACACACACACAACCCCATATACTATAAGACGCACATACCTACACACTCACACACAACACGTACATACATGCACGCATAAGCACAAATGCACAAACACGTAAAGCAAAGGAAAAAAGAACGCCACATCATCAACAAAAGGAGAAATATGACCAAAAGCACGCAGAAGCAACAACAAATTGAAGACTGACGCCGAAGGCATGCCCCAGCCGGCCCGAAAGTGACTCGTAGCATCTCGACATCAGCAAAACACTAGGAACGATAGCATTAACCACACATCGGCCACCCGAACCATGAACAACACCCATTGTAAATGCCCCAATCACCACTCTTCTCTAATAACCTAGCCAACGGCTAGTGTATTGTATAAAACTCCCCACCCCACTCTTACCTCCCTTTTCTCTATCTCTACCTTCTCTCCCTCTCTATCTCTCTCACTAGAGAGGCATCTAGACTCTCTACAGTAACCAGTGGATATTTTCAAGGACCAGTAGGTAAGGACCACCTCCCAGGCCTATATAAAGAGGCCTCCACTAAGCACAAAAGAGGATAACGCACTAGAGGCACCACCTAGGCTGCATGCACTCTACATTCCATGCACCACTAAGCACATAATGCACCTCACAAGCTTGACAGCTCATGGTGTCGTGCTTATTGCCAGCATGGGCGTTCTAGCATTGGCAACATCACCACCACCACCAATCTCCACCCACACCATGGTTGGTTTACTAATCATGGCCACCCCATGCACATATGGCACTTATTATCACCCCGCAAGGCAGCATGACCACCCTAGGATTGAGTGCACCAACACCATGCTACCCCGAGCCACTCTCGATGCCAGTGATCGACGTCGCTGGCGGTTGCATCGTCTTGATGTTTCCCTCAACTAACCTCCCGCTAATGTGCTAACACCTCTAACTCCAAAGTTTCCCATGCACCATATGGTGCTCGCATTCCATCATGTATCCCCAGTGTCAGGAGCAAGGTTGGTAACATACAAGACCACCGTTTGTAAGTATCATCATCATCAATAAGTGTGAAATTCTATCATGATCTTTGAGTCCATTCTCTCTTCTCCTTAGCTTTGTTCTCCCCATATCCATGGAATGATTCCCCCCCCTTGTATATCGCTCTGCTTGTGCTGCGTCACGTGTGCCATCACCAGTCAGTCATGCTCCATTCTGACCATGTCACATACCTCTCTCGTGCACACACTCCTGACTATTAACTAGGCATTTTCTATATCTGGGCGTTTGCTATCTCATCGTTTCACGTTGGCTACCTAGACGGCATCTCACTCCTACCACTCTAGGTCATCTATGTCTGCGTCCTAGCCGCACTTATGCTAGGTGGTGCCCCTTACAGTTATAGGATATCTCCTGTCTATCTCATCGTTTCATGTTGGCTAGCTAGACAGCATCTCACTCCTACCACTCTAGGTCATCCATGTCTGCGTCCTAGCTGCACTTATGCTAGGTGGTGCCCCTTACAGTTATAGGATATCTCTTGTCTTGAGATGATGCTCGGGGAGTTCAGGCTATGTGTGGTGTAGAGGCGACCCCACTTGGCACGTCATTTCCGAACATCATTTTCTTGGCGCCCCCACCGAGGATCCTTTCATGAAACCCTTCAGTTTACAAGACTAAAAACCCTAACCTTTTGTGGATGGATGAATGGTTAGCAGAGTTTGCTAACTGGACAACAGAAGAAGAAGAGCTCCAAGCACAACTGGACAAACTTTGCATCTCCATCGAGGCTCGAGTGTCAGGCGTAACGGTAATTGATTTGCAGTGGGAAAGACAACTTGCACGTCAGACTCAGTGGATATACATAGGCCGTGTGCCAAGGAGAAGGAGGAGGTCGAGACCATGTCCGCAACCTACGACCAACCCGCAACAACAAGATGGAGGGACCTCTGCACAATAGAGAGTCAACACTATTCTACTTCAAGAATCGGGTAACTCAAGTCACCGAGGTAATTATCACAGTCAGTTTCCAAGTCGCATGTGATGCTGTAGCACAGATAACAAAAGCACATGCTCATGCTCTCACTAGACAGACTAGGGATCTACTAAGCCTGTTTTAGGAAAGGACACCACCCTCTTCCACAAGTTTGGACAACGACTAAGTACCTCTAAGATTCACATGAGTCAGTACAACTTACCTCAAGGCAGATCACACATTCCGATACGAGTACGCTCAATCAGGAAGGCTCACTACCAGCACATCATCGACACCATGCTGGGAGGGGAGCGCTTCTTTGAGGTTTTGGCATCAGATTAGCCATTTGTCCTACTTTTGGTACAAGGCAATGTACCATTTGAGGTTCTAATCTATGTTCTAGTATAGAAAGGGTGTACACGCCTTCTTGCAAGAGAAAAAAATATTTAAAAAAAGAGAAAAAATATTTTGGTTGTGAGCTAAGCACTGTATCTTTCTAGCTCTCTCTCTCAGTAATCATGGCAAGTGTAGCATTTCTAACATTTAAAGGAAAGAAGGGGGAGGATTTGGTAACAAATTTCTTAGTTGACTTTGAAGTAGCATGTGTAGTAAGCAACAAAGACACAAATGAGTCCCGGGTTAGAATCTTTAAGCATCTCATGAAGCTAGAGGCTAGGTCGTGCTACAACGCACTCCCACAAGCAACTAAGGATAACTAGGAGCCCCTAAAAACTGCTTTTAAGAGGCGCTTTGGGGGAGGTACCACTTCAGAGAAGCTGTGGGACAAGTTGAGAGACTTGAAGCAAGAGGATTTTTTAGAGTATGCCACCTATGAGTCCAAGTTTGTGGATTTGTGGGAACGGTGGATTGAGTCACTGGCAAGAGGGGAAGTTGCACTTGATTTCCTAAAAAAGGACCGGTTCATGCATGGCTTGTGGCCGCTGCTCAAGGAAAAGGTGAAGGGTAGATTCTCGGCTACATATGAGCTAGCTGTGGAGATTGCTCGCCTTAAGGACAAGAAGCTACGGATGAAAGCCAAAGAAACCAAGTCAACAGAAGCAGGAACATTGCGTCAACCACCAACTATGACAACCACCACCACTCCACCACCACCGGCTCCTGGGGTAAGAAATTACCAACAAGATATGTTGACCCACATTATTGATCAACTATAGAATTTGTATGTCCACTTGATACAGTAAGGAAGGAATCAGGAGAGAGATCAAGACCCGAGGAGAGCACAACGACAAAACAGGGAGTATCACTGCTACAACTACGGAGAAGATGGTCATGGTATGTACTACTGCCCCAGACTGTGACAACACTATAATAGAGGAGGTAGGAGAAACCAACTGTCACCCCCTAGAGAGAGAACACCTCCACCCCGAGCACCAGACCCACCAACAGAAATTCTACGTCCACCCCAGGCACCACCACAAGCACCCATTCCACCTCTTCCACCGGCACCACCACCTGATCGCACTGTAAACTTCATAAGGTTAGAGGAGAAAGGAAAGGTTGTAGTATTGGATCCACCCAGAGTAAAGGAGAAAGATATGGGTAAAGAGAAGGTAAACTTTGTAGAACCATTTGAAGCCATGCCTGTAAAGAGAGCTAGGAGGGAGAAAACTGCACAAGTTGATGATGAGAGAAGCATGAAGGGAGAGACTAGCAAGAGGCCATCAAGGCCACGATGGAAATTAGGCACCATCGACTTTCAGTTAGGGGAGAGTTCTAGGCCCTATGATCTAACATTGGATGTGGCAGAACAAGGACCAAAGAGTACATGGCCACAACTGCTACATCTCACACCAAAGGTAAGGCGGAAATGGTCCAAAATGGTAAGTACAAGGCGCTCCAAAGCAAAGGTAGCCGGAGCAATTTCAGGTTGCAACATGGATGACATCCTTCCAATCATTGACGTCAACATAAAGGGTAAGAGGGTTGGAAACACCTAAATTGATGGTGGTGCACAAATTTGTGTGATGAGTGAAGCTATGATGCTTCGGTTAGGGCTCGAGGTTGACAAGCCTTCTCCATGCAAGGCAAAGATGGCAAACAACGCAAAAGTAAAATGTACGAGTGTGGTAAGTGCCATGAAGGTAAAAGCCTTCAACAATGAAGTAGAAGTTGATGTTTTTGTGATGCCAACTAAGGGGGAGGGCTATCCATTGATCTTGGGAAGGCCATGGTTGATGACCATGAAGGCAAAGCAGGATTGGGGCATTGGTCTTTTACGCATGACTGGTAAGAAAGGGGAAACATCCCACTACGACATGAGGACCGGCAAGCAGAAACAAATGGACCTAGAGACATCAGCAGATGAAACCACTAGTGAGTCTTCCACTTCTGAGGAGGAGATCACTTCCACCGATGAAAGCGACAGTTTCATCGATGTGATGGGCATTATCATGAAGGATCTACAAAGGATAAACACGACTAGCGACCCATCACCAGAAAGACAAAACAACAAAGGGGAAAACAAATCACCTGGCCTAGGAGAGGGTAGGTTGAAGAGTATGCTGTCTATGGAATTAACAAGTGAAGAGAAGGATAAATTTTTACAAAAATTGATGGGATTTCCTGACCTTTTCATTGACAACTATGAAAGAATCACAGATATCACAGCGGTGGAGCATCATATTAAGCTGAAGGAAGGGGTAAAACCAGTTGTGCAAAAACTACGACGGTTGGGGGTCATACAAGAAAAGGCACTCCTTGCCGAGGTAAGGAAGCTACTATGAGTAGGGTTTATTTATCCTGTGGAAAACACGGAGTGGGTGTCACCCGTAGTAGTGACACTTAAGAAGAATGGCAAGTGGAGGGTCTGCGTCGATTACAAACCACTAAATGTAGCCACAAAGAGGGACCACTTCCCTCTCCCTTTTTTGGATGAAATTCTGAATGAAGTGGTTGGTTTTGAATGCTACACAGTGTGTGATGGCTATTCCTTGTTATTTTCAAATACGCATAGCCTTTGAAGAACAACTAAAAACCACTTTCATTACACCATGGGTTGCTTTGCTTATAGACTTATGCCATTTGGTCTCACAAATGCACCTGCCACATTCCACAGATATGTCACATATGTCTTTCAACCATTCTTTAAAACATCCATAAGAGTGTTCATTGATGACTTTTGTATATATAGCCCTCGCATCTCACACTTAAGAAAGGTGACTGAGGGTTTAGCAAGGCTGCAAAGCCTAGGAGGGCAATTAAATGTAGACAAGTGCCACATTTGGGAAAGTAGAGTCATTCTTTTAGGCCATGAAATTTCAGCTAAAGGTATCAATGCCGATCCAAGTAAGGTGTCCACACTCATTGCACTACCCTCACCAACAACCACACGTCAACTAGTCTCTTTCCTACAAAAGGTGAGGTACTTGATAGTAGATTCATACATCTACTACCACAACTTGTGCTACCGCTGCAACAGCTCACACAACGATCGACTTTAACATGGGACGAGGAGAGAGAACATCACTACAACAAGGTAAAGGAGGTCTTAGCCACGCTACCAACTATCTCACCGCGCCTAAGTGGGACGAAAATCTCTATGTCACCTCAAGCATGGGTGATGACTCCTTGGGGGCCGTGCTACTCTAGAGGATGCAACGACATCTTTCATGAGGTCGATCTATCTCTCCAGTCGAATGATGACAGCAGTAGAGAAAGGTTTCACCCATGTGGAACACCTAGTCCTAGCTCTTAGATTTGCAACTACAAAGTTTCCATCATATTTGTTGCCTAGGCAAATTGTAATCTTAACCATGGATGAAATGTTTCCTTATGTGGTACAACATATGGATGTTTCTCCTAGGATTACTAAATGGCTAGTTCGTTTGCAAGCGTTTGACTACACGGTACAGGCGGAAAGCACGACAAGAGCAAGCTTGGGGGGACTCATGACCTACTAGAACTTTGAGAAGAAGGTAAAGCAATCTAAAGGGGAAGGAATTCAACCACTTCCAGAGCCACCGGTGGTAGAAAGAGAACACTCTCTCTACTTTGATGGAGCCTACAAGCAATCATTTGACAAAGCAGCTGCAGGCATAGTGGTCTTTAATGACAAAGGTATCAAGGTATTTTCGCTTGGCCATTTGTTAGAATCACATTCTAACAATAAAGCTGAGTATGCATCACTGACCAAGGGGTTACAATGGTGCGTCTCACAAGGGGCAAAGCACCTTAATGTATTTGGGGATGCTCTACTTTTGGTAAGGCAAGTAAATGGAGTATGGACATGTAAGAATCCTAGCTTGAGGACTCACTTAAGCTGTGTAAAAACTTTGTTTGGTAAGTTTGAAGCAGTTCAACTATACCACATCCCAAGGGCTCAAAACCATGAAGTCGACGCCTTAGCAAGCGAAAGACTGCAAGAAGTGGTGGTTGGGGCTATAAAGCTAAAGCTCCCTCTATTTCAAGGTAGTGACGCCTTACCCGACATTATGCATTTCTTGGAAACAGGGGAATGTCCACCGGATCTAACGAAAGGGCAGAAGCAATGGCTTACTAGGAAGGCCACAAGGTATCAGCTTATCAATGACGGTTTGTATTGTAAGGGTAAGGACCAAGTACTCAGGAAGATCCCTCTCCCTAATGAAATTACAGGGGTAATTGCCAGTTGTCATGATGGTGTTTGTGGCGGTTACTTTGCCCTAGATATAACAAATAGGAAAATCTTGCAGACTGGTTTTGTATGGCCTAGACTCAATTGTGATGTACACCACTAGTGTAAGTTGTGTCAAAAGGCCGGCACCACGTCACTCATGCCTGAACCACAAACACCTATCCTTTCATATGGGCCATTTGAAAAATGGGGTATAGATGCCATAGGACCATTGCCTAGGGCCAACTCAGGGAAGTTCTATATCATCATGGGAGTCAATTATATGACTAGGTGGGCGGAAGCTACAGCCACAACTAGGATCACAGCTGTGGAGGTAGCTAAGTTTGTCTATGAGCACATATGTTGCAGGTTTGGCATACCATTAGAAATCATTTTCGATAGAGTGCCAGGTTTCAAAGTAGACTTGGTAGGAGAGTTAATGCAAAAACTAGGCATTACAAGAAGGCATTCCTCACCATATTACCCTCAATGTAATGGCCTAGTTGAAAAAGTGAATGGAATGATTTGTAAAATCATCACCAAACAGGTTAACAACCATCCTGGGGATTGGGATAAGTATCTACTCTCAACTTTTTGGGCCTACCGTACCTCATTCCAAACCTCTTTGGGGTTCACCCCGTATCATTTGGTATTTGGTAAAGAGGCAATCTTACCTATTGAGGTGCAACTAGCAAGTCTCAGAATAATGGCAAGCCAACTTCAACGACCCAACATACATTTGAAAGATCACATCCTTGACTTGGAACGACTACAAATGGACAGAGAAGAATCAATTAATCATTATGAGGCACAGGCAAAGCACAAACAGCTTAGTTTCAATCAACATCTTCGATGCAAAGATTTAAAGAAGGGCATGTTGGTGCTCCGCTATGAAAATCTCTTCGACACACGCAAGGATAAGAAGTTCCTACTCCGATGGGAAGGCCCTTTCATCATCAGGAAGAAATATGCCAATGGGAGTTACTAGCTCATGGAAGCTGATGGTAAGCTTCATAAGACGCGAGTCAATGGTTGTTGGCTTAAACCTTATTTTCTACGATTTGATCAAACTCCACCTATCAACATTCCTGATAAGGATACACCATCAACCTCCACCTCCACCTCCACCTCCAACGACAATGACCAAACAAGTGAGTTAGAGGCATAAATGCCCCTTACCTTAGGGAGAGGGCTAATGACACTGGGTTAGCCGCACTGCCCTCCTCTAGCCCAACCCGAAGAAAACTGATGATGGACGGCTTTGTGGTCGCGGGAACAAAACCCCATTCGGGGAAGCTTCAAATCAAGAAAAAAAGTTTAAAAAAAAATTATTTTCCTGTAGTTGCCACCAACCTCCCCTCCCTTGGTCGCACGCGTGCAATGGGCCACCGCGCCTCCCCTTGGCACCACTCCCTCCCTCTCCTCCATTATCCCCTCTCTCCCCTCCATTATCACCCCCCCACTCCCTCAGCTACTCTCTCTCTCTCTCTCTCTCTCCCTCTCATCTATTATTCAACACTTCCTCTCTATCTCTCATTATCTCTCTTTCTCTCTCGTTCTCTCTATAGGCCATCCCATAGGGCGCACATCAAAAATATTATCTCTCTCTCTCTCTCTCTCTCTCTCTCTCTCTCTTCTCTCTCTCTCTCTCTCTCTCTCTCTCTCTCTCTCTCTCTCTCTCTCTCTCTCTCTCTCTCTCTCTCTCTCTCTCTCTCTCTCTCTCTCTCCTTCGTTCGTCACCCGGCAGTAGAGGGGCCGCCATGCATGGGAGTGTCTGGCCCGCTACTCTCCCTCTCTCACCCACACATACACACACCCCCTCCCTCAGCCTCACGCTCTCTCTCTCTCTCACCCACTCCCCCTCTCTCTCGCCCCGTTGACTAGCCCTCTCTCTCTCTCTCTCTCTCTCTCTCTTTGGCTCGGTGACGACGGCCAGTCCAGTGAAAGTCTCTCTCTCTCTCTCTCTCTCTCTCTCTCTCTCTCTCTCTCTCTCTCTCTCTCTCTCTCTCTCTCTCTCTCTCTCTCTCTCTCTCAGCACCCACACACACACCCTCACACTCTCCCTCCCTCTCCAGTTTCTCGCTCATGCCCATTGTCTCCTTCCCTCTCTCCTGTACTATTGGCTCGCGGCCCGTGCAAGGTGCGCACGCGGAAGAACACTCACTCTCTCTCTCGTACACACACACACACCCTCCCTCACTCCATCTCTCACTCACGCTCTCTCTCCCTCTCTTGTTTTCTCTGTATAACCGAGCTAGCGAGATAAAAAAGTAAAAAATATATATTTCTCCCATACTTCCGTTCCCACACACACACTTGCTGACACACGTACCCACACACACACACACACACACACACACACACACACACACACACACAACCCCATATACTATAAGACGCACATACCTACACACTCACACACAACACGTACATACACGCACGCATAAGCACATATGCACAAACACATAAAGTGAAGGAAAAAAGAATGCTACATCATCAACGAAAGGAGAAATACGACCAAAAGCACGCGGAACCAACAACAAATCAAGACTGACACCGAAGGCATTCCTCAGCCGGCCCCGAAAGTGACATGTAGCATCTCGACATCAGCAAAACACCAGGAACGGCAGCATTAACCACACACCAGCCACCTGAACCATCAACAACACCCATTGTAAATGCCCTGATCACCACTCTTCTCTAATAACCTAGCCAACGGCTAGTGGATTGTAAAAAACTCCCCACCCCACTCTTACCTCCCTTTTCTCTATCTCTACCTTCTCTCCCTCTCTATCTCTCTCACTAGAGAGGCATCTAGACTCTCTACAGTAACCAATGGATATTTTCAAGGACCATTAGGTAAGGACCACCTCTCAGGTCTATATAAAGAGGCCTCCACTAAGCACAAAAGAGGATAACACACTAGAAGCACCACCCATGATCCATGCACTCTACATTCCATGCACCAATAAGCACATAATGCACCTAACAAGCTTGGAAGCTCATGGTGTCGTGCTTATTGCTAGCATGGGCGTTCTAGCATTGGCAACATCACCACCACCACCAATCTCCACCCACACCAGGGTTGGTTTACTAATCATGGCCACCCCATGTACATATGGCACTTATTATCACCCCGCAAGGCAGCATGACTACCCTAGGATTGAGTGCACCGACACTATGCTACCCCGGGCCACTCTCGATGCCACTGATTGACGTCGCTGGTGGCTACATTGTCTTGATGTTTCCCTCAACTAACCTCCCGCTAATGTGCTAACACCGCTAACTCCAAAGTTCGCCATGCACCATGGCGCTCACATTCCATCATGTATCCACAATGTTGGTAATAGCCAAGAAATGTTTGTAAGTATCATGCAATTCTATCATGATCTTTGAGTCCATTCTCTCTTCTCCTTAGCTTTGTTCTCCCCATATCCGTGGAATGATCCTCCCCCCCTTGTATATCGCTCTGCTTGTGCTGCATCACATGTGCCATCACCAGTCAGTCATGCTCCTTTCTGACCTTGTCACATACCTCTCTCGTACACACATTCCTGACTGTTAACTAGGCATTTTCTATATCCGGGATTTTGCTATCTCATCGTTTCATGTTGGCTACCTTGACGGCATCTCACTCCTGCCACTCTAGGTCATCTATGTCTGCGTCCTACTAGCGGCACTTATGCTAGGTGGTGTCCCTTACAGTTATTGGATAACTCCTACCATGAGATGATGCTTGGGGAGTTCAGGCTATGAATGGTGTGGAGGCCACCCCACCTGGCACATCATTTTCGAACATCACCACCCTTTTGAATCACAAAATTCTCCAAAAATAATCACGGTATTAAATCAATATCTAACATTACTAACCAAAAAATATGCTTCACACATAGCAAAAGAACAGCAAGACACAAGCCACCCTCTTAAATCATGAATTCCCATAAAAAGAATTACAATATTAAATTAGTCATATAATTAAATGTGGGCACTAGGGGATATGATCGAAACAATTTAATTATAAATGTGTTGTATGCCGTATGACGACAACTGAACACATGAAGCAGATCCTCATTTGTCAGCTTGCTCTGATGGATAAACATATTGTGGTTTAAATCCAAGCCAAAGTAGTGAAGGAAGATGAAGTAAGTATACTTACAGGCCATATATGGCTGTTGATAGAGTGGTGTACCTCCGATCCCATCCTCAATCTCTTTAGCAATAGCAATTGGACCTGATGCCCGTGGCCTTGATGTGCTCGACAAGTAAGTTTTTTGTAGATGGTTCAATTTCGTGATATCTACCCTCGACAAAAGAAAGCATCTTCACACTTTGAAGCAAAGCGTTTGATAGATCCGACACGCATGCATCATACAAGCTCAGTATTTCTTTGTTTCCCTCACCAACAAGTCAACTTGCGTGCTTCGTTTCAATAAGGTTTGTAGTTGGAAAGTACAACAACTCATCGACTTCTTGCAACATATTGTTATTATGGGATTGCATTCGAACACTAAAATACAAAACTTTTAAAAAAAATATTGGCTGTGTTTACCCCAATAAAGTGTTTTCTCTAGCGAGAGTACCATGCATGCCACCAGCTCAGCCAACAATTCATTTGTGACAAGTTACAGTCGGACACCTTGCTAGAAGCCCACCAAGTTTGTAAAGACTTGTACAAGTTGGTTACCTCTTCCTCGGTCCTTGCACAATGCCACAATTCAAACATACTCTTGCGCCCACCTTGGAAATTTGTATGCATGTATTGCACGGTGTCAATGTGCAATATTTGCTCCCAATGAAGCAAGCATGAGCGTTCCTTTCCTTCCATAACATTGTCAGGTCCTCCGTTGAATACAATTTTAATCACTTTCCAATTTGCTCCAGCCTCATTTGCCATGAATCTTCTAAAATCACCTATATGGTGTCCATTGTCCAACAAAATTGAATTCATCATTTCCTAGGACATGATTTGCACATGTGTGTCTTCTTCCTTCATCTCGCAAATGGTAATTGTTGCATTTCTTGAATCCTACAAAGATTAATCATTGCACATGGCTACAAACAAACGAAGAAAAAGTAGGAAGTTTTCTTAGCTGGCCTTACACAGGATTGTATACATGTGCTGCCATTGTTGTCCACCCCACAACACTACGTACGTGATCAAAGCAAACCCAACTTCTTTGCAAGTCCCCAATCCCTTCTTGTTGCATTTTATTTACTAGCTCAACACCAAATTCAGGGCCATTGATCGGCATTTTGAACACATGACATCTTTTGTTATGGTTGGTGGATTGGCCTGGAAATAGCATACCGTGGAAAAACCTATAGCCGCAAATGAAGTTAGCAACTTCCCTTTCCAGTCTCATTCGATTGTCCGCTCATTGCATTGATTGAGCAAGAGCTATTTTTCCAGACAAGATGTCCGTCACATTTACTTCTCTTGATTAAATCTAAATACCTCATTCTAGAATGAACAAGCTTAATTGAACAATGGCCATCATACTTATGATCTATCCCCAACATTTTGGGGACACCATCTGGCACAGTGTCCAACTCATAAATGCGATCTCCATTGTACCCTAGGGATATTCATCTACCTTTTTCTTAATAAAACACCTAGAAATCATTCGGCTCAACTTGGGGTCCTTGTGGCTATTTAGCACAATGTACTCCAGTGTACTCTGTGTTGTTTCTACTTGGTTGGAACCCGAAGATGTTTTGTTGTCTTTCTTTTCTTCTTCTATCCAAACATCTTGTGTTGATTCTTGGCGCACAAAAAATGTTTCTTGAAGTTTCTTGGTTGCGTTTCCAACCACAAAACCTTCTTCTTCATTAGTGGAACTGTTAGGTAACTCCATCATTGACACATTTGATTTTGAGGACATACCCACACCCATATTTGTGACCAACATAAAATTTGTGGACAAGGTTGAATCTAATACAAATTGAAATTGATCACCTAATGTCACACCATCTTTCACCCGAGTTTGAATATCGCCGTCCAAAGCAGAAATGATGGCAAACATCTCATTGTTACTACTACCCCCATAATCTCTAGGATTGACCATGGTAAATCTTGCTGGGCAATCAAGCAACAAAGGTTCACTGCTGATAGTATCCAAGAACAAACTCACCTTGCATGACGATATTGAAGCCATCACTGGGTGAATCTTTCAGAGCTTACATGCTATCCATATATATTTCAACTGGCACCTAGGCCTATATTTATAGACAATCTCTATTTGCCCAACTGTCTCTCTCCCTCTACATCTTTTTATCTCTCTCTCCACCTCTCTATATCCCTCTACATCTTTTTATCTCTCTCTCTACCTATCTTTATACCTCTCCCTCCTTTATTCTCTATCTCTCTATTCCTCTCCCTCGTTTCTTCTCTCTCTATCTACCTTTCTCTCCACACCCTCTTTCTATCTATGTATCTTTCTTTTCTCTATACTCTCTCTCTCTCTCTCTCTATTCCTCCGTCTCTCTCTTCCCTCTCCCTCCATTCTGCTTTTGTCTCTCTTTCTCTATCTCTCCTTCTCTCTCCCTTTCTCCCTGACTCTCTCCCTATCCCTCCACTTCTCTCTTTCCTCTTCCCATGTCTCTCTCTCTCTCTCTCTCTCTCTCTCTCTCTCTCTCTCTCTCTCTATACCTCTCTATCTATCCCTCTCCCTTTAGTCCTCTCTCTCTCTCTCTCTCTCTCTCTCTCTCTCTCTCTATATATATATATATATATATATATATATAAATATAAATAAATATATTCCATTCCATGTTACTTTAGCTTAGTTCTGTTTCAGTGTTTCAATTTTAGTTTTCAGTCTTTTACACAAACATTGTATCAGATTCACTATTTGTAAACTCTTTTGTCTCATAGGTCACTTTGGCCTTTTGAAGATGTTAATATGTCATTTCATTTCATTCCATTTCTCTCTTCACTCTATCTTTCTCTCTCTATCAATCTCTCTCCATATTTCTTTTATCTCTCAATACCTCTCTATCTCTATCCATCTCCCTTTATACCTTTCTTTCTTCTCTCTCTCTCTCTCTCTCTCTCTCTCTCTCTCTCTCTCTCTCTCTCTCTCTCTCTCTCTCTCTCTCTTTCTCTATTCCTCTCCCTCCATTCCACTCTCTCTATATATCTCCCACTATTCTCGTCTCTCTCTCTCTCTCTCTCTCTCTCTCTCTCTCTCTCTCTCTCTCTCTCTCTCTCTCTCAAAAGGCTACTGTCTATATTAGACTGAAGTTCCTCTTTGGAATCATGCATTCTCTCAATACAATTATTGTTAAGGAAAAGGAGATTGGCAATATATATATATATTTTTGTGTAGCTACTGGATTTAAGATGCAAGCATAGGTGATTTCTTTTGGAAAGAGGCTTGTTTTTGCATAAGATGAAAACAACCTAGAGCCACTTTGTTCTCCACATGTTGTGAACATATCATACTCTTGCAAGTGTGCCACACTTGGCATACATACTAACGAACGTGTTTGCTCGAATACTGTCCTTGTCAAGTAACCAACTATTAAAAACGTGGGGGTGAATCCTATTTCTCTGGCACAAATCATCCTTCTCCAATTGCCCCTAGCTACTAACTTATGCATGAACCTTTTTAACTATGTTAGATTTGAATACTAGGTGATCGCAAAGAAAAATTGGCTCCTCATTCTTGCTGAAAACAACCCCTCCAATTCATCTTGGCGCTAGTGCCCAATATGAGAGAGAGTTTTTGTTTATTGCACCCTTCTATTGTTGGGAATACCATGCAATCAATGCACCTCAAGAGACACCATTCTGGACCTCGCTTCTCCCTGCCAATGCATCTTGGCGCTAGTGCCCAATACTATGCAATAAATGCACCGCAAGAGACACCGTTTTGGACCTCGCTTCTCTCCTCCAACTCATCTTGGCACTAGCGCCCAATATGAGAGAGCAGATACATGTTCTTGCGGCAAACAACCCATCCATGTTGGACGTAGCCTACATGTATCCTATTGTCATGGTACAAGTCCTTCTTCTTAGAACAGACTTTTTATTTTTGTGGGACCCTTGAACACAAAACCAATGATTTTTTTTGCACCCTTGCATTGGTGGCAATACCATGCAATCAATGCACCTCAAGAGACACCATTCTAGACCTCGCTCCTCCCCTCCAATTTATGTTGGCTCTAGCACCCAATATGAGAGAGAGTATGAGAGAGAGAGAGAGAGAGAGAGAGAGAGAGAGAGAGAGAGAGAGAGAGAGAGAGAGAGAGAGAGAGAGAGAGGATCAATTTGCCACATCGGTAGCTTTGGATCACAGAAACTTGTCAAAGAAGGAGTCTGCACCCCCTCTGAATCATCATCATCACATTCAAGATTAGTTTTCCACTTTGGTAGCTCGGCTTCACAACAACTTGTCAATGAAGGAGTCTCCACTCCCTCTGAATCAACATTTTGCAGATCTTCAAACACATACTCTTGCTTAATCAAGTCTTTAAAATCTGGTATATCCAAATTCGGGCAAATTTGGTATACCCAAATCCATGGTCCTTATGATCTCAATTGCAACCTTGCTTTGACCTATAACATCTGTATCATCAATCAACTCTATGGTAGAATCTATACCAAAAATATTTTGCTCTAATCCTGAGTCAGTAGCAAAAGTATCAGTTAAAACTGAATCTTCATGCATGTTTGTGGGTTAATTTATGTTTATGCTCTACTGATTGGAAATTCTTGTATTTTCCCTATGATCCTGGAGGATGGTGCATTTTGTTTTAAGGAATTCTCATAGTGGGGCAAATGATTGGTTTCCCGTTTGATCTTGGGGCTATTGAAGTGCAAGTTGCAGATTTCAAGAGTACCAGTTATCTGTTGTAGCAGGTTGCATGGTATAAGGTTTTGTCTTCTAGATTTATGCTAAGTCAAAAGAGTTTTTGGTTATGCGTTCAATAAGATTACATGGCTGGCTTCCAATTGACTTCTTTGGATAATTGATGAAGTATCTTCACATCTTTTGAGTTGGTTCTGCTACCAAAACTTGAAGTAAAGGACTTGACGGCCAGTTCGTGTGCAAAAAGAGTAAGGCATACTTGAGCTTGACAGGGTTCCCTAAAGCGAGCTTAATGGTTAAGCCGTGTGCATCATTAATTGGAGCACTTGAGTCTGGCAGGGTTCACTAAACATGTTATCCATGATTGAATGCTTTGAAGATACGACAGATATGGTTCAGAGATTTCTGATGGGCAGCTACCTAATGATTAAGCTAGAATATTGATGATAGAGTATAAGTCTTATATTCTTTTCCATATGTTTACTAGGTATGTGAGTTTGATGATGGAAAAGAGCTTAAGGTACCTATAGCAGATGCATATTGAACTGTAGTTGGCACAAATCGGAGGCTGTGCAGGTTCAGAGGGGATGGATGTCATGCAGCTCGGCTACCATGCTAAGAAATATACCACGAAAATGCACGTCGAGCTTATTTGAATCTTACCTGATTAATGGTCGGTGTTCAATGCTTGCTAACAAGCTAGTTTATGATTAATGTATGCCAGATGCGGCTTTAAAGGGCCAACAGATGCCTTAATGATGCTAAAAAAAGGATTATGCTTAAAGTGATTACAGATGGGAGTTTATGATCTAGAAGTGAAGTCCTTGAAGTGCTCTACCGGCCTGTCTTTATGGCTCATCGATTGGAGCTACGATGGAAAAGTTATGACAGTTTGAAGTTTGAGTCAATTGCAGATCTGTACCGGATTGGGCAACTGCAACTGAGGGGACAAAAATGAAGTGAATGCATGGGCCTGAAGTGCTCACTTTGTGAAGCACATCGGTCTTTTCAAATCAATGATCAGAGTTACGATTACCAAGATATTGCCAGATTAAATTTCATCGGGGGCTAGTTCTGTACCAGTATGGTCGCCTCGGTTGGTACGCCATCTAGGAATTTTACAGCCTAATCAGGGTTTGTATGCATTCTATGTAGCTTGAGAAGTCTACAGGAATTTACGGCTCATCAGATAGCGTCCGTGTTGATGAGATAATACGGCTTGAGGCAGGTGTCAGTTGCCGGCATTGCTGAGCTAGATGAATTTTTGGCATTATTCAAGACACTGATATGAGCAATGAAATTCGAGGCATTATTGTCATTTAGGTGCTGCCACATGTTGATAAGGTTGTGGCAAATAAGCTCTGACTTGTTAATTGAATGCAAGGGAAGGCATTTCTCCGAATGCGTTCACCTATACCCCGACCTATACTTGCATCTTGGAGAGCATTAGATGCGGGAAATGCTCAAAACGGCAATGGAAAGTCGGATGAGAATGCCGTGCTTAGCAATGCCTTGACTGTTAGGTATGCTAAGTATGGTGCCCATTCAAAGGCCGCCCATAAACTTGAGAAGGCCGCCCAAAGGCAAACACCTAAGGCCGCCCAAGAGTAATATGGCCGCCCATTTTTAATGAAGATACAAAATGTATGTGAAGGGAAAGAAAAAACAAAGAGGGCATGGCGTGAGAGCGCAGCGGCAGCATGGAGGAGGAGGGAGAGACTTGCGCAGGCCGAGGTGGTGCTCCAATGGTGGCGGCCACGAAAGAAAAAGTGCAGATAAGACCATGGCGACCTCATTCGACACCACTCCCGCCGATTTTCATGCTATCCCCAATTCAGCCTACCACATCATCGCCCCTATTCCCACAACGACGGTGCTGTCGTTGTGAAAATAGGGGGAAGAGGAGAGATTTTGATAAATAATAAAGCGTGAAGGGCATGAACAAAAGGAAAGGATGGTTACGAGAAAGACTCAAGAGGTGACGAGCAAGGAGGATTTGAGGGAGAAGGATTCGAGGAGGAGGGAAAAGTCCATCGAGGAAGAGCGGGGATCTCTCTCTCTCTCTCTCTCTCTCTCTCGTAATCAAGAGGAGGGCATGCACGGGCAGAACATGAGGTACTCAATGAGAAGAAAAGGGCTTGAAGCGTTAAGAAGGAAGGGAGCTCTCGGGAAAGAGCAAGAGGAAGCTAGGCTTTCTCTCTCTCGTTCTTGGACGAGCAAGGGAGGAAAGCAAAACACAACCTCGAGTCTCATGCTTAAGCAAGGAAAAGAACCCACCCTCTTTCTCTCGCTTTCAAACACAAGCAAAGAGACAAAGGGAGGAAGGGTATTCGAGCATGAGGAAGATAATAAAAAAGGGGCAAGACAAGGAGGTAAAGCGGGAGAAGCTAGGGGGAGACGCTCTCTCTCTCTCTCTCTCTCTCTCTCTCTCTCTCTCTCTCTCTCTCTCTCTCTCTCTGTGTCGTAATCAAGAGGAGGGCATGCACGGGCAGAAC
Organism: Adiantum capillus-veneris; assembly: GCF_014529385.1. NCBI lineage: Eukaryota > Viridiplantae > Streptophyta > Polypodiopsida > Polypodiales > Pteridaceae > Adiantum > Adiantum capillus-veneris. The sequence continues at coordinate 80,951,129 of NC_140931.1, read as the reverse complement.
ATGATGTACTCAACGAGAAGAAAAGGTCTTGAAGCGTTAAGAAGTAAGGGAGCTCTCGGGCAAGAGCAAGAGGAAGCTAGGCTTTCTCTCTCTCGTTCTCGGACGAGCAAGGGAGGAAAGCAAAACACAACCTCGAGTCTCGTGCTTAAGCAAGGAAAAGAACCCACCCTCTTTCTCTCGATTTCAAACACAAGCAAAGAGACAAAGGGAGGAAGGGTATTCGAGCATGAGGAAGATAATAAAAAAGGGGCAAGACAAGGAGGTAAAGCGGGAGAAGCTAGGGGGAGACGCTCTCTCTCTCTCTCTCTCTCTCTCTCTCTCTCTCTCTCTCTCAACCCGAGCTCGGAGTATGAAGCTCTCAATATCTCTCTCTCTTAAGTATAGAGGGGAGGAATCAGGAAATCAAAGCAAGTGGATTAGAGGAGAAGTCAAAATTTGTAAGCGGAAATTAAGGTAGTGCAAAGCACACAGAGCAAGGAGCTGCAGGATATTTGACAATAACTGAAGCATGATGATTGAGGTAGCGAGCAGAATTAAAATTTGCAGGATCCAAGAGCAATTGAGGCAGGTAAAGTGGCAGGCAAAAAATTTCTTCATCGACATCAGTCCGAAGGCTGATTAATCATCGTCTTAAGCCTCGCTGTCATTAACAGCCCGGTTAATCCTATAAAATAGGAGCTTAAAATCCTAGTTAGCAGATGATCTAAGTGACGGTGCGGTTAATAGCCCGCCTTGGCTAAGGATTAAGTTGTACTTAAAGCTTGACTTGATTAATTGAAGTTTACGGTGATTGCCATAAACTTTTTCACCTGCTGTTCTTATTCTCTCTCACACCTCTCACAGCCAGAGGCCCGACACCTTCCCGACTCATGTTTCAAACACATATCCTCCGACAACGAGAACGACGTTGTTGTCCAATATGCAGGGGACTGTGGGGTGTTATCTTTGTTGGGGAGCCAGATGGGCCGTATCATGACAATATTCAAGCGTAACAAAGACTTCTCCACCAAGCTACGTGCGGTTTTGGAAATGCAAGCCCGTCAACTAAGAGAGACGTAGGAGCAAGACAAGAGGCATGAAAATGAGATGGATAGTGCCCTGAAGGCAACATCTCTGTTGGAGCCGCTACAAAACATTGTGGATCTAGATCCACCAGGCCATGACTTAGAGTAGCTATTTTAGTTAGCACCTCGCATTTAGTGTACAATGCAATTTTTTGTAAATTGTTATGGACAATTGCTTTTAAGATGCTTTTGAATACATATATACTTATACTCAAGTGGTTTGATCTTGTAATTAAGTGGATTTTTTTTGTTCTTATAACCCTTTCCGTGAAATGTGAGAGAGATATATGGACTTGATGTGTGCCAAAGAGAGAAATATATTAGGTTGTGTGCATCTTGTTGATAGTTCAGCATACAATATGGCTGATGTAGGACATGTATGTTTGTCATTGATTAGTGGTGCATCTTACACACTTTGTCATGTGCATTATGCTCCTAAGTTGAGATAGAGTTTAATCTCAGTGAGATAGTTACAAGATAGTGGCTATCATGTCTTGCTTGGAGAGCAGTATTTCCAAATGCATAGGGTCCGCTAGTGATTGCAAAAGTTTCTCAAAGTGACATGGCTTACCCTTTGCATGTTTCTCATGTACGAGATGGTAGTGTCTCTATCACTTTGCAGGGATGTAGAAAGATGTGTCATGTATCTTTCATGGATGAGCTCCATGACATCGCACACATGTCTGTGTGATCTATGGATATAGAGGTAGAGTGGTAGTGCTCTTGTGAGTCACAATAGGTTGAGTCTAAGACGACAAATATAGAGTTCTTTGATATGCCCGTGTTAGAGGTTGACATGGTTATATCAAGACATGTAGATCCAATGCCAATGGATAAATGGGAGGTGATGACGACCATCCCTATGTCAGAGTTGACCTTTTGCAACCACTATCAATCCCCTATGCATTTGGAAATATTTCTCTCCAAGCAATACATGATAGCCACTATCTTGCAACTATCTCACTGAGATCATGGATCTGGATATCTTCATCCAATTGGTGTTGGACTTGTGTCTCAATATCTGCCAAAGTTCAAAGAACTAAGTATGGACAATCCTTATCATTAGAAACCTTGTGACCTCTATTTTGACTAATAGGAATTATGGGATCATGCTAGCTAGGGTGGATGAAAGATAAACATCATGCCCACAAGTGAGTGTGTGTTGGCTAGATTATCACTCAAGCAAATTAGGTTCCAAGATCAATTAACTTGCACTCATAAACACGATCTTGAGTATTTGCTAAGCCATCACAAGCTTACTATAAAAAATGGAGATGTAATGCAAAATAGACTTGTGTTTATTCATTCACGAAATGAGCTTTAAGTATCTATACATCTTTGCACCATAGCATGTGGGATAATTCCACTCTTCTCTCCTTGACTCACACTTTAGGACAAAGCTCACACTGTACAATCCTCCTCTTGAGGTTTGGACTAAGACAAAAATAGTGAAGATGCAATATCCACACAGGATGATAAGTTGGTATCCACACAGGATGACAAAATCCACACAGGAAAAAGTCCTCTCCTTGAGAAGTTCTATCTTCAAAGTATGTTGTCATAGAAGACAAGGTTGTTCTCGCCTTCTTCATCTTCATCTTCTACCATGTGAGTTGATCCTTTGTTAGGTCTCTTTCCTTCGTAGCTTCTAATGTTGCTTCTATTAATGTTGCTTTCTCCACTACTACTGCCTCCATTTGAGTAGCATCGAGAAGGGGGGTGTCCCTTCTTACCGCATTTGTTGCAAGGTTTTTTTGTGTAGCAGTATTTTGCTACGTGTCCCATTCTTCCACATTCATAACAGTTTCTTCCAATTGATGATGTTGATGGTGAATATCTTCCCCTTGAGGATGTTATGACAAAAGCCCCTCTTAATGATGTTAATGAATCTTTTTTCTTTCTTTCTTCTTCTTGGATTGAGTTGATGGCATCTTAGAAAGGTGGATCCGGTTCTTTTGCTTCAGGAATTGTGACTAAGTGGTCATAAGAAGGTGGAAGTGCACTTAATAGTACGACCACTTTGTTGTCTTCTGGTACTTTGATCTGGATGTAAGTGAGCTGCGTGACAATGCTCTTAAGCCTATTTACTAGGCTAGCAATTTCCGCCCCTTCAGTCATAATGATCTTGTAAAGTTGTCTTTTGAGACTAACTTTACTTCTTGTGGCCCTAGCACCAAAATTGCTCTCTAGAACATGCCAAGCTTCATGTGCATGCTTGCATTCGTTTATAAGATGCACATAGTTGTCATGCAAGGAAGTTATGATTATTCCTGATGCTTGTTCTTCCTTGGCCAAATTTTGTGCACTTGCTATGAGTGTAGATGCCCTAGTGTGCACTCCATTGATGTCGGCTTGTTGTTCTAAGGCAGTGCTGATAACAAATCATAAACATTTTTTCATTAGGTAAGCCCTTAACTTTGTTTGCCAGGTGTGATCCTTCCCTGTTGTACTTTTCAATTCCCTTTTCTCCCATTGTGCTAATAGAGGGGTCTTAGCCAATGTACACTTTACACGGGCACAAGTATCCTAGAATTGAATCTTATTTATTTCCTTTAGCGAGCCGGTTGGCCGGGCATTTTCTCGCAAGGTGAAGCTTTTGCACTTTGATGGATTTATTTTATTTAGAGAGAGAGAGAGAGAGAGAGAGAGAGAGAGAGAGAGAGAGAGAGAGAGAGAGAGAGAGAGAGAGAGAGAGAGAGAAGCCCCTCTTCACTATCGTGAAGCTCCTCTTCACAAAATAGTGCAAATGACCCTTTTCTTTGATTGTCTTTTGAAGCCCTTGGTATTTGCCGGGTGCCTTGGAGTGTAATGCTCCTTTGTCAGCTTTGATGCTATTGGCAGTCAGCTCATGGGAGCAAGGCCTTAAAGGGCTCGTGGAAAGTGGGTTTAGTTAAGTTGGGCAAGTTGGAAAATCTCCGGGCAAGTCGGGCAACTCCGCGCAAGCAGGGCCAGGGCGGGTAGGTCGGGTGGGGCCTCAAGCGGGCGGGGGCAGAACGGGCAGACTAGGCAGTTGTTGGACAAGCGCGGGCAAACGGGCGAGATTTTGGGTAGGTGGAGGCAGGGCGTCGGGTAGCGAGCAAATCCATGGCCTTTGTGTGTGTGAGCGCCCTTTAGGGTTTAACTCTTGACTTAGTGTAGGGGGGTTCACACCATGTGTCTCTTCACAAGCTTAAAGAGACAATGAGTTTGTTGAGCAAAGGGTTGGGAGCATTTAATGCATGAAATGCTACACACACACACACACACACACACACACACACACACACACACTTCCCTGCTACAAAATACAGAGAAATAGTAGCCACAAACTCTCAAAAAATTTCAAAATTTATTAAGCAATTATTCTCACATGAGATGCCCAATTGGAGCATGGGAAGATGCATCGTGAAGCTCATGAGACGGGCTACGCACACACACCAATTGAAAATGCCAAATTTCTAAATAGAGGAGCAACTATTGAGCACAAATGCAAGTTCCTAATGGCGAATCAATGAATTCCAATGCTAATTCAGCTTCTAATTAGCCAGTGAGTAGTGGCCCAAGAGCCTTTAGCTCAAGAACATGATCATGCTAGCCAATGGAATACTAATTAGGCATGTGTTATGCAATAGAAGAGAAAACCTAATGGATCTAGCTAATGATGATTAATGAATGCTAATTGTACAAACATGCAAATGCATGATAGAAAACCTAGATAGCGGATCATGCTAGCGAGGGTGGATGAAAGATAAAGATCGTGCACACATGTCATAAAATCTAATATCTAACCTAATGGATCTAGCTAATGATGATTAATGAATGCTAATTATACAAACATGCAAATGCATAATAGAAAACCTAGCTAGCGGATCTTGCTAGCTAGGGTGGATGAAAGATAAAGATCGTGCACACATGTCATAAAATCTAATATCTAACCAACCTAAATGATTTTCTCATATTAAACTGATCATTTAATGTGGGAGAATAGATGGGAACAAGGATTAGAATATAGACATGCGCTTATGGGTATATCTTGATAGGGGGCCAATGGTAAAGGGGTCCAAATGAGAGATCATCTGTCAAAGAGCAAAGCTAGATAATGGAGCTTAAAAGACCTTAGGGTTAGCTTCATCAAAGACCTCCAAAGGTTAGTGTTAAAAGTCCTTTGACCTTAGGTAAGCTAGGACTGAGCTTGAGGTTAGAACCCGGCCCAAGCTTGTGTCGTGCTTGCTAACTAAGGTACTTGAGGTGCTTGTCATGCTTGCTGACTAAGGTGCTTGGGGTGCTTAATGACTAAGGTGCTTCTTGACTAAGGTGCTTGAGGAGGTAAGGTTTTCAAAGTCAATGCATGTCCCTACACAAGGGGGGGCGAGCCCTCATTCTAGGGGCTAGAGAGAGAACACACACACCCTCACACAAGGCAAGCTTGGTACCAAGAAGGCAAATAGGACACTTGTCAAGCTCCTCCTCATGTTGCCATCATAGTGAGCCTAAAGCATATTGGTTAGCCTCCCATGGGGTCCAATGATAATTTAGTTGATTTTTTTTTTTGGGTGCATTTATCAAGTCCTCTCTCTCAAAGCGGAAAGGAGGACACTTGTCCCAAGACTACCCTAGTTGCTTGATATGCACTAAGCCTGTGATTGGCCAAGATTGAGGAGGTCAAATCATATGCAAGATAGTGCTAGAAGAGGGGGTCAACCAAAGCAAGAAGGGGGGTTTCTTGGGGGGTATACTCTCCCCCCCCCACACACACACACTCATTGTGTGAAGTGCAAAGTGCAAGAGCTCCATCTCCTTCTCCAAGCTAGTAGAGAAGTTGAGAGCCTACACCAACACTCTTGGCTATGGAATGCAAATCCAACCAAGATCCATGCTTCAATGCTTAAGCTTGCCGTCTTTGCCATCTTCATTACTATGCTATTATGTATGCTAGCAAGAAGAGTGATGATAAGTGAGGAACTATTTATTTCTCCGATAAATGTCTCTTCTTCCTCTTCCCTACCTTCATTCCCCGCTAGCTCTCTCCACCTTTGAAGGTGTTTGAGGCCTTGGGAATGGGGCTGAGGATAATTAATGCTTTTTACAAAGTCTATGTTATGCTCGTGATGCATGAAGCTTTCCAGCTTCATTGAATCACCTAGGTCACAAGGAACACAAAGATTGTATTGTACCAAGTCTCTCTTGATGGGAGAACCGATAATACAAAAGCCTAATGGAGGAGGGACCGGATCCACATAAATCCGTTCCTCAACTGTTGTCAAGTTCTCTAAACTGTCTCTCTTGCAAAAGTATTGTTCATGCCAAGTTAATTAAGTACTATGATTATGTTGCTACTATCAATTAAGTTCACCCTCTATGTTCTCAACGTAGTCTCACAAAAATGCTTTCTTTAATTCTCCTAATTCCGCTATTCTCAAAGTTCATAGGCCATTTCCATTACATTGGTATTAGAGCCATTGGTTTCTCTTTTCTTGCTTAAGAAGAGAGGTCCTTAAGTTGTCCATGAAAGTATTTATTGCGATAGGGTAAGTGTGACAGGGATCTATTATCTTGGTTGAGAAGGACTTAATTCGAGGTACACCATTGGGAACTATAGTCTTCATAATGGAGCCTCTCGAGGCTTGCCTTTGGCTTTACCATTATTGAGCTACGAGCAAGCTCAACATGAACCATAATCAACCAGGCAATGTTAGACCCTCTCCACTAGTCTTTGCAATCAGCAGTGTCTAAACCATGGGTGTGGCTACTTGAGAACTGATTTTCAAAGGTAAAGAACTAAGAGATTTACTTCTTTCTCTTTCATAGGATTCGTCCTCTTCTCTCACCGGAGAGAGTCTTCTTTTGGCGGTCTCTAGAAGAGGCCGCCTAATATCTCTCTCTTCTTGGGAAGTTTGGAGAATCCCATGAGTGAAAATTTGTTGATTAACTTCGGCTTGCAAAACAGGGTTGCCCATAGCTTGTTGCAACCTAGTAACAAGATAGTTCACAAACATGGGGGCATCATTAGTAGGACCTTCATGTGCAAAATCAAAGTTGTCAATGTTCATTCTACTCTCTTTATTATGTCAGCCATGCTAACTAAATTTGTATCTATGCTACTTTGTACTTTGGCAACCTCAAAACTTTAGTTTCTACTCTTCTTAACTTTTGAAAATTAGCTCTCAAGAAGTCACACCCATGGTTTAGAGACTGTTGATTGCTAAGAGTAGTGGAGAGGGTTTAGTGCTCGGTTGAATATAGTTCCTATTGAGCTTGCTAGTAGGTCAATAATGGTTAAGCCAAAGGCAATCCCCGAAAGACTCCATTATTAAGTCTATAGTTCCCAACGGTGTACCTCGAACTAAGTTCTTTTCAACCGCGATAATAAATCCATGTCCCACTTACCCTCTTGCAATGAACATGTCCAACCTTTCATGGACAACTTAAAGACCTCTCTTCTCAAACAAGAAAAGAGAAACCAGTAGCTCTAATATCAATGTAACAAAATATGGCTAATAACATTGATTGTAGCGGAATTAAAGTAACATTAGTGAGTGTTTCCTTAAGAGAATTCTTAAAGAGCATAAGGAGAGTACTTAATTAAAGGAAGTAGCTCGGCATGAACAATACTTGTAAGAGAGAGAGAGAGAGAGAGAGAGAGAGAGAGAGAGAGAGAGAGAGAGAATTAAGGAAATTGACAATAGTTAAGGATCGGATTTACTTGGAGCCGGTCCCCCCTCCAAAAGGCTTTTATTGTAGATTCTCCCATAAAGAGAGACTTGGTACAATACATGCTTTGTGTTCCTTGAGACCCTGTCAATGCCATGAAGATAGTAAGATTCATGCACCAATATTATGCATGTAACTTGTCCTCAGCCTCAGTTCTAAGACCTCAAACACCTTCGAAGGTGGAGAGAGCTAGCAGGGAATGAGGGAAGGGAAGAGGAAGAAGAAGTAACATACGAGAAAGAAGTACTTTTCTCACCATTAATTAAACTTGGAGCTTAGCTTAGCATTAGATGGTAGAGAAGATGAGCATGCCATTGAAGCTTGACTCTTGGTTGGATTTGCATTCCATAGCCAAAAGGTGCTGGTGTAGGCTCTCTACTTCTCAAGCTTGGATAAGAGATGGAGCTCTTGCTCAACACAATGAGAGAGTTTGTGAGTGTGGGAGAATGAGAAAAACTAAGTCCCCTCCTTGCTTAGGTCGACCCCCCTTTCTCTCTACTCATGCTTGATCCCCATTGGCCCTTGCTAATCTTGGCCAATCATAGGTTATGGTCATTTCAAGCAATAAGGGTAGCATTTGGCCAAGTGTCATTCTTTCACCCTTTGAGAGAGAGAGAGAGCTTAATTAATTAACCACATGCATCTAAATTCTCATTAGACCTCCCTAAAGGCCATCCGATAAGCTTTAGGCACATCATGAGGGTAGCATGGGTAGGTGCTTGACATATCTCCTTATTGCCTCTTGAGTCTTGGGCTTGCCTTGAGTGTGTGTGTGTGTGTGCGCACGTGTGTGTGCGTTCTCTCTCATCCGCACCTGTTAGGGCTCACCCCCATCTATGTTGGAGTCATGTTTGACTTTGGAACACCTCAAGCACCTTAGTCATCAAGCATGACAAGCACCTCAAGCACATCAAGTAGCTTAGTCATCAAGCACAACAAGCACCTCAAGCACCTTAGTCGTCAAGAATGACAAGCACCTCAAGCACCTTAGTCAGCTCAAGCACGAGAAACACCTCAAGCACCTTAGTCAGCTCAAGCACGACAAGCACCTCAAGCACATGCCTAGCTTGCCTAAGGTCTAAAGTACCCTAAGATCCTAGGTCTAAGGAATTTTAACACTAACCTTTGGAGGTCTTTAATGAATCTAACCATAAGGTCTATTAAGCTCCATTAACTGCTCATTCCTCTTTGGTAGACCATTTCCCTTTTTGGACCCTTAATGAGAGGTAGCATTCTCTCCCTTTTGGTCCCGTGCTGAGATAGATCTAAAAGCACATATCTATATTCTAACTCTTGTTCCCATTCATTTTCTCACATCAAATGATCAGTTCAATATGATAAAATCACTTGGGATAGTTAGATATTAGAATTTATGACACTTGCCTAGTCTTCGGGACAACAAGACGTCATTGAGTGGGTGGGTGATGAAAACACCATCCATACTGTCAATATACCCAAAATCCTTTGTGACTTGATGAAAATAATACCAATTTGAAAACCATTTTAGCAGTGGCTAACACATGAGACATCGATTATGCATCAAGCTAGGGATTTGCTATGGATGTGTGCAATATTTCCTATTCACATTATATAAGGTCTTGGGCTCATTCAACGTTCCAAATTGTATATGCTAGAGAGATCAACTTAATCCATAGTAGGAAGGCTTGTGGTGCATGTCTTTATAAGAAAGCTTTTTATGCAAAGAGATTTCATTCTTGAGAATCCATTCTTGAGTACTCACTCTTGAGAGCTCACTCTTGTGTTTTCACTTTATGGATTGCCTCACCTTGAGCTTAATGCCCATGCTTAGAAGGCTACTGATAATTCTTTGTAATTAGAGAAGCATTTCTTAATCTAATCTCTATTTTCTTCATTAGTTTTTAATTTTTCTTCTATATTCCATTATATCATGAAGTAGTTTCACCTTCTCATTATTCTAGATTTGAGTGTGTGGTGATGACTTCTTGCTTATTGACCACTCCTATCCTTCTACGAGTACTCAATTGTGATATTTAACATCTCTAATTAGATTGATTAAGTGGGTTCTTAATCTTGTCATTAGAGTATGTGCCCTATTGTTTTCTCATGTGTGGATGGGTTTATTGAGACTCAAGCACCATTCACCCTTGTGTGTGTAGCTTTTGATTAAGTACCTTGATTGGCATGTGGTGATTAGAGAGGCCAACACCAATGCAATTAGTGTGCGCTTATCAGAGAGTGCTTTGGGATTCAAGTCTATGGCAAGTTGGACTTTGGTGGGCTTAATGTGTGTAGTTGATGCTTGATTGATAATTATGGTGCGATTAGAGTTAGTGATTCATGGATAATCTCTATTGCATTGGAAGAGCATTCTCTTGAATCCTCTCATTCAATACATCCAATGATGCTCATGCTTCCATGCCCTATCCGGGTTGTCAATCCTAGGATTAATAATTTTTTTGGTTTTGGGTTGATTAGGTGATGCTACGATTACCCCCAACATTTGGCACCGTTGCCAGAGATCGATAACCTAAGCTAGTGAGTAGAGGATGTTTAGAATAGAGTAATTTCACTACTAATTTCATCGGTTTTTGAGTGTGTGTAACTCAAATTAGTGTGATTTGATGATATTTGTGCAAGTAATTGAAGCTAATATTTTGAGTTATGATTACCCCAAAACCCCAATTCCACCCCCAATTTCACTAACTTCTCACTAACTATTATTAATTTCGCTTCATTTTCATGCTAATTGTACTAATTTCATGCTAATTTTTACTAATTTTTGAGTTATTTTGCTAACCTAATCACTAATCTTTGAAGTGTAATATATGTTTAATCCCCTTATAAGAGGTGGAAATAATACTTTTATCAAGTTTCTTTGTGCTAGTCCATGCCTAATTTGTTGATTTGAATGTTAATTTTTGGCTTACAATGGTCAATTTTGAGCCAAAATTGGAAGAGCCACACATGTGTGTGCATGGTGGAATCATCACGTGGAGCAAGGATTAGCTTGGTTGCAATCGATCATAAGTGCATTGGCCTAATCCATTCAATTTTTGGGTGATTAATTTGATTCCAATGTGTTGCTAATTTATTGCTAAAATTAGGTGTGTTAATCGATTGACATATATTGAGAGCCTAATTTGATTGTTTTGGAATGAAATTGATGGTCAATTTTGACTAATGAATGATGTGTGTGTCAAGATTAAGCTTGATTTGCAACAAGAATTCATGTGTGTGCATAAAAATCATTGTGTGTGTAATGCACCAAAGAGGGAAAAAACTGCCATAAAATTCAAGTGTGTGTGCACCTAATCTTGAGTGTGTGCATGCATAGAAATTGAACAAATCGATGGTATATGAATGTGGAATCATGTAATTGATGTGTGCCATAGAAAAATTCAATCATTGGATATGCCTAATTGCCAAAAAAAAAAAGGGTAAAATTTGAGTGTGTGTGCCCATCCAAGACCACTTGATGTAATGATTGATGGTCAATTGGAGCACCCAAATGCATTTTGATTGTGAAATGTGTATGAAAAGTGTGTGCAATCATTAAGTGTAAGCCTAAATGCATTGCCAGTTGAGCCGAATTTAAACTTTTGTGCTTAATTTTTTAGTGTGTGCATTGTTTGATCGGGTCAAAATAGTGTTAATTTTTTAGAAATTGAGCATGCATACATTCATTTATGCTTGATCAAGTGTGCAATTTTAGCATTGCAATGAGATATTGTTAGATTTTTTGCATATAATTTTGGCCTAAATTTAGGTGTGTATGCCAATCAATGGCATGTGGAATCCAATGTTTGAATCAATAATTGGTATTTTTTTTCAATTATGATGATGAATTGGCCAAATATTTGATGTGTGCATCACAAGATTGGCTCAAAGATTGAGATAGATTGCTCAATTGATGCTAAATTGTGAATATTTTTAGTGTATTGCCATGCTAATGATTTATCAACGTGATGAACATGGCAATGTTACATTCATTTTTGTGTGTAATTGTGACTAAAATTCATTCATGTCGAGCCATGCAAATCCCAAATGACAACCCTAATTGGGTTTGAGTGATTGTGGACATTGGATATCAGCAACTCACAAGCTGCAATGATTACAAATTGGGTTTGGAATGGCCAAGGAAAATTAGGTCCCTCATCTTGTGAGCTTGCAATATCAATTGATGAATTGGAAACTTATTTTGTGCGCAAATTCTTTCAACTCAAAGTGTGGGCCAGTGATGTTTTGGAGTAGTATTGTGAACAAATTCATGAGAATTTTCAATATTTTGATGAAAATTTGGCTTGAATTCTCATTAGGTTGTTCATTGCGTGATGTGTGCATATAAAACTTGTGCTTCCAAATGTGCAAACAAAATTGAAATTGAATCAAGAGGAATGGGAGATTAAAATGGATTTAGACTGTGTTTTCTATATAGTGTGTTTGCACTATCAAAATTGATTTCAATCACTCACTTAAAGTCGAAAAAGGATCAATTGCATGTTTCTAAGGAAAATTTGTCAAATGGAGAGATTATGACATGGTGTATGCATTAATCAGGCAAGTACCACCAACTGATTGTGAAGTTATTTGAACAATGAAGGTGAAATAAATTCTGTGCATGAGTTTTTCAATGAGTGTTTCAAACTCACAAAAACACAAATGCACTTGTTGATAGACCATCAACTCACGACCATACACAATACCTCTTTCTCCTTTTCTTGCTCATGTGATCGTGGGAATCACCCCTTAGTCCAAAAAAAGAGACATATTTAAAAAATAATAAAAAAATCTCCCCTGATGTCCTTCGCATGCGACACCTGCAGTCGCCCAAGCTCCAAGCTGGCCGCTTTTGAATACTCCCTAGCTATGTTGGATGCTTACCTTTTTTGTTGCCTACCCCACCCACTTGCCCTGCCCACCTTGATAGGCGTTGACGCTCCTTGCAAGCCCACACTTACGCACACACATGCTTAATCGTCACCCATGCTGACTGCAAATCCAAAAAAAGCCGCTTGACTCGCTTTCCAGTAAATACACCCACCGTCCACGCTTGGCTGCTAGTTGGTGCTGAGCTTTGCTCTGCCCGGAGTCTACTCTCACTACCCCACACACAGGAAAGCTGAAACCACTACCTCCCTTTTTCCTTGCCATTTTAACACACACAGCATTCCACCTCTGGCCTTTGTCTCTCGCCCCATGTTTTGCCACTAGCCCGATCACACTGGGCCATGCCATTGAGGATTCACCTCGCGTTGGAAAGTTTGTTGCACACTTTTATCTTCTCTGTGAGTTTTGTTTCCTCTGCTCATGCCTTCCTATCACACACCACACTACTCACACACACACACACACACACACACACACACACACACACACACACACACACACACACACACACACACACACACACACACACACACACACACACAATGCAACTATAGGGCCCCTTGCTTTCAAAGCGTAGCTGCTCTCCTGCTCTCAAGGACTCCGGGTGGTCTCTGCTTCCGAGCCAGTGTGGATTCTCACTCTCGCATCTCTTGCTTCTTTTGGCTGCTAGATGTGTGTAGCCTCCTACCATAAACACACACACACACACACACACACACACACACACACACACACACACACACACACACACACACACACACACACACACACAAACGCAATTCTACTGGCCTCACATAGGCCACGGTTCTCTCTCCCACACTCGCTCTTTGTCGCCCACATAGATGCCGCCAATGCCATGACATCAAAGGAAAATAAAAGTAACAAAACAAAAACAAAAATAAAATGGGGACTGGTTCCCACCGCGGGCACTCACAGGTAAACAAACACCCATGTTCACAAACTCACCCTGTAACATTGAATGCACTAGTAACTTGTATGTAGCGGAAATTGATAACATAGTGAGCATTTCATTAAGAATACATTCCTATTGAGCATAGAGAGAGTACTTAATTTGAGAAATCAACATAGCAATTTACACATAGATAATTTGGCATTGACAATACTTGAAAAAAGAGAGAAATAGAACAATTGACAACAGTTGAGGACCGGATTTACATGGAGCCGGTTCCCCCTCCATAAAGGCTTTGTATTTAGCTTCTCCCATCAAAGGAGACTTTTGTAAAATACAATTCTTGTGTTCCTTGACAAAACTTGTTGGTGCAATGAAGATGGAAGCTTCATGAACCAAATTATGCTTGAAAAGCACACCTAGTGTCCTTAGCCTCAGTCCCTAGACCTCACACACCTTCAAAAATGGTGAGACCTAGTAGGGAATGAGGATAGTTTGAGAGGAAGAAGACGTATCTTAAGAGAAAGAAGTATTCTCCTCACATAATCACTCTAATAACATAAATTAGCTTAGTAATTAGTATAGTAGAGGAGATGAGCATGCCATTGAAGCTTGGCTCTTGGTTGGATTTGCATTCCATAGCCAAGAGTTGTTGGTGTAGGCCTCTACTTCTCAATGCTTGGAGAAGGAGATGGAGTTCTTCTTGCACACATGATTTGTGTGTGTGTGTGGCAATATGTTAGAGTAAAATGCATCTCTCTCTCTCCCTTCTTGGTTGACCCCTCTTGCTAATTGCTCATGATGGCCTCCCATTGGCTCCTGCAAAGCTTAGCCAATCACAAATTAGGAGCATAGTTGATAGCCTTTTGACAAGTGTCCCCCTTTCCCCTTTTGTGAGGGCTTTAAGTAATTAAATAATTCAATTAAACTCTCATTGGACCTCTTAGTCTTCTCACCAATAGGAATCAGGCAAGCCATTGGGCTGCTGAATGCTCATAATTGGACCCCTTGGTAGACTGTCCAATAGTCTTCTAGGGAGCCTAATTTCTATTGGTTCTTTTATCAAGCATTTTAAATTGATTAGATTAACTTTACTCTAGCCTAATTCTCATTGGTCCACCTCTATAGCCATCCAATAGGATTTGAGGGGAGATTGGCGACAACTGGCCTAGGAGCCTGACATGTGTCCAGTATTCCCTTTGTGTAAAGGGGAAGCTTTGGAGTGTGTGTGCGTGTGTGTGTTTCTCTCTCATCTCTTACTAAAATGGCTTGCCCCCTCCTTCCTAGGGATGTGGGAAGACTTTTTAGTCTTCCCATGACCATCCAATTTTCCCCTTGCTTTGGCCATTGGACAACTGAGTTAATTTTTGGAACTTTAGCCTATGGAAGTCTTAATGGATCTAAACCTTAGGTCTTTTGAGCCCCATTGAAGCACATTGGTCTTTTGAAGATTGTCCCCCTTTGGATCCCTATTTTCTCTCCTTTGGATCCCTACAGAGACCCGTCTGGCAGCCTTACCAATATTCTAGCTTTTACTCCCATGGTACTTCCCCATATTAAATGATCAGTTTAACATGAGAAAATCATTTGGGAGAATTAGATATTAGTTTTTATGACATTACCTCTCTCTTGAAATCATAGTCATCCTCGACTATGTAATGGAATTAGCCTTTTAACTTGAGTTGGAGCGGAAAGTGAATAACATATTCAACATTTACTTGAGCATTCTTTTGAGTATAGATTTATAGTGAGAAAGAAAGTGCTTGGATGGAGAGAGCAACACTAACACATTACTTCATTAACATGACATGATCAATACTTGTAAAAGAGAGTGAGAGTTTAGAGAAATTGACACCAATAGAGGACCGGATTAGTTGGAGCCGGTCCCCCCACCAATAGGCATTTCTGTTATAGATTCCTCCATGACGGAAGACTTGTTTACAATACAACTGTATGTGTTCCTTGAGACCTTCTTGATGAGATGAAGATGGTAAGCTTCACTCACCAAGTATAACAACAATAAACATGATTAGCATGAACTTGGAAAATGCCCAGCCTCAATCCCAAGACCTCAAACACCATGAAAGGTGAGGAGAGCTGGCAGTGAGTGAGGAAGAAGAGAGAAGTAGAAGTAGCTCTACGAGAAAGCAATAACCCCTTGCACATAATCACTCATAGCTCTTGTAGCATAGCTTAGCATAGTGTTAATAGAGATTAGAGAGATTGATAAGCAAGCATAAGCATTCTCTTGTGTGGATTTGCATCCATAGCCAAGAGCTTGTGGTAGTAGGCACTCAACTTCTCAAGCTGGAAGAAGCACAGCCCTAGCTTAAGCAAGCTACCCCGTTGCCTGCTCGGACCTTAATGACTAAAGAGTAAAAAATTAACGGCTATGTCTTAAGGCTTTTAACACTTACCTTTGGAGGCTTTAATAAAGACAACCCTAAGGTCTTTTTCTCCATTTGTTAACCTTGCTCTTTGATAGACCTTTTCTCATTTGGGCCCCTTTACCATTGGCCCCGTCTTGAAATAGATCTATACGCACATCTATATCTTAACCCTTGTTCCTGTTTGTTCTCCCACATTAAGTGATGAGTTTAATATGAGAAAATCATTTGGGTTGGTCAGATATTAGATTTTATGACATTACCTCTCTCTTGAAATCATAGTCATCCTCGACTATGAGGTAGAAGAGATAAAGTCGTAGTCATTAGTCAATTTTACTTAGCGGGTAGAGGATCCCTTTTTACCCTATGACATCTTTCCAAGATGGATGACTAATCCATTTGGTGCTTGGGAGACATAGCTGCCACAAGCATGTCTACTCTTTAGTCCATTTCATTCTCCCAAAGTAGAGTGACAAATTTTACTTGGTGTTTGAGAGACGTCGTCCTTACAAACATGATTCTAAGCATGTATACTATTTAAATTTGTGCACAATAAAAAGAGAAATAGTCTTATAAGAAAAAAAACATGAGTCATTTAAAAGAAATTTGTACATTTGCTTACTCTAATGTAGCATTGTAAGCATTGACAAGGTTCATAGTATCCTTAAGCTGTATTCCTTGCATCCATCTAGCATCTTTAACAAAGTAGAGGACAAATTTTACTTGGGTTTGAGAGACGTCGTCCTTACAAACATGATTCTAAGCATGTATACTATTAAATTTGTGCACAATAAAAAGAGAAATAGTCTTATAAGAAAAAAAACATGAGTCATTTAAAAGAAATTTGTACATTTGCTTACTCTAATGTAGCATTGTAAGCATTGACAAGGTTCATAGTATCCTTAAGCTGTATTCCTTGCATCCATCTAGCATCTTTAAAAGGATAATTTTTGAATTTAATAAGATACTGTCGGATAATCTTACCATGTCTTAGTACCTTGCCTTCATGCCGAAGGACAGGTTCGGGTTGTAGCACCTCTTCTTGGTCTTCAACTTCGGGTGGATCTTCAATAATTGGTTCATTTGGTGGCTCTCCTTTGTAGGGCTTAAGTAGGCTCACATGAAAAGCATTGTGTATGAGACAATGGTTGGGCAATTTGAGTTGGTAAGCCGTCTCATTGATAGGCTTCAAGATATGGAAAGGACCATAGTATCTTTTTGCTAACTTAGCATAATACTTTTGATGGCCCATAGGATTTGTGCCCGTCGTTTGCCTTAATCGAGCCTTAGGAAACTTGAGTAAGACCCAATCATTTTCTTTGAGCGTTGAGGCCCTTCTATGTTTATCAGCAGTAGCTTTGAGCGTTAAGGCCCTTTTGTGTTTATCAGCAGCAGCAGCTTTTTGTCTTTGTTGAGAGATGGATATAGTCTCCTTAATCTTTTGAAAAGATTCTTGTAGGTCACTGCTATACTCATCGGCGAAGATCTTCCCATGTACTTTGAGTAGCAAGGGACTTTTAGATCTTCCCTCAATGATCTCAAAAGGTGCCTTTCCCATAGAAGTATGTACAATATTATTGTAAGCATACTCTACTAGTGGTAAATACTTTTCCCATTGTGAGCGTTGATCTACTTCTGTAACATAAGTCTTTAGTAGATCGAGTATTGCAAGATTGGCTATCTCACTTTGGCCATCCGTTTGTGGGTGATAGGCCGAAGAGAAGTTCAATCTTGTTCCTAGATTTTCAAAGATACCTTTCCAAAAATTATTGGTCATTCTAGGATCTCTATCTGACACAATGGATGTGGGTATCCATGGTGTTTGAAAATCTGCGATATGAAGAGAGTTTCCATTTGGTGTGCCTTAATAGTCTTTTTGATAGGAATAAAGTGTGCTTGTTTGCTAAACCTGTCCACTATTGTCCATATTCCCGTATTCCCATGGATAGACTTGGTTAATCCAAAGATGAAATCCATGGATATACTCTCCCACGGTGAATTTGGGATAGGCAATGACTGGAGTAATCCAGGTTGCTTCCCTCTATCATATTTGGTCGTTTGGCATACTACACATTTTGAAACATACTCTTGTATGTCCACTTTCATGGTAGGCCAATAGAAGTATGTCTCTACTCCTTGGAGAGTAGGTTGAATACCTCTATGCCCCGCATATGGAGGAGCATGGGATTCATACATAACTTTGTCACGAACGGAATGTGTAACCGTATAGCCTATTTCCGTGGAGAAGATAACCATCCTGCAAGGTAAATGGCTCCTCTTTCTTCCCCAAAGCAAGGGCTGAAATTATGTCTCTAAAGTTAGGGTCATTAGCATACTCATCTATCATAGAAGATAGGTCATTGTGAGTAGCAATAGACACTGCATTAACTTTTGGTCGTCGTGAAAGTGCATCAGCTAGTTGGTTGTGCTTACCAGCAATGTGAGCAATATGAAAATTAAATTGTGAAAGAAAATTTGCCCACCTCATTTGTTTGTCGGAGAGCTTGGTTTGCGTCATGAAATACTTGAGACTTTGGTGGTCGGTTCGCAGAATAAATGGAGTCCCCAATAGGTAGTGCTTCCATGTGCCTAGGGCATGTAGAACAGCTAAAAGCTCTTTCTCATAAATGCCCAAGACTCGTTCATCAGTATTAAGTCGTCGGCTCTCATATGCTATGGCATGCCCTTCTTCAAGCAAAACTGCTCCAAGGCAATCACCACAAGCATCACATTGGACCTCAAATGGTTTTGAGAGATCCGGAAGCATAAGGATTGGTTGGGAAGTAAGCTTCTCCTTAAGCTTATCAAAAGCATTTTGCTCTTTCTTAGTCCATACATACTTAACGTTCTTCTTAGTTAAGGCATGTATTGGTCTTGCTATTTGAGAGAACTTTGCTATGAAACTTCTATAGTATGCACACATACCAATAAAGCTTCTTAGTTCATGTAGATTCTTTGGGTTAGGCCAGGCTTTTATTACCTCTAACTTTGATGGATCCATATGGATACCATCTTGAGAAATAATATGACCTAGGTATTGAATCTCTTGAAGGAAAAATTCGCTTTTCTTTGGGTTGAGGAAAAGCTTATTCTTGCTCAATGCTTGAAAAACCACTTGGAGATGCTGCTTATGTTCCTGCAAAGACTTGGAGTAGATGATGATATCATCAAAGAACACTCCGATGAACTTGCGGTATGATCTAATTTTTTTTTCCATTAGACGATTGAATGTAGCCGGTGCATTAGTCAAACCAAAAGGCATGACTAGATATTCATAAAGACCAAACATTGTGCGAAAGGAGGTCTTTAAGATATCTTCATCCACTATCCTTATTTGATGATAGCCACTCTTAAGGTCAATCCTAGTGAAGTAGGTAGAGCCTTGTAGTTTATCAAACAGATCTTCTACCCTAGGCATGGGAAATCTGTTTTTGATAGTAATATGGTTTAATGCTCGATAGTCCACACACATGCGGTATGTACCATCTTTCTTTTGCACTAAAAGGATTGGAGAACAAAAGGGAGAGGAACTAGCCTCACCATCCCTTTGTCTACCAGTTCATGTACTTGCCTCATGACCTCCTCTTGTTGAGCTTGTGAGACTCGATAAGGAGGCTTGTTAGGTGGTGAGCTTCCAAAAAGGAGCTCAGTATGATGGTCATCATCCCCTCGTTTTGGACGTAAGTCCATAGGGATATCATCGATGAACACATCTTGGAATCCTTTTAGAAATTAAACAAGTCTAACTCTTCTTGATTCCTACCATTTACATTTGATGAAACATTAGGATCTTCTAGAGACTCTTTGACAAAAATCATATACGCAGAAACTGAACTCTTCATTGATTTATCAAAAGCAGGAGAATTTACAAGTTGATTAGTGCAATCACTTTCACTAGAATCTATATAAATATTCTTTCCCCTGTAAGTGAAGTAAATTCTCCTTTTAAGGAACTTCATATTGGCAGCCATGCGATCAAACCATGGTGCCCCTAGGATAGCATCCTCATGTTGGAGAGGAGAGATGAAGAAGTCTTCTTTGTCAACATAGCTTTGTACATGAAGCCTCAACTTCCCAATCAAGGGAGTAACAGAGGCTTATTGTCTCTTGAAAGCTACGTCAGCCGTTACCATATCTCCCATTTTGAAAGCTTGAATGCCCAACTTGGTGGCCAACTCTGTTGATATGAAGTTGTAAGTAGAGCTAGGGTCAAACAAGATGAATGCATCATGCTCTCTTACCTTTCCCCAAGCATAGGAGAGTGATGAGCCTTTGCAATGAGCATCCTCTTTTGGAGCTTCGATGGTGGAAGCCCTAGGAGTCTCATTGCAAGTATTCTTCTTGGGGCAAGAACGATAGCCGTGTCCTTGCTCCCCACACTTGAAACACTTATGGTCCTTGCAAAAAGCTTCAAGCTCTTCAGGAGAGAGTTTGTTTTTACCTTTGTAAACTCCCTTCTCCTTGGACCGATTGTTGTTGTTGTTGTTGTTGGAAGTGCGTTGGGAAGAATTTTAAGCATTGGTCTTTCCCTTTGCATCATTTTTGCCTTTGTTGTCCATGGGTTTCACATTACGTCCAGCCCCTTGATGGAAATTGATACGTGAAGCAACCATGGTGTGATGGATTACTTCGCTAATAGTACCAGGCCGTTGAGAGTTGATGTATTCGGCCATCTCTTTAGGTAATCCCGCACAGAATTGTTGGCTTTTCTCGGCAAAGTCTATCTTTTGAAAGACAGTAGCCTTGAGATGTAAATCCCAAAACTTGTCTACATACTTGTGGATAGACTCATGAGGGAGAAGCTTCAAGTTGCACCATTGAGTAATCACTTTGTCCTTTGCATCGCTTGCAAGGAATTGCTTCATGATGGAAACTCGTAGAGTTTTCCATGTCTTTGGGGCTTCGCCGTTGTCACGAAGGCTAGCCCACCATTGACAAGCTGATTTTTGAAAGTGCATAGCTACATGGTGTAGCTTGGAGGACTCTGTAAATCAAAGACTATGTCTTAAGGCTTTTAACACTTACCTTTGGAGGCTTTAATGAAGACAACCCTAAGGTCTTTTGCTCCATTGGTTAACCTTGCTCTTTGATAGACCTTTTCTCATTTGGCCCCTTTACCATTGGCCCCGTGCTGAAATAGATCTATAAGCACATCTATATCTTAACCCTTGTTCCCGTTTATTCTCCCACATTAAGTGATCGGTTTAATATGAGAAAATCATTTGGGTTGTCAGATATTAGTTCGGGCAGACATTGTCTCCAACAAACCTGATCCTAAGCATGCATACTTATTAACATTTGTGCACATAAAGAAAAGAAGTCTTATAAGACAAAAACTTTGTTCATTTATACATATTTACATTTTCTTACTCTAGGAAATCATTGTAAGCATTGACAAGGTTTAGGTTATCCTTTAATTGTATGCCTTCCATCCATCTAGCATCTTCAAAAGGATAATTTTTAAACTTGATAAGATATCGTCGGATAGTCTTTCCGCCTTGTAATACTTTGTCTTCGTGTCGGAGAATGGACTTGGGCTGCAACACCTTTTCTTGGTCCTTGATATCTGGTGGGTCTTCAAAGATTGCTTCTTGAGGTGGCTCTCCTTTGTAAGGGTTTAATAGGCTCACGTGGAAAGCATTGTGCATGAGCCAATGGGTGGGCAACTTGAGTTGGTAGGTCATCTCATTGATTGGTCTAAGAATCTGAAAGGGGCCATAGTACCTTCTTGCTAATTTAGCATAGTACTTTTGGTGTCCCGCACGATTCTTGCCCGTCGTGTGCCTTAATCGAGCCTTGGGAAATTTAAGCAAGAACCAGTCATTTTGTTTAAAGGTTAGGGCTCTTTTGTTCTTATCAACAACAACCTACTGCCTTTGTTGAGAGATGGATATAGCATTCATAATCTTTTGCAAGTCTCGGCTATATTCATCTGCATCAAAGATCTTCCCATGTACCTTGAGTAGCAGGGGACTTTTTGATCTTCCCTAAATCACCTCAAAAGGTGCTTTTCCCATGGAAGTATGTACAATGTTACTGTAGGCATACTCCACGAAGGCACTAAATGTTGGGGGAAATTTTAGCATAACCCAATCAACCCAAGACCAACAAAATTATCAATCTTAGGATCAAAAACCTTGCTAGGTCATGTGAAGCATTAGCATCATTGGATTTATCGAATGAAAGGATTCAAGAGAATGCTCTTCCAATGCAATAGAGATTAGCCATGAATCACTAACTCTAATCACACCATAATCATCAATCAAGCATCACATACATACATTGAGCCCACCAAAGTATGACTTGCCATAGACTAGAATCTCAAAGCACTCTCTTGACAAACACACACTAATTGCATTGGTGTTGGCCTCTCCAATCACCACATGCCAATCAAGGTATTTCATCAAAAGCTACATACACAAGGTGAATGGTGCTTGAGTTTCATTAAACCCATCCACACACAAGAAAACAATAGGGCACATACACTAATCATAAGATTAAGAACCAACATAATCAACCTAATTAGAGATGTTAAATATCACAAATTGAATGCTCATAGAAGGATAGGAGTGGTCAATAAGCAAGAAGTCATCACACACACTCAAATATAGAATATTGAGACAGCAAAATTACTTCATGACATAATGGAGTATAGAAGAATTAAGACATATGAAAAAAGTAGAGATTAGATTAAGAAATGATTCTCTAATTACAATGGATTAGTACTAGCCTTCTAACCATGGGCATTAAGCTCAAGGCTAGGCCATCCATGGAGTGAACACTCAAGAGAGAGCTCTCAAGAATGAATCCCCAAGAATGAAGCGTCCTTGCATAAAGGCTTTCTTATAAAGGCTTGCACCACAATCCTTTCTACTATGGGATTAAGTTGAGGCCTCTAGCTAGTATATAAAATTTGGAACTCCCAATGAGTCGAAGACCTTATACAATGTGGATAGGAAATATTGTACACATCCATAGCAGATCTCCAACTTGGTGCATAATTGGTGTCGCATGTGTTAGCTGCTACTAACACCCACCACACACAAAACCCACTCCTTTCTCTTGTTCTCTGTGACTCTCAAACTACCACTATTGACTCAAACAAGCCAAACAGAAGCTTATAAAACGAAAAAAATGATCGTTTTTTAGAAAAGAAAAAGAGAAAGAATAGAAATATAAAGGAGGTCCCACACTTTCCATCACCTCGAGCTCAAAACTTTGTTCCCTGAACTAATTTATCATTGAGCGTAAAACAATAATACAAAGCATGTACACTTGAAGGGATTCATTTCACAAAAATATGAATGAAGTATTCATTCATATTCGTTTTTCATCTGTGGTCGTTGCGTTGGATCAGGTTTTTCTATACAAAATGTGGGACTTATGCTTGATTTTTGCATTTATTAGTACTTGTCTTCATTAATAAATGCTTTTATCAAGCTTTGAATGAGAAAGTGATAATCTTAGGTCATAAAGGGTAAATGCTAATGCAATTTTAAATTTTGGCTATTAAGAGACATGCACCATCAGTTGTCTTGGACATGCACTGTAAAATTCATTTGAGAGTTACATTGATGATACATTCATGCTTGGTTGAGATATGTTATCAGTGCTTGAACTCGACTTGCTTGTTGCATTTTTGTGCTTAATTGGAGTGCAAAATCATTGAAAAGCACTAAAATTGAGCTTGTTTGATGGCCAAAAGAGAGCATTAAACTTTTGGGGTTGTGGTTGATCATGCATTTTTTTAGTGCTTGTGTTGAATGACCATATGCTTAAGAGCACTAAGGATTGACTTGCTTTTTAAAAGGTTGATGGGCATACATGAGCTTTCAATTGATCCAAGGAGGAGTCCGCATTGCATTAACATAGTGCAATATTTGGCTATTTAGAGTCATTCCAATTCTTTTGATTACAGTTGTATGGTTCTTAGCTTGGTTTTAAAACGCAAATTTTTCCATTCGAGCTAGTGTAGACAACTTTTTCAAGAGCTTTCAAGTACAAAATTTGGCTTTTGAGAGCCATTCACTTTCATTCCATCAAAAGTTGCAGTCATCTCTAGCACATAGCTTGCTCTAAAATTGTAAAATTTCATGTGAGCTAGTTGTTAGCCAACTTTTCTGGAGAGCTTTAGAAATGTAAAATTTGACTTTCAAGCCACTTCATTTCATCAAAGTTGTATTACTTCTAGCTCTTTGCTTGTTTTAAATTCCATATTTCAATTGAGCTAGCACTTAATTAACTTCCAAATCATGCATGAGAGGTTTTAACAATGCAAGATGTGCTTATGAAGAAGCATTTTTCTCTCTCATTTTTGATATGTATGCATACACTTGCTACTAAAGAGCATCATGTGCATAACCAAAGGCATTTTTTCCTAGGATTTTTTCCCTTTGGGTATTTGAGACCCTAGCTTTAGGTTTTCAATAATGTTTTTTGTGTGGCTTTCAATAAATGGCCTTTGGAGGTTGTGTTTACACTTAGCTTCAAGAAGCTTGGATTGTAAATAAAAGGAATCAAGGGGGCTTTACGTAAGTAGATGATTTGCTCAAGGATGCTCAAAAGAGCATGAATAGGTGAAATCCTTCCATGATATTGCTCTTTTGTTCATCTCTCCATTCTCTATGCTTGGATTAAGTGATTTTGCTTCTAAGCTATGGTCCTTTCATTTTAAAAAGCTAGGGATACCAAAGTTTCAACACTTGCTTTGTGAATATTAAACTCATTAGAAATTTGGTTTTATGTGTGCTAATCATAGGTAATTGGCCTTGACCTTAGGTTAATGTAGGATAATTTCTTGTTAGTCTTAGACTCTTAGTGATAGTTTTAATACTCCATTCATTTTTAACATGACCTAGGGCTATGAACAGACTTTAGTCCTTTAGTCCATTTGCCATAAACATCTCATGTTGGAAGCAATAAAAAAGTGCTAAAAAATGAAACAATGAAGCAAAAAAGTATCAAGAAAACATTAAAAGAAAATTTCTATGTTATGTTGTGTCTTGTGAGGCCTAGCGCCTTATTGGCACTTGATAGGTGAGGGGAATCACCTTGGCTCGCTTGGTCAAGATCCTAAACCGATGCCCTGGGCTGATAGGGGTTAGCCATCGCCTTGGTAGGCTAGTAGATTCTTGGAACATCTGCTTGAGGGTTCAAGGAGCTGAGAGTAGTACATGGACTTGCCTTGGGGTTGTAGCCTTGTATTGTGCTTGGATTTTTCCTATGAAATGTTAAAAACAATCTTCCATGAGCTTCAAAAAGCTGTGACAATTTACTAATAGACTAGGAGTTTTTTTATAGCCTGTAGGCATGACAGACTTGGATGCTTTATTATGACTAGTCATATAGTTTTTAGGCTAGTAGGTTTTATGAACTTGCATTAGCCTAGGGACAAAATTGATTGCTTGTGTTTCATGCATAAAACTAAAATTTCATCTGGTTTAATCTTCATGATAGTTTAGGTGTTTTTTTGCTTTATGTTGCTCAGTTTTTAACTATGGTTGACCCATCTATAGAAGCAAAAATTCACTTTGCATGATTGATAATTGTACTTCATGTTTTATTCATCCTTGTTGTCCTTTGATACTCATGATTTTTTCTTATGTTTTGCAATTCAAAATTCTTCCATGGATGTACTTTCACCCATGTCTCCGTGCCCTGCTTCAATGGCATACGAGGATGTATGCCAAATTAGAAAGGGGGAAATGTTAGTAGTGGCTAACACATGCGACATTGATTATGCATCAAGCGAGGGATTTGCTATGGATGTGCACAATATTTTCTATTCACATTGTATAAGGTCTTGGGCTCATTGGGCGTTCCAAATTGTATATGCTAGAGGGATCAACTTAATCCCATAGTAGGAAGGCTTGTGGTGCATGCCTTTATAAGAAAGCATTTTATGCAAAGAGGCTTCATTTTTGAGGATCCATTCTTGAGTACTCACTCTTGAGAGCTCACTCTTGTGTGTTCACTTTATGGATGGCCTAGCCTTGAGCTTAATGCCCATGCTTAGAAGGCTAGTGCTAATCCTTTATGATTAGAGAAACATTTCTTGATCTAATCTTTACGTTCTTCATTAGTCTTGATTCTCGTATATTCCATTCTGTCATGAAGTAGTTTCACCTTTTCATTATTCTAGATTTGAGTGTGTGGTGATGACTTCTTTCTTATTGACCACTCCTATCCTTCTATGAGTACTCAATTTGTGATATTTAATATCTCTAATTAGGTTGATTAAGTGGGTTCTTATTTGCATGATTAGAGTATGTGCCCTATTGTTTGCTCATGTGTGGATGGGTTTAATGAGATTCAAGCACCATTCACCCTTGTGTGTGTAGCTTTTGATTAAGTACCTTGATTGGCATGTGGTGATTGGAGAGGCCAACACCAATGCAATTAGTGTGTGCTTATCAAGAGAGTGCTTTGAGATTCAAGTCTATGGAAAGTTGGACTTTAGTGGGCTTGATGTGTGTAGTTGATGCTTGATTGATGATTATGGTGTGATTAGAGTTAGTGATTTGTGACTAATCTCTATTGCATTGGAAGAGCATTCTCTTGAATACTCTCATTCAATACATCCAATGATGCTCATGCTTCCATGCCCTAGCCAGATTACCAATCCTAGGATTGATAATTTTTTTGGTCTTGTGTTGATTAGGTGATGCTACGATTACCCCCACCAAAACATCACACTCTTTATGATGAAGAATTTTCGGATTTCATGTATTGTCGTGAAAGGAGCGCCCGAGGAGTCCACTATGTAAAAATTGCATATAGCACATGCGAACAAGAGGTATTTAATAATCCCTTACCTGTATATTTTCAAGTATTATATGCACCCCTTATGTATGCATTTTTGTAAAAAAACTAGCCCTTATGTATGAATTTTTTCACTTTCTCAATTAAAAAACCCTTTATGTAAGTACATTTTTTTGTAAATGTACCTAATTATAAATCCCTTATTTTGTTCGCACGTGCTATCTTATATATTTCCTAGTGGATGGCCTGGGAAGGAGCATAGGCTTTCTTGATTCTGTTAAGAATAGACTCATTTTTTTTGAAAGATTTGAAAACAAAACTTTGGATACATATGAAGGCATGGGTACATTCATTAGCATGCCCGATTATCCTTACTACACTGACAGAGTAAATGTCTCAGAAGCTAGTCTCCTAGGGTTTGCAAATCTTAGTGATGTGAATTCTTTGTGGGATGCTCGGAGAAAGGTTGAAAAGAAGCTTAAACAATCCAGCGAAGAAGTTGAAAATAACAATGCTTTTGTTTGCAAATTGCAAGTGGTAGAAAATTGTTTGGTATCCAAGGACTTGAATAGCTGCTGCAAACTGCTTGGATTTGATGCTAAAACTCTCTACTGCTTATCGAGATTATTAGCATCAGTTGTTAGTCTCCCATGCCCAACCATTGTTAAAATCAGATCTTACTAGCCAAATTGATTCGTCTTCAAGTTTAGTCAAAGTCTTAAGCATAGTTGATGATATTTTCATTCGTAGAAACTTGGACTCACTTTTGGGCCCTATAAGAATTCCACGTCAGCTTAGAGAGAGAAAATGAAAATGTTAAATAGTACATTTTACGTGATACTTTTTTGTGCCGACAAAAAGAAAAAATGACATTCTTTGTTAGGTAGCCGCCGTCTTTATCATTCTTATCCTTCGTTCTCTTGTCATGAATCCAACTAACCGTATGACTAATGATTTGAAATGCTAACTTATAAGAGTTCTCTCCAAAAACTTAAGCAATAGGAACTCTATCAACTCTAAACATGAGACTATAGTCTTCCCTCCCAAAACTTGAGATATTTTGTCACTTTTGAGTGTCTGCTTGTCTCTCTATCAACTCTAGGAATGGATAACACTTCTTTTTCTTATGAAAACACCAATTTAAACTTGAAATCCTTAACCCCTTCATCTTCAACACTTACCCAAAGAAAGAACACATATCATCTTCACATTGATGTATTGCAAGAGTATGCGCCATTGCAAAAACGTAGGAGGGAGACTTTCTTATCTCAATAAGAGAAAGAACTTAGAAGGACAAACAAAGAACATCATTTGGATTTATGGATTGATAGGTCTATTTAGCCAAAGGATCCTACAACAAATGCAATGCCTCCCTTTGCTAATATTACTAACCTTT
Source organism: Adiantum capillus-veneris (assembly GCF_014529385.1). Classification (NCBI taxonomy): domain Eukaryota; kingdom Viridiplantae; phylum Streptophyta; class Polypodiopsida; order Polypodiales; family Pteridaceae; genus Adiantum; species Adiantum capillus-veneris. Next base: position 80,923,052 of record NC_140931.1, on the reverse strand, counting down.
TACATTTCACAGAAGATGGCAAGGATGGGCTATTGGGCTACACTAAACATCTAAAAATGAGAGGATTGAATGCAGAAAATCAAAGAGACATCCTAGAGATAGAGAACATGCAACTAAAGAAACTTAACGAGGCATGCACTCAGAAGATTTTATCAAAAAAAGAGACAATTCAAAGCCTTGAGAAGAAGATCACAAGTTTGCATGAGAAAGACACTATGCTTGGGAGTCAAAAAAGAAAACAAGATCTTTGCAACGTAGAGAATATGAAGATTGGTAGTGGTGGCTTGAAAAAACGAATACAAGCTTTAAGGTAACTTGAAGTTTATTTCTGCTTTTGTATCTTATATATATGCTTTAAACTTTCTTATTATTGATCATGACTCATGGTGCTATCTTTGCAGGTCTTTGCTACATCCAAACTCGAATGGAGTAGGTTCCAATGCTGAAGTACATTACAGCCATCTAGTTCCAAAACATGCAGTTGAAGAGATGGTAGGTCAAAATTAAAAGAGAAATTGAAAGGGGGGTTCCTTACCTCCTTCATGAAGGAGAACTAGCTAGAACCGATGGAAGTGCAAGAAATACTTGATGATAGTGACATCTTGCAGATGGGATACATGGCACTCTTCAAAGCATTAGCTAAAAAGTCTCAAAATAAAATATAAAGAGGATCATTGTTGCCAAAGCCATCACATGTAAAGGTTGCACATTGGCACGTAAACAATGAGGTGTTTGAGAAACTTGGATCACCATTCCATATTGAAGCAACATTCTTAGGCAAGAGGGGTAGAGAGGTACAGTGATATAACGAGAAAAATAATCTTCTTGTTGATCTTGGAGCATTGCAAATGTATGCCGTTCACTTATTTGATATAAGTCGAGAGGAGTGCAATGGGGTTCTCAAGTTTTCTTTTAAGCTCAACAAGTGTGAGGTCCTGAAGAACAAGAAGCTAGAGAGAGTCACCATTACCCTCATAAACAGAGCTATGGATTCATCAATAACAAAAGAGGACCCATGATACTTTAGTGTGCATTCCAAAAACAAAATTCTGACACTAGGATCATTTGAGTATAATTAGTTCAATCTATAATAACAAAAATGAAACATGTATTTTTCTTGGTTTTAAATTCCTATATTCAAATACAGCTTGATAAGGAAGATTTTGAAATCCTCCATTGGGTTTTTAGTCAAACTTAGATTCCTTCTATCATCAGTGTGAATAAAGAAACAGAGGTGTGCTTTCGGTGGAAGGATTTGGTGTTTATACAGTTGAATGGAACATGGTGGGTGACTTAAAGAATCTTAAGTATGGAGTAGAGTTCCCAACAGACATCTTCAAGATAAATCTTTTTATGTGAGTAGATTTCACATCTGTACACTCCATGCACTCTGTAGAATAATTGAAAAGGTGGTTCATTTGTACATATGTTTTGCATGGACCTTAAATCTAGAGAGTGAGTCAAAAAGAGTCATCAAAGAATTAGAGGAAGTTCTCTCCGACATTGGTTTGCATGGAGGAAATGTCAAATTTGAAGAGGACTCTAAGATGTCTCAAGGTCGAGGTACCTAGGAAGGCATCGATAGGCAGTGTGAAGGCGAGAAGGTTTCCTAGGTTTAGCCTCAAAGACTATGATAGAGAGGAGAGAAGAAATATGTTTAACAAATGGAAATAGTTACACAAAGTGGTTAAAAACAATGCTGGTAGTGGGGGAATCCAAAATCACAAGGCGAATGTGTGAAAATCACTGGATAAAATTTTCTACTACGTTGAGTAGCATTCATGGGACAAAAGTAAGCTCACATCATTTCAAGCTGCCTTGCTAGATTGGAAGAAGGCATACCAGGCAGGGTGATGTGGGTAACATACCACTCATTTCATGGTGAGTTAGCAAGTTTCATATGCAAACCACATTTGAAAATATACTCTACTCACCATTTTGTTTTATTTCAATGCAACACATATTGTTCAACCATGGTCCATATTTGCCCAAACATACGACTCATTGTCAATATGGTTGACACAAGGCATGGAAAAGATCCACTACATGGCAAGAACAAGTTACTTCAAGCACACCAGACATGGGGGAGGCAAGGATAGAGCCAATAGCATGTTAGAGTTGCACAAATGGACTTATAGACGACTTATTCATAGAGCAAGGCAGAAGGAGCTTCTTAAGAGCTCAAAATTACACGTTCTTTACAACACATCCACAAAGAGAAAAAACAAAGGGCTTGGGGAAACTCAAATGCAGGGGAGTGCCATGCGAGGTGGCAACGATCACAAGTTTAGAGTGGGAGAAGATGGACCTGACATTATCGTTTTTATCCTCTTCACTACACCTCCTTCTTCCACACCGTGTACCTCCTCGATGCGCAAGCCCCTCATACGAACTCTTTTCTCTGTTGATGGAAGCATCCCCGCAGATATCGAGCGTCTCCTTTCCCTTAAAAAGAGACTTTGTTGTATGGATCTAAGCTCTCTGGGTCTTCAACTCCTACCGCTAGAGCATGAGCTATGTAGGACATGAAATAGGGGGCTCTAAGTGCTTAGCACCCATACTTGATGCCAAAGATGCGTAGAGCAAACTATTTCTCGATCAGAATTAGCCTTTCTACGTTCAGTGGCATGGGATACCCACCACACAATCTTGTAATAACTCTCATTGTAAATAGTGGGAACTTCATTGGAGTATTTCTTGTGGTATATTATGATCTAAAAAACAATATTACAACATTCATGGGTCATAAGTGGATCTGCATACAATAGAGTTAAGTACTTGAATTGTTTCTACAAACCTTTTTGTGGTTGAAACACCCGTTGTAGTGAGACAACACCGTATCCTTGCCTTGTACTCAAGTGACAATCCTTTGCCTTGAGCCTTCTGCTCTTCTAAGGAAACTATCGTCATACATAAGCACCTGTCAACAAGCAGATTTATCTCAATATTGCATCATTGGGCCATGTCCAAAACCATCTGAATGCCTAAAGAAAATTACCAACTGATTCTCGTCCATTTCTAGCATGGACCTTCCCCACAAGTGAATAGAGTTGCTATTCGCTATTTGGGCTATAAGTTCCATGGGGATACCCATGTTTTGTAAGCCAAGTTGGCTTGTGGTCGATTGGAACTACTCCTCTGCTGGCAATTCGGCTTCTCCAGACTTTGCTTCGTTGAATGTATCTTTGATCAGTTGTCCCCCCGAAAGTAAGCTATGTGTCATGGACAATTGTGTCACTAAGGAGATGTTGGTCCATGCCATCATCCTCCACAATCCCATGTCTGCCTCACAAAAATTTTCAATTGCAGCTAGGCACTAGTCCTCTAGTATGTTTAGTTCATGCATAATATTCATGAGGAGAATGTAGTGAATGTTGATTGAATTTAAGAGCCCTTCCACTTTTGAGATAGCGTCAAGCGACCTCTTTGTAGGCTTCGTTGTAAAGGAATAATCAATATGAAGCTTTAATAAACGATCAAAGATGCACATAAAAGCATGAAGTGTGCAAAAATGTACATTTTTGAGAGGGAAGTTAATTATAGGGTTCCATTCAATGTCTTTTGTGGCTCGATTGGGCTCCTCCAACATAGGAAATTGTAGCACCAAATGCTCCCACACTCGTGTAATTTGTGAGTTGGAGCTATATAGGGTTCTATATAGGGTACCCTATATCACAAATTACCCAATATTGATTGCGTATGCACCCTTGTTTCCCCTTGTCTCCTTGGGAACCTCAATAGAACCAAAAAACCAAATTTCTTTCTCCGACTGCACACTGAAAGATGGTGCCCAAATTTGTTCATAGCTGTCTGTTTGCATGAACAAATTAAATAATGCCTCGTTCATGAGAGTAATACTCATCCTTTCTAGTCTTCATTTCTTCACAATCTGCCGACACTCATCTAGCTTGAGCATAGACACCAACATGTTTTTGATTAGTTTTAAATGGGTTGTATTGTCTACAATTGTCGATGAATTTGTTGATGAGGTTCATTCCGCTCTGGCATCTTCATTGGTCCAAATTTGTCTTTTATGTGAGAGATGATGTTGCATTTGTCTGTTGTAGTAGCATAATGACGAGGCTTCTGCTTATTTATTTATTATAAGTATGTACAAGAGAAGTAGAGAAGTGAGGTTCTAAATTAGGGTCTAATAAGTGGATGACAAAAGGGAAAAAATCCAATGGAAAAAAAGTGCCTTTGGGATATATGCATTATTGGAGTACTTATTAGCATATGAAATATTAATAAAGTACTAAGGGGATTATTTGCTTATGGATATGTAAATAAAAGGGTAGAAAATATGAGATTGGAATAATGGAACATTGGTTTACCTATTGTAGTCCACTTAAGGTGCATATGTGGAAGCAAAAAAGAGTGTCTAATGTATATGTCCAATGATGGGACAACCTATACATGCATACACAGAAATGCATGAAAAAAAATATGTTGTGCAAGGAAGATTTTTGAGGGGTTCTTCAAAAAGAATGTGCAGCTATAAAAGCGTATGATGTGGCTTTACAAACTGGCACCCCTTAAGAAGCGCTTTCGATGTCGAGGATATGTACTCTCATCTTACTGTGCACTATGTGTGAGTGTCGGACTCTATGTCACTCCACCATAATTAAGTTAATAGAGTTTGAATCTTATGCTCATTTCATCCAGCATGAGCGACATGACTTAGATATGCTCAACTCTTCCAGCTTGGGCGTAACCCTAGTAACTACGACTCTTAGCACACAATTTAATATGACTTGAAGCTTTGGGACTAACACTTTGCTCATTTGGTGGCTCCTCAGAAGTTTTTTTTGGCTCAACAATCGACTTGGAGTTTATAGAGCCCAATTTGCTCGAAGAAGCTGATCCATGAGGGTTCTTTGATGTAGACGCATATGATGTCACATCTATCGTGCACATCAATTGTAGGTTCACTTTAGCTTTACATTTGTCTGCAGGATTTGTTGATGATCTTTGTGATAATTGCAACTCTGAATCCAGCAATAACGATACCTATAACATTTTCGTATTACCACTTGGAAAGTAGAGTAATAGCAATGTATCTTCTCTGTAGGCCTTGGGTTGGTCTAACCATTGATGTCCAAGGATGACATCTATAAGCATTTCCTTTGAAGGATTACTTGAAACTTTACCTATTCGTCATACTTCTAGATGCTAAGGGTAGCAACCATTTCTTCTTGACTTCTTGTAGCCTTACCTAGGATTTCTCTTTTATCTTGCTTGCATGGAATAATCTCTAGAATGCTTTGGAGTTGTTTTCAATCATATTGCACTTTGTTTCTTTATCCAGTAGCACATTGCATCTGATACTTGCTCCATTTGTACTACTCAGGAATATAGCTATTCTCATTGGTGATTCTCTTGAAGATCTCTCGCTTCCTTTTCTATAGTCCCATCTTGATCTAGGGAAGGTGACTTGAGACTTTGTTTTCCACTAGGATTTCCTTCTATTGATTCAATTGACAATGAGTGATTGGTATTTGGTTTTCCTATTGCTTCTTGGTTGTTTGCAACCTTGATCTTCTTAACTTTTGTATTTGATGGCCTTATCAGCTCGATAGATTTTGTGGTTATTATTTGCTCTATTTGATATGGACTTATGCTTTTATTCTTTTTGACCCTGGTTCTACTCACAATTTTATATCTATAGAGTTGGCCACCAAGCTAGGCATACAATCCTACGAGATGGGAGATGTCCTACCTGCAGATAGTGCCTTCAAGGGGCAAGAAGCTTCAGTCACTCCCTTAATCGGGAAATTGAGGCTTCATGTCCAAGGCTATGTGGACAAAGAGGACTTCTTTATCTCTCCTCTCAAGCATGAGAATGTAATCCTAGGGGCACCATGGTTTCACCGCCTGGCTGCCAATGTTAAATTTCCTGAAAGGAGAATGTTGACCGCTGGGTCAACAACACAACATAACTCAAGTTTCGTACCAAAGTCTTATCTTTTGCGAGTTATGAAATGGTGCGGATTATGGCTATAAACGTCATTTGTAATGAGTAGTTATTCTAGTTTCAGAAGCCGGGGTGCAATGGCACTTCCAGATTGTAAATACAAAGCCATTTGACCTTTTCAACCCCATTTTTGGTTAAACCTAAGGTAGCCTTAGTATATAAGGTACCTAGGTCATTTTGTAAGAAGACTTTTATCATAATCAAGTTTTAGCGCTGCCGTCTACTGTGTGTGAGAGAGAAAGAGAGTGAGTGTGAGCTTCATCCTCTCGCTACGCCCCGCTCGCTCAACGCATTGGAGATCCGACTGCACCATTGTTGTAGGATCGAGGAGAGCTACGCGACGACGCCAAGCATTCCACGCGAGACGAAGCGCACACGCCGACGCATCTACGAGCTATTTGTGGCCGTAAGTGTATCAAACGATGTCTATTTTCTGCGTGCTAGTAGTCTATAGAATCGCGGCGACATAAGCTACGCATAGGTACTCATAAATTTCAGTTTCGGGCACTTTCCAAATTCGGCTCTGTCATCCTACGCATTTTCCGCAGATGGGTTTAGAGTGAGGGTTTTGAGTGTAGAAGCTTAGGGACAGGTGTATCCTAGTGAGGGGATGGTGCTCCTTAAGTTTCGTATGAATCTGGCATGATTAGGTGAGTTACCTTTCGTATGTGTGTATGTGGCTAGGTGGTGTAGTTGAGAGCAGTGAGGTTCTTGATTGTGGTTTAGTTGGCCTTCCAGAGTGTTGTATGTGTAGGATAGTCTCAGCCTGACAAGCTAAAGAGATTTCCTCTGTGTGCCTATCGTGTCATCTGCGTCCTCGATTGACATTATGTTGATCTAGGTAGTGTTTGCATGCACTTCATGGGTGTGTGAGTCTCTCCCGTCCAACATTGGCGCCGCTGCCAGGGACACAAGGACCTAAGTAGGTTTCCTACTAACACTGTGTGATGGTTGCTTAATTTAGTTTCGGCTAAAGAAAGCATTTTTCTTAAGTGGATCCGGAAGAGGATATTCCGCGATCAAGTGGATAGCCAGGAAGCGTGTGTCTTGCCGAGGGTCTGCGACTAGATAGGTTTAGTTAGGATCAATGGATTAGAGTAGTTGTTGGTGGTCGAGTGATTTGTGAGGTGATAAAAGCGTTTACTAGTCCGTGTGTGGCAGTGAAACGTTTTTCTACTCATAGATGCAAAACCCCATATGATTTGTAGGAGTAGCTTTAGGTACGTGATCCGATTCTGATCTAGAGCTATTCATCACTGAATTATTTGCTAAAGTGCTTGATTGCATTTGAAATCACGGAAAAGTGTGCTTTTGAGAGTAAAAATGCATTAAACAAGCTTTTGTGGACATTTTTGTATGACTGACTGATGCTGTGCATATAAAAGAGCATTTGCAAGGGTTCTGTGAAGAAAACTTGCAATTCTGTAAACCGCGTAGGATGTCTCAAGGGGGTTCTGGAGACCAAATTTGAAAATTTTGACTGCACCAGTGGGTTCAGAGGGTAGGTTTTACCCTAGTAACATATTGACTTGGGTGTTTTTCCCTATTTTTGTTGACCAAAAGCCAAAAGGCGGAGTCAGAGAACGTAAAATTTCAGCAAAGGCTTAAATTGAGTGATTTTTGCAACTGTGAAGCATCCTTGCACTTGCTGAGAGCATAAGGAAGCATTAGGGACACTTCAGTCTCAAAAAATCAGCAGTAGACATCCTACGCGTAGGATGTTTACAGGGTGATCTGGTGGAAATTTTGAAATTATGAGTTAACCAGTGTGTTCAGAAGGTAGGTTTTACCCTAATTGCACCTGGAAAGTGGAAATTTGACCAAATTTTGACAGATTTAAGCCAAAAGACAAGAATTGCCAGACATCCTACCCAAATTGTGCCCAAGGCATAATTTTTGAGACCAAACCATAAGGTGACTTCATGTGCATGTTATACATGATGTTTTGAGTGCATGTGATAAATTTCATCTCATTTGGGTCAGTGAAAGGAAGATTGAACAGACTTTAGCTTTTTTGACTGAAAAAGGCAAGAACAGCTAGTTTTGGGGTCTTTTGACATCCAAACAAAAATCTAAGCATACCATTGAGTTACTGACATCAAGGGGAAGCTGTGGGACAAGTCTGGGGTCAAACAGGCCAAAAAGACATCCTACGCGTAGGATGTCTTCTGTGTGATTTTGGACTTTAAACAAAATTCTGAGCATACCACAGTGATCAGCACCTTAAGGAGAGTTTGTGGTTCAAATTTGGGGCAATTCTGAGCAGTTAGACATCCTACGCGTAGGATGTCTAAGGCATGATTTAGAAACCAAAATTCTACTGTGACCATACCATGCTGTCATATAGCCTTAGGCAAGCCTCCTAGGCAAATTTGGTCCAATTTGGAGTTGATTTGACTTAGCAATTCATCAGAACAGACATCAGGCTTTTGGAACAGATCCTTGATCATTTGACCAACCTATAGGTGTCAGAATCAAAAAGTAAAAATAGTTGTGAGTTAAGCACATCAAGGGGAAGCTACAGTGCAAGTTTGAGCTGAAACAGTGCAAAAAGACATCCTACGCGTAGGATGTCTCCAGCTTGATTTAGGACTCCAAACCAACTTATGAGCACACCACTGTGATCAGCACATCAAGGAGAAGCTGGGGTGAAAATTTCAAGTCATCCTGAGCAAAAAGACATCCTACGCGTAGGATGTCTCAAGGCCATTTTTAGGTCCAAAGGAAAATCTGAGCATACCATTGTCTTGCTGGACTTAAGGGGAGTCTATGAACCAAATTTTGTTAAATTCTGAGCATATAGACATCCTACGCGTAGGATGTCTCCAAGCCAGTTTTAGGGTCCAACTGTACTTTTGACCATACAGGAGTGTTCACAGTCTCACAGAGATCCCAAATCTTTTTTCAAAATTGAATTTGGACTCATTTTGACCATTCTAAACTGCATTTCACTGTTTTGGCCATAACTTTCACAAACGGTGTCGGATTGGAAAAGTTTTTATATCAAAATGTAGCCTGAGAGCGGCTCTACAGATCTTAGAGCAAAACATCAACTAAATGGATGCCTATGGAAACTATTTAGTTCAATTTTGAAAAAAACATCGTTTAAGGCCTCAAAATTCATCCGGAAGTCAAGGATGTCTAAAAGCGACAATTTGTGAGAATTGTGACGAAACGGTTGCGGTTTTGGACATAGTTTCGACTTTACCCTAACCAAAGCACTTGAACACAGTGGACTAAGTCTACTTGAACCAAGAAAAAGCTCTTAAGCCCAGAAATCATGTCTACCCTAGATTCAAACGCAGCTTACACAAGCTTGGAGATCCCGACGATAGAGGAATATCCTCCCACAATGGATCTTCCAAACTTGCAATTGATAAAGACCCATCTTGTTGAGAGAGTCTGGATGATTGGTCATGAGAGTGAAGGACTATATAGATACATTGACGACAATGAGGTCAATCTTTATAGGTGCTCGGATCCATACCTAGAAGAGATAACGGATTACAAGCTCTTATATGTCTACACATACGGAGTCGACTGTCAATGGAGATCTATAGTTGTCGACAAGTATGGACGAAAATACAGAGTTGTAGAAAGCACAAATCCACAGACTGTACTAGAAAGAGGTGGATATTTGGTCAATGAAGGACCACAAATGCCTCCACCAAACACGATAATTCCTATAGGAATTCCAAGAAGAGAGCCACCACAATTCCCTTCAAGAGCGATAACGAAAGAAGGATTGGGAGAGTCTCTGGTTAGACTTGTAGACAATCGATGAGTTAGACCATCCCAGGTCCATAAATGGGTAAACAGAAAATACTCCGGAGATAAAGATCCGAGAGATCACGTAGCGGCTTTTAGAAGAGTGATTAGAGCAGAGGAAGTTTCATATTTTGCAACACAGTTTGCGGGATTTGGATTGACTCTAGAAGATGATGCAGCTACATGGTTCGACTCGGTGGAAAAATGGGATTTTGAGACCCTAGATGAGCTGTTTGAGGAGTTTATTGAAGAATTCTCGCCAAAAGGCATTGCTCACAACACGGTCTCACAAATCCATAAATTCAAACAGAAAGAGAATGAATCAGTACGCAAAGCATCATTACGGCTCAAGAGATATGTTAAGCTCTGTCCGAGAGCGGAATTACCTACGCAAGCACGACTGATGTTGATCTTTATCCAGGGAATGAGACATGCGGGCCTTCACAAGGATCTGCATATGATAAGGAGGATGACGCTAAATGAGTTGATCAAAGAAGCTCTTTATCTAGTGGATAACTGTGAGGCATACAAAGAAACGGACTTAGAGAGTCAAGGAGATGACACATCCTCTCAGCACAGTGTTTCACAGATAAGTGAGTCCATTGCCGAGCCAACGGCACCTACTGATCAAGAAAAGCTTATCAACCACTTGTTCAAGAGGTTGATTCCTCTTGTAAGGTCTGATTCGGGAGAGCCGAAGTGGTGTGAAATTGAGAGAAAATGGACGAACCATACGGGGGAAGAGTGCTATTATAGCATGGAAAATGCTAGGGAGAGGTATGTACAACCTGTTCCAGAAGCACCTACTCCACCTAGATACATTACGGGGAATGCGCGAGGACCAGTAGGAGTTTTAAGGCCACAGCTTGTCTTAGGACAACAACCTCCGCTGCCAGGTGCTAGAATGCCGATAGACATGAGATACATGCCAATGATGGAAGCATCAAATAAACCAACGCCAGTACCAACTACAATGTGGTATAGCAACCAAAGTAAGTACTACCCTTCGGAGCAACAAAAGGTGAGAGAAACACATGGAGTGGTGAGCCCGGTACAACCTCCACCTCCTGGGTTTCAGTCGAAAGAAAGAAGGTATGAAATGGACGAAAGGACATTGCGATTCATTGCAAATAGCGGCTTATCTAGGTCAAAGCTTGCTTATAGCCAAGAGGAAATGCTAAAAGAATCTCCTCAACCAGAGACAGATTGTCACAAAAGTTGTGACAACCACTTGGTCAAACAATGTCCTCATACGGAGATCATTGAAGTAAATGCCTATTGTCTTGAGTGTGGCATCACTCACTTAATCCCCGATTGCTCGAAAAAACCAAACCAAATCAGGAAAATCACGACAAATGTATCAGGGATTGTTCAGCTCCCTAGTAGCTCAGAAAATGAAAATGTCGTACCAGTTCAAGTGGTTACGAGAGCACAAGCTCAAAAGAAAGCTGATGAGAATCCGGAGACAAAGAACACGGAAAGTGACACGAGTCCAAAGACAGACGCACCTAGTCAGAAAACCAAGAGCAAACGAAATAGTTGGAAAGCTAGAAAGACTAGGATGAAAGCACGCAGGGAATGAGAGCAAAAATCCCTAGCTGAGAAGCTCAGGAGAAGATAAAACAACATGAGGAAAAGGAGGCACCTTCTCTTACACAGATGGTTAAACCTCTAGAAGAACCATCCACGGATGAGAAACCGAGAAGTGCTAGTTCAGGAGGATCTGTGTTGGTAGAGAAGGTTAATGAGACATTAGATGCCCTCTTGAAAGCCTATGATGCGAGGCTCAAAAACAATCAAACCCAAGAACAAAGGTGGATGACATATCCCTATGCGGAGCTAGAAAAGCAAAAATTTGAAATGTGCCAGAAAATGATTCAAACAGTCCAAGCTTTACTAGAACCACCAGTTGCAAAACCTGAGGATGTGATTTGTGTCATGCCTACACAAGTAATCCCACCAAACCAGGAACTAAAAGAGCCAGATTCTCGTCATAAGCACAGACCAGACCTCAAAGACCTAGCATTAGAACCAAGGATAGTACTGAATACCACGGATAACTCTTCCGAGGGATTTCACCAAGCTATACCTGAGGATTGTAAAGAGATAGATGGTCTTGACGAATTGTGGAAACAAGTCAGAGAGGCCAATGAAGCCGATGACCTAAGAAGACGAGTAGACAAGACTAGTGATGAACGAGGAGTGTTTCTACCACCAATAGATGAATTTGAGACTAAATCTCAAATGAATCTAGATGTGCGATCGTATTGGGGCGACAAAGGATCTGTACAATCTATGGATAGTCAACCCCATTCGCTAAGAACACTACCGTCCTACATGGGAGAGTACGAGACCAAGTCAGATGTGGTTGCAGTCCCATCACAGAGACTGTCTCCTAACAAGGCCATAGATTCAAAGGGGCTAGTATATATTTTATCTACCTTAGTCACCTGTACAATAATGTTAGCCGAGTTGCTCAGAATAAGACCAAACATGTGGGCTAATGTGGGTAAATGTCTAGAGAAATTTGGTGTAAAACAATGACTCAAATCGAGGAAGGCATCAAAGAGCTTGAAATGCCTCAACTAAATACTAGGCCAGTGCCATTAAACAAGGTAGGCGAGTATTACGAGGGAGAAGATGGAAACACCACCTTTCCTATGGAATTCAATGGTGTAAAACCATGGCAATCCTTGACAGTGGAGCTGGTGTGGCCATTGCAACCAAAGAGGTTTGGAAAAAGTGGGGAAAACCTGCCTTGATATCCACACGAATGACCCTGCAGCTTGCAGACGGACACAAGGAAAAGCCCATAGGACTGCTAGAAAAAGTAATTGTTACTTCTTGTGGCATTGAATATGAACACACTTTTGCTGTTGTTGACTTTGGCAAGAAGAACAACTATGACATCATTCTGGGAAGACCATTCATGCGACAGTTGAAAATGGTCCAAGATTGGGGTTATGACCATATATACCTGAGACATATGGAAACCATAACAAAGATAAACTTGAGGGACCATAGCTATAGGGATTTGATGAGAACACCGGTTGAGGAGTTTGATGCTGCCACAGTAGCAGGATCAGAACTTCCAGCTTGGTTAGGTAAGCCTAAAGAACTGTGGATGTGTGGAGCTTCACAATGTGGTAGCTTGAAACGTGAGGAATGTATCCTAGAGCGGGTTATAGAGGATAACGACTATATCCCAGAACCATTTCCTGAAGAAGAGTTAGAGCCTTTTGGATGGGAACACATCTTGGCTACTCTGGACATGTGCGCCGTGGAGGATGCTCCCACAACAAAGTTTTGTGATGAAAATGGCTATGATGTCGTTCGTTATTTTGCAGTGAGTGTAATCCAGGAAAACGAAGAGAACCGGACATCAAGGAGCACACAACGAAATGTGGAGAATCAAAAGATGAAGAAGACGACAAGTTCTATGACTCTGTAGAACACTTCGAGATTCAAGAAGATCAACGACCCGGGAATCAATGTCATAAAGTGCATCAAAAGTGGATTCCAAAGTCCTCTGTAAAGACACAGCCACCACAAGCATCCTCATACATGGCTCCTAATAAGGATGCAAAGACCCAGCTAGGAGGTATATGACCAGAGCAACGAGCTAACAATGCTCTAATCAATGGGCTAGAAAAGTCCTCCAAGAAAATACCACCCACGAGCAAACAGACAGTAACTTTCCACTACCAGCCAAAAAATCAAGGGAAAGTACAAGAAGTCAACCTTGTTGAGGATAGTAGCGATAGTGATGAATCTTACGACATCCCCTATCATCAACTCAGGCCATCACTATCACCAACCCCTTCAGCAACAACCATGACAGGTCAAAAGAACAGGACAACAAGTCAAAGCCAAAAAGCTCGACAAATCTGGATACCAAAAAACCAGATTGGCCAAAAATAGATATGGATCAAGAAGACAAAGATCTCTAATGACAAATCACAAGATCCAACACCAAAACAAAAACAAGGAAAGCGTGCACGAATGGGTAAGAATATCACAAAGTCGCCAACTTTCACAACTCAGGTTTGGGTTCCAAAGAAGTTGATTCAAGCACAAAAAAGTCAGGAATTCATTTGGATTCCAAAACAACCACAATATCAACTTTCAAAGCCTAAATCCCGTCCTCAACCAAGCGTACAAGGGCTGAAGCAAAGACCACTGTCGACTCACACAACAAAAAGGTGGACCCCAAAGAAGTCTCTTCAAACACAAACGAAGCACGGGCAAGTATGGGTTCCCAAATGAGCGTCGGCAACAAAACAGCCAATAATCATAAAGAAATGGGTCCCAAAGAAGAACAACAAAACTACTGTTAGTACATTGCCGCTTGAATTCTTACAATTCTTCCTACGATTACAATACAGTTAGAAGAGAGCAAGTCGCTTCAATCAAGCAACGATACAGGAGCTTCAAAGACCATTACATTGCTTAGAATAGGAAGCCTCGCCAACAAATGCCAATAAGCAAATTGCTTATACCCACATCTTGCACAGCATAAATCTTTTCCATGCATTGACTGTGTATGTATAATAGGGCTACATTACAAGACCTGCATAGGCACAACTTTTAATTGCCCAAGCACAACACATACCCTTTGCGATACCCTGTCGTAAAGGATGACTCCAAATAGGAAGGGGGGAGGCATTCTGAATGCGGACCTAACATTATGACTATTAGAGGGCAATGTTTTGTGAGATGCATTGAATTTTTGCGTTTTGTTGTGATAAATTTTTTGACGAAATTTAGAGTATATGCCCTCATAGTAGTGTTAGAGAGGAGTAGGGGGACAAAATCCATATATGAGCCCCTAGGGACATGTGTATAGTGTACATAGCATTTAGATTTCTATTTGAACGAGTTTTCTTTTGTTGAGTTGTTTTAAGATTTTCTTTGTTTATTATTTTAAAAAAAATCCATAATCCACATGAAGAAAAGACTGACGACGGGCCTGAGCACTACAAAGAGAAGAAGGTACAGGGAAACGATGAAACTTCACGAAGTATGTCTCAGCAGCCACTACAACAGCCAAAGAACTTGTCACAAAGCAGTGTCAACAAGCAACCGACGAGTCATAAAAGTCAGAGTCGAGTGGCTAAGCACAAAATGAGTGAGGTGTTAGTCCCAAAGCTTCAAGTAATATTCTCTGTGGTCTAAGCGTCTTAGCTATTCCAGGTACTGCTCAAGTTGGAAGAGTTGGGCATATTTAAGTTGTGTCACTCATGCTGGTATAGGTGAGCAAAAGAGTCGAAGTCTAAGTACTTAAGTCTGGTGAAGTGAAGGAGAAGGTCCAAAAGACACTCACGTACTGAGCACATTGAAATATGAGTGGAGAAACTTCTACATCGAAAACCCTTCTTGGAAAGGTGGAAGCTATTGAGACATCTTTTGATGTCACATGTGCTACATTTATTCCTCGAAACACCCATCATCTCCTTCTTTCACATTGCATGCTTTTGTTGACAAATTTCTCATATGCATATAGAGTGTCCCATAATTGGCACTTGCATCAGGCACTCTTTCCATGTTTCACCCAAGCACTCACCTTTCATGAACATGTACTTCACGTTCAACTGCTCAACTCCAATAAGAGCGTATACCAAAGGCATTTTTTTCCCACCGGTTTTTTTTCCCTTTGGTCATCCAGGTTTTAGACCCTAATCGAAAGACACCTATCACCATCCTCTTGTACATATTCCTTCTACATCAACAATAAGGAAATGCTACTCAAATCAATTGACAAATGAATTGGAGCACCAATTTCAGATCATAGCATACTTCTCCTCAATGGCGAGTCGAAGAATTGCCTACAATGACAAAGCTGCAGACAACACTAACAACATGATTACACAGGAACAAAGAAGTTACCAATGAAGAAGAGCAGACATAAAAGTAATCAGAGGATTTCAAAAGATGAATGGCTATGATGATAGATGTCCGCTCTAATGGATCATAGTTCTTGCTGTGGTTCGACAAAGTTACAAGTAGTGCAACAGATGAAGCCAAAACAACAGCAACATGTTAACCGCTGGGTCAACAACACAACATAACTCCTTACAAAGTTGTCATTGGCTCACAAGATCAGAAAGCCAATCACTCAATTCTACAGATTGTAGAAGTTGTTTCTGAGAATCAAAAATACTCCAAATTGACAGATTTGCTGGAGCAAGGGATGGATGGAGCTTTCTCTATCCATGATGATAAGAGTCAAGTTAAACGACATTGGGTTCTTTTTGAATTTAGATCTAGCAATAGACCTATAATGACAGAAACAGATGTTGCAGCTCGGAGCCTGGATGTGAAAGACATAAAGTTCGTCATCAATTATGATTTTCCTGAATCATGTGAAGACTATGTACATCGGATTGGACAAACAAGACAAGCTACTGCAAAGGCTATAGTCTATACTTTCTTTCCAACAACAAAACGACAGCAAAGACCACATCGCCATCGACAATCAAGTCATGTCGGGCACGACATGAACGCGGAAGGGGGGAATGTTGACCGCTGGGTCAACAACACAACATAACTCAAGTTTCGTACCAAAGTCTTATCTTTTGCGAGTTATGAAATGGTGCGGATTATGGCTATAAACGTCATTTGTAATGAGTAGTTATTCTAGTTTCAGAAGTCGGGGTGCAATGGCACTTCCAGATTGTAAATACAAAGCCATTTGACCTTTTCAACCCCATTTTTGGTTAAACCTAAGGTAGCCTTAGTATATAAGGTACCTAGGTCATTTTGTAAGAAGACTTTTATCATAATCAAGTTTTAGCGCTGCCGTCTACTGTGTGTGAGAGAGAAAGAGAGTGAGTGTGAGCTTCATCCTCTCGCTACGCCCCGCTCGCTCAACGCATTGGAGATCCGACTGCACCATTGTTGTAGGCTCGAGGAGAGCTACGCGACGACGCCAAGCATTCCACGCGAGACGAATCGCACACGCCGACGCATCTACGAGCTATTTGTGGCCGTAAGTGTATCAAACGATGTCTGTTTTCTATGTGCTAGTAGTCTATAGAATCGTGGCGACATAAGCTACGCATAGGTACTCATAAATTTCAGTTTCGGGCACTTTCCAAATTCGGCTCTGTCATCCTATGCGTTTTCCGCAGATGGGTTTAGAGTGAGGGTTTTGAGTGTAGAAGCTTAGGAACAGGTGTATCCTAGTGAGGGGATGGTGCTCCTTAAGTTTCGTATGAATCTGGCATGATTAGGTGAGTTACCTTTCGTATGTGTGTATGTGGCTAGGTGGTGTAGTTGAGAGCAGTGAGGTTCTTGATTGTGGTTTAGTTGGCCTTCCAGAGTGTTGTATGTGTAGGATAGTCTCAGCCTGACAAGCTAAAGAGATTTCCTATGTGTGCCTATCGTGTCATCTGTGTCCTCGATTGACATTATGTTGATCTAGGTAGTGTTTGCATGCACTTCATGGGTGTGTGAGTCTCTCCCGTCCAACAGAGAATCTCCTTTAAGTTCAGGGAAAAAGACATGTATATAGATGCTAAGGAAATGGGTAACACTATCCCCATTGTACATACACCATCTTTCAACAAGTCAATAAAGAGCTCTATTTCCGTGTACATGATTTTTGTTAAAGATTCTCAAAATGAACCTAATGCTTTAGCAAAAGAAAATAAAAGCAACCAAAAGGAATTAGAGTTATCCAATTTTCTCAAGGGGTTTCAAGATGTTTTTATTGACGACATCCCTTGTGAGCTACCTCCTAAACGAGGTAATGATGACCATGCAATTGCACTTCTTCCAGGAAGTTCACCGCCTAACAAACCTCCTTATAGAGTTTCTCAAGCTCAACAAGAGGAGATTATGCGGCAAGTGCATGAGTTAGTTGAGAAGGGCATGGTTAGGCCTAGCTCATCTCCATTTTGCTCACCGGTGCTATTAGTGCAAAAGAAAGACGGCACATATCGTATGTGTGTCGACTATAGAGCACTAAATAGGATCACTATCAAGAATAGGTTTCCCATTCCACGGGTGGAAGACCTATTTGATAAGCTACAAGGATCAACCTACTTCAGTAGGATTGACCTAAAAAGTGGCTATCATCAGATAAGGATAGTTGATCAAGATATTGTAAAGACCGCATTTCGCACCACATTTGGTCTTTACGAATACATTGTCATGCCTTTTGGCTTGACCAATGCACCAGCCACATTCAACCGCTTGATGGAGAAGCTGTTCCGGCCTCATCGAACCTTCACTGGAGTGTTCTTTTATGACATTATCATCTACTCTAATTCATTAGACGAACACAAGCAACACCTACAGGTAATATTTCAAGTTCTGAGAGAGAATAAACTTTATGTTAATCGAAAGAAAAGTAAATTTTTCTTGCAAGAGATTCAGTATTTAGGTCACATTATCTCTCAAGATGGCATCCAAATGGATCCATCAAAGTTAGAGGTAATAAAAGGATGGCCTAAACCAAGGAATCTTCATGAACTAAGAAGCTTTATAGGTATGTGTGTATACCTATAAAGAAGCTTTATAGGTATATGTGCATACTATAGACGCTTCATAGAAAAGTTCTCACAAATTGCGGGACCATTACATGACCTAACAAAGAAAAGCGTTAGGTATACATGGTCTGCTAATGTTACGAGACTGGGCACCCTCCTGTTGTAGTGGTTAGCTGCAATTGGGATAGCTGGGCGTAATGGTTAATTATGTGCTGTCTATTTATTTACTAATTGAGTTGATGATGATTTTGTAGAGTGGAATGCGGGGAGTTGATGAAGAGGCGACAGCAATTACTCTTGGCCATTTTATATTTGCACAGTATCTTAGAACATCATTTCAATAAGCCACTATGGCTCTGTAAATAGTTGTAGTGGGAACTCCCCTTATGGGTCATGCAAGAACTAATGAGCTTCACTCATTTGCAAAAGTAAAGTGGTTGTAAAAGAGGGGCCTCAATTTTTGGCACCTTAAACTCAAAGTAATATATTAAATATCAACTCCACAAGAGATTAAGGCTATAAGCCATGGAATTTAAACCCTTTTCCCACATACAAGGGAAACTTCTCGTGGTCGGTGATTTTGAGAAGTCCCACCAAAAACTTCTCAAGCTCGACAAAACCTCAAATTCCACGTTTAAAAAAAAAAAAAAAAAAAACTATTTAGGCAAACATACCATGCCACAACAAAGCCTCTCCCATCACTTGACAACACGACTTACTCTTGATGTTTTGAGGAAGAGTATCTCTATGCATCGAAGACCTTCCAACTGAAGGAAGAAGTAAGCAACCGCTCTTTTACAAAGGAACATGGCGAGCCGACCGCGACCACAACTCAATGAGATGGTATCTCTCTTTCCACGTAATGGCGAGACAACCCACACCAATAAGTTCTCTCTGATAAGCATTTCTTCCTTTACTTTTGAATTTATATCATTATTATAATGTCCATTACTTTTTTTTCATATTTATTGCGAAGACTTTTCAATAGCGACTTACTAAGTTTTAATCAGATCAAAAAGTGCTTGTTTTGATATATTTTTTGTATCTTGAGTCTTATTTGAACATGGCCACCAAGTTGACAAGTCAGTAGGAAATTGGTTTGCGAATGGAACTTAGAGTCAAACGATGATGTCATAGTCATGTCGGGCCAATGATCACCTCAATACGAGTCTACATATCAAATAAATTGATAAGTATCTATTCTAACTTTGATTTTTTTTTCAAAGACCTACTTTGAATTTTTCAAGGGTTATCAATTTATAGTTTTTACGTCAAAAATCTAAGCATCTTCTTACCATTGTCCGTACCATTTCTCTCCCTACACCCTTGGAAACTATCCACTCTATAAGTCGCCAGATTGGATTTGTTTTGGTCATATGACATGCCGAGTTTGTGTTTCTGAATATGATTGTTCACTTTTTTGTAGCTAAACATTGATGATTCCACGTTACTGATGAAGGCACAAAAGCCACTTTTAGTTTTAATGTTGACAGACCCCAAAAGCACTCTCTCTCCAGTGCAGACGAGTCAAGCATTCTAAACTTCCAAACAAATAAACTCAAGATAAGTATCTGCTTTGCAATCATTTACACTCTTATCAAAAACCCAAATGACAAGTTATTGACGTGTGACAAATTTACATCAATGAATTATTTACTACTTATGTGCTAACATCATTTGAAGATAGAAACATGTCTGTATAACAAATACGCCAATTTCTTCATAATAGCATTTACTTATTTGATAGAAAAGTGAAGTTTACAAGTTGCTATGGTATTGCATATCTTGTAGCTTTGGGCTTATTGGCCCTAGCAGGTACTAAATTCTTGGTAAAGTTTTCTTTTCAGATAATCACACTTGTGGCCACCTTCTGTGCCACCTTCTATGGTTGTATTGCAGGATATGCTAGGCATGAGGACTCTTAAGATCTTCTACATTCTTTGTATCCTCAGCTCATGCTTGGATACTCACTATATTTTGGGTCATGGTGTTTATTTAAATAAGATGCCTAACCTTGTAATGTATTCTAATAGTTAATTACCTTCACACATACACATTCACAATGAATTTCACATTAGTCTTTTACGCCCATTCCGAGGACCCCTACCTACACACCACATTTATGAAGACCCACCTTCACTTGTAGACCAAGAAGAGCAACTCATCCCTGATAAAATAGTTGACCATGAAACCACCACTACACGCACCCTATAGAGGATGCCAAATGGATGCCTGAAAAGTTTTTTCGCAACTTTCCCGACCTTCTCCACACTTTCCATCACTCACGGTCCAGTTGATTTCTCTATTGAGCAACTGAGGACAGTTGCTATCCCTGGTGGGAGGGATGTTATGAGACTGGGCACCCTCCTGTTGTAGTGGTTAGCTGCAATTGGGATAGCTGGGCGTAATGGTTAATTATGTGCTGTCTATTTATTTACTAATTGAGTTGATGATGATTTTGTAGAGTGGAATGCGGGGAGTTGATGAAGAGGCGATGGCAATTACTCTTGGCCATTTTATATTTGCACAGTATCTTAGAACATCATTTCAATAAGCCACTATGGCTCTGTAAATAGTTGTAGTGGGAACTCCCCTTATGGGTCATGCAAGAACTAATGAGCTTCACTCATTTGCAAAAGTAAAGTGGTTGTAAAAGAGGGGCCTCAATTTTTGGCACCTTAAACTCAAAGTAATATATTAAATACCAACTCCACAAGAGAGGTGCCGTGGAGTTTGGGGCTAGATTTAGGCCTTTCTCTTGCAGATTCTCTTCTCTACTCTCTTAAGCTATGGTTATTTTCTATGTACTCTCTAATCTAGTCTCCATCTCTTACACATCTCCTACACTCTCTTACAAGTTTATCTATGTCAATTCTATGTTTACTGTGTGTGTGTGTGTCATAGTCTAGGTGAGTGTGTGTGCTTGGAAATTGGAAGAAGAGGTGGACAGTTTGATGGTGATGGCTCGAAAGATTGTGTTGAATATTCTAAGCGGTCGATCTCCCCCTCTTCTCCCAACAGCTAAGGAGAACAATGCTTTCAAAAAGCTTAAAGAAAATCTTACCTCTCAACCTGTGCTTACACTACCGGATCTCTCAAAACCATTTGAGGTCCAATGTGATGCTTGTGGTGATTGCCTTGGAGCTATTTTACTCCAAGAAGGGCACGCCATAGGCTATGAGAGTCAAATGCTCGACCCTGTTGAGCAAGCTCTAGGCATATATGAAAAGGATCTCCTTGCAGTTCTACATGCCTTAGACTCATGGAAGCACTATTTATTGGGAACTCCTTTCATTCTGCGAACGGATCACCAAAGTCTTAAGTACTTCATGACGCAGACCAAGCTCTCCGACAAACAAATGAGGTGGGCAAATTTTCTTTCGCAATTTCATTTTCATATTGCTCACATTGCTGGCAAGAATAATCAAGTCGCTGATGCACTCTCAAGACGCCCAAGAGTGAATGCGATTTCCATAGCAACTCACAATGATCTATCTTCAATGATAGATGAGTACGCTATTGATCCCGATTTTAGAGATGTGATTTCAGCCCTTGCATTAGGGAAGAAAGAAGAACCATTTACTTTACAAGATGGTTATCTTCTCTATGGCAATAGACTATGCGTTACTAACTCACTACGTGAGAAAGTAATGTA
The DNA here is from genome assembly GCF_014529385.1 of Adiantum capillus-veneris. Classification (NCBI taxonomy): domain Eukaryota; kingdom Viridiplantae; phylum Streptophyta; class Polypodiopsida; order Polypodiales; family Pteridaceae; genus Adiantum; species Adiantum capillus-veneris. The sequence goes on along the minus strand of NC_140931.1, from coordinate 80,901,163 downwards.
TGAATCTCATGCTCCACCGTATGCGGGGCATAGAGGGATTCAGTCTACCTTAAAGGGAATTGAAACATATTTCTATTGGCCTACCATGAAAGTGAACATACAAGAGTATGTTTCTAAATGTGTGGTTTGCCAAAAGACAAAATTTGATAGAGGGAAGCAACTTGGATTGCTTCAACCCTTGCCAATCCCTAATTCACCATGGGAGAGCATATCCATGGATTTTATCTTTGGATTGTCTAAGTCTATCCATGGGAATATGGGAATATGGACGATAGTAGACAGGTTCAGTAAACAAGCTCATTTTATACCTGTCAAAAAGACTATCAAAGCCCATCAAATGGCAACCCTCTTCATTTCACAAATTTTCAAGTACCATGGCTTGCCAATATCTATAGTGTCGGATAGAGATCCTAGAATGACCATTAATTTCAGGAAGGGTCTCTTTGAGAATTTAGGAACAAGGCTAAACTTCTCTTCGGCCTATCATCCACAAACGGATGGCCAAAGTGAAATAGCTAACCTAACAATTCTCAATCTACTAAAAGCCTATGTAATGGAAGTAGATCAAAGATCCCAATGGGAGAAGTACTTACCCTTAGTGGAGTATGCTTACAATAACACTATACGTACTTCCACGGGAAAAGCACCTTTCGAGGTAATTGAGGGAAGATCAAAAAGTCCCTTGCTACTTAAGGTACATGGGAAGATCTTCGTTGCAGATGAGTATAGCCGAGACCTACAAGAATCTTTTCAAAAGATTAAGGATGCTATCTCTATCTCACAGCAAAGGCAAAAGGCTGCTGCTGATAAGCACAAAAGAGCCCAAGCCTTTAAAGAAAATGATTGGGTCTTGTTAAAGTTTCCCAAGGCTCGATTAAGGCACACGACGGGCAAGAATCCTACGGGCCACCAAAAGTACTATGCTAAACTAGCAAAAAGGTACTATGGTCCCTTCCAGATTCTTCGGCCAATCAATGAGATGACCTATCAACTCAAGTTGCCCAATCATTGGCTCATACACAATGCTTTCCATGTGAGCCTATTAAAGCCTTACAAAGGAGAGCCACCTCAAGAACCAACTATTGAAGACCCACCGGAGATCGAGGACCAAGAGGAGGTGCTGCAGCCCGAGTCCATTCTCCGACATGAAGACAAGGTATTAAGAGGCGGTAAGACTATCTGACGATATCTTATTAAGTTTAAGAATTATCCTTTTGAAGATGCTAGATGGATGCAAGGCATACAATTAAAGGATAACCTAAACCTTGTCAATGCTTACAATGCTTCCCAAGAGTAAGCAAATGTACAAAATGTTAAAAATGAACAAAGTTTTTTTTGTCTTATAAGACTCTCTTTTTCTTTATTGTGCACAAAAATGAAGTAGTATGCATGCTTAGATCAAGTTTGCGGAGACGACGTCTCCCAAACACCAAGTAGAGCTTGTCACCCTACTGAGGAAGATTGATAGGACTAATGTGCAGACATGGTTGTGGTAGCCTCTGGCTCTCAAGCGCCAAATGGACTAGTCATCCATTGTGGAATGATGTCGTAGGGTAACATAGGGATCCTCTACCAGCTAAGAAAAGGACTCATGAATATGCTTTATCTTCTCTACACCATAGTCAAGGACGACTATGATTTCAAGAGAGAGGTGATGTCATAATAATCAATATCTAATTCTCCTAAATGATTTTCTCATATTAAACTGATCATTTAATGTGGGGAAGTGCCAAGGGAGAAAAAGCTAGAATATTGGTTAAGCTAGCAGACCGGCCACAGTAGGGATCCAAAGGAGGGAAAATAGGGATCCAAAGGGGGAGCCATGTGCAAAAGATCCATGTGCAACAATGGGATAAAAAGACCCTAAGGATCAGCCCATTAAGACTTCCAAAATGCTAAGGTTCCAAAATTCAAAGGTTATGTCCAAAGGTCAAACCTAGGAGAATTGGATGCTTTGTGTGTGTGAAAAAAAAGTCTTTGCATATCCCTACATGGGAGGGGGCGAGCCTTTCTTCTAGGGGATGAGAGAAAGAAAGCCACACACACACACACACACACAAGCTCCCTTTACACAAAGGGAATTAGGGACACATGTCAGCTCCCTAGCCCAGATGCCCACAAGGAGTACCCAATTCCTATTGGATGGCCTTAGAGGTGGACCAATGAGAATTAGGCTAGAGTAAATCTAGTTTAATTAATTTAAGAACACTTAATAAAAGAACCAATGAGAATTATGTCTCCTACAAGACTATTGGACAGTCTCCCAAGGGGTCCAATGAGCATTCAGGAGCCCAATGGCTTGCCTGATTCCTATTGGCCAGGAGGCAAAGGGGTTCAATGAGAGTTTAGTTTAATTATTAAATTACCTAAAGCTCTCACAAAAGGGGAAAGGGGGACACATGTCAGAAGGCTATCACTTATGCTGCTTAATTGTGATAGGCTTGACTTGGGGAGGTCCAATGAGGGCTGAGCAAGAGCAAATAGCAAGAGGGCTCGCCCAAGAGAGAGAGGGGGCTGATTTTTGCAAGGAATTATCACACACACACTCACACAATCTCATGTGTGAAGAAAGAGAAGACTATCTCTTCCCAAGCTTTAATGGAGAGCTCATCACCTACTCCAAGCTTGTGAGATAGAAGCCTACATCGACACACTCTTGGCTTGTGGATGCAAATCCAACCAAGAGCCAAGCTTCAATGCATGCTCATCTCCTCTATCAAGTTAATTACTAAGATTAAGCTATGCTAATATGAGTGATTATGTGAGGAGATGTACATCTTTCTCGTAAGATACTCCTTCTTCCTCTCAATCTACTCTCATACCCTGCTAGCTCTCACCATCTTCGAAGGTGTGTGAGGTCTTGGGTCTGAGAACGGGGATAATTAAAGTTGTGTTTACTAAGTGTTTTGCTTAGTGCATGAAGCTTTCATCTTCATTGCACTAGCTAGTCTTGAAGGAACACAAAGAATTGTATTGTACAATGTCTCTCTTGATGGGAGAAACCATAATACAAAGACTTTTGGAGGGGGACCGGCTCCATGCAAATCCGGTCCTCAACTCTTGTCAATATCTTAATTTCTCTCTCTTCTGAAAGTATTGTTGATGCTATCTAACTAGGTGTTATGCTTTTTGTTGCTCTCTCCACCCAAGCACTCTTGTAATTGTTATTAGGAATCTATTCTAATGAAATGCCCACTATGTTCTTGCTAATTTCCACTACACATAAGTTTTTAGACCATTAAATGTTACATTTTCTATCTAATCCTCCTCTATCTCGTCGTAGTTTAGAGGACGTATGTTTGATCACTTTGACTCTACATACACTTTGAGTTTCTATTTTATAGGTCATCTATATCCCAGCAATCCACCAACCAAAACTTTGGTTCGTAATTCCCGTAACACCTTTTTTCCACTAATGAATTCGAAACTATCTTCGACCCTCTTCCACCCCCGACTTTGAATGAGGTGGAAACAGAGGAGAGGGAGGTCGATGAATCAAGTCCGGCGGCAGCAAGTCTTAGCGAGGATGATTGTCATGATGATAAAGATGATGAGATGGAGGATGACGAACTCAAAGATGATGAACGCAATGCATCCACAAACGACAATTCCGTCTCTCTTTATTGATTTAGGAGCCATGGGCTTAGAATTGGATGATGCCTCATGTAGAGATCTTTTGGAAGATGATTCATAAACATTTTGCAGTTATGAAGTTTTTTGGTTGTGTAATCCATTCATCTCTCCCCCCCCCCCCCCCCTCTTCTTCTCTTTAGATTTGGAAATATGCTCAATTATGTTAATCAATTGATAGTGATTATTTTAGTTGTAACCAAGTGTAATCTTATTATCCCCCCCCCTCCTCCTCTCCCCCCCCCCCCCCCCCCTCTCTCTCTCTCTCTCTCTCTCTCTCTCTCTCTCTCTCTCTCTCTCTCTTTCTCTTCTTTTTTAAGAAAATTTTATACAATTTTCTTTAATTTTTATTGAGAGAAGGGAAACACCAAAATTTGAGGGGGGGGATGTTTATTTTAAACCAGAATTTGAAAGTTTAGGCGCTAAGTTTGGTTGTCGGATATAAAAGCGGTAATAGACTCAATAATAACAACGGTAATACACGCGATAATAATAGCGAAAACTTTCACGGAAATATTTTAAACACAAAAAAAACCCCGCCCTCCTCTCTCTTCTTTCTCTACTTGAATTTGCACCTTCTCTCTACAAAACGCGATAAAACAGTGTGGTAAACAATTGGAGATTTCCATAGTGCAAGGATTGTATTGTACAAAAGTCTCCTTTGATGGGAGAAGCTATAATACAAAGCCTTTATGGAGGGGGAACTGGATCCATGTAAATCCGGTCCTCAACTGTTGTCAATTGTTCTATTTCTCTCTCTTTTCAAGTATTGTCAATGCCAAATTAGCTAGATGTAAATTGCGATGTTGCTTTCTCAAATTAGGTACTCTCTCTATGCTCATTAGGAACTTGTTCTTAATGAAATGCTCACTATCTTATCAATTTCCGCTACACACAAGTTACTAGTGCATTAAATGCTACAAAATGACAAGTAAAAGAAGAGAAAAACACACAACTAGCACTCAATTCAATTATTGATAATCATCGGTGAGGGTAGTGGCTGTGTAGACTTGACCAAAACCAATGATGGAGATAACTAGAATTGAGTTATACTAATCTAATCCTAAAATAAGTATGAATCAATTTAGTTCTTAGGGGAGGAGAGCATCAAATCTAGCTTAGGGATCTAATTAACGTAATTAGGAGATACTAATTACTTACCAGCTCTGATACCACTTGTAAGGTTTGATTAATTAAGGCAAAAAGTTGCAATCATGGTAGTGAGAGTTTCATAATAATTAGGAGCAAAAAAAATTAGAGACAGAGCATGGAAATAGACTCACTTGATTGATTTGGATGAAAAGAGCAAAATACAAGGTAAGCAATATGGCCTTATATAGGCTCAGAGTGGAAAGGTGGCATTTAATGCTAGAAAGTGATTTCCATCACATGTGGGAGAAGGGTCAAATATCATGTGCCTATAGTGAATAGCATGTGACTATAAAGAAACATATAATTAGGGACTTCTATGTAGTGGGATGCATACATACACATAATGGTGCATGGTTGATATGCTTGGCTTTAGGGATTGGTCATGCATCAAGTCTAAGCTAAATGGCTTACCCCAACATTTTAGTGCATTGATGCATATTCATATGCCTAAAGTTTGTGTCCTTTGTGCAAACATCAAAATTTCTCCTATGGATCTCTTCGCTTTGAAAATTAGTGACCAGTCGGTCCCTATTATGATGTGCAGCCCTAAGATGCATATAATGTAGACTTATGGAAGGTTCAAACAAGATATAGGATTTTTGGGGTTTTATTTGCAGCAAGGGTGATTAATGTATAATAGGTATAGAGAATTTGAGTATTATTATAGTTATTATCTGCTATCAACTACAACTCCACACCAAAGCATCCTTGGCAATGGTATGCCACTAATTGTTTCATTTTTTTCCTAAGAATTCTGACATTTTGCATGGAGACATGAACAATGTCAATCATGAATAAAATTTTGTGGTGTTTGAAGGTTCATTGGTATTGCAGTTGGGCTTATTTGTTTTCAAAAAAAGCATCAAAATCTCAAATCTAAGTGTTGTCTTCCATTTTGAGCTATTGCATATCTGTGGAATTTCTACTTTCAAAAATTATAGACATTTTACATGTTTTTCATCTCATTATGTGAGAATGCTAAAAGTTTATGGCTTATATACATAAATGAGTAGATTTGTGCAACTCTTTATGCATGTCTACGAGTGATTAAGAGCTAATGTTTTGCTACAAATTTAAGAGTCTTAGTGGTATTAATAGTGCACTCTTTTGGTTTGCACCAACACATGGGTCGCATACTATAGTTTTTATGTTGATTCAATTCTCTATGCACTTTCATTGTCATGCAAAGCTTATGTTGGTGTTTCTTGGATGGGATGGAATGTTCTATTTATAGATGCCCCGTCTTAGAAGGCATTGGACATTGTCTACTTTTAGTTGGATGCTTCATCATCCATCGCATTACATCTATGGTAATTTGATCTAATTATATCCTTTGTAAAATTTTCAACTTGATGTTCGAACTAACAGATTTCTCATGTAGATCCACCTGGTTGGAGAGGCCCACTCACTGTGCATGATGTAGTACACATTATTGAAAGCTTTGAAGTTGTTAGGTAAGAAATATCAATGAAGCATAATTTCTTTTTATATTTTGTTTTGTTATTGAACTTATTGTTCTTAACATGTTGGCTTGCATGAATCACTATTATTGTGATGACATTTTAATGGAAGGGCATACCCCAAGGATACTTCCACATCCATGTGGCATTGAATTATAATGCAAGTTTGTTAACCCTCACGGCTCACGGACACCCTATCACCTACGAGACGGACGTTGTAACCTACGGTGGACATTGTATTATTTATTTGGTAGAGTCAGGTACCGGGCTTGTCGGTCCAATAGGAAAAGGGTAAGAGTGATCGCCGATGAGAGGCGCACTCTAACTGGGACATTCAAGGGATTAGTTGGCTAAGCATGGGCGCCCAAGTGTGAATGGGGTGAGCTCATATAAAAGCCAACTAAACCTAAAATTCACTCATTCTCTCATTTGTGAAATAGAAGAGTGCTCTTGCTCCATCTCCATCTCCTTCTTCTTCATCTCCTTGTGTGTGTGTGTGAGAGAGTGTGAGAGAGAAAGAGAGGAAGTGTGTGTGCGATCGAGCATTACGAAGGCACGACGGCGGTGAAGCGGTTGAGCGCGACGTAGCGACGTCTCCTTCTTCTTCGCGGCGAGGAATCCTCCACGGCAGGGGCATAGAGCGGTGAGTGACACACCATTGTCATCTTTTGAGCTTACTAGTTAAGCTAGTTGTGTGCTTGGAGCTGTCTGTGGCTCGCACACAGTGTTAGGCAAGTCCCTTGCTTCGACAGTGCGGCAAGGAGTGCACATTTTTGGCACCGTTGCCGGGGAATCACCCTGCACTAAGCCCAAGAGGCACTTTGTGCTTCTTCTATGAGTTGTTTGTAGTAGGAAAGAAGAGGAAGAGGAAGAGGAATGAGTTATTTTTCTGTAAGTTGTTAATTTTTGTATTGTCTGCAAGTTCTGTGATTTCTGCATAATCTTGTGTTTTCTGTTTGCACACAGTCTTTGCACAATTAGTAGTCGTTAGCTTGTTCGCAGTGAATGAATAAGTAGGTAGACAGTTAGCAATTTCTGTTTGCACACAGTCTGTACACAGTTTTCTGTTAAGGTTTGCCTGCACACAGTCTTTGCACAGTAAGGTAGTGAGAGAGGAAGTAGGTGGACAGTTAGCTCACTGTCAGTAAGCAGTTAGCAGAGTGGTTAACATATTAGTTAGTAGATTAGTTAGTGGTTAACAGCACTGTTAGCAGCACTGTTAGTAAGTAGATAAGGTAGTGAGCTGTGAGCTGTGGATAGAGAGGTTAGGTAGGTGTTGACAGTGTGTGTGTCCAAGAAAGGGTCACCTAAACCGTGCGCGGTCGTCGCCTTTAAAAAAATTAAAAATTATTTTTTTTAAAAAAAATATATATAAATAACCGAAAATATCTAAGCGTGAGTGACTGGGGGGCTACACTAAAATTTTGATCGGGATCGGTAGCCCAAGCCCAAGTCCTACCCCCTCTTATATATACTAGATTGTTGCACCCAAAAGGAGAATTTCTAACGTATGTGTGTGACCTCCCAGTCACTCACACTAAATTAATTTTTTCTTTTTTTTTATAAAAAAAAACCGAAAATATCTAAGCGTGACTGACTGGGGGGCTACACTAAAATTTTGATCGGGATCGGTAGCCCAAGCCCAAGCCCTACCCCCTCTTATATATACTAGACTCACTCTTATATATATACCCTACCTCCTCAAGAGGGAATGAGAGCATGTGGGGCAAGTCCTCCACACTCCTCCCTTCTCTTCCCACTTGCACCCTTAGACTTTCTAATTTGGGCCTAGTTCCCTACAAGAAATTGACAGTTTTAGGGATTCCGAGGGCATAAAGTGACCAAACGGAGGGCTGTAAAGCACGGCACGTCCCTCTGACCGAGACGTTCGT